>NC_081142.1:14520820-15255820 GCF_958295425.1 Solea solea
GACTATTTAAATCAGGTGTGTTGGAGCAGGACAACATTTAAAAAAAAAAAAAAAAAAAAACATGCAGGGCAGAGGGTCCCCAGGACCAGGATTGAGAAACCCTGCTTTAGAGCAGTGGAGATGTGCCGTGTCTTCATTCTTTTACTGTGTATTCACTGTTTTGTGGTCGGTAATTACACAGGACAGGATATTTCTGTAAGGCTGTACCTACAGCAAGTTTTTCCCACTCCTTGTACCTTGGAGGTAATGTTAATCCATCTTAATATCTGTTGATAAAATATTTACCCTGTTTTATGTGGTTTCTTTTTCAGGTCACAATGAGTGTGAAGTCAACAATGGAGGCTGTTCTCACGTCTGTGTGAAGGAGAAGATGGGTTTCCACTGCACATGTCCTAAGGATATGAGGCTGGTCGAGGGCAGCCAGTGTGAGGGTGAGTGGCCGCCTGATGGAGGGGGAAAATATAATCTTCTCTGTACTTCTTGCTGTGCAGTAATGTTCACTATTTGTTCATCTAGAGGTCAACAGGTGCCTGGAGATGGATGTGTGTGATCAGCTGTGTAATCAAATAAATGGCAGCCTCACCTGTGACTGCGCTGAGGGCTATGGCATGAATCCAACAACCATAGAGTGCAAAGCCAAAGGTAAAAAAAAAAAAGAAAAGCAAACATTGTAAGCAGCTTTGACACCGACAACATCAAAGCAGTTTTATGATAAGTGTTTTTCACAGATCCTGGGGTTGATCTCTGGATTTCACAGGTTTCTACCAGGAAACTGATTTTACCAGGAAACTCTTTCTCCAGCTTGTAAAAGCAGTCAAGTTAGATACTCATCTGACAGAGACACATCACTCACACAACTTGTCAGATCAACAAACGTACATTTGGTAAATGTCTTAAGATACAGTCTTGTTTATTTGCTGTCTTTCTAGGTGATGATGCTCGACTCGTTTTCACCTCATCTAAAGGAGTGCAGTGGATGAGCATCACTGGCACCGAGCACAGGCAACTGGCCCCACATTTATCAGGACCAGGGTCTGTGGCAGCCTTGGCTTCAAACGGCACACTGTACTGGGCCCAGCAAGGACAAGGCTCCATATACAGGTACCAGAGTGGAGCTGTAGCCTCTGCATCCACCGCACACTTTGTTTTACCAAGTCGGGAATTGTCCATAAAATGTAAGACGTTTTCAAGTTATAATTGGTTATAAGAAACACCTGACTGGTTCAGCTTAGACACATCGTCAGTGATGATCCCAGGGTCATTGGGTGTTTCACGTCTCAGATCAGCAGAGTTGGGAGACCCAACTGTGGGTGCTCAGTCCCCGGCTTGTGTCCAAGCAGCATACTACACCATGGATCACCCCTCTTCATCCTCAGCCACCTTGAAGCTTTTTCCTGCCACTTCAGTTATATTTCTAGTGGCTTTCCTGTCTTGCAACCCCTCTGATGCAAAGGAGCTTGAGTGTCTAGTGAGACTTCCCTGGAATTCCCCCAGTCACAAGCTGTAGCTAACAACTCAGTTGAGAGTCCTGACTGTGATTTCTCCCCTGCCCTGACGAGGGCAATGTTCTGCCTCGCTGGTGGCTGATGTTTGCTCTGCTGGCAGATGGTGACCTGGGGCCTCATGTATAAAAGATTGCGCAGCTTTCATACTAAAAGACAGTGTACGCACAAAATTTGAAAAGTACGTACGCAAAGAAAATCTCAGATTTAAGTCCTGCGCACCTTTTCTTTATACATCCCATCAAACGTGAAACTGAGCGGAGGTGAATGAGTAACACACCTCTCCCCTGTTCCATCCACAAATGAATATACAAAAGACTCTAAAATGCCGTCTCTGACGCCTTCTTCCTGAAGAAAAAGGACAAATGAGGCAGCAAAGAAAGAGGGAAATAAAAGAAAAAGGAAAGTGTGCGATCAATACATCAATTTATGATGTATAAAACTGTAAAAAATATATTATTTTGGTTGGGTTTTTTTGGAATTAGTGATAAACACGAAGGAACTAAATGTCAGGGTCACAGCGACTGCTCTCATATTAATGTTAATATTGAGGCTTAAAAAACTGGCTGTGCATTGATAGTTGAGCCTGTGCATGTTTTTTTTCTGGTCTAACATGTATGTTTAGACATAACTTATCTATGTGAGCTGAATTTACAGATCATTTCAACAGTCTTTAAGTGTCACATGTCATCTACACACGTTACGCACAGAATAAGCAGACAGAGCTCACGGAGTTACTCCATGTAGCGATTCATTACTGTCACTGATTGCGTTGCGGAAGCTGGGGAGAGAGGAAGAGGGAGGAAGAAGATGCCGGTGTTCTGGAGTCTCCAGCGGGTGACGAGCGCGCACCGGCATTGCCTTTCTCTTCCGATGAAAGGTGCAGTGGTGGCGGAATAACTTTTTTGCAGTTATTTCGTTATCGTATGGACTTAAATGGGATAAAGAAAATTAGTCCGTAACTTTATTTAGACCGTTTAAAAGATTATAGACTGACGTGTGTTCATGTCAGCAGCTGTGTTTATTTATCGCTTTGTTGAAGAAAATATTAATTTGTGGAAAATTAATTTCAGTGATTTGCTCAAAGTAAGCAAGTAAGTCTCACTCACTCAGTCTCACACACACACACACAGGTTTGTAGTGTGTGTGTGTTCACGCATAGGATCAGTTTCGTCTCCAATGTCCTCTCTAAAGTTATCCACATATGTTCAAACGTGCGTGGTGTATCAGTATTGTTTGTCACAGAATAATTCATGTTTGTCATTGTAGACACATTAGTATTATTTTGAACTACTGTGATAAGTTTCAGAGCTTAATATTGCAGCGTCTCCACCTGACAAGAGTTTGCGGATCTCTACGCAAATTCTCACGGCAGCTCGAGAGTTTGCGCTGCGATCCGCAAACTTCCACGCAAAGTACATTTTTATACATGCCGTCTGTGCGTGAAAGCAAGCGTACGCCGTCTTTTTGTGCATACACACGGTTTATACATGAGGCCCCAGTTACCTTCAGCCCTCCTCCTCCCTAAAACAATAAATACCTTTCTCATATATTTTTGTTTTATTACTTCATGTCACCTATTTGAAATATATTTACACAGTGGCATTTCATTTTATTTGAAAAATACATTATTTTATTTATTCAATGACCTTATGACCCATGGGCTGTTTCATCATGGCCCAGCACTCTGTGAACTGCACATCTTCACAAACGAGGCATGCTGATTGCGCTGTGTCATCTTAATCTGTGAATGGTCCTCAGGGTCTCCATGGATGGAACGCAACATAATGCCATGCTAGTGCTGAAAGTTAACGGTTCTGTGTCGGGCCTGGCTGTGGACTGGATCCACCAGCTCCTCTTTTGGACCAGTGTGGAGAGTGGTTCTGTCGATGTCGCAGCGCTGGGCAGTGTGACACAGCGTCAGCTCATCACAGGGCTGGAGGAGCCTTCTGCTGTGGCTGTGGATCCTCTCCATGGGTAAGACCACCCAGGAGTTTCCACTTAAAATTATTTTTCAAAAACATATAGACCACTGCACACAAAGCCACAGCTGCCCTTTGGTAATTACCAAAATCATTATGTAGAAGCTCTATAACCAAAATTATATTATGAATGCTAAAATATAATTATTATTGTTAACCATTAATTTTCAAATGTACTGTATTCAAAAAAACAGTAAAGTACGTTATTTCTTGATTAAGATGTCAAATTTTATAGTTATTTATTTGGATTAATTTCTGACCTTGAAGAAGAAGCCCAGTGAGCCGGCTCAAATTTGGGTATAAAAAGGTGAATTCAGTTTATTTGCCAAATAAATAACACCTTTTTGAAAGACTTCTAAAATATTTAGTTTTCCTTCTTTTTGACATGTGGTCTAATACATTTTAGACACTTTAAAGGGCAGTTTCACCCATTTTCCCCACTTGGTCAAATGGTCAAAACACAGAAAAGAGCAGTGTAGGGCTTTCATTTTCTTTGATGTCAACTTTTTTGTCAGTTTTATTTATTTTCTTCTAAAAAAAATTGGGTGAAGTGGCCCTTTTAAGATGATTTATAATTCCAGTTTGAAATATCTATACTAATAGTGATGATGATGATGATGATGATGATAATAATAATAATAATAATAATAATAATAATAATAATAATAATACTAAAAAACAACTATAATACAGATAAATTAAGGGAATTTAAGATATCTTCAACTGGAATTATAACTAGTCAGAATTTAACTGTAGACAGAGTTCAATTGTAGACATCTCAGACTAGATGTATGCAGATATCCACAACTGTATTAAAGATGTGAGTAATGACAAACCTTATTCACATGAATAGAAACATAGTTGTCACGGTAGGAGATCTGAAATGTTCATTTGGACTGTGAAGAATCGAATTACAGATATCTAATACATGTCCAAACTAGCAATTAAATGTTAAAACGGTGCACATTCTGGAGTCATTTAATACCAGCATTTATGTTCTGTACTCGAGGACAATGAGGTCCAACCACCAATTTAGTGAGTTTCATTCAGTTTAGGTTTCAGCTCATTCAGTGTAGCTGTCGTGGTCGTGTTTTTGTTAAATGTCTCCTAACTCAGAGAACAGCACAGACGACTATCCTTTGGCTTAGAAAAAAAACGGGATTCGTATAAGAATAAAGATTATAAATAAAAACGATGATTGAGTTTGGCACCCCCGCGGCCCTCATATGGAGGATATAGCAGTAGAAGATGGATGGATGGATGTCTCATCGCTTATAGTAGCTCTGCTGCATTTTGACCAGCTGCTCTTGTTTTCTCAGGCTGCTCTTCTGGGCTCAGTGTGGCACTTTCCCAAAGATTGAAAGGGCTGGTTTGGATGGTGAAGACACACAGGCTCTGGTTACTTCCTCAGTTCACTGCCCTGTTGCCCTCTCTCTAGGTATGTTCTGATATATGGTCTATATGTTCATTGTTTGGAAAGTTTTTTTTTTAAGAGGATTATAAACCCAAGCTTAGCCAGGTGGTGTATTCAAGACCAAACTGATGGAGAGTAACTCTTGACCAAGACACAAATAAGGCCTGTCAATCGATTCAATGATTTCATTTTGGTTAGTTGCGTCACTGTCTATAATAAGTTTTTAATGAATCACTAATTAATCACATTTAAATATTTAGAACTGATAAAAATGATCAGAGTGATTCTGTGACACAGAACCAGCAGAATTGTTTTTTTTCTCTCACAACTTCTCTCAGTAGAGCAGCAGCCTCATTTATTATTCATTTTAAGTTCCCCAGTGTTGGATTGATGTTTAATTTAGTCACTTCCTTTTTTTTTCTTTTTTTTTTTACAACTAATTCAAAAATTCAACTAAACAGTACGCTTAAAGTGTTACATTAAAACAAGACAAACAACACGACAAAAATGACGGCAAGAACACCACCAGGCTGACCCCATCATTTAGCCACTTCCTGACTAAATTACTAAATGATTCATCCTCTCATTTTTTTTTTTCACCCAAAGTTTACTTGTTTTTAAGTATCAACCAACAGACTTCCCCTAGCCTCAATTCTATTTATGCCAAAATAAATGAAAAAAAGAAAAGGTTATAACATGTACTGTAATGTATTGGAACCTGGGGGAAATCTCTGATCACCAGTCCTCATGGAGACCAAAACCTGGTCCTAATGAGGTAGAATCTCATTCCTGAGGAACTGATTAACTTTGGGGGTGTGCATTAAATCTACAAATGTCCTCAAAGCAACTTCCTTAACATTTCGATTATAATTCCCTGAAGAAAAGGTGCATGATGAGACACTTACAGCTGTGGCTGCTCCTGTGGTGCCAGCTCTGTCAAAATAACGTGTTCATTTAAATTAATTAATCCCAGAAATAAAATTACACGAAACTGTGTTCCGTGGTGCCCTTTCATTGCCCCAATAATGTCATAGAAACCATTCTGGCCCCAGTGGCACTTAACATGATGGCCTAGAAAATGACTCAGAGTGGCCAGATACCATAATGTGCCCAACTGTCCCTCCTGTAACACTGAAGACCATCATTAAGTTGCATAATTACTCCTGAGGTGGCTGCCTGAAAGTAACTTAAAATGAAGATGTAAAGATGGGTCTTGAGGTTACTAGTGCCTCCCTGCGACCGAAATTCTGTGAATTTTGTAGCTTTTTCCAACAGTATAAATATGAGACTAAGAGAACGTGGTCTCAAACCCAAGACTAGTCTTGAAGCTTCCTCTTTAAACGATGTGTGTGTGTGTGTGTGTGTGTGTGCTTGCACATCTCAGGCTGAGGTTAAGGGTCTCAGTAAGTGTTTTCTGCTGTTTATGTGCAGATGTGCCTCGTCAGCTGCTCTACTGGGTTGACCGAGGAAAGAGAAGCATCTCCAGAGTAAATCTAAAAGGCCAGGACCGCAAAACAGTGGTAGAGTCGAACGGCTATCTGGACCGACCCTTCGGACTGGCCGTGTTTGAGGTTCTTTTTTTTTTTTTCTATCTGATGTGAAGTGTTTTTTGTTTTTGTTTTTTTTAAATTATTATTAGTATTATTAGCGCTAATTATTAAGGAAGTGGGAGAATTATTGGGGGGGGGTTTGATAAGTCTCGACTACTTCCCACTCCTTCTGAACTTGTGTCAACTTTTGTTCGTTTTAATTGATGTTTTTCTTTTCTTTTGTCATTCATTTGGCTTCTATTTCTTGTTAACTCCAATTTCAAATAAACTGAAATTTCTTCCATTTTTGTCGAGATCTGACCAACTGAGTCTTTTGTTTGTTTCCAATGCAGGGTTTTGTGTATTGGAGTGATGAAGTCACGCTCTCCGTCTGTCGTGCAAACAAGCACAACGGCAGCCGACTACAGACGCTGCTGACAAACTTGCCCTCGCCGGGTGGCGTAGCCATCATGCACCCTGCTCTTCAACCTAATGGTAGGATCAACACATTGCTATTAACTGTTTGTTTTACGGCAAACATGTCCAAAGTCCAGCCCGCAGGCCAATCACGGCCTTCGGTCGGAGTTTGTACGGCCCGCAGCTTTGGTTTTATTATAGTATTATTTATGGCCAGGGACAGATGATCAGCCCTGGTCACACATTGACCAGGGCTGATTGTTTTGCTTTGAAGTCCTGGGTTTGCAACCCAGCCGTGACAGACAGACACATGCACTCACCTTTTGTTGTGTTATTATGTTATCCGAATACAGGTGTGAAAGAAAGGCAGAGTTTTCTCATTTGTTCACTCCTGCGTGGCTTAGATTTGGCTGCACTGCCATTTAAAAATGATAATTGTGACAATGAAAACAGTTACAACAAAACAGTGCATTTGTATGTAAGTTTTACTGTTGGCTCCCGGGAATCTTCACATTATCAAATCTGGCCCTCATTAAAACAAGTTTGGTCACCCCTGTCTGTTCTAAGGCCTTTGTACATGGATGTTTTTTTTCTTTTCTCTTTTTTTCCCTGTCTTTATTTTTAATGAAGTAAAATAACTGGGCACCAACTCATGCTGACTTCTGGTTCTTATGCTTTACTTTGCTTAATTGTATCAATGATTCACCTGCCAATTATGCTTTATGCGCTTTATTTGTGTCGCCATTAATGTGTAAAGGCCTTTAGGTGCAGTACGTAGGCAGGTTATGGCCATGCGAGTCACTGATCAGTCCTCACCAGATTACATTGTGCCTGTTCTCAGGTCCATCTGTGTGTGGACGTGCCCGGACAGTGTGCAGGCACGAGTGCATTGTCGACCTGCAGTCTGAGAGTCCAAAGTTCACCTGCATTTTTCCAGAAACGGGACAAAATACATCTCAAGAAATCCCTGCTATCTCTCACACAATTCCTGCATCGAATTTATCAGACCCCACGTTTCTTGGAGTCCTGTCTCTTATCAGTAAGTATGCATTTGTTGAATTAAAACACAGAGCAGGTCAACACAAGGCCACCATGGGAGTAACACAGATTAATGCACATTTGACCTTTTTACAATGACTCAAAGGTTCTTTGTAGAAATATTAATATTGATTTAATTAAAAACTTTTCCACTCAACGTTTGCTGTGAGATCGAGGGTTTGATATGCGATCATGTGTTAATATGGTCACACAAATTAGGACAATTTACAACTGTTATCACAGCTCACAGAAATAAGTCATACAGGCAATTAAGTTGCCAAGTAACTCAAACACAGATAAGGATTCAGGATGTTTAAGTATGCGTCTTTGTTTGAGCGTTACTGCTGGCATGACTTCGGGCGTTGGCGTGATTCCCCAAAAAAAAGACATGTCACAATTTCCCAAAAGGCACACTTGGATATGCCAATCAATAAATAGTGTTAATAAGAAAAATAATATTATCAAACCACTTCACAGTTAATTAGAAGACAGAGCATTTAGGCTGTTTTTTTCCATTACTGTATTAAAACGTATATACAGTGGATATAAAAAGTCTAAACACCCCTGTTCAAATGCCAGGTTTTTGTCATGTAAAAAAATTACATAAAGATAAATAATTTCACAACTTTTTCCACCTTTTAATGTGACCTATAACCTGTACAACGCAATTAAAAACAAACAGAAATCTTTCAGGGTGGTGAAGTAAAAATTATATACAACTGATATAATGTGGTTGCAACGGTTTTGCAAAGAAGAGTGGGCAAATATTGCCACATCAAGATGTGCCACACTGATAAGCTCCTACCCAAAAAGACTGAGTTCTGTAATAAAAGCCAAAGGTGCTGCAACAAAGAATTAGTTTAAGGGTGTGCCTATTTATGCAACCAGGTTATTTTAAGTTTTTTATTAGTTTTTTATTTTATATTTTTCCCTTTTAAAGGTTTCAGTTTGTTTTTCAATTGCATTGTACAGGTTATAGGTCACATTAAAGGTGGAACAGGGGTGTGTAGACTTTTTATATCCACTGTATACAGAGGCTATAAGAATGTTAAATCTAGAGTCTTATATCCTCCCCCCCCCCCCTCCAACTATATAAACACACCTGAGCAAAAAGTACTTAAATTTTTTTTAAAATCAGATTTGAATTTGTGAAATTTAGAAAAGCGTCACATTTTAAAGTTCCCCTGGCTCATTTTTATGAACAAAATAAAAAAACCAAAAAAAAAACGTGATATGAATCATAATTTTGACTCCACACTTAAAAAGATGAAGAAAAGGCATTTTTTTTAAAGCCTGAATGTGACCTATAAACACACACCCCAGGATGTCCATATAAGGACACTGATCTGAGCTGCGTTGATTTAATTAAAAAATGTTCTTTCTCTTATTTTATTTTTTTCTTTGTTTTGGGGGATTGGGGGGAGGAGACTTTATCAAACGGTTGCTATGAGATAGAGGGTATATATGTGACGTCAACGGGGTTGTGCGGATATTAGGATAAGATACGTTCGCAACACACATAAATACGTCATACACACAATTTAAGGTTGGTAATGAACACGGATAAGGATTCAGGATGTTTGAAGTAACTGTTATCAAATCACCACTCGCCTCCACCCAAACGGCTCCATCATGATTATTTGCAAGTCAATGTGCGGCTGCCCTTATGTATGTAAGGGCAGCTGTGAGATGTGATGTCACAGTGCACTGACGTCAACGTGATCACTCCCTGTTGAGTCATAAACCTTCAACATTCAGACATTTACACTAGCTCAGAGCTGTCGTCAAGAACAGTTTTTTTGTTGAAGATCATCGATCACACATTCCCTCCCAGTTTGGGCATTTAAAAAAATAACCTACTTGTGGGCAAATCACTAGACTTTGGTAGTGAACCAGAGCTCACAGAAGGAAGGTCAAGGAGGTGTTGAACCTCAGTTTGAACAAAGTCCTCTGTGTGGGAAAATCTCAAAACGCATTCCCAGCTCTCTTGTGCTGTCATTCATTTTCTTGTGTTTGGAGATTTGCCCATGTTTTTATGCAAGCAGCACAAGTCAAACAGTAAAGGACAGATGTGAAATGTCCTTTTAAATCCTTGTTTATTCCGATGGACTCTCTTAATTTGTCTGTGTCTCAGTATTTCTCAGTTTGCTGCTGGTGGGAATGGCCCTGTGGTGGTGGAAGGAGGAGTTCAGGCCCTCCAGGTCTCTCACTGTGCAGAGTTTTTCCCTGAAAGAGTCTCAGGACCCACTCATTGTCCAGCGGCCACCTGCACCTCAAAGCTCGTGTTTTATAAAGGTAAGAGAAGTTGACAAACTCTCAAACGCATTCACATTTTAGGGAGTAAGCGCCATTCGTTCAGCTGCACTTAACCTCAGTATAAATAAAGATGGACAGCATGGCTTATTGAAATAACTTCCTGGTGGTTATTACCAGTAGGAGAACCACTCGCATCCACCCCCTCAACCATCCTCTGCATCCTGAAATTGCTTCGTCTTGACACGATAAATCTAAGATACTTCTCCATATACCCATACCTTTGGCTGTTAAAGCAGCGTAGTGGCCCTCATTGATAAACCCTCTGAACAGACATTATAAGGACTGGGGTGTCAGGATTTCTCCCTTCCTTGACCTTGAGCCTCCTCACCTCCTGCACGTTTCGTCCGACAACTCAGCACATGCATCATCGATTGAGCCTATACCCCTCCTGCTCTCCTGAGGATTAAGCATGTTCACTTTATTCTCCTCATCACACAGTCACGCCATTTTGTGGCGTCTTGGTTACATTGCAGTACAAACAATATAATTTACTTTAAAGAGAGTCGAGGTTGAGATGGTTGGAGGGACAGTGAATAGGTATAGAGTTTATCGGTGTTGTGGAGGAGGACAGTAGGTCTAAAAGAAGAGGACACAAGAGATGGAGGCAGTTGATCTGCTGTGGCGATCCCTGAAGGGAGAAGCTTTTACCAATAAAGTAAATAGCATTTTACAAGGTAACTCAAATAAAACTAGTGTTTGCACGACTGTTTTATCTATTTAATCCGTCTTATCTATTTGGCAAATAGATAAGACCTTTGCTCAGCACCTGATTGTTGGATCAATATGATATCACCAAACCTCAGTTGTTTGCAGAGATAAATGTTACAGGCAGCCACGTGTGAATAGATTCTTTTTTCCAGGGAGGAGCAGTTTTCTGTCTGAAACGGATTGTTTAAAAGCCACAAAATTCAGTTGATCCACTTTTTTTACATTACATGTCATTTAGCAGACGTTTTTTTCCAAAGCGACTTACAAGGGTGTTGAGTACAACCTGCCAGGGGTGGAGTTGAACTTGCGACCATGAAGTCTTGGTGATGAACGGGTCCTAACCGAGCACTGCTTCTCTGTCATTTCCTCTCTTTTTGACCTCATTTCCTGCCTTTGTCTCGTCAAAGAGACAGAAAGGCTGGAAACTTTGGCGGTTATAACAGTAAAAAATCACCAAAAGGAGACCACTGCTCTTCCTCTGTCGTGTCTATTTGTTTGACAATTCACCACAAGGCGTTTAAACAGTTTTTGGCTGAATATAAAACGACAGGACAAGGTAAATGATGACTGGGCTGACTTTACAGTATATTATTTTTTTGGGTGACTGAAGAAGAAAAATTCAGATTTTCTTCTGTATTAGTGGTGTAAATATACTCTGTAAAATGCAACATGTGTTGAAATGATTCTGACAATTCACAAAGAAAGTTATTTTTACATTGACTAATTTGTTTATGGTTCATTCACCTAGGCCTGCAACAGTTTTTAAATTGTTCTGTTAATTGTTATTAACCTTTTGATTTAGTTTTGTTAGTAGTTGTTCCGTCAAAAACAATTAGTTCCACACTGACAATTTGCTGCCTTTCTTAGTCCGATTGTGCCTCTACAACAACAGAACAGTGTTTTGGGTGATTTTCGTTTTATTGAGGCAATAATCAGCTGAATAATGTACAGTAGCTGTATTCTATTTTTAATGTTTAAAGTCAAATGTTTATGTTAATAATCAACTTTTAAGAATAATAGCCTCAAATATCCACTAGTTAAGCTTTTTGTTGTTTGTTTGTGTGCTATTTTTTGTTCCCTGGCTCTAAATGTGTGTCGGCGTTTCTAAGAAAGCCCTCTGCTAACTCCACAGGTGAACACAGCTTGACCGGCCGTGTTCAGGTTAATGGCTTACAAGTGTCTGTTCCGCTGCCAGGAAACTCTGCTTAAGCTGGACTTGGACTGTGAACGACAAAAGTGTGATGCAGATGGACAGCTGTGTGCAGGATTCACTTGGAGCATCAACAACACTGATTAAACTGCTGCGTCCCAAACTCTCTGGAGGTCATATCTCTGAGGAGATGTCTGGTAAAAAGAAAAATACTTGAGGGCAAAGAGGGAGGAGAGCTCTCATCTCTACAGTAGACTACCTCTCGTTATGGATGGTGGCCTTTAATCCGCTTCATTCTAAAAAGTCTGTGAGCAGCACTAAATGTCTTTTTTTTTGTGATTTAAAGGTCCAGTGTGTAAGAGAGCAGACACGGATGACTCCTGACCGAGCACATCTCGAAACTACAGTGGCCTGAATTAATGTCTTTTTCTTTTGCCTTGTAAGTGTCCACTTCAAAATGCAAAAATGCACATTCAAGAGAAAAGACGGCCACCTCCGTAAAGTGAATATAAAAGGCCAATTCTAAGGCTATGACATTTTTTTTTTTTATTTAAAAGCAATTATACACGTATTGAACGATTGTTACATTGTCCAGAGTATAATGTGAATTATGTGGGTTACTTCTGAAAGCTTCTTTCAAGAATGCGTCTCAGCAGGTTGCCAGTTGTGTCACAGCCTGAAACGTTTCCAAGACAACCAATGGATGGGTGATTAGTTAACATTGGAGATGAAACATACATTTGATTAATCAGTTAGTTAGTGAGTCACTCTCCAATAAGAAAAGTGTCATAATTGATTTGCTGAATATGAGAAGTGTTTGCTTTTCTTTTTCATTTTTAAAATGAAAATATCTTTTCCTTTTCTTGCACTGTTGGTCAGACCAAACAAATGAAAGACTCTGGAAAGTGTAGGTGAATTTATTTTTAAAGAAAATGTATCCTTTTAAACGAGGAAATAATTACTTTGTAGTTTCTGTTATTAATTGCTCTTCCTCCACAGTGTTCCCCCAGTTTAAGTCTACTGAAACTACTGTTGCCTTAGCAGGTTTATTCTTTCATAGTCGGAAAGAGCGACGCGGTCATCCGAGGTGAACTGAGGGAAACAAACCTGGCTCTGTCTGCGGGTAAGAACATGTACGTCTGAAGTTGTGTACGCGCTAACGCGACTGGTTCTGTTTACTTTCTCCTAACCGTAAGCTAGAAAGTAAATGTCAAACTATTCCCTCTAAACTAAAGCAACACCCAGCTTGTGGGTGTGCGGTTGATTGACTTACCTTGTGACGTTGACTCGGGTCTGTTATTTATGAGAAGAAAATGTGTTTGGTGAAGTGAAAACAATCTGCTTAACAGGGAGTTCTCTTTGAATGATTAATATGTGCGATTAATATTTACTTTCAAGAAAGGTTTTTATTTATTGGGGGGGGGGGGGTTACAGTCATTGTGTGTGCAGACTGTGCATAATTCTGTTAAAAGCTGTAAGTGTATTAGACCTAAACCGTAAATATATATATATTTTTTTCCCTACATCATTTGTGTGTCAATCTGTTTTTACGCTTCAAAACGTTTTAGTGATGCAGTTACAGGAAGAGATGTCTGTAGATCATTAACCACTGTTGAAGCAAGCGAACAAAAACCTTTTTGTGTGTGTGCTGTTGTATTTGTGGTTTGAATGAGTTTCAACTTTAAAGCACTTAAAAGCTGTGTGAACCAATGTCATTGTGGCTGGTCGACACAACTCTAATGGGCTTTTTGGGTTAGCTCTAAGACTCTAAGACCTAGTTTTAGGGTTAGGTTTAGTGTCCAGTATAAGTAATGATTAGAGTAAATCTCCAGAAGGGAATTTAACTCAATATAATGTCCTCTGAAGTCATGGCAACCAGGTTGTGTGTGAGAGAGAGTGTGATGAAAAATTGAGAGCAACTTTTTGTTCAGTGTTTAACCATTTGCGTAGTTAAACGTGAATGTAATGTAAAAACACTGTTTAAGGATTTAGAGGTGGCCTCAGTCCTAAAACAGAGGCAAGTTGCATGTGTAGTGGAGGAAATATCTAACACCATGTAACAATCCCTCCCCAATAGGTATTCTGTCTTTCCGGCAGGTTTTTCAAAGTAAAGTAAATATTTATTTAATCTAAACAACAAATAACTTTACTTTTAAATATCGGTGGGAATTAAAGTTAACCAATCATTAAAAATGTAAACCCTTTTAAGAATTAAATCCTATTGTCAAGAAATCTGACATCAGTCTAGTTCAGGGATGGTTTATTTATAATTTATAATTGACCTTTTGCCACATGGAAGATTAGCCCTGATCTCTGGGTTGAAGTATTCAGAGGTCATACATGTAACTCAACAGTTTATAGGACATGATACTCAATCTTTTCTATTCAACTCAGAGGTGGAGGATATGAGTGTTAAATCTCACCATATAACTAGACTAAATAAATATTCAATAACAGATTCTTAACTGTTTAGAACAAAAGTCTCAACAAGGCAATATTAGAAATGAAGGGTAAAAATACCAGTTTATTGAAATATCCAAAGTAGAAAATACAGCCAGTAAGTCATGTGACACACAGCTGATGTGTGGGAGCTACTGATAAGCAGACCAACTCAACGGTGAATGGGAGCTCTATCTCTTATATCCAAGATATCCAAGCAGAACACAGACACTTTACATTTACATATCCATTTAATCACCATGGTGTCTTTTCACATGACAATTGAGCCACCTTGACTTGTCTACTTCCTCCACTGAGACCATCAGACCTACACACATCAAAGGAGAGACCGTGTTTAGACTTCAGAGTGGTGGGACTGTCCCTAACTGATGAGGTTTCAACCTAGGTGATTAATTCATTTACAGATAATCAAAGAGCAGAATATACATAGAGTGATGACATTTAGTCTTGGGAAAACCTATTGTCTCGAGGGTGTGATCTGACTGTCTTACACATGTATACAATAATCATTTTTAACTTTTTTTTTTGTCAGTCTAGGTTCAGGTTAAAAAAAATACAGGCCCCTTTCCCGAGTTTCGGCACAAAAATGTGGGGACTAGCAGTGTGCAGAGTAAAACAACTGCACATCGGACTGACTTCAGACTTGGTGGTTGTGCTAAAGGGGAACAAGGAACTAAACTGGTGCTTTTTCTCAAAGAATGTACAGCTGAACCAACAGCTGTGACAAAAGGAAGGGGAACTGTCGCCGTGAAACTGCTGGACCAACGAGTCATGTGGGTCATGAGCTTTTACGAGCGTCCCACGTTGTGCCACATAAAAATTCTCTTTGTCCCTCATTTCAGTTCATTTCAGTCAAAAACTTATAATCAAAACAAGAAAATACATTTATCTCCAGACAAAATATGACTATATAATATCAATATGTTTTAATTCCTTTGCAGCTGTTCCACAGGTCCACACGCTTAACTTAACATTTCATAATTGGTGAAAAGTTTAGTTACCTTTCACGAAGCAAGGTCACAAATTGTTCTGTAAAGGTTCAGTTATAAAAAAATAAAACCATACAACAGCCACAAAGGCCAGTCTGAATAAATAAATTACTATTCTGTCGCTTTTTTAAAAATGTCAACAGCAGATGTTAAATTGATCAGAAGGGTGTGGGACAGCGTCTCTTTAAAATCCTTGAATCAACTTTGAGTTCAAATGCACCTTTACCGACATACACAATCCCCTGTATTTATCTGCTTAAGACAACTTGGAAGGACACCTGAGAGATTAAATGGATTAAACCCATGCCACTTGCCTCAGCTCTCTTTAGTCTGAAGAATTAAATGCCCATGTTTCTTCTTTGCAGCAGTCAAAGAGTCTTTTCTTTTGAACTGGACAACCGTCCCAGCCACAACTGAGTCAGCAAAATAGGAAACACTGGGATATCACTTCCTGCTGGACTTATTTTTGATGGTTCAGCAAGAAACACTGTTTTGCTGGAATACATGAAGTGTTTCCTCCTTTTATTTCCCCCTTTCTTTTTTCTCATGTTTTGAATTCTTGTGTTCAACATCAGTGGCCATGGCTTCAGAACAAGCTCGGCTGCACAGATGCGTGCAGAGTCGCCGCTCCACCATCAATTGTCTCTCAAAGTGTGTAGAAGACACCAAAACTTTGCCATTTTCTCAGGAGAAAAGGGTCAAAGCATGGAGCTCGCTGGAGAACCTTGATCCTTGCACCAAAACAGAGAAAAAACTTGAATGGCAGCAGAGCATCAGCATTAATGTTGGAGGGAAGGTGTTTCATATCCCCAAACACTGTGCCATTAAATATCCCAACACCCGCATCGGCTCATTGGTCCTCTGCAGGGACAGAACGAAACTCCAGACTCTGTGTGACGACTACTCCGTTTGCAAGAATGAGTTTTTCTTTGACCGCGATCCCGCTTTCTTCCACCATGTCTGCCATTTCTACACAAGTGGCGTGCTGTGGGTCATACAGGAAATGTGTCCCATCAACTTTGAGGAGGAACTTGCGTACTGGGGTCTGAACCTGAAGGACACTCAGCGCTGCTGCTGGATAGTGTTCGAGGAGAAGGTGGATGAGTTGAAAGACAACCTAAAGGTGGAGAGTGAGCTCATGGCTGAGATTCAGGTAAAGTACAATGACGAGACCTTCAAGGACATGATGTTTGGTGACGTGAGGAAGACTCTGTGGAATATTGTAGAGAATCCCTACTCTTCAGCAGTGGCAAAGGTTGTCGGTGTGCTCTCTAATCTTTTTGTGCTCCTCTCTATCATGGCAATGACTCTCGACTCTGTGGAGGAACTCCAAATATATACAATTAATGGGAAAACATACGTGCAATGGGTGGAAATCATCACCATTGTGTTCTTTACCGTTGAATATTTATTACGCCTTTTAACCACTCCTGATGTCATGATGTTTTTGATGAGTGGACTCAACTTTGTGGACATGGTGGCAGTAATGCCTTATTTCTTGCAGATCATTTTTGATGCCTTTACTAACACTGAGGACGTGAACACACAGGAAGACCTCAGGACCATGGCTCGGGTCAGCAATCTCGGGCATGTCCTCAAGATGGTCAAGTTGCTGAGGGTCTTTCGAATTTTGAAGCTGGCTCGACACTCGACCGGCATGAGAGCGTTTGGATTCACTCTGCGGCAATGTTACCAGCAGGCCTCTTGCATTTTCCTTTTTATTGCCATGGGAATCTTCACATTCTCAGCACTCCTTCATTCAGCCGAGAGGGAAACTGAAGGATCCCCCATCAGCAGTATCCCATACGCCTGGTGGTGGGCTGCTGTAAGTATCAGAGGCAGAATAGCCTCTTGAATGTAAATGTTATATTATTCTGTGTTTGTGGTTATACAATTGACACCAGTGTAATGTTTTGCTGTGGCAGCCTATCTGTTTCAAAGTTGTAAAGATATAGACAAATGGCACTTTTCCACTAACTCGACTCGGCACGGCACGGCATAGTTGCCGGCGATCGTGACTGACTCAGTTCAGTGATTGTGTCAGACGGAGTCTATGCTGAAAACAACTGCTTTACAATGTCAGACGTAAAACAAAGTCGCGGCACTTTCATGCAGCTGTTCTGTGATGACTCCGCCCACATTGAGTCGAGATGAGGCGAGGCAGTACTGTGGTGGAAGAGCACCAATAGTCTTCAAGTTGCAAAACAGAGGCCCCATTCTGTCTCTGAATTGGCCCACAGCAACACTGAGACATGTTTGGACCACTCAAACATGTACCTGCATGTCTGAGACTCCGACATTGACAGACATATTATTATCAGCAGCAGCTGGAGGTAGAGAAGCGATTAGAGCTCCTGTAGTTCCACATCATTATCTTTGCAAAAAAATAATTTCAGACAACGGTTGGATTTAAGGAAGTATTTTCCAAAATATAGATGACGTTTGTCTCGATGGAAACACTAATAAACATGTGGTTAATCACTCCACAGCGGTTACTATGGAGCGGTTATATTACCCCTCTCCTCCTCGTCACATGATGATGTTTGACTCTTTGTGCTACACTTTGTCCTTTGCTCTCCTGTGTTTTACAGGAGAGTGAGAACATCCACAAAAACTGATTCATAATTGCACTTTTCTCACTCAGGTCAGCATCTCTACGGTGGGCTACGGCGATGTGGTTCCTGTCACGATCCTGGGCCGCGTGGTGGCCTTTGGCTGCATTTCGTTTGGTATCATCTTGAATGGCATGCCCATCTCCTTCCTCTTTAACAAGTTCTCTGATTACTATGCCAAGCTGAAGTCCCAGGAGTGCAACGCTACCACAGTGCAGCGACACTTTCAGCTGAGGAAGCGACTGCGGCACAGAATGGACCTGTGCTTCCATCCGCCAGATGAAGACACCCGTACAACCAGCATCTGCACTGACTGACCTTAAACGGATATAGGGATTTATGGAGGGAGTTGCTTGATAGGGATGTCCCGATACAACTTTTTCACTCCCAATACGATATCGATATTGCAGCCTTGAGTATTGGCCAATACCGATATCGATCTGATACAATATCAGCACGAATCATATATACTTTAATTACTTATTTTGTAGTGTGGAATGTTAGAATAGGCTTGATCAAGTGATATTACTTAAACAGCTTGCCTCAGGATGAGCTAGCATGGTGCTAACGGCTTGCTCCCTGTGCGGTTTCGTAGCCTCTGATTTCAGAGGTTAAAGAAAAATGTTTAACCTCTGAAATAGCAGTAGCACACACACGCTGTTGTTGTGATCATGTGGGCTCTACATGCATCCAACACGCAGAGCCCACGTGATCACAACTAGCGCTGCTGGATAGAAGTGCTGGAGCGGAATGTACTGCTTGTATCGTAGCGCTTATATCGGAGGTTTTAGAGGCAGTCCCAAAAAACCGATACTTTTAGCTGATATCGGACCAATATCCAATATCATTATTGGATCGGGGCATAACCTATTGCTTGGTGAACTTCAGCGCTTTCCGTATGATTGATTGTCTCTGTTCTCTGTTGGATACAGATAACAGAATTCGCTTTTCCACTACATTGTCCCAGCCCGACTCCAGATAGTACCTGATCCTTTTTTTTAGTACCTGCTCTGCAAGGTTCCGATACTATGTGTGACGTCGTCAGACTGCTGTCACTGGAAGAGTCAAGAATCAAACTGGACAATTCTGAACTGTAGATTGATTAAAAAGACCTAAAAATCATAAAAACTTGCGTTAATCGCCAACGTTTAGCAAGGAAATGTTAGTGCTGTCAGTTTAACGTGTTATTAACAGTATTAACGCAAACCCATTTTAACTGTGTCAATTTTTTTTTATCATGAGATTAACGTCCTTTTTGGCAGAGCAAACTTTGTAGTTTTTTCACATGCTGTAGCAACAACTAGTAACATTAGAAAAACTACAACACCACACTAGATCTAGCTAAACCGGAAATAAAACAACAGGCTCATGAGCCGGCCAGAGAGTTTTAGGCTTATGTTAAGTTTTGAGTGGATGGCGAGCGATGTGAGCTTTTCCGTCTCCAAGCGGGCTCTCCGTATCCAACGCAGCCTTTAGCTCGGATTATCTTATTACAGCAACAACACATTAAACCACGGCACTTTATTCACAGCACTGCAGGGTGATACACAGCATATCCATAGTTCTTGGTATAGATGGGCTCTCCTGCCACAAAGCAGGATTAGCATGATTGTCATGATATGTTTTCTGACTTATTTGTTTTGCCTCCACCTTCTTCTTAAGATCTGGGTGTATGAGATCAAGAGTACATCTCAATTTTCTCCCCATCAGCATCTCAGCAGGAGACAAGCCCGTTGTTGACTGTGGAGTGATACGATAGCTTTGTCTCTACTGTATCACCACTACCCCTTTTCATGAGCTCTTTTAAAGTTTGCACCGCTCGTTCAGCTAAACCGTTAGAAGATGGTGATACGGTGCTGATGTCACATGTGTTATTCCATTTCTTGTCATGAACTCTCTGGTTTGTTCACTGACAAAACACTGTGCATTGTCTGAGACAATCATCTCTGGGATTCCATGTGTGCTAAAAACTGTTTCTAAGACAGTTTATTGTGGTTGCTGAAGTGGATGAAGTCACAGGGTGGTAGACCTCTAACCATTTTGAATGAGCATCCACAATCACTAAGAACAGTTTTCCCATGAAAGGACCCGCATAGTCTATGTGCAGCCTTCTCCATGGTTTTTCAAGCCACTCCCATGGATGGAGTGGTGTACAGGCAGGTACCTTTCTGTTTTCCTTTTTCTCTATGTCCATGTCCATATTTGGCCACCACATGTAGCCTCTGGCCAGGCCTTTCATGTGGCTCATTCCTGGGTGTGACTGATGTAACTGGAATATAGTTATAGTTATAGTTACTGTCCAGATTTTCAGGCCATCCTCTGAGGACATACTCACGGACTCTTGAAAGTAAAGGATCCTTAGATGTCCACTGCTGCAGCTGTTCTGATGTCCTCAGAGGGCTCTGTTCTTGCTCCAGCATCAACACCTGTTCCTCTGGTTCTGTATCCTTGGGTTTCTCCGGCAGAGGCAGTCGACTGAGAGCATCAGCATTACCATGGTCTTTACCTGCCCTGTAAAGTATGACATACTCGTACGTTCTCAACAGCACCGCCCATCTCATTATTCTTTGAGACGCCATCTGTGGAACAGCCTTCATCTCATTTAATAATCTTATCAATGGCTAATGATCTGTACAAATTACAAACTTTCTGCCATACAGATACTTGTGAAAATACTGCACTCCAAAAATAACAGCTAATCCCTCTTTGTCCAGTTTGGAATAGTTCTTTTCGGCAGCAGTGAGTGTGCGTGAAGCAAAACCTATAGGCTTCTCATCACCATCCGCCATACGGGGAGCTAGCACTGCTCCAACTCCATACGGGGAAGCATCACAGGAGAGTATCAGTTCTTTCTTTTCGTTGTAATGCACCAGCAATCTGCTTGATTGTATTAGTTCTTTTGACTCTGTGAAGGCTTTTTCTTGCTCTTGCCCCCACACCCATGGTTCATCTTTTCAGAGTAACTTATGCATAGGTGCCATTACAGTCGACACTTTAGGCAGAAACTTATTATAAAAGTTCAACAGTCGCAAATAAGCTTTAAGCTCAGTCACTGATGTAGGTGGGGGAGCATTCTGCACTGCTTTCCCCTTGGCTGGCAGTGGATGCAACCCTGTCCTGTCCACTTTGTGTCCCAAGAATGTCAGTCTCCATGAACTGGCACTTTCTCCTTTTTAGGCATAGTCCGGCATTTTGCAGTCGTTGCAGCACTTGATCCAGTGTCTGCAGATGATCTTTGTCGTTGTAGAACCTGATAATGTAATAAATCCCTGATAATGTAATAACCCCGATAATGTAATAAAAATTTGCACTTGAGTCCACTGAAAATGTAATAAAACCTGATAATGTAATAACTTTCCGATAATGTAATAAAGTGCATTTCCCAATAATGTAATACACTTTTTACCAATAATGTAATAAAGTATTACATTAACGGGAGGTTATTACATTATCCCCCTACATAGAAAACACTCCCATATTACCCAGCGCCCACGTGCTCATATGTCACTTCACAACGGCATGAACTGTACGATCACATATAATGCTGCACAGCGTTAATAATAAAATAAAGCATCAGAAAAATGTATTCCAGTTTGTTTTCAAAGATCAAAATGGATGAGATTTACTGTATGTAATCTCCCTCCTCCCTTGCCTCACGAGTTATAGAGGTTATTCATTTACTTGTCAGCTATTCCCTTTATGCTAATATGTGTTTTGTCTCCATTCTTTTCTGCCACCTGCATACTTTGATACAGTTTATAGTGTGTATTCAAAGCATTCCGTCTCTTATCAATACTGCAATCGTACATGTATTATAGAGTTGAGAATAATAAATCGGAGGCAAATGTGGAATAGTCGAGGGCGTTTTATTTCACACACAACGGCAGATACAAGGTGCCGTAGAAGAGCATTAAAAACTAACACTTTAAATTACAGTTCAGTATCAAGACTGTGGGTAATACGTTTGTTAAAGTAATATTTTGGTTGTGCCATGTTGTTGTTGTTTTCAGCAATAACTTGGTAATAAGGGGAAATGTATGATTGTTCTACAGATAGACAAAGTTCCCTGTGACCATGATGTAGATATAATTACATAATTGTCTCAACAACACTTGCACTGTAAAACCAGCACAACCTCAGCACTCCTGTCAGTATTCAGTACATTTACATTAAGTCTGTTTAATCTGTAGTGATGGAAGCCTCACACCAGCACACAAGAAGTGACCAGGATCAAGCCACTGGAGCATGAAACGCACTCTAGTGGGAGCAGAGACACTGGCAGCGTGGGTCCCCACGGGTACATTCGTAGCTGTGGCTATGACAGCACAAACAGGCACCGCCCAGCAGCAGCATTATCATTATTGCTATTCCTCACAGCAGCTCTGAGACATACCCACTGAATGTATTAATCAATTCTGTAGCTTCAGGAACATACACAGGGATACGGAGCTGCCGCTTAAAAGGTACGTTTTCAGTCCTCGTCTGCTATTTTAAAAAAAAAACACAACAAAAAACAAGTGTGTAAGTACGCGTAAAAGGGGAAGAAGTAAGTTTCCGTTTCAGAGTAACGGGATGCAGTACTAGGGTCAAAGGATCGAAGACGCGGAGAACTTCGTGAAATGACATTTTTATTGGGGCTTCACAAATGAAAAAGTACTTGATCTTTTTGTCACTTCACAGCACCGAATTATCTTTAACATCAGGGCTTCGAAAAGATTGTTGAAAAAACTGAGTTTGTTTGAAGAAGTACAATCACAGACTTTTGTGGACTGGAGGAGGAAATGTGTGGTCGTTGTAGACGATGTAGCGTCCGTGTGCGGCTGCTATTCAATAATACATTAGATAGTAATGAACACGGAGCTTTATTCTCATATTATGTATTATTCTTGTAATATTACGACTTTTTTCTTGTAATATGACGACTTTACTCTCGTACAATTGCGACTTTATTATCATTTTACGACTTTATTCGCGTAAAATAACAACTTTATTCCCGCAATATGACGACTTTATTCTCGTGATATTGCGACTTTATTCTCGAAAGATTTAAAAAGGGAAATCAATGAATAAAAATCTCTTCCCTTTGGCCCTAATACTCCGTCGTAGTATCCTCCATGTATATTAATTTTCATTAAATTTTCGATTTAATATACAGGAGTATATATAGTCTTCAAGCCAACACATACAGTAACTATGTCTGCGTGGATGTAGTCAAACACGGTAAAGAGCAGTGTAAAACTAAAGGTTTTCTTTGAAGGAAGTGGCTTTGACACCGATGTTGTTGTCAATTTAATTTTTTTCAATCTCAACTTCCTCTATGGTTGTGGGAATGAGACCTGTGTCTCAGATCCACTGTCTGATGATTGAACAACACGTTTATCTCTGGACTTGTTTTATTATTCATTTTTTTGGCTGTCTGGCCCTTTAAGATTTGACACACACATTCATTGACATAATGCATTCCCTAGAACCCTTGCCCTAACCTTAACCATTACAACTAAGTGCCTAACAGAATTCAAACCCTAACCCGAAAACCACATCTTAACCACATCTTAACCACATCTCCTGTGAAAAAGCCATTTGGAACGTGAGGACCAGCCAAAATGTCCTCAATTTCTCAAAATTGTCCTCAATTTCTCAAAATTGTCCTCACTTCCTTAGGTGTATAAGTTTTTTGGTCCTCACAAAGACCCATAAAAGTAAACACACACATAGATTCATCATCATCATCATCATCACACAATAGAACCATGGAAATGTCAGGTTTGTCATGTATATTCACCACACTCTGTTAAATCCTACAAATAGAGGAGTGTTTCATGGGCGTGGACTGTACACTCACGTATAACACACAGTACAATGCACTTAAAGCAGGACTTTATGTTTATTAAACCGCCACAGGCCAATCTTGGTCTCATCTATAAAATGTATTCCAATTTTTACATGCCTCACCAGTTATAAAGGTTATTCATTTACTTGTCAGCTATTTCCTTATTCCATTATTTTCTGCCACCTGCATACATTTATACAGTTTATAGTAGGGGTTGGAACAGTTCACAAAAGCCACGGTTTGGTTCATTTTGCGGTTTTGGGTCACGGTTTTCTGGTGGGTTGTTTTTTTTTTCTATTTTTTTTACACTCATACCATACCATGTATCAGCTCTATAGCCTAATAATTAGATTTTTTTTTTTTTCTTAAGAACATGTCATGCAATCTTGCAAAAACTGAAATAATGAGGCAGCTTCATTAGGGGTTAAGTAACAATCCAGACATTTTGAAACAGTAAGAGGAGAGACGTTGCTGCATTTACACGTTTATATATTTATTCCATTCTGTCACTGCTTGTGTCAGTGCTTCAGAAAGAAAGGGGGGCGTGGCAGAAAATAATAGAGAACCACTGCTACAATTCTGATTGGGAAGAGACCACGCTTGAGTTTATATATCGTTTCGTTTACAAGTTATTGAACCGGAATGTCCGAACCTGTCGATATCTTTCCAACTTTACCGAACTGTGATGTCTCCGCAGATGCGGCAGCACATTTGAAGTGTTGCCGCCAGCATAAGTAACGCGTGTTGTGCAGTGCTTGCATACAGTTTCAGTTTTGTCCACCAACTTTTTTACCGCTGTCGTCATAGGTTACAGTAAATCCGAAATGCTCCCACACAAGAGAGCGAAACGATGCTGCCTGCACATCCACCAACTCTGGGGCGCCGGTCTTCTCTTGACATGTTTGCAACTGACGGGAAAAAGACTTCACGCTACGTTGCGTGTCATAAACCGAACGGTACGCACGTGTCCCGAACCGTGACAAGCATACCGAACGGGACGGGATTTTTGAATGAACCTTTCCACCCCTAGTTTATAGTGTTTATAGTCTCCTATCAATACATTTTTATTTAACAATGTTGCAAATGAAGAGCAAAATGTTTGTGACCACTTACAGTTCAGTAATAAGACTGTGGTAATAACTTTTACTACAGTAATATTTACTGTTATTTAATATTTAACATGCCATGTTGTTGTTATTTAGTAATCACAAGTAATAGCTTGGTAATGACAAAGGTGGGTCATATTATTAAATCTAAATTCTACAGATGGACACTTTCACATCTATATCAAGATGTGGATGTTGAACATCACTTTTATAGCTGTAAAGCTGGTGTTATTTATATGATATTATTACACTGGTATGAAACTCAGCATGACGTCGACCTGTAAATGATTGAATAAAGGTTGTTCTAGCTGACAGATGGGTCACACTGTACGTTCACAGGACTGCATGAAGTATCTCGTCTGTTTGAAAAGTAAGAAAAGGAGGAAACACCGGTGTCGCAGTGAATGTTGCAAAAATACAGTATACGACAGTGTTACGGCCTCTGCCGTATTGGTTTGCTGTTTGTGTGGTGTATTTTGTTTCCCCATAAACGTATTTTAACAGTGGTTAACTGGATAATTGTTTGTGGGCAGGGTTTAATGGGGAATATACTGATTTACATGCAATTTGTTTAAACAGATAAGCATCTGGTTTTATGTTACTACCATCTACCCCGTGGTCGTATCAACAGGAAGCAGCTGTTCACGTGAACGCCATTTAAAATAAAACCACAAGCCATTTCCATTTGACACAGGCCTCAACAGGATGGACAAATGAACACGACTCTTTCTGACCCTATAACCGATACTAATCATCAAACTACTGTAAACTACAAACTACAGTGTGCACAGTTCTAATATTCTGGATCTTTTCCTTAACTACTATTACAGAAAATGTCACTAAAATGATTTTTTTTGCTGATTAGAAATGTGTTTGGTTTTTTTTCTCTGCAGAGATTCAAGGATGAAGAGAATCAGATGTAGAACATTCTGGCTGGCAGCCGGTCTTGGTGTGTTGGTCCTCAGTCTCTGTAGGAATTATAGTGACCAAATAAAAAACCTTCACAAATGGGAAAACATAAACAAACGCATCTATGATGATGAGAGACAAGAGCAGGACAGTCAAATTAGACAAGAACCCCCGAGCCATTATGTCTTCCCCTGGCCAAATTGTCAAGAAAATACATCTGCTGCGAACGTCACAGATTTCAGCTCTCTTCCTGGTCATATTAAAGACTTTCTGTACTATCGACACTGTCGGCATTTCCCCATGCTACTGGACGTTCCAGACAAATGTGGAGGAGCGAATAAATCTGCAGATGTCTTCCTCCTTCTTGTCATTAAGAGCTCCCCCGGAAACTACGAACGCAGAGAGGTACTGCGCAAAACCTGGGCTAAAGAGAGGCTACACAATGGTAAGAAGATTCACAGGGTCTTCATCTCAGGAACAACTGATACTGGTTTTGAAAAACTGAGACAGAACAAACTACTTGAAATGGAGCATCGTGAGTACAATGACATTCTCCAATGGGACTTTGTGGACACATTCTTCAACCTCACACTGAAGCAGATACTCTTCCTCGAATGGATGGAGAGGAACTGTCCAAATGCTCGCTTCTTGCTGAACGGTGATGATGATGTTTTTGCCAACACAGACAACATGGTGGAGTATCTCCAAAGCTTCAAGGACAATGATGGAAGCAAACACCTCTTTGCCGGCCATTTGATACAGAATGTTGGACCCATCAGAAACCCACATAGCAAATATTTTATCCCTGTTCAAGTGCAAGAGTCAAATTCATACCCCCCTTATTGTGGTGGTGGGGGCTTCCTCCTGTCTGGCTATACAGCTATGGTCATATACAACATGTCTCAGTCCATTCCCATTCTTCCCATTGATGATGTTTACATGGGGATGTGCCTGGCCAAAGCAGGACTTAAGCCTTTTTACCATATGGGTGTGAAGACTGCCGGAATGAATATTCCCTCCAAAAAAGTGGATAAATATGACCCTTGCTATTATAAAGACATGTTATTGGTGCACAGATTCCTTCCAGGTGGCATATTTCTTATGTGGCAAAGAATACATGACTCCAAACTGAAATGTTAATATTTCAGTGTTTAGTAGCATGAGGGGGCAGTATGCTGCACACAGTTAATCAACTCTAGGGTTGGTATCAGGTCAGAGGCGCATAGCAATTTAACATGACATGCACTAAGAATGTGTGCAGGTTGCACCTGACAAGATAAAGTTCATCATTCTAATAATAAATCCAGCCTAAATATTTCTTTCTTTATACTAGTTGACAATGACACCTTTTTGACACCAGTTTACAACCAAAAGGGTTGGTTGGGGTTGCTTTGAATAGTTTAAGCAAGCAAACAAATATTCATTTGCATACAGCAAGCTGAAGCTGAATGAAAAGAATTTGCAGGCAACAAAAAAAACTAACCCCACCATTAACGCAAAAAAAACCTCAACACAGGCCTATGGAAATGCCAGGCAACGTTAGAGAGAGAGGAACCAACAAAGAGGAGCACGGAGACTAATTACTCAAGGGAACATTGGATAATTGGGGCACAAGTGAAAAACATCCAGGCAGACAGTCACATAAGTGATGATCAGAAGTAAAAATTAGCAACAGACATGTGATAAGAAACAACAAATGAACAGGAGAGAGCAGGATATATAAAGATCAACATAGTAACGTTTGCTTTAGCTCAGTGATTTATATTCAGTGGTTTTATGTTAAGTTAAGTAAGTTAAGTAAGACTTGGGCAAATGTTCTGTACGTACACTCAACAAAAATATAAACACCGCATTTATTGTCCCCATTTTCCATGAATAGAAGCAAAATATGCAAACTAAAGATTCATTTCTCTTAGATTTGTGTGACAAATGTGTTAGATTCTGTAGTAATGTGCACTACAGTCATCCATCCACCTGACATCAGTGATTCAGATAAAGATGCTGATGGAAGAGCGTGGTTATTGTTCATGTGAGCCTTGGACTGCTCACAATAAAAGGCCACACTAAAATTTGCAAAACCTTTATTAGACACTTAACTAAAGTGTCACTCTTACGACTGTCTCTAGGGCAGCAACAAAACATGGGTAAGGCACACGTGACGTGAAATAAGACGAGTGTTGATACAAGTTTAACGTGCAATGAAGTGTGGAAGTGGGTGTCAGTGTCTGGTGTGACTGCACTGTTGATCATCTTAAATCTTACACCTCTTTCCTTGATTTCATAGAAAATGGTAGCAAAAACAAAAGTGTTGCATCTATATTTTTTGCGTGTCAGTGTAGATCTGTACAGACCTTTTTTAAATAATGCGTTCTGTGTATTACATGATTATATCATTTTTGTCAGCTTGACTCCTAGTTGAATATTGTTTCAAAAAACACCAATGACCAAATTTCAGTTTGCTTACTGACTTCACTTTTTTTAAATTATTATTTTAAAATTAGGGACAGCACACATCAATGAACATTCACGTGTAAATATGCCAAATATAAATTATTATAAATTATATCATATATGTACATATATATGTATATATATATCTATATATACATAATACGGTCAGACATGAATGTGAACTACAGCGTGACTGGTGGGTGGAGGATAACAAAGACAAGGTGGTGAAGTTAGTTGTAGAGTTAAAACTTTGACTTGTGCAGGGATATTATAATGCCATGCACACAGGCTTACAAAAAACAATTACTCAGGGTTTAGTAAGACAGATGCTGTCTTATTCTTTTGTCTGTTATTTTATTTTATTTACTATTCTTTTGTCTCGACATTCAGATGAAGGCATGAGTGGTAATGTGTAGATTTTTTTATATTTGATATGCAAAGTTCGATTTTTATACAAATGTTACTCTAACAGAACCACTGTTGAGATGTTTTGCAGGAATCAAAGCATATATCATCAGTTATGTACAACAATCACACAACCAAATATCAATCATCAGTACTATAGGCCATTCTTCAAAATAAAAGTTGGTATTTTTTCTTTTTCAATGTCTACTGAATAAACTTGTCTACAGTTTGTGTCTCCTTATTATACATAAGGTTAGTATTTTGTTGTTGGAAATCACCTATTTTATGACAGCAGATTAATTTAATTTATACATTTTCTTTTATAGTACATGCTGTTGTATACTGTTGCATATCATATACAGTATAGTATGTATATATACTGTATATATATGTATATATATGTATATATATATATATATATATATGTATATGTTGACACAACTTAAGTTGCACTGCTGGGATTAGTTATGAATTCTAAACTATGAACAACCACTTACGCTTAAGTGATTTTAGTTGTACAGTTCCTGTAAAACTAGCTCACTGTTAGCCGTCTTTATTGATGTTCATGGGGGTTCGAATCCTAAAGGGAAAAAAAACCTTATTTTTTTCTTCTTTTTTTTTTTAAACGGGAGTAGGGATAATTGTGCAGAAGTCACAAAATAGACCATTTTAATTTCATTTATGTTCATAAAAATGAGCCAAGCGAACTTTTAAATTTGACGTATTTCCAAATGTCATGAATTCAATCCTATTTAAAAAAAAATGTGAGTACTTTTTGCTCGGATATGTTTATATAGTTGATGAATATGAAAAGATCGCCTATATAGGTTGTGCTGAAAAAAAGGATCACTCTAGATGGCGCAGTCTTATATATAGGTTTTACATTTACATTTTTTGTTCCAATATGGAACCAAAAAGCATGTCAACTACACAGTTTCAGTTTGAGGTGAATATGCAGATGCAGCCTAACTTGTCTGTAGGTGTGAATATGAGTGTGAACGGTTGTTTGTTTGTGAATATTGACCCTGTTATAGGCTGGTGACCTGTTTACATTGCCTCTCCCCCAGTGTCAACAGGAAGCCAATCCAACTTCCCTGTGACTCTCATGGGACCAAGTAGTAGAGATTATGCATTGATTACAGATTACGTGTGAAGCTGGTGAATGTAGACAATGGTTTCCCTCTCGATATTTAAATAGTCATTCATATGAAATATATTTTTTTCCATGGTAGTAATGACAAATCCATTATGTGTGGTTTTAGGCAGCAGTAGAACCCTAGAGAGGGAGGAGGCGAAAGAAAAAGAAAAAAATAATATATTCTTCCATTGATATTTAACCGACTGCTTGAATTTCAATGCACATGCCTTTTCTGTTGAATATTGAGATTTGTTTTTAAAAGGTGTAAGCCAACAAAATACCTATGAAAGCTGAGCAAAAACAAAGCAAGCTTTTTTAACTGTAGCTAAATTGTCAAAAAAAATACCACATATATACTGTCACACACTGTCTTGTATGTAAAAATTTACCACAAGGGGGCACCACAACTCTTTTTCTTATGGCCTTAAACCAGTATGCCTCCTGGGCCAGAACCAGCTGACCTGAGGGTCCAATCCAGCTGGCAGGATGAATTTTTGAAAACTTCACATTGTGATTAGAATTCAGTTCCAGATACCTAAACGACAACCAACTAAATGTTTTGTCCCTTTGTAGATCCACTGTGATCTGTAAATTGTAATGCACATGTGTAAACTGAATTGCACTTATTTTTCTCACGAAGTGTCAGGTTGTTCATCATATGTTACTTCATTAAATGTAAAGCAAAGGGAAAACGCAGTTGGAGTTCTTGTTGTTTATAGGTTATTATGGTATGATTTTACTGGTCCGGCCCACTTGAGATCAAATTGTGCTGTATGTGGCCCCTGAACTAAAATGAGTTTGACACCCCTGGTTTAGGGACTTAGCATTGAGTAATGGTTACATATTTTTAAAATGTATCTTCGGTTTATCTGAATGCAGTGCAGCTTTCACCACTCATTAAACAACCACAACTTGATACACAGAGGCGATATGGAAACAATGTCATTAGATAGATGTTGTGGTTATGATTTATTTGCTTCCTGAGGTTACTTACAAACAGTAAAGTACAACCAACACCATACAAACAGATGTAGGTTCACTTCAAACATTTTCCCTCGGGTGCAGGTAAAAAAGACCTTGTACAGGCTCATAACGTCAGTGGCAACCAGATATGGTACAATTTCATCATACTAATGTGTTTTCACATTTAAGATCAGGGTCATGTATTTTTTGCCACAAAAGATATGTGGTACCAGGAATGAATCTGTGCACCAATAACATATCTTTATAATAGCAAGGGTCATAATCATCCACTTTACTGGATGGAATGTTTATTCCTGCAGTCTTCACACCCATATGGGAAACGGGACTAAGCCCTGCTTTGGCCAGGCACATCCCCATGTAAACATCATCAATAGGAAATATGGTAACGTACTGAGACACATTGTATATGACCATAGCTGTATAGCCAGACAGGAGGAAGCCCCCACCACCACAATAAGGGGGGTATGATTCTGGCACATATACTTGAACTGGTATAAAGTACTTATTTCCATATAATCTGATGGGTCCAACATTCTGAATCAAATGGCCGGCAAAGAGGTGTTTGTCTCCATCATTGTCCTTGAGGCTTTGGAGATACTCCACCATGTTGTCTGTGTTGGCAAAAACATCATCATCACCATTCAGCAAGAAGCGAGCATTTGGACAGTTCTTCTCCATCCATTCGAGGAAGAGTATCTGCTTCAGTGTGAGGTTGAGGAATGTGTCCACAAAGTCCCATTGGAGAATGTCATTGTACTCATGATGCTCCAGTTCAAGTAGTTTGTTCTGCCTCACTGTTTCAGAACTGATATCAGTTGTTCCTGAGATGAAGACCCTGTGGATCTTCTTACCATTGTGCAATCTCTCTTTAGCCCAGGTTTTGCGCAGTACCTCTCTACGTTCGTAGTTTCTTGGGGAGCTTTTAATGACCAGAAGGAGGAAGACATCTGCAGATTTATTAGCTCCTCCACATTTGTCTGGAACGTTCAGTAGCATGGGGAAATGCCGACAGTGTCGATAGTAAAGAAAGTTTTGTATATGTTCAGGAAGATAGTTGAAATCTGTGGTGTTGGCAGCAAATGCATTTTGTTGACATGCTGACCATGAAAAGATGTAGGTGCTGTTTTTGTTGGGTTGCCATATTTGATTTTTCTCCACCTTTCCCTCATTATTAGAGAGCCAAATGGTTTTCCGGTCACTAAAATAATTACACAGATGGAGAAACAGCACACCAAGAGCTACTGCCACCATGAATTCTCTGGTTCTCATTCTTCTCATCCTTTAATCTCTGCAGTGAAGAAACAAAATAATTCATATCAACACATCTAAAACAGAAGGAAAATTAACAGTTAAATAACAATTAATCAATATATAATAAGAATGATAACTGTATTTCTGGTATTAAAAGTGGAGCACTATACCTCAAATTATAACAATCTGATTTGGTTATGTACTGCACTGTTTCCCAATCTCTTTATATGGTGACTGTAACTACAATGACACAATACACAACATCTTCACAAAAGCCAAGTTTTGCACAACAATTTTAGCTTTTCTGACTGAGTGTTTATTTTAACAATTATTTTTTTAACTATCAAAATTGGAATTTCAGAGTTCAAAGTTTCCCTGTAACAACTTTTTAACATCCCTCTCAGTCACTTCATCCAATAGAGCCAGGCCTGGTTGTATCTCATAGAATGTGGTGCGTTTACTTTAACTATAAAATAAATCATATTATTTTCAGTATGTGAAGTAACTTTGTCGGATTACTAATACCTTTACTTTCAAACAAACGTATGACTTTACACTCTGACGCATAACTGACTTGTTGCTCTTAAATTTCAGAATAGAGGAGAAGTATTTCAACTTAGTTGAAAGTTTATCATTGTTACATCGCTTAGATGTTAGCTAGTAGCCACAGCTAGCCGGTGGGTGCACTCAGAGGACTAACACTGACAAGTGGACACCATAGTGATGGACAGACAGTTTACTGCAGCAGCTGGACGTCACTGGGTCTCAGCGAGGACCAAACACAGTCTGTAGCAGCTGCTGTACAAAACTCCAGTTACCTGTAAATCACGTTCTGACAGAATCCAGTTTGCTCGGGTCGTTGCTTGTGACGTCATCCGGCCGCCGGTTACTGGACAGACGTATTTTATGCGTCGACTGTGACGTTTCACCTAGCACCTGACAGGTAGAGATTTTATTATGTCATGCTAGCATGATACGTAGTACAGACAAATTAACATATATCCACAACTATATTCTTGTGATTGATAACAAATAAGTGCCAAGTAGCAGTTGGGAACTTTTATTAACAAACAGAAATTACACATTTGCAAAAACTGCCACTATACAGCGAAAGTACTTCACTGTATACTGAGCATTATCCAAGCGGAGACTTTCTCCTCCTCGATGACGTCGTGTGTTCTTGGCCGAGTTACAGGAAATGCGAAAAACAACTAAATTTGCTGAAAAAAAAAACAAGAAGCCACCAAAAAACAAACGACGAAAAGGTAAATGAAAAGAGGGAATCAAACCGAGCACGCACCTCCACAGGGAAATACTCCTTATTATTTATGTAACTATTTCGTTCTTTTTTTCCCTTTATTTTTAAACCCCAAACCTATAAACCCTACAGAACACAAGCACCAGGGAATGTTAGTGGAGTTAGGGAATGATAATGTTTCTGTGGCGAATGAGTTGGGCTAATAGTAGCTCATTAATGATAAGTTAGCATAAGTCATAAGTTAGCCTTCTTATAACGTTGTGAAATATCCATGCCATTTTGCCTGTTTGGTGTTTCTCCTGATATTTATCTCAGCCTATGCGACACAAGTTTGATATGCTGGTTTACTATTTAGCAGCTTGGTGCTTGTTTATTACTGACGTTGAAGTAGCAGCATTAGCTTGTCTGCTTGTTATTCGTTTGTTTATATAATGATAAGACCAGGCCTACTATCAAAATTGTAATTTAAGTTTCCCCAAAACAACTTTTTAACATCCCTCCCAGTCACTTCTTCAAATAGTTCCAGGCCTGGTTGTATCACAGCACTGATATCTCACATTCATTTTGGTAGCTACTAGCTAATTTTCTGTTCATTTACTTAAAGGATGATTGTATAACATTTAGGAGCATTTACTGTCAGAAAACAAATATACTGCCCATGAGTTTATAATATTGTAATCTACAGACTCCCTAAATTCTTCCACACTGAACCTTTAATGCAAAGAGGAGGCGGTATTTTAAATGTAATTAATAAAAACATGTATTCTCCAAGACTACACAGTCACACATTATTAATTTACAAAAAAAGAGAGTAAACTGACACATTTATCAGTTAAAGAAAAATCATCTAGTCAACCTGAAGTAAGATCTAGCAGCAAGGAAATAATAATAATAATAATAATGTTAGTTGTTAAAGTTATTTTGAACAGAATCAGATTTCAAACAGACCCTTTACTTGGTTGTGTTAATTTTGAAGGTTTCCTGCAGTCAGTTCTATGTGTTTGTGTATTGCTGCATTTGTCATGCTGAGTAACAGGGTGGGAGCAATGTTACGCCTTTTTCTGGCACTATAAATACCTGTGAAAGCCAGCTTTTTTAAAAACGGTATGAAGTTTTTTTTAATGACTTAATTTCTGACGTTAGTTGTGGAACATATTTAACCAATGCCAGTGAGGAGACATGCCAGCATGTGACGTGCTGTCATGACACCTCAAGTTGCTTGCCTTTATTACCCCCTAGTGGTCAATTTGAATAAAGCATTCCGTGTAGGTTTTAGGTTCGATTGTCTCGGCCCTGCGATGGACTGGCGAACTGTCCAAGGTGTACCCCGCCTATCGCCCTATGTCAGCTGAGATTGGCATAGCACCCCCGCGACCCTCCGGTGGAGGATAAAGCGGTAGATAATGGATGAATGGTCTGCTACAGTTGTACACCTTAATTTATCTATTTGCTTAGTTCTGAGTAATGTGCAGCTTTTGATAATTTGTCCATCCATGATTCACATCTTGGTAGCAATCAGACTTTAAAGATCAGACAGATATTAAAGAAATTGTCAATATAGGCTTTTTGTGAAGTATGTGAAATAAAGTAGAAGAAAGTTGAGTAAATTTTGACACAATTATTTCAAATTAATGGATTTCCCTAGGTCATATTTACATTTACCAAATTAGATTAATTTATTTTTGCCAGGTTTTCAGGTACATGTTTTTGGCATTTACTCTGACTGAAGATATTAGTAATGGTGACTGCACCAATTATCCATGATGTTTGGTCAGATTTTTCTAACATTGTCCGCTAATGACCCACAGAAAATTCATAAGCAATCCGGCAGTTGCAGTTTCAGAAATGCAGATTCGAATGAATTCTGACTAGCAGCAAATTCATCAAGGCCTTTATGGTCCAAGACTTCACCAGAATGTGTCTAAAAATACATGATTTTATTTACATGATTGTACTTACTTACAATCCACTTCCACATTTTGTTTGTTTACCTTGTGTTAATTTATCCATTCATTGTTAAAGCATGTAATATTGACACATAAAGGTTTTCAGTTCAGTGAACGAAATGATGCCATGTCATGTCAGTAAATACATACACAAGTTTGAGTATTAACATTTATTTTTTATATATAGGAAAAAGTATAAAAGGATGGAAATATGAAAAAAATGTCTTAGCAAGACCGCACATCATCACAAAAATGCAAAAGCTGTTAATTTATACGTTTCCATGGCAAAGATCACAATCCTTTTTCAGTTTCTTTTTTGTTATATATATGTATTGTCATAACTTTGGTCTTAAATACAAATGCTTTGCAGTGCAGTGCACCTTACATTTTCTGAATCAAACGGTATTTAATTTAGCTATAGTTTTGGTGTGAGAAATATTAGAAATAAAGTAACTGGTAAAGACGTTTGTCTTCCTCATCTTCTTGATAACACAATTTTGTACCATCTGCTTGTGTGGAAAGTGGAAAGCATGGTTGTCTCTTAGAGGACTGGGGAAATGCGCTTAAAGGAGATGTTTGGTCACTGATTAAAATCTGCTATCTGCCACTAAGAAGTTAGAAGATAGAACTGAATTTTCATTTAATCACTGAATGAAAGAAGGTGTCATTTCCTACTGAGTACAATTGTGAGGCTTGTGGTGGTCAGCCTTTAGGACTCTCTCTGTCATCCTGCATCATCACCTCTATTTGGTTCCCCAGGCTGTAGAAACATGGCCTCTCATTGAAGTCGTATGCCCAGCACTGCATCATCATATTGTTCACCTGGTGTTAAAATGAGAAAAGCATTAAATGTGGGTTTGCTGGGTCAAATTTGTTACCACACAATAAAGTTGAAATGCATCCTTTCTGATGTCATGTATGCCAAAATACATTTTCCATTGTTGTTTCCATACTATAAGTTGGTGATCACGAGAGAAATAAGATGGTTTTGTCGTAATATTACCTCTCAAAAACATAATGTTTGCCATGGCAATACATTTTTGTAGCTCGAGGTTCAGTCCCCAACTCTGCTTGCTGTGTGTTAATTGATATATCAGGTATTTGATATGTGACCATTTACCATACTCTTGCCATATTGTTACTGTACTTTAATGTAAAGTATTACATGGGGGTTGTGTAGTTGTGAAATATTATGAAAATCATCTGCATTGTACATTTCAGAATAATCCTGTATGGCTTGAACTGGAGATTATTATTATTTTAAAGGATGCCGGTTAAACATTTAGTTTATCATCAGTATATTGTTATGGCTTTCCTACTTCCTCTTTCCTACTTGTATTACTTACTTGTATATTGTTTATTTGTTGAGCTGCTGTAACGCCGTTTTCGCTCCACTGTGAGATAAATAAAAGCTATCTTATCTTATGGCTGCACTGTATTGGTACAGCGTTCATGAAAAAAGTTTGATGCAGAAATACACACTGGGCCTTTAAAACACCATCTGCTGTGAAGTAAAGTCGTTATTTTGAAGATTGATCACAGTATTGCAGTATATTTTTTCTGGCTATTTGAATATAGAGAAGTGATTATTCTACCTCCTGCCATATTAATTTCACCCACCAGATGTCCCTGTACTTTCTCCCTGTTTCCTGATCCACCTGCTCACTAAATACAGTTTGCTTCCTGTTATTGCATAAATGCCTGTTTTTGTTACCTTGTTTGCGACCAGTTGTCTCTTATCTACCTATCTGCAATTATTTGTTTTGTTAACTTCATACCATTAGTCTACCCATGTGTCAGTGGGCTCTCCCTGCCAGTGCCCCCCCCCCCCTTAGCAGTGATGGCAAGAGTCATGAACATACCGTGGGTGGGCAATGTGGAGGAGCTGGCAGCCTCCAGTCATTCTTTAGAATATTTGTCAAATGCAGTGAAATGGATGCACCCTGCACATTGTGTCCGATCTCCTGCATGCACAGCTGAAACAGTTGCATTGTAAGTAGGATGAAATATATCTGTTAAGATATAAAAAAAAGTAACTTTTCTTACTCTTTTCGGGTTGCGGGCATTGTTGCAGTAGGAGAAGAGTTCATGAAGTACCACTCCAAAACTCCAGACATCGGATTTGTGGGAGAATTTGGACTCACTGATGGACTCTGGGGCGTACCTGCATCAGATTAGCAGTGTGTAGACATTAGACCTTCAGGAATTTATGCTAAATAATCTTCATTTATAGAGAGACTCTAATAACTACTTGAGGGCAGTGATTGACAAAAAAAAAAATAGTCTTGTGACCCTCAACACATTGAAAATTAGATTTTTTTTTTAATGTTGAATGGACTTAGGTTTGATTTATACAGTTTTAACCTTCTGTTTAATCTTTATGGCAAGCTTTTTCAGCTAGCACAAAAAAATATAAATTTTGCTGAAGGCCTGGTTGATCCTGTCTAGTTGTAATCAACCACTTCTGGATGATTTCTGGTTCTGAGCTCTGAGTGTCCTTTTTCCTATGTGCTATCAATGCTATTACTTTGCACAATTTGTGATGGCAGTGTTTTTACAGTTTTTGTTGTTTTACTGTTGTTATTGTTTTCTATTGCAATTTATTGGCAGTTGCTTAAAATTGAGATCCCAGATTGGGATTGTTTTAGGTCAAGTTTGGTTCTACTGTGTCTATGTTTATTGTGTGTCTCTAATGGTTTTATTGTTTCCGTAAAACTAAATTCCTCTTGAAGGTAGAAAAAACTGTGACAAAAATGGAACCTGCTGCTGTATTTGAGTGCAATGGTCTTTATGAGAACATATAAGACATATCAAAGTATGTTTTTCTGTATTTATTTTTTTTTACTCCAGAATGATTCCCTCAGATTTGACTGGTAAATAAAAAATAAAAGACAAGAGAACGCAGCTAGGTCAGCTTGACACAAAGAAGAATCATTTTCATAAATAACTATTATTGCAGTGATTATTCCCTAATAACAGAAAGCTAAGGCTTGTGTCCAACACGTTGGTTGAAAGAACATTTGTGATTCCAAGTGGAAAACTCTACCAGAAGATGGGGCTCTCGCCAGGCTGCATGATTTTGTAGTACTCCTTGTCAAAAGGAATGATTTTAGTCAGTCCAAAATCAGTGATTTTCACCAATGTCTCACTGGCCACAAGGATATTTCTGGCTGCAAGGTCTCTGTGTACATAGCGTAGAGTCTGCAGGTATTCCATCCCCTGTGAAAAGTAAAAAAAACGGCAAACCAGAGGAAATAAATAACTCTCTCTTTTTGTTTTGTTTTGTGTTACAGTTCTTTTTCAATGGAACTTTGTTAAGGAATAATTTAATTTAACCTCAAACCAAGCTTTTTATTATGACAACAATTTGCTGGGCTTATGGCAATATATATATTTTACCTTACAGATCTGAGAAGCAAAGAGCAGCATCCGCCTGGTGTTAACATTATGTTGGTTACTCTCCATGTAGCCAATCAGGCTGCCGTAGGGCAAGTACTCCATCACCAAGCTCATACTGAGACGACCTTTGAACAAAACAAATATGAAGTATTTAAATAATTCAGCATACTAAAGTCTGCCTTCGTGTGAAGCTTAATATTCAAATCTAATTCTGACTAAATGAAATAGATCATAATAAGCCTTCACCATGATGTAAAAATAATTAAGCTTTTATTAATATTAACCTGGATACAATGCAGTAACTGAATTAACGGACTTGAGTTCAGTAAAAAAAAAATACTTTTACCTTCCTCGTCCTTTATGTTATAAGTGGAAAACTAACTTAATCTAATTACACCATGGGCTGTGAGATTGTATTACCCATACTGTAGCAGACTCCTCTGTATTTGACAATGTATTCGCAGTGCAAAACACTAAGGGTGTTGATCTCTTTCTGGAAGTCCTCCTGGGTCGACTGCTTGTTGGGCAGTAGCTTCTTCACAGCAACCAGTTCCCCGGTGTTATCCCCCAATGGGTCATAACGGCAAAGTTCAACACTGCCAAAGTTCCCCTGAAAAAAAAAAAAAAAAAAGTTCAGTCACCTGCCAGTCAGTTACTAACTTTACAATTTGTACTAAATGTGCCATTTCAGGACACACTCAAATAAGGATTACAAGACTTGCTGTGCAAAGACAGACAACTGATGTTATTTTGATGTTTCATGCTTACTTTTCCCAGAGGGGAGATGTAGCGCAGGTGTCTTTCCTCAAACAACGTCTGGTCGTGTTGAGGGGCGAGTGCTCTCAACAATGGGCTCTGTGTGACAGGCTCAGTGGCATGCAGAATTACATAGTCTGCCATGACATAAGAAACACTTGTAATTAAGAAGTGAAGCATCATATTTGCTCATGCAGTACTCTGAAATCCCATGGTACCACTGTAATCACCTGATGGCCAGCTGATATTTGGAGGACTGCAACGATTAATAGATTAGTAATCGGTTTGAATTTTTATTTTATAATTAAAACAAATTCTCTGAAGTTTTCAATGATAATTATGGGTAGTATATTCTTCCAATAAACCTCCTAAATTTTACACACTGGACCTTTTGAATTGTTGTCAACTTGAGTGCCTATTGATTTTCCCCCACCCCACTATTTACATTCCATGAGTGCCATTGTCAAATTTCACATCATTACCTGAAGTGATCAGACTGTTGAGTTGGCGGATGATACTGCGACAGGAAGGTCTGAAGGCTGGCTGGTAGGACATACACTGACTGATCAGTTCAGCCAGCTCTGTCCACTGTGAGGGAGGCAGCTGCTGGAATGCCTCATAAAACTGCCTCTTCTACAGAAAACACACACAAAACTGACTGTAATAATGACTGTGATTGATTTACTTGCTTCACTTTAATTGATTTATCTTGTTGTTCATCTGACTTTCTTTTTTTCCCTCTCGGATTTGCAGGAATCATTGTTGATTTTGTTTTTCAGTACACTTGTCTGCCACCTCTGGGTTTATTCACCTGCAATGACCTCTATACACTTCTGTGTTAATATCTCTGGGTGATCAGGATTTTGTCAAATATTACCAAATATGTATCATATCTTAAAAGTGTAGCCCAAGAATGAAGTCAAATTTGATTTGATTACTGATTAACATTTACTTGTCTCACAAAACTGACATCTAGGTAGAGTAGAGGTTTGCTGTTACAATGAGAATGTGAATGGTTTAATTTGTCATGTTTGATTTATAATTTTATAATTCAGATTTTATTTATGCCTTTCTGCATGGAGTTTGCATGTTCTCCCCGTGTTTACGTTGGTTTTATCCAGGTTCTCCGGCTTCCTCCCACAGTCCAAAAACATACAATATGGGGATTAGGCAAATTGGACACTCTAAATTGACCGTAGGTGTGAATGTGAGAGTGAATGGTTGTTTGTCTCTATATGTGGCCCTGTGATGGACTGGCAAACTGTCCAGGGTGTACCCCGCCTATCAACCTATGATGACGTCATTTCTGAAATGTGACTCCTGCCCTCGTTTAACATTGGTATATCTACCCTGGTGTCATTTTTCCATATGGCCACTAGATGTTCCTAGACTCTCCCTAATGTTGTCCCTGTCACCTGACCTCCACTGCACACACCTGACACAACTGTTCAGCATTTCATTTCACTCGCTTTGCGGACACCGTGTGAGTTGTCATCAACATCAGTTAAATATCAACATTGTTGAGTTTTATGATAGCAGGTGAGCTGACCTATCGCTGAAATGGGCAAACACAGTCAATGCGACTTCATCTGCTCGTTTTCCTCTTTGACTGCAGTCACATTACCCCATTACATCTACCATCCGGAGCTTCATGTATCCTCCACTAGACCTGTTATCCCTTGTTAAACTATCGCTGCATCTTCCTGTCTTAGTCTGCACAAGTATCGTTTCCCATCTTCTGACTTCAGTCACAAAGAGTAAGCACAAGCAGATGATTGAATGTGCAGTGTGCTTCTCTGATGGCCCTCATTCACTGGACAGTTTGTTTGACTTGTCCATTTAGCTGTGAAAATACCAGTTTTAGGTCCCAGCCTCGCAGTGGAGCGTTTCCATTGTTGAAGATCTCCCACACAGTGGCACCAAAGCTCCACTTATCACACTCCAGCGTCAAGTTGTCTGGGTCCTCCAGGACCTCAGGGGCCACCCAGGGGATTCTGTCCAGTATAACTGAGTAAACACACAGAAATGCTTTGTTTGTCCTTGGTTTTGATTTTGCATCGTTTCTTCCCATCCTGAGGTTTTTGCTTTTATACCAATATTGTACCTACACGTGGAAATTTGTATTTATTGGTAATCTATTAATTTGTAACTATATCCTAAACAATGTCTAAATACCAATAACATAATCACCAAAGAAAAACAAAACAGTATAACTACATGAAATAATACTAATTTGTTAAGTTTTGTTATGAATAAATCATACATGGATAACTAGTACAGTAGTGGTGCACAATAATATGTACTTTTCTTGAAAACATCTATTTGTAATCGTTTATTCAATGTTTTGAGTTTCTTTTTTTAATTATTGATTTTGAAAACCATCCCTTACCATCCTCTCCCAGCATGGCCACACTGATCCCTGGGTCACTCAGCTTGATGAAAGGAGAGCTGCCCTGCAATGGGTCACCTTCTCTGGCCAGCAGCAGGTTTTTGGCACATATATTTCCATGAAAAATGTTTTTCTCTTCCTGCAAAACAATCTCTTGTTAATGTTAAATTATGGTATGACACACTGGTCACTTCCAAACTAGGATTGTAAAAAAAAAAAAAACAAGGGTTAACCAGGACGTCAACATTTGTAGCTTCTTTTAAAGATGACTACAATTCTACACACCATCGATCTTGTTGTCGTCATTAGTTTTTTTACATCAGAAAGTAGCTTACCAGAAAGCTGAGTGCAGATGCCAGCTGTTTGGCAACATCGAGTTTCCAGCTCACTGACACAGATCTCCCTCTCTTTAAGTAGAGGTCAAGAGCCCCGTACTTGACAAACTCCTGCACCATGATGTCTGCAACGCACAGGGGAAGGTTGTTTGAATAGCTGTTCTTTAAACCAAACACATCACAGTCAGAAATACTCTTCCTCGTTACAGGGACAAATGAGGATTTCACGCTTACATATAATACTGTGCAAACATCTGAGGCCACCATTAGATTTGTTGTTTTAACAATGCTATAATCAGCGTCTTCCCCTGTGCTGCTACCTTGATGCGGTGGGGAGGCTTGAGTGCCTCAAGGAACCTTGTAGACATAGATCCTTGGCAGGTTCTAAGTCCTAGGCCCCTGGCAGGTGCAATTATGCCGGGCAAGTTACAGGAGAGAGGACAGACAAAAGGCAGCACCCGGCCCTCCAGTTGGGTTGGGCGTGAGGCTAACAACCTCACACCGTGAAACAATTCTTGTTACTGAAACTATTGGCGCATTTCCACCGGCTCTACTCGCCACGACACGGCACAATTAGGTTGCATCTCCACTACAAAAAAGTACCAATTTAACGTGGGTGGCGTCATCACTGCACTGCTGAGTGAAACTGCGGTGATTTCGTTTTATACGCGACACACACGCACACACACGAGTGACTAGTGACTTTACACCAGACCTCTGTAGTCTATTGAGATTAACCCACGTTTTTAATATTGTTAAGTAGTTTTAACTTATAGTAACTTGATACTAAATAGACTCAACTGTAAACCTAACTGGCTAATTGTCTATATATGTCTATTTGCTAAGTAACTGAGCATTACATACACATTGTATGAGTTAAACTCATTGACATCTTGTACGTACAGTATAAGACCAGTTTTCAGTCTCATCATTTCGTTTGGACTAAACTTACTTTTTACTCCGTGAACACTGATGCCATAAACAAGGAGGAGATGTTTGTGTGAAATCTGACTCATCAAGCTGGCAGCTTCAAAGAATGACTGAGAGACAGAGAGGACAATTAAACATGCATGATTTGTGAAAGAAATATTAAGAACAAACACAAGTAATCACACTTTCAGTCTAAAGGAACAAACCTCCCAGGAGTTCTTGTGAGCAACATCAAGCTCTTTCAGTAGGACTTCTGTCACTTGTTTTTCGCCCTTGTGAATGTCTGTTTTGTAGCCTTTAAAGATACGTGTGAAGGATCCCTGTCCGAGGCTGATGTCCTTCAAGGGAAGAAGTAAAGCCACAATTATGACTCTGCCATCATCATACAGCCTACTGCATTGTACCTATAATAGCTAAAGTAGTAGGTGCAGTTGGAGTCATGTCTGAACACTCACCCATTTCAGGTCTTCGTATTTAATAATGTTGAACTGGATATGACTGAATTTGTTCCTTTCAGGTGTTGGCGAGCCCTGGCTTTCTACGGAGTTGCCGCTGCGTACGATGATGAGATTTGTGAGCTCTGTGAGAAAAGAAAATCTTGTGTACTCCAATGCAGTCTACAACGGTCTACAAGAACATATTTCAGTCCAAGTAAGTGATTCCAGTGTTAAATCCCCCCTTTTTTACTTGTGTGTGGCAGTTCACCCTGTTTTGGAGGATTGGAATCATACAACGTATGTATAAAATATCCAAGACAATTATACTATATATGGTTGTTTGTAAGGGCTAAAGATGAAACCAACCAAAAAGCACAATAAATGACACAATGTGTGTTTCTAAGAGGGATATGTGAACTTTAAAGAGTTATCTGATCCATATTGGATCCCAATGTGGACACCAGAACATTGGCATGTATGAATTTAGGATTACATAATTTACATTGGCTCCCATTACTTAAAATGAAGATGTAGAAAATGATCAAATACTTGGATTAAAAAATGCTATTATTGACATTTATTAATCTTAATAATACGTGTTATTAACGTAACATTATTATAATTATGTTAATCACAGCTAGTGTGTACACCCTTTAAGGAATAAATTAATTTGTATATGGGATTTATATTATATTGAACTGTGTCATGTAGTCTATATTTAGTAATATCATTGTGTCCATGGCTTGTGAGTTTAACCTTTGGGTCGGGGAGGACAGCAGTGGCCCAACTTGACGGGCACATCAGCCAGCAGCAACTTTGTGTGTTGGTAATAGCTGGTCAACTCTCTCAAGCTGGAAAATGACTTGTGGATTCCCGGAAGACTGTAGTGCTCATTCTTAATAATGAGGCAGTCTTTATAGTCAAGTCCGAGTGGTGTCTGCAGAAAAATAAATTGTACATTACTTAATAATGTAACAACTGTGTGACATAGAATGACAGAAAAGATTTTTGCGAACTACTCTCTGCAAATGCTTTGTTTGTAAGCCCCCCCCCCTCCTACTATTTTGATACTGAAACAAGCACATCATCTGCATAGAGCGATAGAGATAGAGTGTTTGGAGTAAACTCAAAATCAGTTTTATGTGATCTCAACCGAAAGCCTTACCTGAACACACACAGTGAGGAAGAAGCTGTCATAGGTCTTTGGACTCTGCCGAACGAGGAATGTACCACCTTTATATCCAGATTTTTTCAATTTGTTGACGGCAAACTCGGATCTGATCGAACAAGACACACACACGTATGTGTGTACATACATACATACATACATACATACATACATACGTGTGTGTGTGTGCATGAAAACAGACATGTGAAAGTTTGCTTTGGTTCCGGAATTTATCACCATGACTCACGTGATTGGGCCGTGGCAATGGTTTTTTATAATGTCCAGAATACTTGGGGGAGCAATGTCTTGCCAGAGGTAGTGGCTGGAATCTGTAGTCAGCCTGAAGTAACCATCAACAAGTGACACAAATGAAAGTGCTTCTTTTAGGTCCTGGAACTTGGCTTCCTGTAGTGTACATCAGGACAAATTAAATTAAAACAATACAAGAAACCTAGTAAAATAGGTTTACTATCACTAAAACAGTAAAGTGAGAAATCTGTCCATTACCAGACATGTGTCATCTTTGCGGGTTATTGTCACCATCCTGCTCTCATGGGGAACTTGCTCATGAGAAACCCTCTTTATACTGATGTCAATGATTTCCTGGAAATCACAGAAGGTCTGCCACTCCTGAAAGAATGCAGACTCATTATTTAAAAAACGTCTAAAGCTCAAGGGTGGCAGGGGAATGACAGTATTAAGGGTTGTGGGTTGCATGTAAAGTCACCCAAATCTAAATAATCAAAAAACGTGCATTGCATTTAAGAGAACTGCAAGTCAACAACCACATAAGGCCTCAGAGAGAGTTCAAGTGCAGCCGGTACAAGGGATAAACTCATATAAACTCATAGCATATAATCTCTATAATAGGCAGCTATTTAATTATAATGATCACTTAATGAATACTTAATAAATTTAATTACAACTCAAACATAACTTGAGCACATTCTTACCATTGAACTATCAGACTGACAACCTCCACTGGTTTGAATCCCAGTTTCTCCAGTCACTCGAATGAGACCGAAAGCTGACTTTGAATGGGAGGCCAAAGGATCCACTTTGAAGGTTTCACTTCCCAGAGAGGGCTCGATCCCTGCCATTTCAGTCAGGTACTTGAGTTTCAAGCTGCACTCGTCCACAGAGCAGTTTCCAAGCTTTTTCAAGAAATGCTTGAGGGTGTTTCGGATTCGATAACGATCCAGGCGGTTTCGTCTCTGGATGTCATGGCGATGGGACTTCGGCAGACATGATTTGTAGCTAAGGAGGATTATGTTGTTGTAATATTTGCGATTCACAACACATTTTTTTTTTTTAAAAAGCTGACATTTTAATGTTTCCTGTATGTGAATTTGAATTATTTAAAACATCGTAACCAGGCTCATAGAAGTCAAACAAAAACATACTTTCTAAACATAGATACCTGACAGTTTTGCAGAGCTCTCTTACACTCTGATGTCGCTCTTTGGCCATTCTCCACAAGTCCAGTACTGCGAGGCCGAGGCATTCTTCTTGAGTGCTTAAAGGTGGAGAAACTCCTGCCTCACCAGCAATGAAGTCACTTCTTGACTAGAAGCCACAAAGATGACATTTACATGAACTATGAATGTGACTTTTTTCTGGGAGTGAACCACGTTCTGTCAAGTTGAGCTCTTGTTTGCTTTCCTCGCCCTAGTTATTTGCTCCTGTGTCTTATTGACTCCTCCACTCACTGTGTGTACATAGATGTCATTCTTTACATCCACAGAAAATGTTTTTGATCCTTGCTCAGAGAGCTGCTATGTTATTGAAAAGACTATACAGTACATTGATTAATTAAAGTAGAATAGAATGTAAAACATAACATTACCTGTCTCAGTGAGTGAATAAAATGCATAGCATGTTGTGTACTTTACCTGAGCAAAAAGATAATCAATGACACTGCAGTCAAGCACTGGACTGATTATGTCTCTGGTCAGACTGAAGCGGTATGTGGCTCTTGGTCCTTGTGCAAACCAGTTTCCAAAGAAAAATCTGTATAAAAAAAGAATACCTAAACCATCATGCCATTACATATGTAGATTTGTGAGATTAAGACCAGAAAGAAGAAAGTGAACTGTAATTTGGCTGAGACTTCATACATACATATGTATATATATATACATAAATTGTACTGTATATTGCACAAGATTATGACTTTTTGGTGTGAGCATAATTTCACCTTTCACCTCATTTGATAAACATAATTTTTAGTCTTTAAAACATTTTTGTGCTAAGTATAAAACATCCTCATTTGTTTTAACTTATTTTTTAGATTAGCCTGTTCCTAAACCATATCATTAAAAAAATATGCTGATAATGTTAATTTAAAATTTTGTGAATGTGTGAATGACATCCATCCATCTTTATCCTCCACATGAGGGTGTGGGGGTCGCTGATACCAATCCCAGCTGACATAGGCTAAAACGTTGGGTACACCCTGGACAGGTCGCCAGTCCATCACAGGGCCATATATAGAGACAAACAACCATCCACTCCGCACTAACACATACGGTCAATTTAGAGTGTCCAATTTGGAGTGAATGACATTCAGGTGAATTTTCACCTACCTGACTCTGAAATGAACTTGTAACCTTTCATCTGAGTTGAACATGTGTGATGGAGGATACCAAAATGAGAAATCAGAAGACACCAATCCAAAAAGACTCAGGTACACTGGTAAGATTCCTGAGGACATAAAAAAAATCATCCCATCATCACTGACCTTTTAGCTACCACTAAAAAGGAAAAATGAAATGCTACACTTGAGGAGCCTTCAGTCAGTCTCGTTATTCATTACCGTAATCTTACCACATTTTTTTCCTGCTTGAATGCAGACATTTTCAGCTGAGATTTGTCCACATGAAATGTGTATTGTTGTTGCTTCCTTTGTGGTGGAGAAGTAGTAGAGGTGGACTTGTAAACTGGAACCAGTACTTGAACTGGACCTCTGGCTGCCTCCTCTGTCTCTGATCACCAGAGGGGCTGACTCCTCCTCACTGAGATCCATGAATATTACTGAGGAGGAAACCAACTGTATCAACAGGAGAGTGATTCTGACATAGGCCTAGTTAGGGTAAACACAGGTCCTTATATGATTAAGTCAGAGCCTAGGCACCAAATTAAACCGTTGGAATACTGATGCAATGAATGAGTTCCGCACTGACAAATTTCAAGGTGGTTGAACTTTGAGTGGAACTTGACATTCTGCTTTGCAATGTATATTGTAATCAATACGGGAGGTTAAGTTGTTTTGCATGTGATAATTTGCTGCATACAACAACTGTAACACGATGTCTCATGACAGTTTTTGGACATTAAACACAAGTTATTAAGCTTTCAAATGTTAAAGACAAGAAATTATTTCACACAATTTATTATATTTTATATAGTCCACATGCAGGCTTTGTCAGGGGGTTAAGACATTTTGCATTCGAGCAGCTTGATTTTAAATGATGTTTTCAAATGGGAATTCCCATTGTATGACAAGGGACTGCTGAAGCCAAATCAGGAAGACAATATGTAGAGATATTGTATTCTTACATATTCTTTCACCCAATTCTGTATCATGTTTTCAAGTTGTTTTTCAAATGCATTGCTTCATTTACACGGACACCAAAGGCGAGTTTACGTTCACATGTATGTCAATGATTGTCTCCATGAACTTTAATGTACTTAAGTGGGAAGAAATTTGAAAATAATTGCTACAACATCGACCGACACATCCTTTACATCGTAACATGGTTCTTGGTCAATATAAAATAGAACTTTGACATATCTTAACGTGTAGGATGTACGATTTTAAAACTTAAAATCAACATGTTTTATCTAAGAAATTACAATAGGTTGTGTTTTACCTTTTTATTAGTTCAGCAATAGTCTTCGTTTCGAACATTTGTAAACCAGGCCGCTCTTCTTTGACTTCTGTGTTTGTGCAGTGTGTGTGTGTGTGTGTGTGTGTGTGTGTTGCCAGGAAGTTCAATAGGATTTCCTGATTTAGACGAGCAGATGCACCAAAAGCAACACTTTCTAGTCCTCTCTGTTCAACTGTTTTTATTCCACAGACTGAGCTGATGTACAACTCGAAACTTAAACAAAAATGCTTTTTTTCTTGCTCTATATAAGAAAAACTAAGCCCTGCATTACAAAATGCAACTTAATTTGGTCTTTAATTACATTTGATTGAAAATGTAATTAAAGTGGCATGGTCACTCATTATCTGAGAATCTTACAAGTATCTGTAAAATGTCCAATAACAGAGTTAAGTCCTGTTCCTTAAATCTACACTCTTGAAGACACAATGTGACTGAGTGACCGAGAAGCTTGTGTTTTAAAGAGCCTGTGACCATTTTCTAACGTAGAGTAACATCATTGTATTGTGTTGGAAAAAAACGATCTACAGCCGATCACCTTACCCCATGATGTGATTGTTTCTGTGTCACATTAAATGATAGTTGTAGTGAAAGTGAATGCAGTCCTGTACAGGAAAAGAGAACCAGCTTACAGCTCTGGTTCCCCCATTCAGCTCTCATGTTTTTTTCTCCATTTCCTGTTAAAGCTCTATGAAAAGAACCTAGTCTAACCAGCAGACACTTTAATGCCTGGGTTTATTATGTGTCCTTGTAATTGCTAATACTTCCTTTTTTTACCACTTCTTACCATTTTTCTGTTTAAAACATTTTCATTAATTTTTTTGTAAAAGGTATTGCTCACATGCTAAAGCTAATGTAAGCGTATAAAAAAATAAACACACAGTCTAAACTTTTAAAAGTCATTGGAATCCATTGCAACCATACTGTAGACTGTATATAGTCAACGAGGAGTGCAGTGCAAAAGTCTCACGGCTCCAGCTTTGGTCATGTTGTGTGTAAATGTGCAAAAGGGAAATTAAAACATCTCAAAATGACAATATAATAAGTCAACATTTATATGCTCGACAAAATTGTGATAGAGGAAACCCTACACTTGTTTTCTTTTCTTTTTGATCTGGGAGAAGGCAGTTATTCAACTTTTGGCCACAAGCCACGCCTTCTTGAGCAATGCAGACTTATTTTTAACCTTTATTTCCCTGGTTAGAATTTTTCTATGCTCATTTTCGCTTGGTTTTAAGATTATTCCGATTGAATCAGTTGGGTTTCTCCGCCGTTTCCTGTGCCTCTCCACCTTTTTTGTAACATATCCACCGGCGCTTTCATGGTTGTTTTACTGTCTAGAATAAAGACTCAGGAGAGGTTTTATCATTTTACTAAAGGTGGAGACTTTCAACAGGATATAGTCACCTTTCTTCCACTCATTGACACTTGTCTTACTTAAACAATGGGTTTTATCTCATAATTTAACCATATTTTAGAGCATTTTATACTTTAATAGACTTGTGTACTAACATTTATAGTACACAATAACAGTCTGCCAATTTATAGGGTGATGTTCCGAGAAATGAATAACCCATGACAAGGCATTATTTCACTGTGGCTAAACTGTGGCATAGGGTACTTAAAAACAAAACACTTGTATTACTTAAACAATAGGCTTTATCTCATAAGTTATCAATATTCTAGAGCTGTACTGCCCTTGCCTAAACTATTATTCTTAAGTTACATACATCACAAGAGCATTTTATACTTTTAGAGACTACACAAAAATACAGTATGTCATATTATAGGGGGTGATTTGCCAATAAATGAATAACCCATGACAAGGCATTATTTCACACACATGTTCCTAAAATCCTATTCATTTATAGCATAATATGTTGTTGTTTTTTATGTAATGTTTTTTGTATGTGTGATATTCCTGTATTATTAAGGTGTCAACTTAATATACACAACCAGCATTTAACTTAAAGGGAGGATCTGGGTGTTTGCCATTATTTGTCTCATCTCTGCAGGTCAACCAGTTGAAGGGGTGGAGCACAAATCTCCTCAATGTTCATGTGATGCAGGGACTCCTTGACATAGAGACCTCATGTGGTTGTGCACACCTATGCAACCTGTCACACTCCTTTCACTGAGGGCTGCCAGCTTGGCGCAATGGAGAAACAGTGGTGAGTTATTGTCATTATTGTTTGTTGTTTTTACATTTTATGATTTAGAGAGGAAAAAATCATGCAAAAAAAGCAAATTTCAAGTCACACAATTTTGTTACAATTTTGTTTGCAAAAACCTGATTTGAAACGGACAAGATTTTAGCTGCAGTGTTAATTCACTCAGGAAATCAGTCGTATCAGTCATATTAAAAATGGTTCACATTATTGTACCACTTAAATTCAGATGCAAAATTCACCTTTGGGTTTTTTTGCAGTTAAAAAAAATAAAGGCAAAAAAAAAACTCCTGTTGGCACTCCTGTTGGCACAACTCCTGTTGTGCCAACAACTCCTGTTGTGCCAACAGGAGTTTAATTCTGTCATTAAACTAATAACCAACATACGTCATAGGAAGCAAAAGGCTGGGAAATGTGGTCATGTCAAGATTTTTCTTAAATTGTTAAAGTAAAAATATTACTCCAGTGTAAAATGAAAAAGAAAGAAAAAGAACTTTAAAGATTCCCAAGGCTTTAATAGTTCATGATTTTGGCTGTTGCACAAAAGTAGAATTAAGAAATCCAGGAAAGAGATCGAAAGCTTCAGTGCCAGCCCAAGCCTTTTTGGGGCCCTAAGCAGAATTTATAAAATGTAACACAAATTGCATTAATTACAGTTGTGTTAATTATTCTTCAATCAGCTTCACTCTTGCTGTAAAATCACAAAAGTGGCCTATACTGAACTTGAAACAACAACTAAATTTGCAATTTCCAACTACAAAACTTTAAAAACCTTTGAGTCTTTCTTACTACTGTATTTAAACTTTCACAACATGACATCTTCCTTTAAGTGAGGGCCCTGGTGGCTGAATACAGTATAGGTCATAAACCTTATCTCCTTCATGTTGATTGATGATGGAATGTGAAAAAGCCCAGTCATCCCCAGCGATCGCCAGTTAGTGACAGGACAATGGGCCAAAAGTACAAAATCGCACGAAATCAGACGTTTGCGAACTCCTGGTTGGAGATCCCTGAATTTCAGCAATGTCTGAAGCCTGTTGCTGAGAACAACCGGGAGGCTTTTTGTTTATACAGTATTGGATGTGCTCTATAGATTTAATTGCAAACCAAAACTGTTTCGTAAGTTAAATATGTGTTGCTCATTACAGCTTGAAGGGACAATAAGGTCTTAAAATATTTTGAGAAGGTCTTGAAATTAACTTCAGGATTCCTGCATATACCCTGAAACATTACAGATATCACATGTTACTAATTGTTATTTACTCTGACAGATTCACCAAACATCTGAATTTAACTATCCACCTGTGCTACAAGGCCAAAGGGCAGCAAAACAATACAATAATGGAGGAGTCATCTGCCAGTGAACCACTCACTTTAGGCTTTGTGCTGGCTGACTATGCTGTCTTTGCCACCATGCTGCTTGTCTCTATGGCCATCGGACTCTTTCAAGCCCTGAAGAAGAGTTCGAGGCAGGCAAACGCTGACGAGTTCTTCACTGGTGGCCGGAGCTTGCAAGCAGTGCCTGTTGGGCTGTCGCTCTGTGCCAGTTTCATGTCAGCCGTCCAGGTTCTGGGTGTCCCAGCTGAGGCTTCTCGCTATGGCTTTAAATTCCTCTACATGTGCCTCGGACAAACCATCAACTCCCTGCTGACAGCTTACTTCTTCCTGCCTGTGTTCTTTCGCCTGGGCATCACCAGCACCAATCAGGTCCTACTTGTCTCACTGAATATTATAGACGGCTAGAAATTGATGTTATCATTTGTCATGGCTTGTTTTTTCTCGTTCATGTTAATGACTCTACGACAGTTAGATCACTTATTAAAGGTAGGGTTGGAGATCCTGGAAAAACTGTTTGAGTTTGAGTTTTTGGATACTTGTTCAATTGACAATGCGATGCCAAAAAACAACAAATACTCTAAAGTTAACCTACCGGTTACCTACCGACCATGGCATCACTTTGTAGCCCTTTCTGGGCTTTCAGTTGTCCCCACCGTTCAAACGCAGCACTGATGTTCACTCTGGTCTTAGATCGCTCTGCATCAGCCTTTTTCTTGGCAGTAGCTTTCAAAACAGAAGACAGTAAACTGTCTTCTGTTTTGCAACCAACACCTGGGAGATGGCAGTTTGATGATTATGATTGGATGGTGTTTTTACAGGCCAGTCCGTTACACAGCTGACAGACATTTTTATGACAATGCATTTATTAATTGGTTACAATCGGGTTGTGAAGAGGATTTTAACCAATACAGTTAATACAGTCTCCCACTCTACCTCAAACTAATCAAGATTATTTTTCTCAAATCTCATGACCATGCAAACAATAATGATGGCATTAAGTTCATGGATAATTGGTTAATAATAATTATTTGCACATTAAGCAAACACAGAACAACACAAGGGACTTTTTTCTCATTTAGAAGTCCAGTAAATAAAACAATGGGTTGAGTTAAGGGTAAAGTTAACATTTATTAAAGGACACATACATTTTATGAGAGTAACTACTTCAGACTTGTGTGGTGAAGTAGAACCAGGATTCTCTGAGGGAAAAAAAAGTGGCACCTGTGGCTCATCAAATGAGATAGAAATATGAGGTGAGGAAGGATGAGGGACGTGTGCAGAGAGATACTGTGATGTGTTATAACTTCTGCCGTCTGTCTGTCTGTCTGTCACAGTATCTGAAGCTAAGATTCGGCCGAGGCCTGCAGGTGTTGGGGAGTGTCCAGTTTCTTGTGGCAACGGTAAGAAGGTCACATTTCACATTTTCGCAAAAGTAAACATTTTTCCACAACTCAAACTCTGACTCCAGGCAGTAGGTGTATTCACAATTTACTTTTGCACCCTGCACGTTGTCACTTTGCTGATTCTCTCTGTTTCTCTGTTTCTCAGCTGCTTTACACAGGGATTGTTATCTATGCACCTGCCTTGATACTGAACCAGGGTAAGAGACAGCATTGATGCCTCACTGTGCATGGAATAATAGGGTGGTTTGATAATATAACACATGATATTGCAACACATTATCATCCCAACAAGACCTGACATGACATGGAGCATTATGAAAACAAGAAAATATAAATCCCTTTTATATTTTTTGTATCGCAGTGACAAAAAAGTTGTTTAACAACCACGCCTAGGCTAACTTTAACTTTATTCAATACTCATAAGATTTAAATGCAGAAGTGAAGTGCTGTGGGAAGTACCAAAATAACAACATATTGTTTTCTACTTTCAAGGTGTTAAAGCTTCAACAGCACTCCTGTTTTTTGTTTGTTTGTTGTATTCTTAGCGACTGGACTCAACATATGGGCGTCTTTGTTTTCTACTGGAGCCATTTGCACCCTGTACACCACAATGGTGAGAACATGGTTTTAATAAACACACTAAAGTTCAACATACCGTGGCGTGTGGCGTAGGCGTCACATCAATAAAATCAGTGTCTGACTGATTTGGGTTTGAAGTTCTCATGTTCAAGGAAATCAAACTGGGTTTGGTTGGCAATGCTTCAATTAATGGGTAAATGCACGAAAATGAATAAATGAATTATTTTGATTACATAGAACAAGATATGAAATGCATGCGACAGGGATCGTCATCAAACACGAGCCAAACTAAAATGTAGAGCCTGGTATGACTCTTTTAATTTCACTGACTACATTATATTAATGTTAGTTGATCTTAAGTATAAAAGTATAATTCCTTTTGTTTTATTAGCAATAATAAGTTAAGCTGAGCACAGTCCCATACTGGTGGAAGTAGTGAACAATGCTCTCCTTTTTTTCTCCTTCATTTTTTCCAATATGAACATTTTGTTAATCAAAACCCGTCATTTGACATCTTGCAGCGTTTAGAGAGGCAAATAGACATTTCAGATTACACCTTATGTAGGCAAAAGTATAGCAAATGTATTGGGGTTTTTTTCTAACCTGCTGTATGTATATGGTTAGACCTCGCTCTGTGCATCTCTTCTTTCTTCTGTGTGTGTCAGGGTGGCGTGAAAGCTGTAATCTGGACAGACGTCTTCCAGATCGTTGTGATGTTGTCCGGCTTTGTGGCTGTTTTAATCCATGGCACACTTCTGGTTGGTGGTCCTGCAGTGGTGCTTGAAACTGCAAGGAATGGATCACGCATTAATTTTAATGAGTAAAAACACGTTGACTTGATAAACATTCTTAAACCTGTTTTTCCTACACAAATAAGCAAACCCAGAAACAAATGACTAGATTTTTCTTGATCTTACTACAGCTCAGTTGCTGCCAAGTGGTTGTTCTCATGGGAGTAGAAATCTCACGTGGGGGTTGTCAGGGGTGGTCAAAATGTACAGAAAAAAGCTTGTAAGAGGTATTTATTTCTGAAAATGGATGGATTTCTAATGTACTGGTCCCAAGTGTGGTTTCCAAAATATGTTTAACTGGATCTCGGCCAGACAAGATTAATTGTCACTGATTTTTACAATGATATTCTGCCCCAGTTTTGACCTGAACCCACAGCGACGCTATACCTTCTGGAGCCTCTCTGTTGGGGGTGCATTGGTGTGGTTGTCCATGTACGGTGTAAACCAGGCTCAAGTGCAGCGCTACATCTCCTGCAGGACAGAGAGAGAAGCTCAGTGGTGAGTGGAGATTGTTTTTTTCTATTTATATATGTAGTGGTTTCACATACAGTACCGAATAAAGTGGCCAGTGAGTGTCGACATTTACCCGCTGATTTCAAAATCAAGATTTGTATTTGCCCTTCGTCTGAGAAGCACCTGACTCATATTAATAGAAGGTAAGTGAAGTGACTCTGAGAATCAGCACAAGTGAAATAACAAACTGACACCTCTTAACTGTATGTATGTATGCAAACACAGCCCACAAAGAGTTTAATTACCTTTAATATGTTTTCTATGAAACAGTATCAAGATATTCAATCAAGATTGGAGAAAATGTTCGACTTGATGTTTAACGATTTAAGTAATGTTTTTCCAGGACAAGGTTTAAAATTGCTTGAAATGATAGACTTTATTATTTTAGAACCATTATCCAGTAAATCTGGAATTGTACTTTCCCCCATATACCAGGCAACTGTAATGCACAACGTCTGAAATTAACACTGATTATGTCCTTTCAACTGCAGGGCGCTGTTTGTGAACCAAGTGGGCCTATGCCTCATTGTGACCACTGCAGCGACCTGTGGCATCGTCATGTTTGCATATTACGTCCACTGCGATCCCCTGAAATCTGGGAAAATATCTGCTCCTGATCTGGTATTCGTGACACTCCTAAAAGATTATTATGTGTTTTATTAGACGCAGACTGTGAACACCATTTTATGTGTTGATTTTGTTTCCCCCATATTCAGTTAAATATGTTTAATATAATATGTAAAGCAAATGAATAATGTTCAGTGAATAATTACGGATTTAAGACTGGAAGCAGTTTCTCTCCAACCTGTTCAGATGAGCCATAGTGAATTAGACCTGTGCTCTTACATTATTGTCTTTGATTTGTTAGCTACATGAACTGAAACCAACTTTTAAAAACACTTAGCAACTTTTTAGTCATTCAAATTTGGCAAAGTGGTTACTAACATGTTTTCTTGTGGTGTCAGAAGTAGAAATATTTGTCATCGCTTTACACACTCTTTAAGAAATCGTTATTTTTGTCAATAATTTCCACTTTTGTTTCAAACACTGATATTATTTTTTCCTCTTGGACTCGTTGAATGCAGTACATGCCATACTTTGTGTTGGACATATTCAAGAATCACCCAGGCTTTCCAGGTCTTTTCCTTGCCTGTGCATACAGCGGGACTTTGAGGTATGTTAATCTTATCTTTTTTTTTGAAGCCAACTAAAATGATCACAGCTTTCCTCAATAATGAGTTAATACTTTACAATCATGTGTACTATACACAGTACAGCGGTAACCAAAAAATGTTGAAAATGGCAAACGAAGTGAAGATCATGCATCCCTAACCCTAACCCTAACCCTAACCCATAATATAACCTGTAACAATTAGATTTTGTTATGATCGTATAATCACCACCCATTTTTTTCAAAGTTGTACTTTGTGTATCCTCCTCAGTATAGAATCAACCCGTAAGATGTACAATTGAGCACCTCGCCCAATTTACACAGAATTCATTTAAAGTATATAAACATGGTCAATCGTGTGCTGAGATGGGGTCAATTCTAAAACAAATGTCTTTTGAAAAGCACGGTCTCTACAAGTATCAACGCCATGGCAGCAGTAACGATGGAGGATCTGCTGCGACCTCATCTTGTCCACCTGTCCCAGAAGAAACTGATTCTTCTCTCCAGGGGACTGTGTAAGTTCATTTTCACTGACAACATCCACCAAGATGAGATAAGATAACAGAATGTGGTTTATGCTTTGTCATTGCATTTTCATAATTGACATGTAAGTCAAAACCGCTAATTCCAGCCGATCATAGACATGCCTTCTCTTCTTGTCTGAGGTCTTTTTTTTTTTTTAGCCCAAGAACAAGCTTTCTTTGAAAGTAAATCCAAAGAGTTGCCTTCAGCTCAACTCTTTGAACTTCTGCCACTATTGAGCAACATGATCCCTGGGTTTCTTTCGGTATCCAAGCAGAACTTGTGAACCGACACACTGACATCCTGTATTCTGACCTTTCAGAAAACCAAAGACTTCACAGGTCATGAATATGAGGGGGGAAAAAAATGACTTTAGCTTAAGTTTCGTTCAGTCAGACATAAAAATAAGGTGTGGGTCATAGAGAAGGGGAAACAACAAATACAAATGAAGGAAATCCAACAAAGAAGGAAGTAGAAAGACCACACAAAAAAACAGTAAGGAAGACCCTCAGTCATAAACAGCTGATTCTGAACGAACTAGTGACGCGTTCTAGTCACATTCCAGCGCACGTTTAGTATTGAAATGTAAATAAAACACAGTACATATTTTAGAGGAAGCTGAGCTTCACTTGCTGTCTTAGAGCAATCACCACTGATGTCAAGTTAATCAAAAAACTTATTTTTCTGTCTGACTGAATGAAACAAGTATATTACTAAGAATAAAGGCTCCTATAATTACTGATGTCATCAGTAGTCTACAGTATTCACATTGGTAGTATTTGTTTGCTGGCATCTTGTGAGGCAGAATGTTGCATAATGCACTTTTTACAGCTGTTTGACACAGTTTCTACATTGTTGACTCTTCTTTTCACGAAGCTCTCGTGTATGGAGTCTGTTGTATCACTGTGGCTGTCCTCTCCTCGCTGCTGGAATGGGGAGTACTGCAGGTATAACCGTGTCTTATCACATATAATCCATAATGTAACCCCAGATGAAGGTGAAGCACTTCACAAGTTTATTAAGGCAACACAATCTGCCTTTAATACCACTGTACTTCATTTACTCAGCGACATCTTTGATTGTTTTTCCCCTCAGGGATCATTTATTGTCATGAGTGTGGTCAGCGGTCCTTTACTTGGAGTATTTATTTTGGGAATGTTTGTTCCGGCAGCAAACAGGCTGGTGAGTATGATTATTCGGTGCCAAGAGTTAGTTTTGTCTTCATAACAGTTGTATGAGCAGGAGAGTCACACCCTCCCCAGCAGCTGTTTATGTCCTATTCAAGTTTGTTTGGAGATCAGCAGATTGTGCCGTCAGCAAGAGGAACTGCTTTTATCTGTCACTGTCTATGATTGATGTGATGCCATGCCAGATGCCATATGTCATAACAAAGATAAAGTTTAAGAAAGTTCAAAATTCCATGGGAACTTGCTGTTTTCAAACGTCTAATATACAGTAGACGGGATTGGTGGGATCTTTGATTTTTATTAGAGGTTATTAACCTACTTGCATCTGGGACCATAATCTTCTAGTTTCTTCCTTGAAACCAACCCACAATATATAGTTTAAAAAAAATACAAATTTCTACTTGATTTGCAGCATCAATAAACATATTTTCTCAGGACTTCATGGTTAATGCTCTCAAACACTAGCTTCAGGTCGACATTGTAAATAATGTTCCCATTTGAACCCCATCCCATCTTATCACATGAGGACAGTGCATTAACATGCATGTTAAAAGTCAGATTTTAGTCGGACTAAGACAATAACTCGGTTTTCTTTATGTCATGCAAACACATTAGTCCGACTAAAATCAAGCTAGTCTTAGACGGACTAACATACCTGGATAATGCGATTCATAGTCCGATTACTCTGCATGTATACGCTTAGTCGGACTGTAGTTGGCCTGGAGTCAGACTTGCCGTTCTGCGCATGCACCAAATTTTCCTCCCCAGTCTTTGACCCAGAAGTAGAAGCAGATGGCGCATAAACTGCAGTACTGTTGCTGGAAATCATACAGCGGTGGCGTTTTTCTTTGGACAACACAGCAACCATACTCCATCTAAATAAGTGACTGGTGGTTCAGACAGAGATGCTGGTGTTACTGTTTTTCTTTTTTTTACCCATCTTTCAGGGAGCATTCTCAGGAATAATATCAGGCTTCTGTGTCTCTCTGTGGTTGGGTGTTGGTTCATCACTCTACCCACCCAGTGAAGAGACTATGGGCGTCTTACCCAGCTATGCAGGCCAGTGTCAATCTGACAATGTGACCCTGAACAGCCCTCACCAAGACGAGCACTCCCTATCCACACCCCTTCACCTTCCTGATCAGTGAGTTTAATAGCATGCACTTAACTTTGGAACTATTAAAATAGGAATGCAGTTTTAATTAGCTTTGCCTTCACTGTTTCTTGTTGAGTCGTGTTTGTTCTGCAGCTCCGTCGTTGTTGTTGTGGGTTTTTTTTTCCTCTGTTGTTGTAAACTTTTGTCTCTCTTTTTTTTCCAAACTAGGGGCCTGCATAGCTTTTACTCCATATCCTACCTCTACTTTGGTGCTATGGCAACCAGTACTGTCATACTTGTGGGGCTGATAGTGAGTTATGCAACAGGTAAGAGTTTGATTAAAGTGAAAACTGCTGATTCACAACTAAATGTTGTGCATTCTAAATGCATTCTGTTTGAACTTAAGTTAATAACTGAGCTGCCAGGTTGGAATAAAACATCCTGCCTGCCATAAACATACTAAACAAAAAAGGTGTGTCAACTCTGAGGTCATATTGACATCATTACTGTTTATTGAATTATTTTTACATATTACTGAATGAATGGTGTGTGTTTTTTCTTTCTAGGACCAACAAAGAGGGATCAGATTAAAGAGGGTTTACTGTGGTGGGACCTGAATAAAAAGCAAGTGGACGTCCCTTCAGAGCGCAGAGTAAGTGCCACATTTAAAGCCTTTGACTTTGGATGCACCTTAAAAAGAAAAAAAAAAAGTGAGCACAAGTGGCAGTGGCTTTTCATTACATTATGTGCTTTTGAAATAAAAAAGTTAAAGGGATAAACTGAAACCTTACTCCATAGCGAACTGGAATTGATATGCATGTTTGATCGTGTGTTGCTGATTTATACCAGGAGCTCTTTTTCAATTAGTGAATTACACAGTTGTGGATTCAGGACATTTAATACACAGTGTAGAGCTGCAGTACATAACTTTGGTGTTTTTATTGTTGCTGATGTTATTGTTCTCCTCTGCTATGCTACAGTATGTAGGGCAGAATTCACATCAACCTTTTCATCGACACACTGTTACACATTTTGTCTTTTGTGTTCTCTGTCATTCCCCAACCTGATAAAACAAATCACTTCCTGTGTGCAGTTGTTTGGAGCTGATGGGCTTAATGTGAATCAATTTGACAGTGGTTTGAATGTATTGGACATGTGCTTTTATTTAAAAGTTATGTTTTTTTTTTAAGACATTGTACACTATGAATTCATATAAATGTGCTTGCCGTTTGTGTTTGCTCTACAAGATTGGAACGATGTCCAGAATGTTTCCCTGTCTTCTCCACAATGCATGCTGGGATACGCTGCAGCCACCAGTAAGCCTGGATATGATGGTAAAGACATTTTTTTTTTTTTTTTTAAATAGGGACAGATGTCAGAGTGAAGGCTGTGACCAACTTTTACTTGCTGCTGGCTCACCTGAAGAGTGTATAAAACATGCTAATACAGTCCGACAGTATCAAACAAGGATTCAGATTCCAAACTACTTCATCCACCAGTTTTGTTTCTCATCTAGAAAACATTGTTTATTTTTTTTTTTTCTTTCCTCAGGGGACAGACGAGCCTCAGCTTGTGCCTTTGAGGAACCTGGAAAAGGTGATGGGATGAAATTTTGCTGCTGAAAGTCCTCAATAAGTGAACTAAATGTTATTCCAATACCACGTACAGTATGGTGGTTGTGTTTAAACATGTATTTCTCTGATAAACACTCAAATATCTTTCAGTTTTTAAGGTTACACGTGTAGGAGCCATTTATGATGTTTTCTTTAGGCTCTTTCCTTTAGGCTCTTGCATCTTTAATTGTTGTATGTTCCATGTCTGTACAAGACACACCTGCACTTCAGCTACAGCTGTAGTCTTCATGTAACAACAGGTTCGGATCTCTCTGTGTTTATATTAGTTATTCATTAAAAAGCTGTGACCTCAAGCTTTCTTCTGTTAGATCAATGACCAGTTGCGGCTTTCCACATAAATATGAGCAACAGAAAACGCAGCTCTCAGAATATTTTTCAGACCAAATTGATCTGAAAGAAAAAGTAGAAATTGCTTTTGGGTGCTCACTCAGTTCACAGAGATAACATCTCACCGGACATGTCACACATAAATAACTAGGGGGCAATGTTCGCAAAATAACCCAGAACAACTAAAAACAACTGTTTGTCTGGTTGACTCTCATTCAAATTGAAGATTTAAAAAAAAAAACTCAAGAGACTATAGCCAGTGTTAAAAGTAAGAAATAACGCAGTCTTAGTGCATAAAGTCTAATTATTCTCTCTCACCTTTATCCTTTTTATACACAGGGCAAAAGGCGAAAATTAAAATATACAAAAGAGTATACGATGCTGTCTGGGCTAGAATAAGTATTAAAAACACACTAGACACACTCTGAAATTCACACTTGAACGTTCCACTGCTTATTAAATTAACTCTGATATACAGTCAAGCTGCATTTAACAGCAGATTATCCCATAATATCTGGTTGTTCCCTCCATACAGCGATATTTACACAGCCTAGTGATATATTGCTAAAGCACCTGCACATTTAGAAGATTAAAATAGAATTGGAAAAGTAAAATACATGTTACAGCTTCTCCTGTGACAACCTTAATGATTTAAAACCAACTGTGGTGGATAATATTGAAAATGTACTGACTTGTAAATTATTTCCTGTTAGTGTGTGATGCATTTTCTTAAAGATATTTCAATTGCCATTTTATTTGCAATAATAAAAGTTTTCCCAGTTTTGGGCTTAATAAAGTACAGTTATATATATCCATTACTTACATTTTTAATAAAAGAACGATCAAAAGCAGAATGGATATATTGTAGCCTTTGGTAAATGCTAATTGAAATTGAGATTTTGATTTTGAAAAACAATGACATGGAATGGAGAGCGTGCAGGTGACTGAGTACAAAGCAGTTTGTGTCACTTGTCACATTTATTGCATTTCCTTGATCTTTCACTCATTGTCACCATACAAAAATAAGCATGACATTTCCAGACAGTCCATCCTGCTCAGTAGACATGCTGGACTAAATACAAGTCTGTGGGATTTGTGCCTTCATGCACGCTGGTCCTGAATCCCTCGGCCCCCTCTCGTCGTGCCCCCGTTGATTCACCACTCATCTGCGGCCCTGTTCGAGTCCTCTTCGGCCACAGCACAGTCCAGGCGCTGGACACCGGGCAGAGCCAGGTCCCTTTCGTTTAGCTTCTCCAGAAAGGACGAGAGCAGCCGTTTGTTTAAATGGTCCGTCAGGGTCCTTTCCTCTTCCAGGCGCTCCTTAGCGCCCAACTCGTCCGCCTCGGCCTCGGTGCCCGCGCTGCGCTGCGGCGGGGCCGACCCGTGGTTCAAGGACATGCCGTTGGAGTGCTCGTCCTCGCCGGCCTGCTGCTCCGCGCGTTTCCCGGCGTCCGATTCCGTCTCCATCTGTGATATTAGGGTCGTCTGCAGGGCGGCATTCTCCAGCTCCTTCAGGCGCTTCCTGTGGAGGCCGTGGGCAGCAGCCTCGTCTCCACTCGGCCTGGTGGTGGTGGTGGTGTTGTTGTGATGAGGTGGCTCACCAGTTTCCTCCATCATGCTCTTCGTCAGTTGTTCAGACCGTAGATACGAGACACTTCTGCGACGCAGAGGGACAGGTGTCGCCCCCCTGTGGCTGCTTGATACGCCACCAACAGACACTGCCCTGTTTACAAGGACAGAAATAATCATTTCAAAAATGCTCCAGCACAAGTTTGGTTTGGAAAAGTTGTATCTGGACAGTATAAACAGGCTTGTTCTGATTGAAGTGATTTAACTGCAGTTACTCGAATAACTAACTTACAGAGGTGGAAAGTACTGAAATACATTTACTCACTTTACTGTAATTGAGTAGGTAATTAAGTACTTTTACTTTTGAAAGTCATTTTAAATATTTTTGCTGAAGTAAAGACTGTACTTCACTACGTTTTGAAATCACATCCATTACTGAATAAAAAAAATCTAGGCCTGAAAAATAAATAAAAATGAAAAAACGAAACTTGTGGACAGGTGAACAACAAGGACAGGTGAATTGGTGCTAATAAAGGTCCCTGAGTGAGTGAGAAAGTTAAAGTATTTGTGAACTTTGACCCATTTTGACTGATACATAATGTGTTGACATATTTTATTTTGTCAGCACTTTAATTTGTGAGATGTGTCCCCTTGTCCTTTTTGCACGACACAAGAAAGAACCCCAACCTTGTTAAAAAAAGTAACTAAGTAACTTTTACCCTGAGTTAACTTTTAACAAGCTGCTGTTTTTTACTTTGAGTACATTTTAGACCAGTACTACTTTTTTTAAATCAAAAATAGTGGTAATTTTACTTGAGTATTACGCGAGAGTATTATTTCAGCACTCTTTCCACCAGGTTACTTATTACAAAATGACTCCTTTAAAAAGTAATAACAGTGCTTTACTTATTACTTGGTATCAAAAGAGTAAGTTACAGCACTCATACATCGCATACAGCTAATTTATTTCTTTTATTATCTTGTTTTTAAAATGTAGCACTTTGAGATTTGTTGTTCAAGTGCAATACAAATAAAATCTATTATTATTATTATTAGAACTTGTTGCATTACTGTACTACTTTTGTAGTTCCAGTTGAAGGACAACTTGCCCCACCATGAGCTACCATGGCTCAATCCTCACTCCTCACTTTTGTAATGCTTTTACTTCTAAAGCGTAAGTACATTTTATTTCCAAAAATTACTTTTGATACGTAAGTACAGTAAGTGTCATATACATTAAGACTTTTACTTAAGTAATAGTATAAACTGGTGGTGGATTGCCGGAGGAGACGTCACTCTGGTGAACATCCAGGAAATGGACATTGAGATGGTAACATCTTACAAATACCTGGGTGTTCACATTAACAATAAACTGGACTGATCTGATCATGCTTCTGCACTTTGTGTTTCCAGTCCAGTAGATGGTGATAGTGCACCTGTAAGCTGTTTTGTCCCTCGGCATTGAAACGTAAAGAAGAAGAGTAGTTTCCATAGAGACCGTCTGCTGTGGCGGAGAACGTAGTTTACCTACAACTGCAGCGACAGGTAAGAAAATCACTGTCGTGCTGTGTTTAATTCGCCACCAACAATGGTATCATGACGAGTTTATCGCCTTTTTAAAACAGAACAATCACCGTCAACTCGCGGCGACACCAGGCGTTGTTTTATTCTCCTCACACACGGACAGACATGTAGCCGTGAGCTAGCTATAGTGGAAGTAAATCTATAACACACGCTAACGGTGACGCTTTCTTCTGTCATAGTGTTTTTGTGTGATTTGTGATGGGTGCACTGTTGTGTGACTGAAAGTCTCATCTCCACAGACAGTGGTGGAGTCGGTGTAGCTCTGTTCGCGGGTCACAATGTCCTTCAGAGACTCCAGAAGTGAGTGATAATGTTGTAATAACAAACCTGGAATCTCCCATTTATCAGGACGTCGTATTGGAGTCTACACTGTTGTTAATGTTAGTAACCGAAGTTGCATATTGTGTGTGTTTGTCAGATTTCACTGAGATGATGAGGGCCTTAGGTTATCCCAGGCTCATCTCCATGGAAAACTTCACAACACCAAACTTCACTTTAGTGGCAGAAATATTGACATGGCTGGTAAAAAGGTACGTACGAGTTTGACACAGGCCGAAGCACATGTAAAGTCCTCTGTGAATTGTTATTGTGAAATGTTCTTTATAATTCGTTCTATTTGGTGTATTTAAACTATACTTTCTTTCAATACTTTCTTAATGTCTGATCTGAGAGCAGACTCTTGGCTCCAATTTATGTAAACACAACACTGATTTCTAAAGATCAGCATTGGCCTTTAAAAAACCCAAAATTGGACAACCTCTCCCAAAAATCTCTTTTCTTTTTCTTACTACTTGTTGATTTGCCTGTTGTTACTCAGAGAGATGAAAGCAGAGAAAGCTCTTGCAAAGCACAATAAAGTCAAATGCATCATGTATCATGTTTTTCTTGCATCAAATCTGGATCTTGATGCAGATTTTAAACAAGCTGCACTGTAGCAAAGCAATACTGACATTTTTGGCAGCGACAACAAGTCAAAATGATAAAATGTCAACATTTTTGCAGTAAGCAATTCTTAGTTATGGATCCAGCTCACCACCAAAATCCAAATTTGGCCACAACCTTAAAAGGAAAATATAATAATCCATACTTTACCCTTTGGTGTATATTGCTGACAAATTCAGCAACATACATACTACATTAGTAGAGGTATATGCTATTGGTCATTTGCTGCCAACCTCTCTCTATTTCCATTGTATCTGCTGTAGATATGAGCCTCACATGGATATTCCCACAGATGTGGACACTGAGTCAGACAGGATATTCTTCATCAAGGCTGTGGCCCAGTTCATGGTGACAACTTTCTCACGTCTTGTCCAGATTTACAGCTCATTTAAAGCTTCTGAAAACCCAGCTGTCAGTCTGTCCTCTTGACCAGTGTTTTCCCTCGGTCACAGGCAACGAAGGCTCACATTAAACTGAATACTAAGCGTCTCTACCAGGCTGACGGGCATGCAGTGAAGGAAATGCTGAAGATCACCTCAATGCTGTATGGCGCGATGAAGACCAAGCAAATGGCTCTGGGAGACCGAGTTGAGGAGGATAACAGCAAGTTCAAGTTTGATCTTGGCTCACGGGTGAGGTGGTGGTTCCTTGTTGTGATGTTAACGTCGATATTGATCCGCGGTCGTCTCTAAAAACTTAAAAATTGATGTTGGTTTTTTTTACTGGCTATTCTTTTCTGTACCTATACAATCATGGGAGGGAGAGTTAAGCATGTTGCTGAGTGTGTCTCACTCTGTGTTGCTGCAGATTTCAGACCTTAAATCAGCTCGACAGTTGGCGTCTGAGTCCACATCTAAAGGAGCGTCTCTGTATGATTTACTGGGGAAAGAGGTGGACTTAAGGGTAAGGAAAAACTCACACACTAACTCACATACTTGATCTCAAGTCCACAGCACTCACACAGTTGTAAAAAGAATGTAAAAATCTACCATGATTTCTATTCTGATGTAGAGATGATTTCATATGCAGGTATAAGATGCTCCCTGTAGAGGAGGCTGGTAGCAATATGTGGCCTTTTTTCAGCAGTGAATGCAAGTTGTTGTTACACATGATTGCATGTGTAAAAAAGACCAGTGTCAGTGATTCCTACCAATGCAGGAAATGAGAACTGCAGCAATTGCCAGACCTCTGGAGATCAATGAGACTGAAAAGGCCCTGAGAGCTGCCATCAAGGAGGTTTTGGTATGTATTTATCCTGATAATCACTTCTTTTTTTTTAATTCCCAATTTTAATCATTGAATGACTCGGAATCTTTGTGTTTTATTGTCAAGGAAAGTGTGGAGAAGACCAAAGAGTTGCTGACTAACGTTGTGTCCGATGAAAGCAGTCTGGACGCCAAGATAGAAAAGAAGCAACAGGAGCTGGAGAGGAATCGTAAGAGGCTTCAGACACTGCAGAGTGTCAGGTCAGCTCACAAACTAACTGTTTTCTGATTTTATGCATCTCAGTTCATCACCTTGTACTTGCATGCAAGAAAAAATGAATTCTCCCTATATTCAGGCCGGCTTTCATGGATGAATATGAGAAGATTGAGGAAGATCTGCAAAAGCAATACGAGACCTATGTGGAGAAGTTCAGGAACCTCTGCTTCCTGGAGTCCCAGCTGGATGAATACCACAGACTAGAGCAGGAGCGGTTTGAGGTGTGTGACTTTGTATGATGCATAGAACAGTCATTGTTTTATAACTAATACTTGTGAATCAGGCCCAGTTCAGACCTGGTATTAACATCAGTTCTCTGTGATCCAATTGAGGCCAGATGACGGTTTAGACCTAGTGTTAAAATATGCCCTCTAGTGGTCACGTGACACTGAATCCTGTTGCTGAAGTAATTTAAATGCTTGATAACTTCATTTGCATCTCTTTAGAACAAAAATCTCAATATTATTGTAAGCGATATATTTTGCCCACCTCTAGTCTACTTGTATTTGTTCCCTTTTCTGGCATAAACACTGACAAATTTATGCATAGCAGTGAAAATGTAGATGATACTTTGAAAGCAGTGGGTGAAAGAGATTTAAAAAAAAATTGACAAAATTCCATTTGTGTTCCCCTGCAGGAGGCTGAAAACACTCTGAGAATAATGCAGCACAAACTGCGGGAGGAGGAGAGAGATATGATGAGGAGCTCCTGTGAGATTAACACAAAACAAAAAAATTAAGTGTATGTTGCTGGTTTGTTTGATGATTTAACAACCTTTATTTCACTGACTTCTTCTGCAGTGAAAGATGAGGATTCTGACATGGATTTCCCCGAGGACGATGGCTCAGACAGCGACATAGAAGAAAGTCGACCCTCTAAGCCTCAGCCCACACGAAATGGCATCATGGCAGGTAAACAAATCAAGGAAAGCCATGTCTTTGAAATGATCAACGAGTAATGACTCTGCTTTAAAGGGGACATATTATACCCTATTTCCCCCATTAAAATAGTTCCCTGGTGTCCTAATGAACATGTCAGTGACATGCCTTGGTCAAAATACCATAAGGATGAAGCATCATAGCAGTTCAATAACCCTGCTAAGCCCGCCCCTTTCAGAACGCTCGGTTTTCGTGCTTGGTCCCTTTACATGCAAATGAGACACAGGCAAACACACACCCACTTCTTCCAGGGGGTTTCTGATTTGTCCTCGTTACAGCGCTTTACAGCTCTATTCGTCTCCCCCTCCCTCCACTAGTTCTCTGACAATATCAACATGGCAGCGTGCGCAGAAAACAGCCAGAGTGCCGTCACAGGAAGAGACGTTCTACATAAGGATCGAGCCGAACACTGCCGAACTGTTAATCAGTTAAAAACACTTAGGAACAGCACCACTGATCGCCAGCGGCGCGGCGGCGAGCTGCATAAGCTGGCGCTGTATGTTACTGTATCAGACCGGTGACTATGCTCCGGAGACCTCGTCACCGCGGCACCGCTGATCGCCAGCGGCGAGCGGCGAGCTGCCTAAACGCATACAGCGGCCGTTTAGGCGGCTCGCCGCTGGCGATCAGCGGTGCCGCGGTGGCGATCAGCGGTGCCGCGGTGGCGAGGTCTCCGGAGCATAGTCACCGGTCTGCACCGGAGCTGGCGATCAGTCGCATACAGCGGCCGTTTAGGCGGCTCGCCGCTGGCGATCAGCGGTGGCGATCAGCTGATTTTCACAGAGAGTGCAGCACCTCTGCACAGAGAGTGCAGCACCGCTGATCGCCAGTGGCGAGCGGCATAAACTGCCGCTCGCCGCTGTATATGTGATTGTATCAGACTGAGTCTGTGCTCCGGTCATGGAGGACGTACTGAACAAATATTTTTAATTAGGACGTGTCAGAATGGTCAGTTATGAGCTCTATGTGACCTTTTCTTAACAACGTGTGTGTGTTTGTACGTCGGTGAAATACGTCCCCTGACTAAATACGGCGACCGCTGTCTAGTGCGAACACACGTTTGCTGACTTTATCCGGCACATTAGCTTCATATATCAAATCCTCTGTGGAAGTTTGTGTAAAACACTGTGCTCCACTGTGCAGCCACGAACAGCACACTTGTCCCTCTGCGTTGACATAATACCGCTCTTCCTCCCTCGCCTGCACTCTCGCAGGGACAAGGTGGAGCTAAGGTGGAGCTCTCGAAGTAAACTTACTGGTGGGGCGGTAACATTCGCGGTGAAATGCGCATGCTGACGTCATAAACGCAGGGAATTCAACATCGAGTGTTTTATCGCCTATACTTACACAAAGGGGGACCACGAAAACATGACGGAGTATTCTTTTTCCACACTTTGGTGACTGGTAGGGCCCCCAGAGTCCCAAATATAAGTATTAAAATGGTTAAAAAGTTGATTTTGCGTAATATGTCCCCTTTAAACGGCCTTAGTTTATGTTTTCGAGTCTCAAAAAAATAAACACATTACCACATTTCATGTGAGCTGTTTTCACCCAAGGAATCGGAACTCGTTTCGTCGGGACCATGCAGGGCGGTGACAGTGATGAGGTAAGTGCTGTCAAAGCAACATCAATACAAGATGTTTTTGTTTCTCTTGTACATATAAAAAAAAAAAAAAATATATATATATATATATATATATATATATATACATATGTATGTGTGTGTGTGTGTGTGTGTGTGTGTAAGCAAAATCTGCTTTTATATACATACAATATATAGTTGTTTCCTCTCCTATTGTCCACTTCTCCTCCTTTGGTTATGTTGGTTTAAAATTAAATCAATGCTGCTTTCTTTTCTGTCTCTCGTGCAACAGCCTGGTATTACTTTTTTCTTTCCGTAATTTTGTCATGTGCACCATCTCGTTTCTGTTCTCACCATCTTCACATCCCTCTGGGTTTTGATCTTTCTATTTCTATTTTATCTTTCTCCGTCACTCACTTGCATTCCAAAAGCCCCCATTAGCTGTCTCCAGAGGGTCAATTCATTCTGCCAAAAAACAACGGCGTCTAAAGGTTTGTGCAGGACTAGGATGTAGTTCTCTTTCCATCCCATCTTGATAGATCTCGAATGGTTGACTAAATGCAAAAGATTTCTGTATTGAGATGTTTAAGTTGAACAAGCCAGTGTAACCTCAGTCCTGGACCCTGTGTGCCTTTGTGGTTAGATTCCCTCGCCTGATGTAGGTTGTAGAGCAGTTTGGTGGTTTATTGTTTAGTTGGAATGAAAATACATAAACATACCCTTTTGTAGCTTGACACGATGTGTTAAATTTCTATCCTGTTGTTGATCGGAAGAGCTGTGATTACGTGGTCTGTTGTTTCAGACAGAGGACAGCGAGATTGGTGTGGACGAGGATGATGAAGAAGGTGAGGAGGAGGAGGAGGAAAGCAAAGATTTGGATGACGACAGTCTCGAGGGATCGTTGCCCAAGGGCGCTCCCAACTCCAGGGGAGGCATGAGACCCCCTCTATTAGAGGAGAGTGACAATGACTTCTGAATTGAAAGAACATGCTTGGCACGGACGAGAGGAAATGTTCTGCCAATTGTTGTGACCAATATCATTTTAATTCATTATATTATTGCAATAACTGAAAAGCAGTGTTGCAATGTAACAGAGTACAAATACTTTGTTACTGTACTTAAGTACACAATTCATGTGTCTGTACTTTACTTTATTTATTTTTCTAGCAACTTTTACATTAACTACATTTCCTCTAAATGTCTTTCGTTTTGTTTCTACCAAATAAAATTCGAAGAAGAGTTAAAAATGGTCTGTATTTATATGAAGTTTTTCTAGTCTTAATGAGCTGCTTTACACTATAGTTTTCACCCCTTTCCTACCCATTCACATTGGGTTAAGTGTCTTGCTCAAGGACACATATAGAGTAGAAGTATCTTTTATATATACTGTATAAAAGATACTTGTACTTTTACTCAAGTATCCCTTTAAGGTACTTTATACAAAACTGCTGAAAATATATGCTTTTTAGATTTGTTAATATAACAGGAACTTACAGAGGAAAGGGTGACATTGGCGACTTTTGTGCCTCTGTTAATTGTTAATCACAACACCAGTTACAATACACCTTACTCGACTTTTCATTCGTTAATTCATCAAATTGCAACGCTCAATAATATAATGTATTGTCCCTTCCCCAACATGCACTCTCCATTCCTCTTAAAAATAACAAAATGTAATTTCTTTTGTCATGTATGTTGTTATTGCAGCATGGCACATTAATATAGTGCCAATTTTAAATATTTGTGCAAAATGGTTTCCTTAATAGCTTAAACTATAACCTGTGTCCTTTAATCCCCAAGATGCCTCAAGCAACAGTTAAGGAACTGGTATTTATTTTAGAGGAAGTAGTTTTTTATGATAGTGAATTTAACCTCAGTGGTGACCACACACAAACTGAGTGCAGGTTGACCTGTCCCAGGATTTGAACCGGGAACCCTGTGGTTACAAGCCCAGTTCCCTTCCATGGGCTGCCTGTGTATAGTCAATTAAAATAAGGTTGCTTAAAAGAAAGAATTGAGAAAATAGGCAACTAAGACTAAAATAAATGATGAATCAGGTAAAACAAGAGCAAATAAGTCGTAGGTTTGCTTAAAATAATGACAATAAATTCACTGTATAAGAATTTATGATATTGGCATCAGTATCATACACAAACAAGTGGTATGTCCCATACCTAATCAGGAGTAGTCATAATGACATAGATATCTGAAACTGGAATTAGAAAGATTTACAATTTCGTTACACATGAATGGCAAAATTAGTTTGAATCTTACGAGTATAAACTGATTCAGGGATATCTGTAACATTACTGTTTTGACTAGTAAGAATGACGTCGCAGATATCGGTGAAATGTTTAAATCGGCTTGCCATAGTCGACAAACTCGTACTTTGTTTAGTCCCGCACAATAACACACAGGACATTATATACATCATTAGTATAACACGTTTTCGCGTTATCTTGTGATATTTCATAGTTCTAACAATAAAAGTACGTCGTTAGAACAATATACAGTCATACGTTAAAACATGAACGTACATTGATTTATGCTAAGGAATGTTCAATAAACACGTCACAACCAGACCCATGTCACTTCAATATGGCGGCGACGTTGACGTAGCTTCCAGGGACCAATGCGTAAAAAGCTCGGGAAGAGAGAAGGTCGAGGAGGAGGAGGAGGAGGAACCGAGTGAGGCTACTCTTTAGAGTGGGTAACCGCTGCACGGAGACGAAATTCTTCTGTCCTCGTCAGCCTGAGTAAGTACGTGACGGCGGCGATGAATGAAGACAAAGCAGGAGGCGTCGTACAACATGATACCTGCGCCTACATTTAATCTTCCATACAGCCTGTGAAGGTTTCCTCCTCGCTGTCCGTCCACAGTGAACCGCGTCACCGCCGCCACCACCACCATCGCCAGGCGATGACAGCGGCTCCAGCCACTCCGCAGGTGATGAGAGACCGGCTGCTACAGGCCGTCGACGGCCAGAGTAACGTGAGTGTGTCCGCTAGTTTCCAAAGAGCGGAGGGTGATGAGAGGTGGACAATGAGCGAAGTCAGACTTTAGGCTCGTACAGTCAGTATCAGGCAGACTCACAGGCTCACTGGCAGCTGCTGCTGGCTAATGTTCACATCTCTGTGTTATACTGAGCTCCATCACCCAAAATGCAATATGTAATATTTAACAAGTGGATGGAGAGACAAACCAAGAATTTAATTGCGTTAATAAACTGTTAATATCTCTCTACAAGACAACAACAAAAAATGAATGTGATTATGTTAATGTGATTGCCATTTGTTTGATAAGCTACTAGTAAATTACACTGCTGGACCTGTGTGTCCCATTTAACTGTTCTCTCAACAATATGTACAGTGTATGTTATTTAACATCCAACATTAAACTCCACAGACTCATTTAAACTGAAGGGCTTGGCTGATGTAATCCCTTGTGTGCTGTTTATAGTTTTGTTACTCAGCCAGTGTTCATGGGTCTGGTGGACCCTCTGGGTTTTTAATTCAGCACAGTCAAACAAATTTATGTTTAATTCATCCCAAATACAAGCAAATTATATGCTCTACATATGTCTTGGGTATAACCTAGACATTGTTTTCACTATTCAATAATCTGGTTATTTTTTCATTTGCATTGCACAGTAATTACTTGTTCAATAAGAAACTGGAACCACCAAATGTTTGTCCAAGCAACAATGTAGAACTCCAGTTATTAGAATATATTGTACCTGGAAACAGGGTTTTACATGTATTTTTTGTTTTAAAATAAATAGGCAGGACATGACAAAACAAGGTACATCAGCCTTCTGATGGTAAAGTATGTATGTAAGAAATAGCATTACTGCCATCAAGAAGTTCCTCTAGTCATGTCTAACAACACTCACATGACTTTGATGTGCCGTCAAAATCACAGAAGCAGGTTGACATTTCCTTACATATGTATATAGTTGACACAGAGCTGCTTTTAGATTTGAAATTGTCCTCTTGTCTGTTAAAATGGTACATTTGCATGCAGTCTCATTTGATCATATTGAGCCAGAAACCAGTATGAGTACATTGTCTCTTGACGTGCACCTGCAGGTCTGAAAGTCTATTCAAATTATTCATGACCTTTTAATAGCCTCTCTTCTCTTTCGGTAGAACAACCACATGACCTATAGGTTGCTTAGTCACAAACTGTGACATCTATCAACTAAATGGCTATTCTTGAATGCTGTTTTTGTAATGTTAACACTGTGAAGTTTCCAGATTGTGATGTAAAAACCCATTTGTTTTGTCAGCAGATATGCAACATGGGTGTAGTCGTGGAGGTTATCTCTTTTTTGGAGAAATATCCAATCACCAAAGAAGCACTGGAGGTAGTTTCATTCAGACCTACAATACTTTAAATAAGATACAGTTGATTCTTGCTTTTCAGAAGTCACCTGCGCTGTTCAAAACCAATCTTTTCTCCTTTAAGGAAACCCGCCTTGGAAAGCTGATCAACGAAGTCCGAAAGAAAACCAACAACGAGGACCTTGCTAGACGTGCAAAGAAGCTGCTGCGCAACTGGCAGAAGCTAATTGAGCCTGAGGAAGAGTTGATTTCCAAAGAACACACGGGTGCATCATGGTCTTCAAGCTGTGGAGTTCTTACCTGTATGTCTTCGCCCACTGCAACCACCCCATCGTGTAAAACAGGTCCAGAGTTAAAGAACAGAAATAATTTTAACAATTGCCATCCCCCAAGGTTAGAAAAAACAGAAAACAGAAAATGCAAGGGTGTCGAGAAGGAAGGGAAGTTCTTACCAGCCAAGATATCAAAACGGACTCTTACTGATAAAATACAGAACTCCAAACAACTGCCATCCAAAGAAAAAGTTAGCAGCTCTGATATGTGTACAGATTTTAATGTACATCGACCTTTAGACAGGGATATTTCTGAGTCATTAGATGGGTTTGGTAAAATCCCTGTCAGCTCTGTACAACCTCATCCAAGTGTCTTGGGACACAGCAAGCCCTCTTTGTTGAAAGCATCAGTTCTGCAACAGCAATCTAGATCTCATCAAGCTGCCACCGGAGGGCAGTATCGACCCAGAAGCCCTCACGGCTCCTTGCATAGTCCTCAACCTCCGATACAGGAAGCTATTGTCAAAAAAACTGCAACACAACCGCAGAGTCTTTCTAGCCTCACAGTGAGGCCTGGCCCTGTGAACACTTTTGGGCTGGGGCCTTCTACTCAACCTTTAAGTGTTGGTGCTCAGGGTTGTGACCACTCACAGTCTACAGATGTGGACTCTCAAAGCAGGCTTCCAAATGTGTCCAACAAAGTAGGTTTAGAAGACAATGGTCCTTTAAGCAATATAGGTAAAGTAAAAAGACAGAAATGTAGGCATATGGTAAAGTTAGATGTGCACACTGTAGAAGACAGCACAAAACCAGTCAGGTTAAAAGATAGGAAACTGTTATTTGACCCTGTGTCAGGGCAGATCAAGCATTCCCTTCCTAAGGAAGTAGGTGTGGAGAAAGCGGTCAAACTGGGGGATAGACATGAACCTCAGTGTTCAGAACAGCTGAAGCTGAATTCATCAGTTCCTTCTAGTCCCTTACAGCACAATGACTGGAAAGAGCTGTCAAGGAGCGAATGCATCCAATCTTATCTTAGCCACCAAAGCAGTGTGCTGACATTGTCGGGTGCCTACACTCCGGGGGCACATTTTGTCATGACAGAGTTCTTAAAAACACAAGAACACCAAAGAAAAGAAACCAAGAAAACACACATGTTGACACCAGAAATACCAGCCAAGGATTTACCTGGGATTAGCCGAGAGATCGTTAATGAAGACCTCTGCAGAATACACACACAACACTGGCCGGGAGTTAATGGCTGCTATGACACAAAGAGCAACTGGTACGATTGGTCACAGTGCATCTCTTTAGACCTGCATGGAGATGAGAGCAGATTGAACATACTGCCATATGTCTGTCTGGAATAAAATCAGGTTTCTGTTTGTTTATAATTCTGAATTTTGAAAAAGTGATCCAGTAACTGCATTCCAGACTTTTTCTGCTGATACTCCAACCTACTTTTTACAGAAAAACAAAAACAAAACTAAGATTAAACATTTTGATAATGTGAACTTATTTCATATTATACTTGCCTTCTCCCTTTACTGTGTATTTATTTTGTACAATATTACTTGAAATAGCAAAGCAGGTTATGCTTCAATTTTGCATTTTTTGTACTGTTAAATGCTGAATGAAGTAGTTAAAGGCATTTTATTTGATATTGTTTGCCTTATGAAAACTATTGTTTTCCCTCAAGACAGAGCCATAGTGAATGTACAGAAATGAGACATTTGTGTTCAATCAAATGCAGAATGAATGTCTTGCTACTTAGTCCTTTAATGGACACAATTTTGATATGTGTTAATAATAAATAAAAACAAGGAAACGGTTTCTGAATTTCTCCTCTGTTGCTAAAGTTAGGGTGGATTTGATCATTTGGTTCAAATAGAGAGGGAGAAATCCACCTCTCAAAGACGCAACAGAAGACTAGAACATTCTATACAAGGGATACTGAAGAGTTCAAAGAAAGCAAATATTAAGTACAAAGTACATTTTCACATACAATGAATTTGAATTGGTGTTTTGGGGTGCATTTAAATTGAAAAACATAATAAATAAATAATTGACCTAAGATATAAACAATGTATACAGTAACACAAACACACAATATGTACATAAGTGGAGGAGGAATACGTGGAGGTGCAGTGGGGTAAAATAAATTATTATTTTTATATGGTTAAAATGATGCATAAATCTGCATTTGTAACATTAATATAATGTTGACTTCCCCTGAAAATGTCAGAATGTACACGCATCTGTTAAGTTTATTCATGTATGTATATGTGTGTTTAACCTTTATTTATCCAGATAAGAGACCCGTACCATAGAGCTCCAGATCTCATTTACAAACGTGACCAAGAGGTCAGTAGCACATGTCTTAATAAATATCTCAAATACAAGGAACAAGTTACAATACATTAAAGTACAAAATAGTGGTTTAAAACTGCAAACCAGTTGACAGTTAAAGAGCAGAGGGTTGAGAGCCCAGTAACAGTTTTATGAACAAAGGGACTGATCAATGGATTTCCGTTTCCGTAAGTGTGTCTTTTATTTTGAAGGCTGTGACCGGAAACAGGCTCTCATTGGCTGTGGTTGTATGAGGGTAACTTGAGCAGGGCAGCCGTCCCTCCCCCGGTGCAGCCACACGCACACCTCCGGTGACTCGTCACTCCGCACTCACTGGAAGATGGCTGCGGTGGAGCGGACCCCGGTCAGGGAAGGGCTCCGGATCGTTTCGTTGTGTGTGTGCTGGTACACCGTCAGCTCGGGGGGGAACATTGTCAACAAGATCATCCTGAACGGGTTCCCGTACCCGGTCACCGTCTCTCTGTTTCACATCATATCCATCGTCGTCTTCCTTCCGCCGCTCCTGCGAGCATGGGGAGTCCCCAAAACAGAACTGCCGAGCAGTTACTACCGCTGGTATATCCTGCCTCTAGCCTTCGGAAAATACTTCGCATCAGTGTCGGCTCACTTCAGCATATGGAAGGTCCCGGTCTCATATGCGCACACGGGTGAGTACAGTGGCTTATTTGACAGTGACGGGGTGAGCGTGTCGACTGTGGTGACCTGTCGTCAGCTGGCGTTAGCTTATTAGCTTTGTGGCTAACTCGGAACAATTCGGTGATACCGACAGTGAAGTCGTTTGTGGCCTCGGTGCTGTGATGGCGTCGTGAACTGAAACATGAACGCACTCACCACTGAGCTCTTAACCACATATTTCCTCTTTTCCAATGCTCCGTTATATGAACTGCTGGGGCTGCTGATAGCTAGCTAGCCTAGTTAATGAATGCAGTTGTGACGTGGGAGGGGACGGACCATTAGTGAACCTGCTGCGTGTTGTTACTCAGTAAAACACAGTCTCAGGAGCACGTAGTGATGCCGCTGATTTCCTTTCTCGAACCGATACCAAGTACATTTCACAAACTTAAAGTGTTTGGAAAATCAAAATCCGAAAGTACTGTATTTCAAATTGTAGCTTCATAATACATATACGAGACATCAGACTACTCTTTCTTGTTCTTTAATTAGGAAAATAATTATGTAGATGTTTAGTAACATGTTCTTCAGGCTCCCCTGAAAATCTATCAACCTTTCCTCTTTTTTGTTGTTTTGTTTTGTTTTGTTTTTGTTTAGGAACAACAGCATATTTCATAACCATATTTATTCATGTAAATTACGTTGTAGAAAATCATTTGCCAAAATTCAGCGACAGTGCTTACATATTTATTCAGTCACAGTTTGCATATGACTGACAGGCAGATAGTCCCCTACCATTAAAATGTGTTTTCTGTCACTGAATTATAATCGGATCGTGCCTGACCACCTGTAAGTACAAGTGTAAATACACCTGCCTTGTGGGAAACACTGCTTTCCAACTTTATTAACTTTAATCTCAGGTCAGATACAAGTCAGCTCCTTGCGTAACTGATTTCTCCTAACAAGAAAAATGTGAAATGTTGTTATGTTGCCTGCTGTGTAATTCAATAACCCAAACTCCAACCTCGCTACACATCTTACATGAACGGCTATAGCCGTCACAAGATTCACTCAGTTTAGAAGCTTCATTCTGTCATAAACAGTCTAAGAATCAAACTGGCTGATTCAATCGAATGGGCCTTTTTTATGGCAGACATTTTGGCAGGTTACAGTCATTGAAAGTACAGGTTATACATACAAATTACAAATAGTGTCATCTCCTTAGCGTGCTACAGCTTTCTTGAATAAATGACAGTAAACTAAACATCTCCAAATAAAACCAAAAATACTGAAGTACATAACAAGTACCTCAAAATACATATTACATTGTCAGTTTTTGTTAAAGCTGTTTAATATGTAGGTTTATCTACATCAAGATTATGTCCTAACTGAAATCATGTCAATGAACTTTAGAATAACTCCTGCAATAAATCATTAAATATGACTTAATCTGTTAATGTTTTTTTTGTGTGTCAGCTGACTTTATACTTTACCAGGGTGAATAGACTCTTTATTGTCAGACACACCAGAGCAAACAAGCTGTAATAGCACGTCATTCACTCTGTGAATAAACTTTGCAGCCTAGCAGTTGTATATGAAGACATACAGTATTTAGCGACTGACAGAGGTGTGGACCTCACACTAACATATGAGCATTTTGTAATCCTAACCTCAAGTCTTTTCAGCTCAAGTTGCTGCTGAAACATGAAAACTGACACACTGTTTTGTATCCGTTTCTGTCACAGTCAAAGCTACAATGCCTATATGGGTTGTCCTGCTATCAAGAATTATCATGAAAGAGAAGCAAACCGTAAAGGTGAGTAGGTTTGATGCAGCCAGCATGACACAAGGCCTGCTCTGTTGCAAGTGTTGGAGAGTCTGCGGTGGTGATGTGGCACAGCACTGAGTCTGTACTGCTGCTCACGTTACAGTCATCTGCAGGGGCTTCCGTCACTCATGCTGGAGGATGGAAATCAAAAACCAGCCACTTTCACCTGGTTAATCCCCAAATTCACCCACTTCTACTGGTATTAAGAGTCAACTGGTTTTCTGTTTATTCACATTCGCAAACATAATATAATGGCATGCAGTGTACATGTTGGGGCGTGGAGTGGCTCAGTGGTTAAGACCGGTACCCTGTGTGTGAAAGACATCATGGTCGCAAGTTTGACTCCACTCCTGACTGATTGTACTCAATTCCATTGTAAGTCGCTTTGGATAAAATCGTCTGCTAAATGACATGTAATGTAAGGTAATGTAATACAGGTGACTGAAGGGTTATGTGAGGAAACACAATGTGATGACTTTGATATCAGCCCATGGGCATTAGGAAAGAAAATCAGCAGAGGAATTTATTTTAGATGAACTGGTGAATCAGTCCCCGTAATGAAATAAATTGAGTGAATGTACTGAAATATAATATAAGTAACGCCTATATTGTGTCAACAGTAATTGATCTTTAGTGACATGAATTTCCTTCGGGATCAATAAAGTATCTATCTACAGTATCTTGGATACCAAGTGTAATGTGTATCTTTAAAGCACTGAATGCATTATTATGATTTATTCTTTCCTCGAGTGCTCAACTCTTTCAGGACAACGGAAATAGGACAGAAAACGAGGCCTCTGCCAAATAAGCCGAGGCCTTTGTTGAAGTTCATGGTTGCAGAAAGGAGCGAGCACTTTCCAGTTGTGAACTGGTCTATAAAGTATACTTAGACTCCAGCAAGCTGTGTAATTTTCCTTAGTTTGTTAAACTTCAGATTGTTTTTGTGAGTTAAATAATATGAATCATGTTATTGAGAAGTTGCTCTGCTTCTGCAACAGGAAACTTTCATTTTAAGTGGACAGCTGTTGAGGTCACCTGTTGAGATCACCTTACCAATGTTGACTTTGACTTATTTTAGAATGCACTCTGCACTCAGTGAGTATATTTGTCATTATGGATTGGACCTGTAACCGTCAGTCGGTTGAGTGCTTTTCTTCTTGCTGACGCTGCCCCCTGTCTCTTGTGTGGTCCTTGTTGCAGGTGTACGTATCACTCATCCCCATCATTGGCGGAGTGCTGCTGGCCACAGCGACTGAGCTGTCCTTCGATGTTTCAGGATTAATTAGCGCTCTGGCTGCCACACTCTGCTTCTCTCTGCAGAACATCTTCTCCAAAAAGGTACATTTTTAATCCGTCATTTTTATTTATCCCGTTCTGGCGTTTGTGTGTTCTCCCCATGTGTGTTGTGTGTTGTGTGTTGTGTGTTGTGTGTGTGTGTGGGGGGGGGGGGGGGGGGTTCGCCGGTTTCCACCCAGAGTCCAAAAACATGCAGATTTGGCGGTTAGGCTAATTGGATACTCTAAATTGACCGTAGGAGTGAGAGTGGACAGTTGTCTCTATGTGGCCCTGTGATGGACTGGCGACTTGTACAGGGTGTACCCCGCCTTGCAGTAGTAGCAGTAGAAGATGGATGGATGGAAATGATGGCTCTTGTTTTCCACTACTTTCTAATTCACCTATATTATTGTTGTTTGTGTCTCTAAAGGTGTTGCACGACACACGGATCCACCACCTAAGGCTCCTAAAAATCCTGGGCTTTAATGCAGTGATGTTCATGGTGCCCACTTGGGTCCTTGTAGATCTCTCTGTGTTCCTTGTCAATGGAGACCTGGTGAGCTGAAAATACAGACGTCAAATGTCCAACATCTGTATCTTTATTTGTTGGTCGTGAATCGTGTTTCTTGATGAGACATTTGGTAGTTCATGTTTGTCTTACCAAAACTTCCAACCACTGTTATTTGACAGCATATAAGATCAGACATTTTTACTTGTCAACATTAATACTTGTATTAATAATTAATAATCATAAGGGAATTCAGCAGGATTTGACTTGAAACTTGGATTATGAATTACCTGATATAACACTTTAACCTCCCTGTGCCCCCCCCCCCAGTCTGACATCTCTGGGTGGACAGGTACTTTTGTCCTCCTGCTCATCAGTGGCTTCTGCAACTTCGCCCAGAACGTCATCGCCTTTAGTGTGCTCAACATCGTCAGCCCGCTCAGCTACGCTGTCGCCAACGCCACCAAGAGAATCATGGTCATCAGCATCTCGCTTCTGATGCTGCGTAATCCAGTCACTCTCACCAATGTCATGGGTATGATGACAGCCATAGTTGGAGTTTTTCTTTACAACAAGGTGAGTTTCCCTGGGTTCTCACAGGTACTTGAACATCTAAGGATTGTCATTACTAGTGAAAAATATAATTGAAATTGTACATTGTCATAAAATTGAATTTGAAACACTGCATTAGTGACATTAAGAGCTAACATAAACTTAAATGGTTCAGTTATCTTGTACGTTAGATAGCAAAGGGTCAAATGATCTGCTTCTAACTATTCCAGTCTGCTAGCTGGATGTGCTTTGAAAACAGCTGCCAACTGAACCTGTGTGTAAGATAACCACGTGAGGCAACATTATGGGGCATGTGACTCTTTCTAATGTGTCTCTGGTTAAAATACAGAAAAAATGCTTTTCTTGGTTCTGACACCCGGGTACTTTCTTACCTCGTTCGCGGCATATATTCAACTATTTAACACCTGTTTCTTTGGGAAAATCCTGCAGAATCCTTAAAGGTTCAGTGTGCAAGATTTAGGTGGAATTATTTTCATTTGGCAGAAGTTGAAGATAAACTAATTATACTTCATCTTTCATAGGTGATTTTTTTTATTACCCCTAGATTGAGCCTTTCATATGTATTTCAGGAGCCAGATCAGAGGCCCCAGCGTTTGTACCAGCGTGTTTTTGCAATAGCCCACAATGGACAAACTAAACATCTTCAATCAATCACAGATATTGTGCAACAAACTGAGTCTACATAACTGTGATAGGCGTGTCTGTGATTTACCTCATTTACATTCCAAAATATCCTCCCATGTCACTCACACTCTGTCCAACTTGCAGCCACTTGCCAATCAACTTGAAAGTAAATCCTTTTGGTGTTATTTGGGTGACAGCCACAGTGCAGTGGCATAGGAAACGTTTTTAGATTTTAGAACCATATTCCCTTGTCCTCTGCTTACAGGCCAAGTACGATGCAAACAGGCAGAAGAAGCTGCTGCCGAGCTCCAAGGAGGACCTGGTGTCCTTTGACAACCCAGCGCTGGAGAAGATCCAGGGCAACGGTTCAGTGCCTTTTTCCCATGGGTTAGAGCAGCAGCAGCACAGTCGGAACAACGTGCTGACTGATCATTTTCAGTACAGCCGGCAGGCCTACACGTCAAACTACAGCGGCAACCACCAGTACGTGGTGTAAAGGAGGAGTCTGTCGTCGCGCTGGATTGCCGTCATCGACATTACTGTGTGTGTAGCGGCCCTCCCTTCACCCTGCTTCACACTCGAGACTGAAGGCAAGTGCTGTTTGTTCTGACAGGAAGTCGATTTTGACGGGCCAGTGACGTGACTGCTTCCACGCTCCTCCCTGTTTAAACTTCATTTTTGTGACAGCGTTGCATTATGTCTCACTGTCCATTTATTACTTGGGTACTGACTGTGGGGGACAGTTTATAATTTTTATCAGGCGCCTTTAGTGGGAATGGTAGTTTACTGTTTGGAAATGTCTGAAAGGTTTTGATTTCACAACTCAACCCAGTCAGTGTTTTGGATTTTATTTTAGTTTGCAAGGATGTGAGATGTAATCATACTATTATGCTTATGACACCCAAACAAGAGTGTGATGTAGGCATTTCATGCTTCATACTGTCATTTTTCTTCATGAGGCATTTGTCTGGATCTGAGGGCGAAACACATTTTTCACATTGTCCCTCTTTTTAAAAGGCAGATGGGATTTGAATGAGGACCATGAAGGATTTCAGGCAACAGTCACTTTGAAAAGTCTTGAAATATGCGATTTTGTAGATTTTTGTTTGTTGTTATTTGATCAGCCGGCATGAGCTCAGTGCAGAGGTATTTCAACAACTATTCAATGAGTTGCTAAAAACATTTTTTTCGACATTCATTCATAATTTTCAGAGGATAAAATCCCACTGTCCGTGATTTTTCTGGCTCCGTTTTGGACCTGGTATTAACGTCAGTCCTGAGAGATCCAATCACAAGTGGACAGAGTTGAGTTCACACCTGGTGTCTTGGATGCGTCTTCTTCTTCGTGACCACATGAGATTGGATCTGTCTTCACCCACGCTGTGTTCAAATACAAACGGACGGAATCTCTGTAAATCACGACAAAAAGTGTTTTTTTTACTGTACAAATATGTAAGCTGTCGATGTGTGTTTCTGTGAGTGGAAGAAAAGAGTCAGGATGAGCCGAGTGAGTGTGCTGCTGTAACATGAGTTTCAATTTTAACCTCTTACAGAAAATAAATCGGGATGATCAGAGTTAATATTGTGCTACAGATAAATAAATGTATGACCTCTGGTTAGTGGAAAAAAATACAGTGGAACAACAGTAAGGGCATCAGTGGAGGAGTCGGTCTTTAATGCATCCCGAGGCCAGATTGCTCTGATGCATGCTCAGGACTGCGGCCACCTTGCACTCACTGCTGCCTGTGAGTGATCGGATCACTCGGGACTGATGTTAATACCAGGTCTTTTTATTGTAACACCACAAGTTCACAATTTTAAAAATGTAAATGCTTTGGTGTGTGATTAAACTCCTGAAACACTCACGACATTCCCATCAGCCAGCTCTCTACTTTGTTTAGTGCTGACCGGCAAATGTTACAGTGCCTGTTGTAACGAACGTGTGCGGTCGGAAACAAAAAAAATACAAGTGCCTGATGAAGAAAAACACTCCCACTCTGTAAAAATCTGTAAAAAAAACAAAAAGAACTGCAGTCAGACTAGTTTTTAACTGCCACTGTTGAAAACGTGCCTTTCTGAAATTGTCTCACAAAACCACACACGCACTCTCTGTTTATGATCAGTCGTCGTCCCCAAACATTTGCTGTTGTGGAGCATAAATGGTGAAAAAAACAGTACGATGCTTCATCATTCTGTACGTTTCAGCTGTTCCATGTAACTGTCATCATGCATGCATGATGTTTTCATCTTTCTTAGAGAGTCTATGTAAAATATCATAGGGATGTTAAAATGAATTATTTCACTCGTGGTTTGAAGTGAAAGAGTCTATTTTAATGCAATTAGTTGTTGATTTTTTTGTCGTATTGATCTGTGAAGCTTCTCGGAATGAGTAGGATCGTTCTTTCCCGTCAGGTGATTTTTCAGCCTGAACCAAAGCTGCTCTATCATGTTTTTGTTTTTTCAACCGAGGCCGTTGTCAACTTTGCACATCATGAAACATCTAAATGTGTTGTTCTGTTATGACATCAGTTGAGTTACTAACTAACTTGTGCGGCTGTTTCAATGTTAAGCGTTCTTCGTATTGTTTGCTGTCAGACAGTGACTGGACAGACTTTTGACTTTAAACAAGACGTGCATGAAATCAAAGTTTTGGTTTGTGCAATTGGAGACCCAGCTGTAATTTCAGGTTAAGCTGAACCTTGATTATCATTATTGATTTATACTGATCATTAATTCTTTTTTTTACTCTTTGAATTATTTATTTCAGGAAATGCCTCTTGCTTGTTTCTCTCCTGGCATGAATGCTTCTATTATCTCTAATGGACTCTTAAGCATCTCACTGCAGCAATATCAAGGGTTTTTTTTACATTTCTTTTGGGTAATTTAACTATCTTTGCAATTAAATCAATACAGATTTAATATTTTGGGGGGGGAAACATGCCATCTGTAGACTGAAAGCTTTTTTTTTCAGCTTTTTTACTTCAAAATCCATGGCTCATTCATATTCTATCTTTTGTTTTTAACACTTGAATGATGTTACATCGTGAGTTTTAACAGCCCTGGCGTAATAACTAATGACTCAAATGTCCATTTTAGTTGGGACTGCTGGTACAGTTTGTATACTTGTTGACAGTTGTGCACTTTTGAGGCTGTTGAGCTGCATTAAATTAAGATGTACAGACGGAAGTATACTGGAAATGGAATGCAGTGACGCGATGAGCTGGTGAGGAAAGCGAGAAGCAAAGCAGAGGACTGACTGCTTTGTCAGGTGGCAGAAAACTGTCAGTCTAGGTGATGGACATGCACGACTTGCATTTAAACTGCTTTCTTCATACATTTATTTGTACAGTTCCTCTTCGGAAACATTGAAAACACTGGAGCCTGTTTTCTAATTATCAGAAAAACACCTCGATTGAGCATCGGCCAGTAATTGGGACTTTTTTTTTTTTTTTTTTAGATATACAGATGCATATTGTAACTACAACTGTCCTTTATTTGTATATCAAACCAATTGATTTGTGTCATGCACATGTGAAGCAACTGTAGCTGTGAGTTAATTCACTTAATTCAGAGTTATGTCAAAGTAAATGAATGAATCTGCACATTTCTGCTTTGGAGTCTGTGATATGATTCAAATAGCAGGACTTTGTGCATCCAGTCAAACTGAAACTGTCGGTTCATGGTGTAGGAATGTAATACCCGAGTGCAAACTGACACCTCAGAGCTTGCACTCATTTTTCAAAATGTTCTAGTCAAGTCTTGACTTTTGGATGTAAAAGCAACTTTGGTGATTTGGGAGAAACGAATAGTAGTAGAAATTGGTACACGGAAAACTGTTAGTGGTTAATCTCACTGTTGCAGCTCATGTTTTAATCTCTGGAGTTTCTTCCTGTTTTCTTTTTTGTCTTTTACTCATGTTGCCTAAGACATGAGAGTTTTTCCCCGGCCTCATTTACAAGATGTCAAATTTATAAATGCCAACAAGTTTCCCTCTGAGTTTGCTCCTCAGCATCTTGCTGGTCGTTTTGTTTCTGTACAGTGAACTAACTGAGTTTGGATAATGGCTCTCATCTGTAAAGCTCTTCACCCAGGACGCAAAAGTCAAACGAGTGAAGAAAGAGTACAACTTTGTAAAAACCTGTACAACTGTTTGGTTTTGTGTGTCTGTGTGTCTTTTAATGGGTCTTGAGACATAATTTTTACTTCACCACTGTTTATAGACTTATTTATGGTGTCAAGGTTTAAAAATGTACAGGAGTGCAGCTCAGCACACTCTTCATGTCCACTTATATTTTAGTAAATGCTATTTTTAAATGTGGGGGAGGGGGGAATAAAAGCATCATGGATTACTGAAATGTGTCTTTTATAACATGCCTGTATAATTCAATGTCTTGTCTTCGAAAATTAAACGCAACTAAAAGCCAGAAGGAAATTTTATTGAAAGAGTCAATGATATAAGATTTTTATTAGGCTTTTGATTTTCACTGCTATTACCATAATCTATTGTATGTATAATTAAAGCAGAACGGAAATGATCCAGTGAGTTCAGTCCTGTGGTTCAGTATGAACTTGTACATTTAACACAGTGGTTTATGAGCATAGTCCAGCAGCATCTTACAAGAGCAATCCAATAGTTTTCATTAGGAGCTCCAAGCCCTTTCAATAATGGACTAACATACGAATACTGTAAGATGATGAAATATTGATTTGTATGTATGGATTTACTGTTGTCAATGATCCCGATCAGGTTGTATTAAACTTTTTCTGCCCCCTAGTGGTCAAAACAATACACATACAGTACATTGCCCTCCCTGATCCACAGGCACTCAGCTTTTCAATTGCTATTTATTCTTAGATGAAGTTGTGAGTGTTTCATGTGTTGGGTTTATTTTATTTGACACGATGAGACACAGGGAGAGACAACCCCAGGTCACACATACTGTATCTACAAACACAGAGTCGGATGTATTTTATACAAATACAACTGTGTGTATTATGAATCATGAATGCCCAAGATCATAAACGTACATCATTTAAGATTTAAGTACGTTTGTGCAGACCCTGACGTCGCATTAGTGACATGGGATTAATAAATAATGGAAGTTGATGAGTTAAGTAGTGACATTATGCTCTTCAAGGCCGGTGAGGGTTTTGCGAGAGTAGAGAGACTATCCTCGTACCAGGAGCTGGATACTGATGAGGATGTTGATATGGTGATGGAGAATTAAAAATGTGGTCTTCTAAATATTTAAATGTTCCTGGTGACACTTAAATCTGTAAAATCCTATTTATCTTCTAATAATCGCAAATGTTTTCTGGATACCTGACTCTACAGACGTCCACTGCAGTGTGAGGTGCAGTCAGTAAGTAAGAGGTTTACAAGAATCTTATAATAATATATCATATCATATCATGTGATAATAAATTAAATTAAAAAGGGAGAGCAGCTTAAGAATTCAGCCAGTTTTTTTTTATTTATTCAGCTCAAACCAGAGTTTGAAATGTCCCAGACCTTAATGCAAAATATCTCTCCTGAGGAGTTTCCCAGAGGTTTCATGCTCTGATACCAGAACTGTTGACCTCAGCTGCGCCACGATTTCACTTTTGCATGGTGGGTGTGTCCTTTAATTGTTTATTTTTTACATGGGTTAACACTGACCACTGCGGACGGCGATTAGCGTGCCTGGTTGATATCAGATTTATTTCAACTTCAACATTTCAATGCCGAGCAAATCACATTACATTCAAGTGTCGTTTGTATGGTTTCAGAGGTCACTTGAAAACCCATAAGGCCTCAAAAATAAATTGAGCTCTTGATCAGCCTGCAGGAGATACAGTATGGAGTACAACAAGACAACAACAACAAAGTGGACAACAAGTTACAAATCCCCGTTACCAGTCCTCTGGAGACACACTGGGTGGAATTGACCAGTATGTTCATATCCTCCAGCCAATCACAGTGAGGGGGCGGGACACTCCAGTTACAGCTGGACAGGTATCAGAAGGTGCAGTAATGGACATAGTGGACATGACACCTCCAAAAATATTGCCAGTTTAGAGAGGCCAAACGGCGCAAAGTGGGGGGAAAAAAGGACAAGCACTGTGGGAGAGGACGGCATGAAGGTGTCCTCTTTTCTGTTCCACAGGTAAGTGCTAACAGTTAGCCTACGTAGCTTGAAGCTAAAGTATTGGCATTTCTACAACAAATGTTAACGGTTCCCAGAATTGTATTGATTTTAGTGTATGTAGTTTACATACAGAAACCTAGTAATAACCGTAGGTTCTGATAAACTAACCCTGGACGTCTGTAGGTGCTAAGTTTGAGCTTTTAATCATACTGGCCAACACTATTGGCTAATGCTAGCTACCACTGCTTGTCAGTGTGGCCCAGTTGTGACTAAAGCTGGGGACACACTACACAACTTTCACTCTCGTCGCCATTTTTGAAAACACTTGGAGTTCACACTAAAAGGTGTTTACTGGTTTCTGCAGATTTATTTTATGACGATTAAAAGACTAGGGAGAACAGATTTAATGGCCGCACCAGATGAGGGATCACAAAGCATCACACTCATGAGAGTGACCATGTCTAGGAGAGCAACAGTTTAAAGCAGAGGTCTTAAACTCGCGGCCCACAGGCCACATGCAGCCCTCCAATCTGTTTCATGTGGCCCACCACTTGTCAACACTCTTTTATTTTGAGATTCTGTGAAATATCTATCATTTTAAGCTCATAGCGCGCACCCTTACTAGTTGCTTTTCCACAAAAATATTTTTCACTTGAGTGGCCCCACGGTCATTTAAGTTTGAGACCCTGGTTTAAAGGGTAAACAAAATTCACCATTGTTGCTTTGATATTCCTGCTGCTTCCCGTTGTCTTTCTTCTGACACTATTTCCTGTGTCCCTCCTCCTCTCTTTCATTTTTGGCTGTTGGCAGCATGTGTTTGCAGTTGGGTCAGTAATCAGTACAGTATTACCCGATTGTGTCCAGAGTCGGCTCAAAGAATTCAAACATGTTTTACTGACTGCAACTGAGGTCGGGTCGGGTCTGTTACTCTCACACACTAACAGATTTATGTCCCCAACTAGTGCTGACTGGTGCAGACTCTGTCCAACGGTGAATCTTGTAGTATGTCCCCAGCTTAAGGTGATTAGAGACTCAGAGACACTGTGCTGGTGGGAGTGAGCAGGGAAGAAAAGGACCAACTGCTGTGTTGACACCAGGCCACAAGTCCTGCATACTAGATCCTGCAGCAGCTCTGTCCAGCTCTGTCCTCTGTGTTTCCGTCTCACCACAGGTTCAGAGTCTGCATGGCTGCATCGCGCTGCAAACGTTCGCTCATGTCAAAACACGCCGTCAGTCTGCTGTGTGTGAAGTCTGCTGGAGGCTTTCTGTGTCACACGGAGTAAATTTGACAGTGGCAGGAAGCTGAGTGATGATGTTTGTGCTGCACATTAACTGCGTGAACATGTGGCTGTCCCTCATGATGTCAGGATAGAACAGATTCCTCTGTGGTGACGAGGAGGCACTGCTGCGAGTGCTGCTGCTTCGTCTGGATAAACTGAGCAGCCGTCGAAACAGAGACCTCCTGAGCAGGATGTAGATCCAGGGGTCGAGGATGGGATTAACCGAGGCAATCCTGATCGCTGCCAGGTCAGCTTTGGGGTCAGTTTTCATCTTGAAGCTGTTGGCGAACACTCGAACCTAAAGGATAATAAAACAAGTCACTACAGTGTATCATAGTGTAAATTCAACTTTTGTAAATGCTTTACCACGGATATATATATAACCTTATCTTTTCTAGGTTTGAGAAACATCGGTCACATTTTCTGACATTTTGTGGACCAAACGTCAAATGTTTACTCGATTAATCGACTATGAAAAAAGGTTCCAGCTATATAACATAATTATAAGCTAGAGTCTTATATGAGCTGAGGGAATTTTGGAGTTTTTGCCTGAAAAAAACAAAAAAAAACATTAAACACAGCAACTGAGAACGATCATAAATCCATCTGATTTATATTCAACGATTCATATTCTCAGAACTTTATGTGAATACAACAACAACACAAATGTCCTTCAAGTATTTTCAGATAGAAAAAGAAAACAGGCAAAACTATAATTATGGACAGACAAACTTTGAAAATATGTGTAATATTGTGTATGAGGAATTTGTTGCCTGCAGATGGCTCCTCCCTATTATCAGGTATCAGAAAGTATAAGCTTACATTTATTCAACTCAGTGCTTCTCAAATGAGGCTCACTGCCACAAGGTTTATCAACACTTTCCAGATGTATCCATGAATCCATGAAAAGTGATCTTGTTATCATGAAAACTCACATACCTAAATTACGTTTTAAGTTAACAAGTTAAAATCAAACTGCTGCTGTGGCTCAGCGGTAGAGGGAGTCATCTTCCAAGCGGAAGGTTTGGGTTCAATCCCCTGTTGCTATAATTTACAAGCGAATAAGTCCCTGGGCAAGACACTTGGAGGCTGATGGTGATGGAGATGACAGATGTGATAGAAAAATCACTGTGTATACTGTAGATGTGCTGTATGAATGAATGAATATATGTGAATGGGTGAGTGACATTTGAGTGGGCAAATAACACAAATACAAACCAAATTTAACTTAAAAGACTAGTTGTTACCATAGATCAATGGCATTTGGACATGAAATTGTCTTCATTTAACTTAGTAAGTTAGGTAAATTTAATTAATTTGTGTGTCTACTTTTGCTTCAGAGAACAGATGCAATGAATTTTCATTTTCTAATCTGAAATAGTTGACTTGTTTCTTTTTCTAATCTCTGTGAAATATGATACCCCTATTAAGTTATGTTATATAATAAATTCTCATCTATAATGCCACTTATCATTGAAATTAATGGACATTAAATTTACATTGTGGACATTATTTGGTTTTCAAAAGTTAAACTCCATTGTTTTCCATTTTGCTGACTAACTGTGAATCTAGATCAGTGGTAATTTTCTAGTTAAAAAAAAGAATAATATTTAAAAACAGTTTGACTTGAAATTACACTTAACCTTTAAAGTCAGGCAGCAGGTGTCAGGTCACTGTATGTGAATTTTAAATGTAGCAATTTGAATTTTAAAGTAAATATGTAATGTAGACTTAAATCTAAAATGTCATGAGTTCCTTTACTTGTTAAGGGGGGAAAGGCCTTTTTGTACTTGAGTACAGTTGTTGCTTCTTTAGAATAGATGGACAACCACTGCAGACAGTCTGGTTAACGGTCTGCCACACTGACTCACCACTAACGGTGCAGAACAGGCCAGAACCACCGCGGAGGTCGTCACCAGCACCGCCATCATCTGCGTCTCTGCGGCCGAGGACAGAGCCTTCCACCGCTGCCGGACACTGGCTCTGGTGACGGGCCGCTGCACGGTTCTCTGCCGCATCAGCAGCAGCGCTCCGCACACCGCCAGGTTCAGCACGATGGTTCCCATGATGAGCAGCAGGCTGACGGCGCCGTACATGATGGAGTAAGCGGCGGCCGCCGGGTCTTGTGTTCTCCAGTCGATGAAGCACCAGGTGGCGGACGACTGCAGCTCGCTCCTCGCCATGCCCATCATCGGCAGGCAGCAGAGGAAAATGTGACTTAAGTAAATGAAGAAAAGGAACTTCTGCGCGAAGCGTCTGTCCACACCCCAGCGCTGGTAGGTGTAAGGGCAGCAGATGGCCAGGTAGCGCTCCGCTGCCATGGTGCATATGATGCTGAGTCCAGTTAAACCGAAAAACAGAAGCAAAAAGGAGTGAAACTCACACGCGTGCTGGTTTCTCAGCACATGCTGGTCCAGGTAGTTGGCTATGGTGAGTGGACTGGCCAGGCAGGTGCCGAGCAGGTCCGTGACCGCCAGACCGCAAACCAGCGTGTAGAAAGCCGAGGATTTTCTCTCCTGTCTCGACACTGAAAGGACGATTATTGCGATCAAATTCCCTATGGCTCCTCCAGCAAACATGAAAATAGGCAAACTGATGGCCGTCTGCACACTGGCCATTTCTGACTGCAGAGTCTGTGTTTTGTTCACGGAGACCGGGGATCCGTGCGTAAAGTTGTGGCTCTCCATCGCCACAGTCACCCACATGCTGGCGTTCGTCAGTGACATTTCCTCTGCTCTGCTGTGGATGTGGGAGAGCATTTCCTCTTTAACCTCCTGCAGCATTAGATAAGCCCCCCTTGATATCTTCTCTGGAAGACTCATGCCATTTGCTTTCCAGTAATGAGCCACACTGTCTGTGCGCACAGAGGTGGGATGTCTCTACATGCAGTGAACCACCCAGCAGCAGCAGCAGCAGTTTGACAGGAGGATGGAGCGAAAGCCACAGATAAAGTGGAAAATATGCTATTTTTCCCCCACTTACAACTTCCGCTGTATGTCTCTCATGTCATCCAGTTGTAGCGTCAGCTGTGCGTAACGTTATGGCAACTTGTCAAGGGGTCAGTTTGAGAGAGTACAGATAAAGCAAGACACTGGAAGAGGCTTCCTACATGAGTCATATGTGTGTGAACGAACTCAGTTTGTAGCCAAAGTGGGGTTTTAATGAAGAGTTACAACTTTAATGAGGCTTCATACATAGTTAAGTCATTTATGATGACATCATTTTGGTTTCTCTGGCTGTAAAATACTTTAAAAACTTTATGTCAAATGATGAAGCCATCATATTAAGGTTTTATGTCAAATCACAATAAATAAAGAGACTTGGAAACGTTGAAGGCACTGTATTTACTTAATTATGGCAAAAACAAGGCTTTTTTTAAAGTTAAATATGCTGATGTTGATCTCGTTCTGTGTTTGTAAACCACTGCAGCACTTTGGACTTTCACTGAGCTGAAATTCTTGCTGTGAAATCCTCATTATGTAATTGTTTACATGCACATAATCCACACATACCTCCACCTTCTTGGTGCTGCTTTGTGTTATAACTTGCAGCGACGCATAAAACCACCCATGGAAAAGTTTGTTTCAGTCTCTGTGTGACATCCAATATTATACAAATCAGCAGCATTCAGAAGATGGGCTTGTCATATGTCAAATGTTTAAATTTGATGAGCTGATCGTTAAAGCACAACCAGAAAAAGGAGCATTTGTATTGGAAGAGAAAAGTTTGATGAAATTATGCTCTATTAGGTTTCCTCTTTCTTGTGTCGGTTTCTCCCGTTTCCCTTGTGAAAACTCTTTTTTGACAGGATAAATGTCTGCAGCTTAAGCGGAGGGGTTTCTGTTACCATTGCAGCTCATACTGTATTACATGTGTGGTTTAATTCAGTCCAGTGTTTGTGGGGGTTCTCGGTCGGATTGTGCAATGAATGCTGGCACTTTTCCCACTCGCTGTAATAAAAGCATCAGTGATGACTGTAACCAATCAACAACATCAAAACACAAATCAGAACCACTTTGCAGATCCGCATCGGTCCTCATCCTTTTAGTCTGCCTTAGATTTCACTGTTGATGCTTCAAGTCAAATCAAGTCACTTAATTTGTACCTGAATATAGATTTGTTTTGTGAAAAGAGTACTGAAATATTCTACTCAATTAAAAGTGCCAGTATTTTGATAACATTTTACTTAAGTACAAGTAAAAATCACTGGTCTAGAAAATGTACTCAAGTTAAAGTAAAAAAGTAGATTAAAATTTACTCAGAGTAAGTTACTTAGTTACTTTTTTAACAAGGTTGGGGTTCTTTCTTGTGTCGTGTACAAATTAAAATGCTGACAAAATAAAACATGTAAACACATAATCTATCAGTCAAAATGGGTCAAAGGTCACAAATGTCTCTCACTCAGGGACCTTAATTTGCGCCAATTCAGCTGTCCTCATCATCAAACCTTTTTTTAACTCAGTAATGGATGTGAAGTACAGTACTTCCAAAAAAACATTATCTAAGTAAAAATAAAAATACACATTTTAAAAAGTACACAAAAAACTTTGCACACAATTGCAGTTACGCAGGTAAATGTAATTCATTACTTTCCACCTCTGCTTATAAACGACATAAAGCATTTGAAGTGAGCCATCAATAAAAAAATTATGATTTATGTAATAATGACCATTTATATCTTTATTGGCATATCTTTGTTTTCCAGAAGAAAAAAAAAGGTTGTATTTTGATTTTATTTTGAAAAAATCATAGTTCATCATAAATAACTTGACTACAAACTTAATAATGTGTGGAATAAAAAACAAAATAAGTATAAAGAGTAGGATAACAATCAGAATCACCTTTATTGTCATTATACAGTGTACAACGAGATTAAAGAAACAAGCTTTACTAATCAAGATTTAAAATATATAATAGAAAAAAGAATCACAAAACCCCCTGAACCCTTTAAGAAAAAGAAACAAACAAACAAAAAAAATAGATCCTATGCAATACGTTAAATTTCCTTGTTTTTTCCTTTTTCCCATGGTGGAAACTATCTGACAGAGATGTTTACAACAAGTATAAACTATTTTTAACTGCTCAAAGACATGACATCATTAGGAACGGTGCAGAATATTCAGCGTGATGTGTTTCCGTGTGTTGTTGTAGCTGGTATTTCCCCCTCCAGTAAGGGACACGGTGTTATCCCAAACACAGATGACTGTAAATGGTCGTGAGGAACAGGGGCGACCTGATGGACAGTGAAGACGCGGGGGACGTCAGTGCACTTTAGTCTGCTCCCACTCTACAGCCTTCACACATTCATTACAGTGTGACTGATGTTTACAGTGAGCAGCAGCAGCAGCGGCGAGGCGTCTCTGTGTCAGCCAAATGCACAACACCTCACTGAAAGGTAAACACCTGCTGTCCATCTCTGCCCAACAAAAACACTTAAGTGATGCCAGCGTTTGGAAAATCCAACATGTCCTCAAGGTGAATCATGGGATGTACAAACTGTCCTGGCCATGGTTTACAGTGTCTTGAATGCCCTGAAGGTAATTCATTTATTACAAATGCACTTTAAATGCATTATCTCTGCCTGTGGTCTGACCTGCTGTCAGACAGTAGATGTACTTACTCTATGTGTGCTTAGATTTGACTCAATGACTAACCTGTGTGTAAACCTATGGCTTAGCCATTTAACTGTGAATCAGCACTTAAACTGGTTAAAAGCATGTTGTCATCTATTAAATAGAAAATAATAATGGAAGAAATATCAAAGTTGTAGTGCATAACATTTGAATATAAACAAGTGTCTGTTACATTCAAACCACTCGGTGCGTTTACATGCCCAGTTTAATCAAGCTAAGGCCGTAGTCAGACTAAGACAGACAAGTATACATGCAGAGGAGAAAATGGATTTATTATCCGTGTACGTCTGACTCCGCCTTCGTAGGTGGCGCTGTATCTCTCTGTAATCTCTCTGTTGACTTAGTTTCCTGTTGACCTTTACGACACAGATTAGATGGAGCATGGCTCTTGTGATCATTGCCGCCACCGTTTAGTTTCCGGCAACAGTACTGCAGTTTATACATCATCCCCTTCTACTTTCGGGTCAAATATCGATAGGAAACTTTGAATGCATGCACAGGACACCAAGACCAACTCAACAACAGTCTGACTAACCACAGTCTGACTAAGCATGTACATACAGAAGTAATCGGACTATGAATCACATTATTCAGGTATATGTTAGTTTGATTAAGTCTAGCTGGATTTGTTTTTTCCGTGTTTACATAAGATAAGATAAGATAGTCATGACATTAAGAAAACTGAATTGTTGTCTGACTAAAATCGGACTTTTAACATGCATGTAAATGCCCTGACTGTCAAATGAGTTCACACACTGTTGATTAAGCCTTTTAGTGCCACACGGCTCTCTCCCTGTTTCTCACTGGTGTTTGGATCTCATGTCGCCGGGATGATGTTCCCACGCCGCACACAGGAAGTGATTTGTTTTTTGTCAGGACAGACAAAGGCTTCAGCAACATTGCACAAGTAAAATGAGACGCCTGCAAACAGGTTGGAGTATAACTGAAAAAACACACACAAAAAAAGCTTCAAAATGTTACGCACTGCAAAATTTTAACATATTCATTTTTTTATCAGGTTGTATTTTACAAACGTCTTACATTCACTCTGTGTAAAACACAGTATCTGATGCCGTTATCTCGGTCCTGTCCCCTGTTTGGTGATCAGTGTTCTATGCAAAAGAGCTAGTAACAAATCTTGTAATAAAATTATTGTTAAAGTAATTCTTGCAGAAATGACAACTTAAATATTCTTGGGGGTCAGATGACTAACACACCGGTATTTCTTGTACCGGTGTGTTTGTCTAACTACTTGTTAGTTACTTACTTCAAGGACATGATGCTGAGTGGAGCATCCAGGGCATCATCAGGTGCCTTGCACCATTTAAGGGTCTCTTGCCCACTGGCTCTTGAACACTGAAAAGTTAATATCTGTTCTGCCTCTGTGTCGTTGTGCCGTTGTGTCGTTGTGTGTACTGACCACAGCTCTGTAGTTAGTCATCAAAAGCAGGACTCAATCAAAGACTTGTGTGTTGGCACAATTCTGCAGGAAGAGATAAAGATGTCGACAACTTTTAAGCAGATGTGTGTCAATAACATCCACTGTGGTTTTTTTGTTTGATTGATTAGATTTATTCGCTCCAGCAGGTTTGTTGAATTTATTTTGTTATTTTAGACGTTTGGTCATTACTCATAGTCTAATTATTGGTCTTTTATGGTTCAGTGTTAGGATTTTTCTTCGGGGACATAGTGTCAGTGCACTGGCCCAGTGCACAGCTGGCTCTGTAGTGTCTCCATCCTTTGTTCCCCCTTTTTTTCCCTGGGATCTCCACCCCTTTGTCCTGTGCATTTTTGAGTATTTTTCTAATTTTGTTTTTAATAATGCTGCTTGCTTTCTTGGCAACTCCAAAGCCTTGATGTTCTTTTTATGTTTCCGCCTCCAGTTAAGTCTTGGACCATTTGAGAGAGGCCACAACAGTGAACAAAAAATGACAACAAATGAATCCCATATGAATTTTTTTTTCCCTCCTCCCTGTCATTTGCAGATGTAAAGACATTTGGTGTAAAAAGAGTTTCGAGGTAGGAGGAGAAAACTCTATCCTGTCCTGCAGTGATCTTTCTTCAAAAGCACAAAGAAATCAAAAGAGAAGTGGATCCGGAGTTACATAAGCAAATGAAAATTTACAGCAGATGAAAACCAGATTAGCTGAGAGTCAATAGAAGGAATTAGACTCGAAAGAAAGTCCCCCCCCCCCACAAAAAACCCCCCCAGCACAGCCAAAAAATATACAGTATGTTTGTCAAGACTGACAACGATAAAGGAAAACACTTGTGATGAAGGAGTTGCTATTGTGGACTTTTGAGGCAGGAAAACACAATAAATATCAAGTGTCAGCAACATTAAAGAGCAAATTATGCGTGGTTGTGCAAAGGTGCAGCTCCAGGCTGTATCCGTGTGTCCCTGCTGGGTGTGGCCACATGTCATTTGGGCTGTTCTTCATTTCACAGTTTCCCAATGTGGGCAGCGAGCAAGCGACAAAGGATAAAGCAAGGCTGTCATTCCTCCCACGAAGAGCAAGTGTCTCTACACAGCAACCATAAAGTTACCGCACACAGACTCCGTGGCCTGCAAATTTAATCATTTTCAGCAGTAAATGTGTTTTGAAGCAAATGTATCTCGGAACAGATCACATTTTTACATATTTAACATAATGAGGAAATGGTCATTTATTGATTCAACATGTGGCCAGTAACAAAACTGTTTATAGCCACTTATAACATTCTCGTAACAATATGATCCTTTTATTTCTGAATAATTCATTAACTCTTTAACACCGATGCGTATCGCAGACAACACATTTGCGTAAGTGCACTTATCATTACCGTAATTACGCGACAGAAACATTCCAGCGGTTTCTGAAAGTTAAGAAGTTGCAGGTTAAAGCCAACATGTGGTTATTACGGTCATTTCACTTGCGCTGTTGCAGGAAGCCGGCGAATCAGCGTCTTTGTCACCAGAGAGGAGAGAGTGGTCAAAACGCCTGGACATAGTTTCCATTTTTTGGAATATTTTTTGGACATTGAGACAAAGACTCAAACAAATGTTATTTTAAATATGTTTTATACTATATAGGTAATATACTTCATATTTCAAATTTAACAAGCAAAATCCGTTTTTTCTCAAAAGAACATTCTACATTTTCAATTGTTAATACACTATTTTAACATGCAGTAAATTGTAAATAACTGCCAGATATTGAAAGTTAATGTGGAAAAATTGACAAACATTACAGGATATTTTCTGGCCCTTTTATGGTTAAAATAAGACTAAAAGTCCAGACGGACATTTTAAGGTGTTTGGTGTTAAAGGGTTTCAGTGTCAGATTTAATCTGTTTTCCAAAATAAAAATCTGACGTTACAGAACAATACATTGAGTTTTTCTCAGATGGTGCATTGTTGTCCAAAAGTGGGTCAATGGGCCAAACGGAGAGGATCGCACATACTGTATGTGTGTTTTTTATCATCATTATTATTATTATTATATAAATTCCAAGACCATACACATGTCTTTTAATTTATTTTAGTTGTTTTAGATGTATCTTATTGCCCTATCTGAACGTCTATGCCTTTTATTTATTATTCTGTACATGACTTTGGTCCAGTGGTTGTTTGAAAGTGCTTTACAAATACAGTTGGATTGGACCATGTGACAGTGTGTGTGTGATAAAGCAACAGTGTCAACAGTGCATTTCTAAAAGTGCCAAAAAAAGGGATTATATTAAATATGGGATGCCTGGCAGCAAAAAGACACTAGTTTGCAACCTGATCCAAACGAGGGCTTTTCTGCAAGGAGTTTGCATGTTCACCCTGTGTGTGTGTGTGTGGGGGGTTTATCTGGGTTCTACAGTCCAGAAACATGCAAAGGTTAACTGGATACACTGTGAGACTGAATAGATGTTTGTCTCTATATGTTGTCCCTGTGATTGACTGGCATCCTGTCCAAGGTCGACCCGCCTTTCACCCTGCGTCTGCTGAGACTGGCACCGGCGCCTCATGACCCTCGTGTGGAGGATAAAACGGGAGACAATGAATGAAAATGAAATATGGGTTTTCTTACAGTGAGGTCAAGAGGAGCGAGAGAACCGCAACACATTGTGTACCGTGCGTGTTGCCACATTAAAGCACGAAGCCATCACGAGTGACACTTTTGAAGAAGAACTTAACTAACCCCTTTTGTGAAATCAAACCTGAGCGGTTCAAAAATAGGACCTGCAACTTAATGACTCAGGATAAATGTGGGCCCCCGGGGCTGAATCATTCGAGAAGCACTGTGCTACAGCTTTGTTGAACATTTTATGTTTGGATTCTGAAAGCCCTTGGTTAAAAAGCAACTCAACACCAGGCTGAGAAGGCGATTCTTACAATCACCACGACCACAATCTCCTACTAACATTACACAAAGTGATATCACTGTCAAAAGCTCCTCCCCAGAGACGACTCGGGTGACACCAGGCCTCTGCAATCAAAGTCCTGCACATTGTATCACCCACCTGTCACCCCGACCATCTCCTCACGCTGTGGTAACAAAGCCATTGTGGGATGGAAGAATGTTTGTTTCCCTTTTTAGTTTGACAAGTGTTTATAGTTGGAGAATATAATAACAAAGGTTCTCTAACCTCAAACAACTCTGTAATCCTTCCCTTAACTCAACCAAGTGGTTTTAACGGAAGCGTATTGCATTCATCTAAAATCATTTTTAAAAAGGCTCTGTTTTTACCAGATCTTTTTTTTTTTTTGCAGGAGTGAATGAGAAAGCGGAGAAGCTTCCCCATCTTGATCATTGAATTGAAAGCAAAGCTGTTCCAGTTGTTCAGTTGAATCCAGTTTGAATCCTTTGCTTTGGGTTTGAGACATTGGGGGATTCTCCTGTCTTTAAGTCATATTGATGGAACTATTATTATTAGTTTGTCGACTTTGCGCAGGCACCTCAGGGCTTTGCCGTTGTTCTGACGGAAAGAACACTCAGATCTGCTTGTTCCTTCTGGATCATTTGAGTAGATACGCCATGCTTCATGAAGTGCATACAGGCTTAGGAAAGCGACAACCAGCTTCCGTTGGATGAGAAAAAATAAATTCTCGTAAAGAAAACTACTAAAACTAAATTTCGGTGAGTGCTATACGCTTCTGTAGGTTTTGGTGCTTTAATCAGATCAAACAATAAACTGTACTTAACACTGTTTTTCATTTTGAGGTTAATGGTGGACTCTAAATCAGGGGTGTCAAACTGTTGCCCCCCCCCCCAATCGATTACATTTCACCCACCACTTAATATGATTATAGAAAGAACACGTGACCCATGACCTCCTCTTCCTTGAAACACAATATACAGAGACATGTTTGTTTTTTATAATAGTAACAATAAGACATTAGGTTGTATAAATGTATTACGCTCGACATTAAACGACATGCATTTCAGCTGCTTTAATTACAGTTATCAATGTTATTTACTTAATTTTAAGCACTTTTACTTTGACATTCCGTGCAATATCGTTATGAATATGTTGATGATTTTTCACACTTTGTTTTTCTCTCGTGTCCGGCCCCCTCTTGACCACATTCCATGCTCATTGGTGCTTAGGATTACACACAAATGTGTTTCCCACTGGAAGATCTTAGTCGTGTTTGTATGTATTTGTCAGTTTGTTTTATTTAGACTCTCTCAGCAGTCTGGTCAAGTTCAAGGACAGAGAATATTAACTGTAATCCGACACACAACGTCTCCCACATTATTTAGCGAAATGCACAACCTTTCCTTTTCCTTAATCAAAATGCTTTTGTTGGCTAAACCTAATTACAGTCTGGGCTCAAGGTGGATATTAATACGGCTCTGCAGTGTGGTACTCATACACTTTGCTTGCCCGCCAACTTCCGTAACCACATGGCAAAAATATGTTGCCCCCAGACCATGATTTAGTAATTTTATGGATTTGGTGAAACAAGAAATTGAAGATCTCGGATTGCTTCACAAACAAAAAAAGAAAAAATGAATGTATCGCTGAACATTTGCTCTATTCACAGTGTGGCAGCAGTTTTCATTAAAAATTCAATAATTAATATTATTATTATTATTATTGTTTTTATTATTGCTTTGTGAGGACCAAAAATGTATAAAACATCTGAAGTGAGGACATTTTGGCTGGTCCTCACATCTTTAAAGGGCTTTTTGGGCTTTATATTTAAGCATTTAGCAGACAGTGGACTGACAGAGGGTGAGAGTGCAGAAGTGGATCCAAGTGGATCGTGCAGGGGAGGGGGTAAGGTAAGGGGTTTAGGTTAGGGTAAGGGTCTGAGGAATTCATTATGTCTATGAGGGTCCTCAGTACGAATGCTGTGCAAATGTGTGTGTGTCAAACATGGACAGATTTAATTTGTTGCATCAACATCTGAATTAGTTCCCAAGTAAAGTTTCCGAGACACTCTTCCAGGACTTTTGTGTTTGTTTTCCTTGAAAAGCAAGATCTCAAATGTAACCTCCGTCTGTTAATTATGTTTGCAGATCATGAACCACAAGTTAATCTTGAATGTAGCGGCTAAAGGCTCGAGAGCAAATGTTAATCTCCCACTTTTTTTTCCCTTTTTGGTTTTGTATATGTGAATCAGCCTTTACCCATGTGAAGTATTGCAACCAGACGAAACCATCAATGTGCTTAAAGTGAGAGTGACTGCCTCTGAGTGAACGCAGGATACCTCACCAGCCAAGGTGCATGCTGTGCGACGCGGAATTTCTGATAAAAATCTGATCTGAGATTTTTTCCACATGGTCTGTACTCACTCTGTCCTTTCAGAGTTAATTTAAAAATAGCCCAAACATTTTTAACAAGGGTCAGAAGTTCATCCAAGAAGGAAAGCACAGCAGGAAAAAACTGGGTCTTGATTTGCTTGATTTTGGGCCTCAGGGTGTCATTTCTTCCTTCCTTCTTCATGGAAGATCCACCCCTTTGTTTCTCTCACTGGCTGGCACGCACCTGGAAACTATTGTCTTGTTAAGAGCTGGTAGCACTGAAGAACTCATTCTTGATGCATGTGTTCAGATGACTGGAGGACAAACTAGAGCCCGAGAATGTATGTTTGAACCTGTTCTGGTTTTTAACTTTGATGGACAGTTTTAAAGTGTTATTGATAATTTTGTTAAGACCATGTAAAGTGATTAAAACTCACTCGCCACCTTGCCAAATTAGAATGATTAGATGATTAGAAGGAGCAGAGCACACATGCAAGCTTTAGTGGGGACCAAAGTCTGTTTGTACAGAATATTACTTTCCTTTTTAGTGCATTTTGTATCACCTGCTGTAATGTCGTTTATTAGAATCCGTTATTATTATTATGCAAATTTAAGTTTTAATGGGCCGTAATTATTCTCATCAAACTTACTGTTCAACAAACATGTAGAGAATTGGCGTCCTGAAAAAGCACAGACTAGACGTTCCAGTCGAGGCGCAGGACCGTTTTTCAGGGAGGAGATTCTAGGGATTTGAGAACTCACGGAAACTCACGGGATTTAACGTGACTTCAGAAACTAAACAGACATGGAAGCGAACTGTCGGTATTGTCAGTTAATAACTGTTGTGTGCGTGCGATGCTTTGTGCTGAGTAACAAAAAAAAACCGTCAACATCCGTTTCCAACATGTGAAATACTTCCGATTTGATATCAGGAAGACTTTTATCCGTTCGATGACGTTAAAATCCCTCACACTACAGGATAACTGGGCCAGATAATCTATTTAAATCAGAATAAAATCAGAAGACACCCACGATTGTCGGAAGGTCCAGATCGGTACCGAAATCTGGCCAATTATCAATTTGTGTGGGGCAGACTTTACTTGTGAGTGCATGTCTTCGACAATCACAATACACACAGACATGTCAGCTTTGGTCAGGACCAAAGCAGCTTAACATTGCTGTTTCATCAGTGTTTGCACAGAACAATAACGCACTGTCAAATGTATCAAACTTCCTGTTCAACAAACGACCTCAAGTAACTTCCAGTTGTGGCTCCTGTGTTAAATCACCCTGGAGACACACACACACGCCTGGTGCGGCTAAAAAAAAATGGCACAAAATCTGTGTTTATGTGGTGACTCTCTGTTGCATGTTATTATTTTGATGTAAACCTCCAGTGTTGTGAAACCCAGCAGCGCTCCTATAGCACTGTAAGTCCATTCATGTGAGCGACACGCATACATGGAGCCGCAGCCGCACTAACTACTGCAAATCCATCTGGGGAACAAATGCTGGAACTCTTGATGCTTTTCTGTTTTCACTCTTTGAAAATAATCTACTCTGACAATGGAACAACTTACTGTGGTTGGAATTTCACCAGCCGTTACCTCAAGTAAAATAAAGGCTCGTTTTTTTTTTTTTTTCTTTCATCCAAATAACATGTACGCTACTGCACTGTAAAAGTAAACTGCTCTTAAAGTTAAAACTGAACCAGTTACTGCTGATATTTCAGTGAAGTAACCTATGCTTTTATTCACTGTAAGAATTCATGGCTTTTTTGCTTTCTATTCCAAGTGTCCACATGGAAACTAGAAAAATATGCATTTTGCATATTCTGCACCTGCAGCATGGAATGAACTGCAGAAACAATTGAAGATTAGTGTCACTAAATGCTTGGAGAGGAGAAGTGGAGGCAGATTATCTATAATGCCACTGTCTTCTATGTCTGCAATGTGATGTTTCATTTGTGCTTCTACCTGTCTTGGCCATGTCTCTCTTCAAAAAAGAGTTTCTTAATCTCAGTGAGACTTTTTCCTGGTTAAATAAAGGTTAAATAATGAAGAAGAAGAATGAAGGAGTTCAGTGATCGGGCATGACTGATTCTTGAACGCACAACCTGTGGCTTTACAGGACGCGACAGTCCAAATACTGTCATGGTTTGGTGAAATTTTAATCCAGGCCAAACAAACAAAAATCCTGTTTGATGAACCATGAATTGCAGTCTTCTGCTATTTCTGCACTAAAAGTTGAGATTTGGAATACAATCAGTGCAACCTGAGACTCCCAAATCAAATCCCCCAAACCACGTTTCCAAAATTACCAGCACAATTTTTTGCTCGACACACACACACACACACAGTTTTCCAAATTTACACTGCATACAAAAACACAACAAAGCTCTTCTTTCAGATCACATCATCCACAGCAGACAACACTAGATTGGTGTTGATGATTGAAGCGTCAAACAATACTTATTTATAATCCCTCCAATTCAGTGTGAAAACTGAGCAAATATCTTTACAATGTTACTGCATGCCAGTCCATTCTTGAGACATACGATCTACATAAAAAATAATGCAAAAACTGAACCAGGCATCTAATCATCAACCTTGTCAGCGCTGTACAGACAAACTCTCTGCACTCTGTGACACATGGTTGATGAGAGAGTTGAGAGGAGGAAGGCCAGACTGCTGAGAGCTGACAAAGACTAGGATAGCTCAGATAACCACACTAAGTGTGTGTTGTGTGTGTTGTGTGTGTGTGCACTCATTCATGCGCTGTGCTGCTGCTGCTGCTGCTGAAGCCCATCTGCTTTCAGATTTGACATGAAGTGTGTTCAGTTATGATCTTGTTTGTAACAACTGGTTATTTTCAATCATGCGTCTGGTCATTCTCCGCTGACCTCTGGCATCAACGAGGCATTTTTTTGCTGAGAGAAAACTGCTGCTCACTGGACATTTTCTCCTTCTCAGACCATTCTGTGTAAACACGAGAGACGGGTGTGTGTGTGCATGTGTGTGTGTGTGTGTGTGTGTGTGAAATCCCAGTAAATTAGTTGTTTCTGAAATAATACCGACTAACACGTCACATCACCATTTTTCTCCATTCTGATGCTTGGTTTAAACTTTAGCTGATTGTTTTCACCATGTCTGTGTGTTTAAAATGTGTTGAGATATATGCAGTGGCAAAAACCTTCCTAGCCACTGTTGCAGGACATGAAGTTTCTGACAAGAAAAGGCAAGACTGATGTTAAAGGCGACATAGACCGGAAGCTCCAATTAACGCTGCGTTTGTGTGTGTATCTGTGTCATTACCTCGTTTATGAAATCCTAACGTTTCAGAACAAACAGTTCAGCCACTGCTGAGAAAATAGTGTTGTATTGTTGTCCTGGGCTCTGCGAAGCGGATCGACACTTCCCTATGCTGATGATGTCATCAGAAATCCTCACCACTCCTCTCACCACCGTAGCGCCTCCTGGTGTGGGCACTAGTCCGGGCACATCCGGTTGCGTACATCGAACCGCAAAAGAAGAAGAACTACTCTCGTTGTAGCTGCTGAGATGCAGAGCATCCACCGTGCCAGAGGGGGAGCTGTGTATCTGAGAGCTGGCCTACCAATTACGTCACTTCCAGGTACCTGGCCAATCACAGGACAGAGGGAAAGCTCTCGTTGGCTGGCCAATCACAACACAGTCCACGTTCTGGGGGTGTGATTTTGGTCTGAAACAGCGCGGCTGACGAGAGCGTCAGTGAGGAGATATTTTGATCGGCTTGTTTGCAGCGACTAGGAGGTTTTTAACCATGAAAACAAGTTAATATATGTAAGTAGACCTCCATAACTAACATATACTGTATGTGTGATACAAGCATTCTATGTCACCTTTAAATTGGCATCCGAACCTTTATTCCACAAAGCCGTCAGTTACAAAGATAAACAAGCTCTCGTCACGTTCACCAGCCTATTAACAAAACACTATCACACTCTACTCAAAACTATGTGGGTGATGGGACACTATAGTTACGTCAGAAAACTGTTGCTTGTCATCCTACTCCATCCATCAGGCATGTGAGGTCCAATGGACAACCCTTTAATACCCAACTCCCAAAATGTCCGTCTGGACATGCTTTATTTTAACCATAAAAGGACCAGAAAATGTCCTGTAACTACGTGCTTTTGTCCATTTTCCCAGTTATTTACAATTTACTACGTGTTAAAATACTGTTTTAACAATTTAAAATGAAGAAAAACAAAAAGGTTTAGTCAGAAAAACATTGCAGTTGTAAATTAACTTGAAATTGGTTCTTCCCACTCTCTCCTCTCTGGCGACAAAGGCTCTGATTTTTCGGCTTCCTGAAACAACACGAGTGAAATTATCGTAATAACCACACGTTGGTTGTGACGTGCAACCTCAGAAACCTCAGCTTTCAGAAACCATTGGAATTTTTCCCGATAGCACAAACGGTCGCGTAACTGTGGTAATGCAAAGTGCGCTTGTGCAAACGTGTCGTCAGCGATATGCTCGGTGTTAAAGGGTTAAACCATTTTAATGATAATAAACACACACAAAAAATTATACAAATATAAAGTGCTAAATGACCAAAATGCCTCAAAATAAAACTGAATCATATATTACTTATTATCCAAATGGGCTACATATAATACAAATTGAACAGGTGTACCTAAAAAAGTGGCAAGTTAGCATGTACTTTTATTTGCCTATACTTGTATATAATATAATAATTATAAAACAAGTGAAATAAACAGGTATGTTTGAGTGTGTGTCACGTGCTGTGCGCTGAGCCACAAAGTTGTTGTTTTTTTTTTTGCTGATTCTGATCATAATTCTGAGCAGAAAAGCATCTCTGATCTCTGATCACGTCAGGTTCCATCTCTGTCAGCCAAAAACGGAAATCTGGGCAGATGAAAACTGGAAAAACAAAGCCTGGTCTGATCAGTCGGGATTACACTGATTCTTTCAGATGATCAGGTCAGAATTTGGCATCAACAACGTGAATCTATAGACCTGCCTCATGTCAACACAGCAGACTGCTGCTGCTGCTGCTGCTGCTGCTTCTGTAGTAGATGAGGAAGATGTTTCCATGGCACTTTTTTGAGTTTTTCTCTAAATCCCCGCTAAATTGCTTAAACACTTAGTACATAGTTTAGCTCATTGTGTCAAAACTCTGCACACTCGAAACCACAAAACCTCTCCCCAAACTTAGCAAATCAATACACATCTCTCGCAAAAGTAAACAACTCTTGCGAAATTCTATTAAGACTGTTTTTGTGTCAAAACATTTCAAACGATCACTTGAATGAGCACACAAAAACCAAAACACACGTTTTATTATTCTGTGTGCAAAGTGTATCAGTCTGTGAGATTTGTGTTTTCTCCCCTGAATGTTATATTCAAACGCCCGAGGGATGGATATGCATTCCCAAGATTATCAATACAAATAAGGGATTAAAGTTTTGGTTTTCATATTTCAAACAAAAGTGGTGGTGAAAGTAAAAAGTGCTTGACAGTGTGGAAAGTATTTGAGACTCGTCAGAGTCGACACACGCCTCCTCCACCTCCTCCTCCTCCTCCTCTTACTTCTTCACCTCTTTGTCCTTGTCCTTTAATTGTCTCTTACTCTCTGTGGCCTCCAGGTGCTGAGCTTTTGTCACATGTCACATGATCATAACATCAGAGGAACATCAAAAAGAGATGATATAATGGTGTTTTTCTGTCTGCCTTTGAACAGCACAGCTCAAGAAAGTATAGGGCAGATTTGAATGACGTTTTCTGAGGATGTAGGTTATCGCCCCGAGGAAGAAATTATTAGGATTTCTGGATGAGGTTTGCACTCTCTTTTAGTATTTTCTCTCGTTGTACGTTTTATATCGTATATTCTGTATGGCCTCTTTCGCGTAATCCCATCTGGGGATGAGCCAAATCTGCTAATGAGCTGCTCACCTGCTGACCTCACTGTTTTGAAAAGGTACTTTCTGTACTTAAATACAAAATTCTCTACTTTACTTTGTTATTTATATTTCTAGCAACTTTTACACCACATTTCCTCTAACTATCTTTGTTATTACCAAATAAAATCAGAAGAGGGAGAGAGAGCTTTTCTAATCTCGATGAGCTGCTTTACACTACAGTTTTCACCCATTCACATGCTTCAACGTGGGGTTAAGTGTCTTGCTCAAGGACACATATAGACTAGAGAAGCCAGGAATTGGACCCACAACTTCCCAGTTGAAAGACAACTCGACCTACCACTGAGCCACCATGGCGCAATCCTTGCTCTTCACTTTTTAAATACTTTTACTTCTAAAACTTAAGTACATTTTTCTTCAACTTCAACCAAAGTCATTTTCTGGTATGATCTTTGTAGTCAAGTTTCCCTTTTAGGTTCTTTATATAAGACAACATGGATGCAAGAAAAGGCTTTCCAGTTTATGGCAGTTACAACAGAAGAAATGAAAAGTCTATTGGGAAAATAAAACACCAGGACAAATTAAACAATTCCAAATTCTATACTGACAGTATGTTCATCACGTACTTCAGCTGAAAAATAAACCTCCCTGTATATAATATGAGGAGTTGTTCAGATGGACTCTTGTAAATACAACATTTGAGGACACCACATAAACAGACCTGTTTACACATTTCTGCCAGGCTGGCTTTGTGTCATGCTGCTTAAATGCCCAGCACTTTGTTGTTTGCCTGTCGTTTTGATCTTGATAATGTTTTTCACATGTATTCGGTGTCTTGGCCGGATGCTTAATTTGTTTGCCAGCGTAGGGTTTTGTAAGCTTGTGTTTTATTTGTGGTGGGTAAAGTCTGTGCTTTTAAATCTCCCTCCTGGGTTCTGCTTTTGAGTGCCTTTTGAGAGCGCAGTGACACTCCCTATATAAGGCTTTGTTTATGGTTGTAAAGACACCCAGGAGTTTGGCATTCGGCCACACTGTTAACTGACTACCTTGTGTCATCTGCCTGCAAACAGAGCCAGAAATAAGCCAAAAACATTTTTGTTTCCAATCATATTCAGTGTCAGCCGTGACAATAAGTGTGTACAAAGGAGTCCATGTGGAATTAGCAGTGGGACATATCAGAGACCAGATGTAATGAATATGGGCATATTCAAAGACTGCACGCACACGTAAACAGAGGAGCAAACACTCAACCTGCTCTCAGGTTGGTAAATTCAATAACTGTTGAGTCACTGACTGACACAGATATCTTTTTTTTCTAATTACCAAACACTAAGACATGGCAGAAACCGACCAGCCTGGTGCTTCGCTTTTCTTTAGTTTATCCAATGAGGGATGTTTCTTCTGCTCAAGACGTCACACACTCGCAGAGCATGTAATCCACTTTAAGTTTATGAAACATGCTGCAACAGCGGATTTGCTGTTCCACTTTATATGAAGTGGAATGTGGGAAACAGTGAACCACCATTAGTTACGGCCTTCTGACAAGAGACTCGCACGGGTCAGCGCTCTGAGACTTCCTGATACTGAGGTCATCGCCAATGGGTTAGGGAAAAAAGTCATTTATTGTTTACCATCAATTCCTGGAAAGAGGGCCCCGTTATGTACAGAGTTACTCCGAATTACACTCAACATGGCCAAGCCTGCTGTGTGCATGGAGTTTGCATGTAAGACATGCAGATTTGAGGATTAGGCAAATTGGCCATAGGTCAGCTGAGATTGGCACAGCGACCCCTGTGGCCCTCATGTGGAGGACAAAGCGGTAGAAGATGAATGGATGACCAAGCCTGCCTGTCTGACTGCATACATACACACAGTACATACACATAAATACTGTTCATGCCTTCCTCCCTACCTATATCTGCCTACTGTAACTACCTAACCACCTCTCTGCCTTTACCACCTACTTGCCTACCTACTAACTTGTTTGTTCCTGATCGACCTACAATGACAAAGCCCCCCCCCCCACACCCACACACAGTTTGTTATGAAACGTCTACAGGGTGCAGTTAAATAATCCCTGAGCTCAGAGCCACTATTCTCTGCGTGTTTCACTGTTGGCATGTGAGATTATTAACCCACACTCACTCCTGTCAAAAAGGAAACCTAAACTTCCCCTCACTGATGTGATGGCAGGTCATGTATGTTACATGACCTTTTCTGCAGATTCACTGGGTGAAGTGGATTCATGCATTCATTCATTCATCCATCCATGCCCTTAGGTTACTCTTCTCTTCCACGCTGCCAAAATCTGCTGCCTTGGCCCTCATCTTCAAGGTTTGCATATTATTTTTGACTTAACAAGATCCCCTCTCTTTTAGAGAAGAGTTTAGGGAAACAGCGCTTAATCTGACATGAAATCTTTCCTGCTTCTGAGGGTTTTCAACAATTAGCTTTGCCTCCTGAGAAAAAATGCTTCTCCATGCAAAGCCTCTTTTCCAAACGTAAACATTGCGTCACAACTAGTATGGTTCACAATATTTATTTGAGAAAGTGCATCGCTTGCATTGTTTTCCTCACACTCAGACATCAGTCAAGTCTGAGTCACTGAGTCACATCTGGAGAGCCTTATTTTGGCTCTCCAGATGTGTGACCATTCATCAGTCAAGTAAAAGCAATAAAAACTAGATGAGATAAAACAAAAAGTGACATTTCTTAAAGACGTAGTTTGTGACTTTTATCCATTGCCAAATGAGTTTGCACAGCTCCAGTATTGAACTTTTATTTATGTTTTCAAAATGGTTTTTTCGTGCACAAAGACGTCAAAGTGAGATTAGACAACTTCATGCAGAAGCACTATGGCTGAAAACAGCAATGAGAAGAAAAACACCCGTGATTCTACTGCTGCTAGTCTGTGATGAGAGAACATTTGTATCAATCTATTTTATCAACAAAACTCTGGACTCAGGCGAGACAGACGGTCATCCACACAAAGTCTTGTCTGGCTGTTATTTCCTGTTAAAAGGAAAGGATTTTTTTTTTAACAAGAGTTTCCTTGGGCACTGATGGCGCTCTCTCTGTCATATTGCTCCTTCTTGACCTCACTATGTACAGAGCCTTGACATCATGGACCGTATGTTGTGATTCTGGGCAATACAAATAAAGTTTAATTGAATGAAATTAAATAACACTGTAAGTCTTCTAATTCCAAGTGACAGTCATCATTTGATTATTTTAACCAGGACCATGATCGCGCTATGACCTCAGCCATGTGTTTATTATTGTAACCGTGACAACGAAGGTCCACTAACCTTGCAGAGGTACTTATTATAGTTTCCCCTAAATTTAACCTTACGTAAAATATTATTACAGCAAAAATAAACGGTTGGTTTCTGAGAAAATCCAATAACAGTGTAATGTGTAGTGTGCTCGGAGGCTGCTGGGTATGAACAGGCATCTATTTCAAACTTGGTGTACAAAGGGAAGGAGGAACTGGGGTCAGAAGGAGCCCACAGCTCAGTTTTACCCCAAGTCCTGCCAACAGGTTAATCTGATCCTAATTTAATGAATCCTAAAATGTAATCTCCGAGGCAGCAGATTTATTCCATGCAATAAGAAGAACAGTTTGTCCTCACTTCACCTCACCACCAGTTCAGACTTCACAGGTCACCATAGCAGAACCACGGAGAAGTAATAAAAGAGGAGGTGAAACATGATTAACTCCGTGTACTCAAAGAATAAAACAAGTGAGGTTGTGAACGCCTGAATAAAAAGGTCATGAACTGTGGTTAGTTTTCATTCAACAATAAATCCCCCCCCCCTCCCCCATACAAGCCGCTGTTAGTTTAAGAAGAACTTTGTCGCCCTTCAGTGTGAACAGACATGACTCATTAAGATGACGTACGTGCTGTCATTGAAGAACCGCTTTTTTAGGCTCAGTCCACTAATTTGGCACACAGAGTTCAGTGTATAGTCATCAGCAGATAGTGCTTCAGGCCTGAGAGCACAGTTGCATAATGTCTTCAGTGACTCTGGGGGCAAATTTGTCAAGTCTGGGAAAATAACTCTGATGAATTGATATCTCTTACTATGTCCAAATCCACTTCCTATGTAGAACTCCATTTGTTATCTGTTTCCCATTAAATGTGTCTGTCAGAAACCTCTCTTTGCTGCTCACTCACAGCTCACAGCCTTCAGAGTTGCGTTTCTTTGTTTATAGTGAGCGCCTTTAGCTGCACCTAAAATAGCCGTTATTGTTCCACACACAAGCATAAAATCAACAAACATGCCACATAACAAAAAGATAATCATATATTAATAAATAACAAATAACATTTAAAAAAAAAAAATTTAAAAAAAATTTAAAAATATAAATGCGAACCAAGAAAACCTGCACAGACAATTATTTATGTTACATTTATTCATGGTTTCATGTTACATGTTAGTTAATCAGCATTTGGCTTATTGTTGTCATGTGTTTGCATCACTGCTTTACTTCTTCATTACCACCTGCCGTTATGTAACACACGCTAACAAAACAGTAAAGCAGAGGTTTGTGCGTTTGATGAGCAGAGTCCAAATGGATCCTAGAATGAGAGACAGGTTAAACGGTGAAGAGCCATTCAAGGCCACAAAGGGATTTATTTTTTCATTTGGATTAAAAAATAGATGATTAGCTATTTTATCTTTCAACTATGCTTTTCACAAAGTGTTCAGCTATGTTTATATGGCACATTAGGGTTTTGCTGTATTTCTAAAGAAAATACCACCCAGTGCCTTCTTTCCTTGAAAGAAATACATGACCTCACATTCAACCCCTGAGAGACGAAGCAGGGAAAGCCTCTCCAGTCTGTTACAAGTGTTCCCATACTTGTGTCTCCCAGAGGATGTTAATATATCACCAGTGAGTCCGTGGCCTGACCTTTGACTCAGAGAAGTTTCATCTGTGAGTCAAACGAAGCCACACGGTCAAAGCAGACGCACACTCCCAGCAGGTAAGGTGGATTCAAAGTTTCTTCTTTTACAAATTCATCCATAAATATAATGATGAAATAATTGTTTGATTTTCTTTTGCAGCAGTCCTACCGACATTTCCTTGAGCTGCTGACCAGATTCAGCATGCCGACAACTGACAGCCACTTTGTTTTCTCAGGGATCCTGAGCTCCTGCAGCCTTTAATTTCCAAACAGACCTCATCATGATGGAGACGGAGCAAATGACTGGAAGTTGTCCTGCCCCAAGCCAAGCAGCTGTCAGACCCTGGCTCTCCTCCAGTGCAAGAGGTACAAGTATTTAACTGCTGTTGGAATTTGAATAAATTCACAAATGTTCCTTTAGCGACAGAGGCTTTTGACCAGTGATCTGAGGAGAAATCTGTCAAAACCAACGGAATTTTCAGTTTCTTGGCTTGACACATTTATTAGGCTCCTTCAATTCCAGAGATTAAGGAAACGTGTTAAACCGAAGTACTGGCTTCACCAATAACAGTGGCACTAAATATAATTTACAACCTGCAAATTCTATGTTTATGTTGTGGAAAAGGGATATAAGTGATTCATCTTTTGGATTGGATCCTCAAACTACTTACCCTTAAGAGGGAAATATGTTCCAATATGTTTTACTTTGGATTGCAGTATCCCTGTAAACCCTAGTATATCCTATCTAAATCTGTTCATTTCCGTTAAAACATATTTACAGAAAAATGTCACAGTTCCATTATAAAATGTCTTTCTATCATTTATTCTTTTTACACGTTGCTTTAAGTTTCCCAAAACTAAAAAGAGACAAAGGAGTAAGGCTGCTCTCTACCATCATGCATGTGAGAGTCACCTGTTTATGTGCAGCTTTACTGCCTTTAAAATTCACCTTACACAGTACAAGTTCAGGAGATGATGTTGTATATTATATTTTGACACTTTTGCTTACGTAGCATCACATGGTTCAGTGTCAATCTTTGGCACATCCCTCTAACTGAGGAATGTTAAGTAATAACCTTTAAACACAGACTGTTATTGCTGAGAATAAGTTCCACGTCATTTCAAAGTTATATTGTATGCAATGTGAGAATTAATCTGCTTGTGCGTGTCTCCGCTGGTTAGAGACACTTTGTCCTCTGTCCTCACAGGACACTGAGTTTGTGACAATCTGATGGGAAATGAGGAGCATTTTCAGGTAGCACTTTTGTTTGTTTGGGTTTTCCTTGTTCCTCATACTTGCTGGACTGGATGGTGTCCAACTGTTCCAGCTGTTAGAGGAACATAGTGTCACATGTTGATGTATACAGTCATTTCTTACTGGAAATCCTTTTCCAGCCTTTACAACTGTCATGTGAGGCGCGTAAATGAAAATCACTGCTCCAAAAATACGCTCTCTTCTGCCTTTTTCTAACACATGCTGTGATAAAAATGTATCTGCCACATGTTTCTAAACCTCCCAGTTGTGTCAGTTATTAGTCCTCATAAGAAATTTTAGTTTTAAATGGAGATGTGGTGAAATTTTCAACAACGGTAGAAGCCCTGCAGGATGTTTTTGATAAAAAGTGAAAGTTAATACAGCGTCCTAGAATCAGATGCTGTTTTCTCATCTTACTCTGGCAGCTTTGTGAGGTTTGAGTTACAACATTATTTATAGTTTAGGGCCAACACCTTTCTAGACCTGGTATCACAAAACTAGGACAAATTGCAAGCTCAAAGATGTGGGTGTAATGCACAGGGAAACCTTTTCTAAAGTGCATATCTGCAAAGTCACAACATTTATATTGGTTATTATGTCCACAAATGTTCAGTGAGCATGTATTCTTCATCTGTTTTTCCGAAAATATTCACTCTTACATCATCTTTTAACAGCTAAAATAAATAAGGGTTTAAATGAATCCTTGCATTAGTTCATGCAAGAGACAGTAGTCATACGGCCCAGCTGTAATCAGAGGACAACCAGCTGATCGCAATCTATTAGTCACGCTACAATTACACCCACTCTTAAACTAAAGCCTGCCCGAGACGAGAGGATAATTGGCCAGAGTTTGGTCCCAATCTGGCCTAGGTGTCTTCTGATTTTAGGCTGATCTGAACAGACATGTTATTATTATATTATTCTCTAGTGTGAGGGATTAACAGACGCAAATTTAATTGGACATTGGACGCATCAGAGTCTTCCTGATTTCAAATCTGACTGAACATCGATTGGGGGCGTGAGCAGAACCGCAAGTTGACCCGCAAACGGATGTCGCATACTTTTCTTTAGAACCGTAACTTGTACAAGCCAAGTTGATTCCGTCCTCTCACCTGTGACTTAATCCACAGTTGTTGTTGTTTTGCATTTCTCAGCACAAAACATCGCACACACACACACACACACACAACAGCTATTAACTGATGACGCCGACAGTCTGTTTATATTCTGAAGTCAAGTTAAATCACCCAAGTTTCTGTGAAATCCCAAATCCCTGGAATCGTATGACTAAACACCAAGTATATGGTCCTGCGTCTTGACTGGCTCGTCTAGTCTGTGCTTTCTCAGGATTATTGCCTGCCCCACACAAGAGGATTTTCAAATCTTCCTGACCACAGACACAACGGACTTTGTAAACGATTTTCAATGTTTTTTAATCCTGAGAAAGCACAGACTAGACGATCCAGTCCAGATTGAGTTGCTTATTGCGCGGTTCTGATCACGCCATCAATCGTGTAGAAAAGTGTAGCTCCTTGTAGGTTTATATTTTGGATTGGCTCCTCAAACTACTTACCCTTAAGTCTCTGGGCAGGAGGTGGAGGAAGGAAAACATGTCTCAATATTTTACCTTTGGATTGCAGTATCCTTTTTAAACCATACATATACAATACATAGCCTCTTTACATCTGTTCAATTCTGCTCAAACAGGAAAACATTCATTCTCGTCTTTTCACACATCAGTTCCATTCTATAAATTCTTTCCTCATTTATTCTTTTTACATTTTGCTTTAATTTTTCCAAAACTACAAAAGAGAGATATCGTATGACTAAACGCCAAGTATGTGGCCCTGCGTCTGGACTGGATCGTCTAGTCTGTGCTTTCTCAGTATTATTGCCTGCCCCACACAAGAGGGATTTCAAATCTGACTTAATTTTAAAAATGTAGGAGACCACAGACACAACAGACTTTGTAACTGATTTTGAAATCGTAACGTGTCCGAATGTGTCAAAATCATATCTGTTAATCCCACATACTACAGGATAATTTGTCCAGATAATCTGTTCAGATCAGCCTCCCACAATTGTCGGAAGGACCGGATCGGGACTGAAATCTATCCAAATATCCTCTCGTGTGGGGCAGGCATAAGGTGGTCTGAGGAGCCTAAGAAGCTCAAAGTTTAAAATATTATTCAGAATGCTGTTTGGAGAATCCATGGAGCATCTAAAGAGCAGTAGTAATTGTAGTAATAAAGGGTTGAATTATGACGAGAGTGTCTCTGACTGAACTATTAAAATGGAACAAGAACACAAGACCATAGCCGACATAGCCGATACACCTAAACAGCTATAGGACCTTCGCTCACTGGTGCTGCCAGTGAAATGTACACCTTTCAGCTGTTTCTGATCTGCAGAGCTGGATCAGCTCAAGAAAACCTCACAGAGAGCAGTGAGACTAAAGGACTGGACTTCACACTGAGAATTGAAATAATCAGGAGAGAACTTGGAGCTGATGAGTTCAGCAGATGACTGATTGGTGTAACTCACGGTGCAGGGGAGACAACAGTATCAACAACTTTTCTGAGTTGTCTAGCAACAAAGTGTTTTTGTCTGTGTTTGTCAGCGGCTGCTGCTGCTGCTGCTGTAGAGTTCATGTTTATACACCTCAGACTGTTCTGCTACTTTATTCTAGCAGGTTATTTGATTTCTGCAGCTTATCGTTGCTACATAAAACCTATGGACACTCATTTTTTTATTATTTTGTCCATCAGCTTTAACTATCTTAATATCTTTATTGCAGAATATACTTTTTTACCCATACTCTTCTCACTTTTAACGGATGTTTTAAGTGATTTACTTTGTGCTTTTATCCCACTAAAAATAGTTTTTCTAAGTAACAGTAACACGATTTTGCTTGTGCACAAAACAGTAAACCTCTCAGTGGGCAGATATTTTAATGTTGAGTTTAAGGGGAAAAGTTGAACACAGGCATTTATTAGATGCGATATTAAAAACTGTAGACCAGTGATTCCCCAACACTGGGTCTGGACCCACAGATGGGTCACGGGAGATTTTTTTTTGAGAATTTTCCCAACTAGTTAAGATGTATGTGTACAAGATTTGAATAACATGCATAGAATGACATTTTAAGGAAATGTATTGATTTGTTTACCAATTCAAAACAATTTAGGGATATGACTGTAAATTAGTTGTGACATTATGCCCAAATTTGCTCTCATCACAATTTATTTTATGATTTGGATCACCATTTTTAAAAAGTGGATCATAATGTAGAAAGTTTCACAAACACTGGTGTGTGACACTGGCTGTTCACTGCACCATAAGTGATCTTTGATTTAGAGACAGCTTTATTTATTCAAAAATAATTGTATGTCAGAAATGGAACAGTAATATCTAAATTTATCAATTTAAAGACAGAGGTGTCATATTTTACCAAAGGAAATACAAATAGTTGCAAATTAAAGCAACAATGCAGTGAAAGTTCAGCATGATATGTTGCTGAGGCCACTCTTTGTATTTGAATTGTATTATGTACCCTGGGCTTTTATTGCACTTTATTTTGTCAAATCAGTAATCTCCACAGGAAAGAGACGTGTGGTTAAATTATCTGTCACATGAGCTACATGAAGCTGAACATTGTCAGCAGAATATTTTATAATCTGCCCAGAAACTCCACACCTGACAGAGCATAAATGAACCGGCACGATAAGTAAAACATATTCCCATTCAGACAGCAGCCATTGTTGTTACTTACAATGTCACAATTATTATAACTTACAGCATTAACTCGTGAATTCATTGAACAGTTTAAAGCAGATGTGTTGCCTATTTGACGTTAACCTCTAACTAAACCACGAGTAAATGCTAGTAAACCTTTAAACAACACACTTAAAATGGTTTAAGACCCGACCTTTGTTACGTCAACACATAAAACTTTTTTCATAATCCCTAAATTACCGGTTTACATTCCACGAGAATGAATAAAACATTGACCAAAGATCAGTCATATGCACACACACACACACACGGGTTTGCACTGCTATTCCTCTTAGGACACTGTATTGATTTCCATTCATTTAAACAGCCTTAACAAAGTATTATCCCTAACCTTAACAAACTCTCACCTTAACTTAACCACAATTTTAAATTATAGACCTTTACCTGGTTCCTCAGAATTTGATTCTGCCTCATTAGGAGGCCGAATCTGGGTTGGTCTCCATGAGGACTACAAATGCAAGTATACACACACACACACACAAACAGAGAGAGAGAAAATTCAGAGAGCATTTATCCCTTTACATTAACACACAGAAACAGAGACACAGACTCTTTAAAGGCGTAATGTCACATAAACACTGTTAAAACTTCCTTTCACATCAGATTTTATCGTCATAGTTTGTCTCTTTCTCTCTTCTGCTCGTGTTTCCCTGCAGGAGCCACCAGGACACCCGGTGACACCGCTGACCGTTTTCATGGTGACGGGGTTCGGTACAAAGCGAAGCTCATTGGTGTTGACCCGGTGTCCGACTCCCAGGGGGACAAGATGTGCTGGGACTCCATGATGAAACTCAAGGTACATGTGTCCTCCACTGCCATAATCAACATTATCTGTAAGGCGATCTCCTCCTCCTCACTGTATCAGAAAGAAAGTTGAACATAAACACCAGGACTCTGATATATAATAAGACAACTGAGATGAGAAGAGATGAGAAGCTGTCATCGGTACATTGTCAGAACCTGAAAAAGATTCCCAAACTGTTCTCCAGAATTCTCCAGACATTAGTCATACTTACTGCTCTGTCCGTTCCAACCTAATACATCTTAACAGCTATTGAGGGACTCTACAGTAAAATTATATCAACGCTGACGTTTCATTTTCCCAGATGGAAAATCCCACTGAATTGGTGCACCTCTAAAATGTTGATACTAAACAGGCGTCCATGGTTGTGGACATGAAAATCATTCATATTACCATAAACAGTAACACATGACCGACAGTTGCAGCGGCTCATATCTGCATAAAACTCTCCCGGTCCAAATCTGTGCAACAAAATATCTAAGTGTGAAACTAAACTGCTTTTGGCAGTTTTTATTAATAGAAAACACACACAAAAAAATATAGGTTTTTGCTGCATAATTTGTTAACAACTGCAGCAGTGAAGCATTTTTTAATTCCGTGACATGTTTTTCACCATGACAACTGCAGCTGAGGCTCATGGGCGTTGGGGTATTTGTGTTGGCTATACATAAACATTAATAACTCTTACATTAGTTGATGAAAATGATATTTAGTCTAACAGCAAAGTCAGTCAATTAATACAGATACAGAAAACATGATAATTAACTTTTTTACAAACCACGTATACACATTCCTACAATATCAATACAAGAATAATCTTGAGTTTCACAGGAAAACTGTTTTGAAAACTGAAAACTGAAAGGAAATGCGCAGAAAAATATTATATAAAAAATAAAATTTAAAAAAATATATGCAATAACGATGACTAAATACCAGAATAGTTAAATAAAAAATGAATAAAGCAAAAGTTACGTTACAAAATGTGATAATGCAAAACTTATTCATTGCATATTGGTATAATGCTGCAGAAAAATCAACTTACTCACACTATTTGATGCAGAAACTGGTTTTCTCATTAGTAGATACCCATATGCACTGGTTTTCACCTGGGAAAAAGAAGTTGTTTAGGGGTTTATTTACACTTTAATGTAACTTTAGTAAAACTAAATGTTGAGTGTTGCTTTAACAAAAAAGCATGACACTATGGCACCTGGCCACAGCTGCTGTTACTATGATTATAATCAGTATGCAAAACTGTGCAGTTTCTATTCATTTTTTCCTCGTATTTTAAGTTGCCTGAACACTGTGTGTGCATGCGTGTGTGTGTGTGTGTGTATGTGTTTAGGGCATTGAGGTAGCATCAAGGAAACAGGGGAAACACAAACCGAGAGTTTGGCTGAAAGTTTTCTCCACCGGCCTGAAAATCCTGGATGAGCGGACTGGGGTGTGTCACATCAACTAAAACTCTCCCAAAGTTCTTTCCTCTTTTGTCTTTGTCTATAATCCCAGACCTGGATTTGACTGTTATAATCTAAAACTTGGCTCAGCGACATTCTACTTTTCCTTTTCCAGGTTTATATCATGGGACACTGTAATTACAGTTCATTCTTCATTCATGTTGATTTTTAATTGAAACTTTAACAAAGTTCCTCCCATCTTAAAAATAATCCTTGACCATTATTTACTGTATACCCACTGCTTTGCCTTGCACACATGTCCGCCTAATCTTTTTACTGAAAGTGGAATATTATTGTAGATGCCTGGTAAACCTGCTACCAGCAATAATTCACAAATCAAACGGAATGTATCCAAGCTGCTGAACATCTCCTGCTGTGCATTTCAGCTCCTCTGGGATCACTCCCATATGTTTTCAATCTGCTCAACCACCAACAAATTATGAGAGAGATTTGCTCCCTATAAATGCTGCAGAAATACTCTGACTCTTTAAAAGTCTGTATATATCACTTACTTTGACTCGATATTCCACAAATTACCTAACAAACTATTTGAAACAGATATTATCTTCCTCAGTCAGGAATGTTTTTTTAGATGAACTTGGCTGAATCAGTGACATTGCAAATGTTACTCGTATTTATTTATCTTTTTTCCATGTGAAATCCCTTGTAGTACCAGAAAATGTATTGTAATAATAAATCTAGGAATTTGTTATTAATTTTTTGCAGCTGCAGAAGTAATCTGTTTCACTTTCTGCTTTACATGCTATTTGCTGTGATAATAATCATCACACGTTTTTTGGTTGAGTGGGGCCTCTGTGTGTTCAGTACCAGGACTAAGAGCCTCTTCATCTACTATCTCCAGGCTGTTCTTCATGACCACGAGAGGAGCAGAATCAGCTCTTTGACAAAAGATGAGTCCGACCCCAGAGCTCTGGCTTACATTTACCAACACCAAGACTCCTACAGCCTCTTCTACATCAAGATGGCCAACCTGGTAACAACTACCACAGTACTGAGGAACAGTCAAAGCATGGCAACCCATAATAATAATCATAATAATGGCGGATATTGTTCATATTTGCAACGGGAAAAGTCAGCTTGCATGTACTCTGCTTTTCACTGGAACAACAAGGTCAAACGTTTAAAAATGAGTTTTTCCATTTTACAAGAACACACATAACAAACCATATTTATATGATATAACCAGATTCAGGAGACTCCTTGTATAATAGTTGAAGCCTTCTTCTCGCACCTTTTGGTGGGATATTACATAGATTGTGCTTTTTGTATTTTAATAGACTTGTGCATTACATGATTGGAACAAATAAATATGAAATGAAAGAAGTTTTTTTTTGCTTCACCAGGCAGATTCAGTCCTGGCTGACATCAAGGAAGTTTGTCAGCGTTTGGACCAAGAGACACCACAGGAACCTGCAGAGGCACCGACTCAAGTTTTATAATTAATATAATAATAATAGTTTTATAATATTTTATATTTTATAAATGTTATACATTTTATATAATTATTATTATATAAATATATGTATATGTGTGTATATATATAATATATGTATACATACATATATACATATGTAATTTGTTTGTTTGTTTGTGCTAACACTGCATTTTGCTTTGTTTTACAGATGAGCACCTTGCTGCCCATCGATGAGAGTTCAGCCGTTCCACTTGAGGTAAATGAAAGAAGAAGAAAATGCCACTGTCACAAAATCTAACAGTGTTTGAAATGATGGACTTTTATTTATAGGGACCAGATTTAGAGAGTGTGTTCAGTCCACGACCAGACTCTTCATCTGGTGAAATAAATCAGGTAAAATGTTTTTACATAACCACATGAGCGTTTTGAAATTTTTTACTAAGAATTCAACAGGAGTAGAAAATTACTGATCTGTCTTTTTTTTCCAAATAAAATAATAATGCATATATTTGCCAGAGAGAAAATGGTAAATACAAGCGCTCACATGGCACGGATCTGTGCCGCAGGTGCGCCCATGGTAAATTGTAGTGGGAATAATACACAACTCCTTATATGGACATCCTGGGGGGGGGGGGGGGGGGGTGTCACATATTCAGGCTTTAAAAATTGACTCAAGTTATTGAGTTATTGTGCAGAAGTCACAAAATAGACAATTGTTTCTCTTATTTTTGATAATAAAAAAAACGAGCCATATGAACTTGAGTTTCACAAATGCAATCCAATTTTAAATATTAGGAGCATTTTTTGCTAGGGTGTGTTTATATAGTTGGTGAATTTTTTTTGTTATTACTGTTATTACTGCATACTGTACATTTTAACATAGTAATGACAAAAAGCAGCTGAAATGCTCTGTGTTCTAAGGGTTAAAGCAGAAATGGCTACACAGTTTCTGAAGACAATAAACTTTCTAATTCTTTATTCAAATCTATCTGATTTGTCATTTTAACCCCATGTTGTCCCCTATTGCTGGCAAAGTAACATACATTATTTCTTGTTACATGTTCTACAACATGTTTCTCTGTGTGTAGGTTTCCTCCAGTAATGAGCTGATGGACGTTTTCTCCGTCCAGATGAGGGAGCCACTGTCACCCACAGAGGGCTCCTGTATCAGTCAGACAGGTTAGTGCTAACATGGTTCTGACATGCAGAGGCTTTTACCCTCGGCTCAGATACTCGCACAGGTGTTGTTTGTTGTGGAATCAGCTTTGATTAACAGTCTCCTTAAATTTACTTCAACATGCCTCGATGTGTCAGCAAAATACGGCAGCACAAATCCAATTTTTATTATCACAAAACTGATAATAAAACCTTCATAAATTATAGAGAAGATCATCTGAAAATGACCTTAATGTGCAAGAAGTTTGCTATTCAGAAGCCAACTTACCAAAACATTTTAAATGACATATATCCCCAAAACAACCACTAAAAAGAGTGGCAAAAATCACTCAAGAGACTAATACATCATATTTTCTATTACATTTACATACATCATTATAATAAGATCATTTATTATCTATTATTTATAAGTGCTGGAAACTTTAAATAAGGCGAATGTTCTGTCAAAATATGCATTCTGTGTTTTAGATTATTTAATCTAGATTGAGACACTGATTTTCAACAGCTGTTGCGCATGTTCTTCAATTGACCTCTGACCTTTGTTCTGCACATAGACAAGACTATGTTGTAAATATAAGCAGTTTATTTCCCATGATCCCCTTTGTATGAGACCATTTCATATATAATACAGAAGCTCACTGTGCCATGTTTCCCATGGTACTGATGATTCATTTAATTTACATTTCGATGTCTATCAAGTCAGAGAAAAGGGCCCTGTTTACTATTTCTTAGTGATTAAACATATATAATAATATTAATAATCCACCTGAGCTTTACTTCACTCAATCAATTGCTTTTCTTACAGATTCTCCACAGCCACGGCCACAGCCTCAACCAATGCTCTCCAGCTCTCAGATCATGTCCATGTTCCCCACACAGCCACTAGTGGGCTCTCCATACTCCTCTCCCCCGTACTCTCCCTCTGCCATGCCCTGGGGTCACGCCCTGGGAAACCAGTGGGCAGCTCCACCCATGGCTCCGTGGCCAAACATTGCAGGTGTCACAGCGCTAGCTGCAGGCAGTCATGGTATGATGACCTCTCAGCCGTGTGGGGTCATGTGGGCAGGAAATACACCTGCTTCGCCCACTCCTGTCAGTGGGTTCCCCAACACTGTGAACTCCAGCGGAGCTCAGCAGTCGGCAGCTCCCAGTGTGGACAATAACCTCCTCCTGTGATGAACGCACCCTGATACTCAGTCATGACTCTAACCAACATCAGATAACAGTATTTCAACCAGGAGAGACGAGGAAATGAAAAATAAATGTATTACAGATTAAACAGAATCATGTGCTCATAGTCTTTTAAAGTGTATTTGGCACAGGGGAAACATGGGGAGGATAATAAAGCTGAAGGCAACAATGAAAATCACTTAAAAGTCCAGACACTGGTGGTGAAGGTGGTTGTTGACCGGATGAGAACTAAGTTCAGAAATGGACAAAAGATTTAAAAATACAGCAAGAAGGCATCTTTCAAAGTTTAAAAAGTTTATCCTGTTTCTCATTTAATGAACTGAAATTGCAAACTATAAGTGGATACTGTTTTTTTATTTAGTTTAAATCTGATACATGAAAATTAATTAGCTATACTTGGTCTTCACATGTTACTAATAAAATTTCTGCTTGAATTTAATTGCAATCTTCTGTTGCTCAGAAAAAAAAAAAATCCCATTCGCTCCTGGGGATTTTGTTTTCATATCGTGATCGAGGATCTCAATTTCATTAAAACTTGACTTGTATGGACATAATTTAAAAAATACAGAATGCACATTTCACTTCAACACACTTTTACTTCGATTTATTTTGTTTAAAATATTTTATTAACTGACTGCGGTCAAACATACAGTGTAATGAAATCTGTTACATTTTGGGGGGAAATGCAACAAATCATAATGTTTCTCTGCTGTTTATCTCATGTCGTTAATGTAACACCACGGGGGACTGAACATGAAGAACATGTTTGTTTTAGGTGAAAAAGGCTCAAGTTTCTGTGATAAACAAAGGTCATAATCAGTCCTACAAAAGGAATAAACAAAATGATACTCAATCTTTGAGACGGCAACAACAGAGAAGTTGTGAGTGCATGTACATGAAAGGGGGAAAGACAATGTGGCTCAGAGCTGACTATAAAAGAGGTTTAACTGTTGTTTAACCCTCCTGTTATACTTGAGTCAAAAGTATTCACATCATTTTTTTTGCTTCATATTTAATGACTGAAATGAAATGTTATAAATAACAAAACAACATGTACTTAGAAATAATACAAAGTCATTAAACACCAAAAAGATCTATATTTAGGTCAATCAGTGACATTTTATGGTGATTTTCATATTTTTCTTTAGGTAGTCTGCTCTATAGTTAAAATACCTGATTTATAATAATAATTGGGAAATCATTTCACTTATAATAATTATTATATTTATATATTTAAATTGATGTCAATAAATGTGAGGATAACTAATTGAAGTTTTAGCAGCAGAAGAGGTGAGTAATGAAGTTCGCTGAGGTTAGCTAAACAGGACGCGCAGACAGCGGAAGTCTTACTATGACAACAGAATAAAACAGGAAGTGTTCAACACATGCTGATAAACCAAACTTAACAGGTGCCGACGCTGCGGTTTCTGAGCATTTCTTTGTGAACCTCACTGACACAGGTCATGTAGCTGTCTGACGTACTGTACAGTCACATGGAGCACTTCATTATCCACGACTGAATCATCCTCAAATATGGTAAGAAAATCATATTTACAATCTTTACAACCTTCTTTTTTTTGGTCACGCTCTTGTGCTACAGGTTTAAACTTGGCCATTTCCTTCTCTCTGCAACCTGACAGGGTCATTGTTTTTACTGTGCAAGAAAAATGCCCTTAGTTAATTTTGTCTTGTAAATACATTTTTAGTAAAATAAAAAAATGTTTCACATTTACTATAATCTAGTGTTAAATCCAGTGAAAAGCAACATTTGTTTAGTTAATCCCATAACTGTTCACATTACAAAAGATGAAGCCAACAGAATCATCATCAGCAGCATAAACATTTTATGGAGAAAATGCTCAATGATGGATGATATTTAAACTTTGACTCTAAAACCTCTTGCTCCACTTTATTCATCATGAAGTGCTTTGTGACTTGACATACAGTACATCACTTGTAGTTTCATAGGTGTGATGTGACAACAATGAAAGGAACACTCACATCCACCTTTCACAGCAACTATGTAAGAAAAGATCAAAATAGCCCAATTATTTCTGTAGTCAGTGATCTATAGCACAGGTTCAGTGCAACCCAAATAAAGTTAACTGTAGTTTTACTGATAACCTGCACAGCTGCCGTGTGTGGTGATGAAACTGTTTTAAAAACTCACACACACACACACACACACACACGCACACGCTCACATACACAAACAGAGAGAGAGAGATCTTCTTCTGCAGACAAACAATTACTGAAAGTTCAGCCTCGTGTCTGAGTTTTGTGGTGCAGAGATGAGACAGAGTGAGAGCAAGTAGAGTTTGCAGCTCTTTGTTGCAGGAGTGACAATGGAGAAGGTTTCTAAGGTAACCAGTGCAGGATGCTGCATATAGGTTTTGTGTGTGGTTATGAACGCTTCCTGCATTTCTTCTTACTCTGTCTTTTGTCTGACTTTGTAAGGCTTGTGTTTTTAGGTGTTATAGACGGGGTGATTCCTTTGTTGTTACACCAACGTTTTATTGTCAGCAGCATGACCACATCACTCCTGTTTCTCTTGTTGCAGGCAGGCAAATCTTATCTGTACTGTGGTTCTGTGTTTGCTGGTCACATTTGGCAATCACACAGCAATAATTTAAAACTGATTTAAAACTTAATCAATGGTATTATTTCTGCCTCTGTTGCTGCTGCTGCTGCTGCTGCTGCTGCTGCTGCCGTTGGCGCTGGACTTCCTTCATAACTTCTTTCCTCTTCAAGTTATTTTGTCAGGGAGATAAATGATAAATAATGTCACACAGCCAAAAACAAGACATGTACATGTAGTTCTGGCTGACTCATCAACAATACTGACAATTTTTCCACACACCTGGACAAAAATAATAATAAAGTAGTGGATTCATCTGAATCTTTGTCCATGATTTAACCACCAACAGCATGGAACCCAACATTAAAGCCATTTAGGACAGTCACATAAACAATATAGAAATGAAACAGAAAATACTGGCTGTTCACAATAATCAAAGGTATCAACAATGTTGGATTGAATATGGTTAATCATAATACATTAATACTGACACTTTTCTACAGAATTGTCCAAAATAATGAATGTTTTATTCCAAGAATACGCAAAGCAAATGCTAGCTTTCCTTAGCTTTAAATCTATGTTGTCTTTGTTAAACTGGCTGCCATGTTGTGGATGTTGAGTTCATCCTCCTTTTAAAAGGAATTCCAACAAAACAAAAATCTTACAAACAATATTTAGGGAAGTTGTAAGATTCAAAATCTCCCTTTTTGGTTTCTATCCAACTAAACATGTTCTGAACAACACTCCAAATACATTACATTATAAAATACATTACATTACATTTAGAAGAGCTAAGCTGGTGTTAATTCCTCTCTGTGCTGTTAGTTTGTAGAGGGGAGTGAGTGAAGTTCAGCGTTTTGTAAGGTGTCATTCGAAAGTGATGATTATTCTCATGTTCTAACTTGACTTCAGCAGTGGGGCATTGCAGTTCACAGCTAGACCCTTGACAGGAAATATGTCTGACATTATGAACATAAACATAGACTGATAGCCCCCCCCCCACACACACACACACCCCAGCAGAATGCAGACACGTTCATGATGCAACAATTAATGTATCTTTGTAGGTTTGATGTCTAAACATTAAACCAGGTCTCCAGCAGGTGAACATGCTCATTTGCACGTTGTGGTTTGCAATTACAGACCTCTGAACTGTATATAGATTTCAGAGGAATTTATAGTCATCAAACCTCTTGTCCTATCCCTTGTGTCTTTTTCGGTTACGCCAACTGTCCTCATGTCCTCCTTCACAACATCTGTGAACCTTCTCTGAAGGTGTTTCTCGTTTCCTCCTGCCCAGCAACTCTAATTTTAACATCCTGTGAGAGAAAATGCTAATCTTCAGCCAGCTTTAAGTTGAATTACTCACATATTCTTATAACCAGACCTGGTGTTCAGTATAAGCAGCCATAACTTACGATAAGACACAAACTAGGCGTCTTTCAAGGTTCCCTCCTTAGGGGTGCCAGGCATCGGATACACTCTCTCAAGTATCAGACCTGGCACGCTGCTCGCCAGAATCTGCGATGTGATGCCTTGCTGTCTTCAATAAAATCTTAACTCATCACTGACTCCAGAGGTTCCCTCATAGGTCATCTCACCAGATATTTAAGAAATCTCCGTAACACATCCTGTCCAATATAATCATTATCCCTCCTCTGCCCAATCCATCGCAACCTTGCCTCTCTTATTTTGTGTGTATTTTGTTAATCCACAGGACAAAGGACAGGTTGTTGTCTCTGACCAAATTAACTCTTTTTGTTAAAAAATGTCTGTCAACCTTTCTTTTAATTACACTTTGTAATCATCTGGAAAATGGAGATACTAATTGTTGCAGCTTTGCATCATGGAATCTTTGTCCATTTCCTGCTGTATGCAAGACTTGCTGCTTAACAGTCCATTGAAAACCATCACCCATTGAAACAGACAGTGTTTCATGATAGATCTGGACTGCAGGCGAGCGAGTCAAGACACGCTGTTGTATCTCATGTAGAGTGAGGCATAGTGTTGTCCTGCTGAAACAGATGTGTAGTTCCTGAGAAAAGATCAGAAAGTCATCTTTCTGTAAAAATGTCAGAAAGATTCCTCTGCATCAGATCACCCATGGCGTGGGCACTGAGTGCAAGGTACAGCTTTGTACCTTGCACAAAGCTGAGGTTTTGGAGTGCTGTGAGGAGTTGATGGGGATTTGTCACCTCTGTGAAGATCAAAACTACCAGGAAGTTGTGTAAAGAATGTCACTTTGTTCAGCGTTAAGAGGCTTTTGAGAAGCAGTGTGTGTTTTTGAGCGTGGGGAGTATGCCTTGCTCTGCAGTGCTGTACTGCTAACTTCCTGCTTCAGAAACGGAGCAGGTGCAGTTTTGAGTCTGTGCTCTTGTGTTGTTTTCAGGAGGAGAGCATTGATGTCAAGGCTCTGAGAGCACGCTTCAACAACAAAGCCAGTGCCTCAGACACCAGCAGCAGCAGAGACAGCAGCTCCCCAAAATCTCCACGGCCTGGATTTGGGAAAGCGATCATCCCAGTGACAGAGAGCGACATGGCTCATCACAGACTGTCTCCCAGTTTTCCTCCTCCTTTTACTGGCCCAGGACTGAGCAGGTTTCCAGAGCCACTGACCTCCTCCGTCCCCTCCAGACCTCCTTTCTTCCCTCAGCCACCTCCTTATCCTGGAATCAGAGCATCCGTCCAACTGACAGACAGCAACAAGGTCAAGCAGACAGGCGAGATGCTGCAGAACATCGTGCTGAGGAACCAGAGGCCCTCTGGCACCAAACTGGCTCAGATCCCGGCTCAGGCTCCTGCACTTACTCCCACCTTCACCTCTCTACCCCGTCAAAAGCAGCACAGACAGAGGAGCACAGGCGAGGTCACTCCGCTCAGGAGGCCTCTACCTCCTGAAGTACGTCTGCCTTTGAAGCCTAAACGGCCTCCAAATGTTAACCTGGAGCCTTTTAGAAGGATCAACCGAGGACCTGCTCTCCCCTCTTTGAGGAAAGTCGACAGTGAGTGTCTCTGTCTTTTTATTTGCCCATTCATTTTGTAATATGTGAAATGCAGTTCATCTAGAAAGCTCTTAGTTAATGGTTGAGACATGAACAGACCTGTTTGCTCGTCTGCTGTGGCCTGTTCGATGTAGTGTGGCGGTTTTATTTCTCCATCTAAATTGCTTGTTATTGGAAAGTTAAGTAATTCAAAATCTCAGTGCTACTGAACAAGCACTAAATATCAGAGAATATGGGGGCTTAATTTTTTTTTTGAACAAAACTTTAAACATTCTTTCACTTCCGTTCTCTCTGGTTCCCGTCAACAGATTCCCCGACTTCATCAGGAAGAAAAATGTCACTACCGACAGTTGTAAGTCCTCCAATACTACCACAACGATCCAACAAACCGAGCCAGCTGCCGCGCCAGGTCGCTTCTGTGTGAGTAGTTACCTGTCTACAACATGCTGGTGTAAATAACTGTTGTTTTATATCACATTAAAAAGATCAAAATGCCAATATACTGTAAATAACCTAATAATAATAATAATCTAAAATAATGCAAAAAATCAACAAGTAAAATACTCACAGGAGCCTAAATCATACAAGGCACTTTAATGTAACATGTTTGTCATATTCTGTAGACTGAACTCTGTCCAAAGTCACTTTAAATGACATTGTTGGTGCTAAAATGCAGCAAAGAGAAGTGAGTCATTTCTGAAACACAAACAAACAAAGTTTTTGCTAATGAATTGCAGAGACATCGCCGATAACCAGGAAACCTATGACGACATTGGAAGTTTTGAGAGAAATGGTAAAATACATTCACTCCTTCTTCTTCTAACACAAAGACTTTTGAGTTAGAATCAAATCGTTTGGAACAAATTGTTTTATATCTTTAAAGACTGTCATGTTTTTTCTTTTCTTTGCAGAGTCATGTAGTGACACCGATTTACAGTGCGTGAACGAGGTGAGCGTAAAAAAGATTATATGATTTCATAACACTGACTGCTTACACAGTTAAATTGATTCATAAAAATATAATTCTTACGATGCGTTTCATTGTCCTTTGATGTAATAATCCCTATGCATGTGTACATTTGTATCAAATACCTCTTTCTTTTGCAGGACGACGACGTGTACCAGTTTATTGACGAGTAAGTGCAGTGTAGCTTTCTGCCTTTTTGTGTGTCTGTTGTGTATGTATAGATAATTGCACAAAAGACTAAAAATAGAAAGCGGCTACAACTGAAATAAAAGCAAAATCGTTTGCGTCCACTGCTACAGTGGCTTCTTTTATGATAAAACCATAATAACAATGAGGAAAATGTGCTGTTTTTAAGTGATATTTATATTTATTTAATTAAGAGACCGAGTGTTTGAAGAAGAACCCTTCGAGAATAAAGTTTCTCACTATTTGCTCTTAGCTCTATAGTCAACAACATGTTCATGTGGTTTAGTTTGTACTTCTAAACTAAGAACTCTTTTTGCAATTCAACACACACATTCAAATCTGGAGGCTGTGATGAAAAACAGGTTCAGTTGACGGTGGAATGTAGGTCAAACTGAAACAGTGAAAGACATGAGTAAGATTGGTAATCCTGGTGAATTAATAATTGTCACAAGTGTAACATTGACATTTGTGATAGAGCTTTAACTGTAAATAAAAATGAGTGATTGAGATACTAATAGAAAACGATGACGTTTTGTTTTTTGTTGGACGTGTAATAAAGTTTATGTTGTCCTTCATAGGGACCAGGTGGAGGTGAACCAGGTAGATGTAAATGTTGAGAAGATGAACAAGAAAGAATTGATAAAGCATCGTGAGCAGAACAAGAAAGAGAAGCTAGAGCAACAGAAAAAAGAGAAACTGTTGAAGAAGAACTTTCTGGTAAGAAACAAACGACATTTGTCCACTAAAACCCTGCGTTTTCTATAAATGTAATTATTTTCATGACTTTTTTGAATCCATCCCGTTTGTAGTTGCAAGGGGACGTTGAGGTTCTTCATACAGCAAAGGTCCGACACGACTGGCAGGGAGGAGGAAAACTAGACCTCAGTGTGCAACAAGGAGAGAGTGTGGACATCATTCGAGTGAAGAACAACCCGGGAGGAAAATGGTTGGCTCGTTCTCTACATGGAGACTGTGAGTTTTATTTTGAGTTCTTCTCATTTAATTCTTTCACCCTGAGCCACAAAGTGTGGCAGTGTTTAATTTAGCCATGAAGCTCAGAAAGTAAAGATTTTAATCTTTAGATCTGTTTGTGCATGGACTACGCAGTCACGCAGTGACTTGAACACCACAACCCAGGTTCTCTTAAACCGGTGTTTGTCCTACTATCATCATGTCAAAAAAATCTGTTGGAGCTATGTATTTGTTTCGATTCTCAGTGGTAACTTCACTAGTTAATGAAGTAGTTTGTTTATTCTAGATATATTTTGTTTTTGATAATATTGCTTTGTAATGTTTGGGTTAGATACACCGTGGGAACTAGTGGGCACTCGCAAGTATGAAGACAGGAAGCTGGTAGGAGCATTGAGTGCACCTGCGTGGCAGCGAGCATATGGGTTTTTTTACCATAGCATAAGAGACTGGATCAAATGAACATCAAAACCTCAATAACCCAGCATGGATATTCCGTTATCTCTTTACCTCAGTACACGACCTGCCCTGGGTGCAATAGTTAGTTAAGTTTTAGATTCATTTTGAACTCGTATTTTTAGTTTTGTTGACAAATGGCCACTACAGACCTAGTTTATTTAAGACACATGTTAAAATTAGTTTGTTGATATATTACACCATCTTTCAGTCCCATCCTTATAATCCAAATTCCAATTGTCATGGAGTTTGACAAACATAATCACAACAAAGCTGGCAGTGCCCAGAGACTTATGCACAGTACTGTATGTTGTATGTCATGTGTTAACATAGTGTTATGTCATATGTTGAGATGAGATTAGACCACCACCCAAAGCCACAGCTGCCCTAAATTAACAGCATTGGTAATTATCAAAATCATTTTTTATGATTCTGTAATGGTTAATACACCAGTATGTAGAATCTCTTGTATCTAATTTATATTTTTGCTAAAATATAATTATTATGGTTATCCATGAATATTCAAACGTACTGTTCTACAAAAAAACTGAAAAAATAGTAAAGCACATTATTATTTCTTGATTAAGATGTCAAATTAGAGTTATTTACTTGCATTACTGAACAGAATAAATAGTTTTTAGTGATTGAATGTTGTGTTTGATTAATTTCTGACTTTTCTGACCAAATGTGAGTATAAAAATGTGAATTCAGTTTGTTATTTGCCAAATAAATAACAACATTTTTACAACTTAACAACTTTTTGAAAGATTTCTAATTTTTATGACCGGTGGTCTAATAAATTGATGCTTTTGTTAATCTCATTAAACTCACACTGTATATTGTGCAGTAAAGTACAGTAAATCCATATGCTCGTGTGCATGTGATTCCCTGTAGATGGATATATCAGCAACACGTGTGTGGACATTGACTACGAAGAAGTGAAGCGCAAACTGCTGCAGTCCAAAAAAATAGATACGTCACCGTTACCTCCACCTCCTCCTGACCCTCCACAGATGTTTAATATGGATTCAAACTATAGAGACAGGTACAAGCACGTCATTGTCATGCTGCTGCATATGAATGGTTGCAATGCTTTTTTTTCTGTGTCACCTGAATCTGTGCCAGTTAACATGCACTTTGTGTTTCCTCTAATCTGCAGCATGATTCAAGAAGACGGTAAGAACCAACAAAGCTTTTGCTTTTGATTCTGCTTTTGATTCCGTTTCTTTGAAAATAAATACCCAGCTAACTGAAACTTTGTCTTCAATGACAACCTAGTTTACCTATGAACTCAGTTTATCTACTGTAAATAGATCATATTTTTTCTCCTGCACCGAAGTATAAAATCAGTGATTTGACATCACAGCTCATAAGAGTTGTTCATCCTTTGCTACCTATATGAGTATGTTTAAATGTGTTGTTTTGTGAAATGAGTGTATGACATTCTGCCCAAATTTGGCAGCAGGAATCCAGCAGCTCCTGTGTCCTCACCAATAAAATCAATGATTTTCTCTATGGACTTTGGTGCAGGATAGTGAATAGTTTTCGAACTTCAGTTTCCAGGTGGAAAAGGCTGTGTCACAGAAAGATAATTTGGCAAACATATGGTTTTCTTAAATTATCATAAGCAGGTGTACAGTTTTATAAGAGGAAGTTGGCTAAAATCTGTCTTTCCTAATATAATTCAGTGAAACAGCAGCAGGATCAAAACTTTTGTTCCACTTTCGATTTTGTTTTGTCCTCAGATGACTATGACGATGTTCAAATAGTGGAGGATTTTCCCCCACCACCACCTAACATCAGGTATCTGTTCTTTTTTGATCTGTTCACTTAAAGGAAACATAAATATGTTGTTTAACGGATGATAAGACTGTAGTGTTAAAAACTGAAACTGGTATCATGATATTTTCAGCATAGATCCCAAGATGGAGAAGGAGCTAAGAAAAAAATTTAAGGTTAGTATCACTGTATAATTTCTCCAAAAAGGAATCTTATGGAAAGAAGAGAACATGGTCTACGACTGATCCCTGAGGAATGCCACATACAACACAAACATCATGTATAACATCAATGTGCTTTTTAAATAATGCCACAAACCTGGTCACTGTCATCTGTTGCTCGACAGTATGAAGGGCCGTTCAAAGTGCTGCACACCATGATGGTGGATCCTAACGGCATCATCAAGAAGCTAGGAAGTAAAGATTTGCTTGTGTCTCCGGGAGAAGTCCTTGACATCATCCAGTTCGCCAACAGCAAGAAAGCTCTGTGCTGCAACAGGTTTGGAAAATGTATGTGAACACTAAAGTTATAAAAAAAAAAACTTTATTCATGAGTGTTTGTCTCACGGTTGTGCAATAAATAATACAATAATAATGAAACATAAAACTCTGTTATGTGTTGCTTCTCACAGATGGATATGTGGCCAGATCCCTTCTTCTCCCAATGTAAGTGAATCATCATCTTTTCATGAGTCTTTTATATACTATAAAAACATTTATTTTCCATTGGTATATATGCATTATTGCCATTATTACTTCAATTTCCTTAAATTTAACTTTTTTTTCTCCTAAATCAATACTACTGGTCATCTTTTACTTCTGTACCAGTTATTTAATATTTAACTAGTGAAAAGAATGAACATTTTTTAATTAATTTAAAGTGCAGTCCGTTTAATATCAGCCTTCTTCTGTAGGGAAGGAGACGTATACGATGATGTTGACTACCCGAGCGGTGAGTTATCTTTACATCCACATGTTATGTATTTACATTATATGCGTTTTATGTATTTAATTCCCAAGTTAATTGTTTCCTTTTTGTATGTTTCAGATGTCTATGACAACGATTCTCCGCACACTGACTTTTAACCATTCAAACTGAAAACACACACACACACACACACACACAGGTTTCTGTCCATCAAACTGCTTGTATAGAGAATAAACACACTATTACTTACTCTCTATGTATTTGTATTGCTTGACCACTGAGATAACTTAAAATGAATAAAGTTTTTTGTTTTGTTTCATCTTGTTCTCTTAGTAAAATGTAAATAAAAAGGGAAAAAAAGAATAGCTTGCTTAAAAATAATTAGTCTAGGTTTGATCAGCTTGAGGGAGGAATGTGGATTACAGATGAATGGAGCAAAATAAATTAACTGGGGGAAAAAACAATATACAATATATGAAGGACTTAACACAGTTAATGATCCAGTGTGTATGAATTAGTGACATCTAATGGTGAGACTGCAGATTACAACAGCTCACACGATGTTGGCCTTCATGTGTCAGAAGGTTGTTTCTTGTTACATGCAGCATTGCACTACAATGTTCAATAGGGTAAAGCAGACATACATGCCCCTGTTCATGACAGTCAGTGTCCCTTAAATGTCCATAATTAGTCCACATAATTCTGGATGGATAATTAACTGTATAGTATAAAATATGGTGATTGTAAAGGAAGTGGTATATTTAGAAAAAATTGTATTTCTTTTTGAATATTTTGGGAGGCAAATTTGGGTAAATATGTGTGTGGTCTCCCACCGAGCAACAGAGTTTTACGAAAGATGTCATTCTCAACAAGCACATCAGGTTGTCAACTTTATGCATCAGGTCTATGTGGGCAGAGCTGTTCCTCTTTGTGTTTTAATTTTCTACTTTAAAACATGAAACATACACTCTGGCTGGTTTGTAGAAACATCAGCACAAGATGGATCTTGCCAACAGTACAGTTTTTATGGCACATTTTATTTTAAAGCATTTATACACAGGGTTGGCTCCCTCGTGTGGAGAATAAAGAAGAAGACAATGAGTGAGGATCAAGGTAGTATGTTACATTTCTGCCAATAAACCTGTAATGAGTAGGGACCAATGTTGGGGAATGTATTAGGAAATGCACAGAGAGAGAGAGACCAAGAGATGGGTATTGATAACATAAAACTGTCCGTTGCCCGTATGTTATCTATATTTAATATGTTGTCTAAATTAGGTATGTTATCTATATTAAGTTTATAGACAGTATCAGTATAAAACCCAACTAAATGTTGTGAGGTTTGTCTGAGGTTTCTACTGGGGGACAGACTCTATGTGATGTCTGTGTGTGTTGATGTTATAGGTAGAAAAAGAAAGTTACATTCACTCTATTACTGTAATGAGGTCATTTTACTTTACCGCCTGAGGAGGGCAGCAGTACACCATCTTTTCCCCTTTACTCGGTAATCATCTAGTTGGGTCTATTATTTTAGGCGCTTCCTGTTTCAAAGTCCAGCTGAGTTTTACGAGAATATTACAATATCTTAGTTTTTTATGTTTAACGTCGTGTGCGTGGAAAAGAGAGAGTGTGTATGAGTGTGTGTGTGTGTGTGTGAGCTGCAGACAGACATGCAGCAGGCTGTGGAGTCTCTGGTCCAACTCCTGGAGTCCTACAGAGGAAGAGATAAAGTTGTGAGTATTATTCACTTAAAATGTCAAATGTGGGACCTGTTAGTTTCACATAGGATTGTTTTTATATAATACACGTGTAGTTTCAGCATGGGTGAAGTTCAACAGAACTCTAACACCATTCTAATAACTTGCACACCAGAATATTTCAGGTTTTTGTTGATCCATTGTGCAAATCACACCACTAATACAATCTTGTGGAAAATGGACAATTGAATGCCATATCCACTCCATAAAGTATGAGTAAAGCACATACATAACTTTATGCAATCAAATTTTCATTATATATTATTTGTACATATTTTCAACTGAATAAAAAAATCATATTACTTAGAGGCCAAGGTGGTGTCCTCAAATGTATTAAGTTTACTCTCAAATATATATCTGGATAGATATATAACTGATACCAATATATCAGTTATAGATCTATGCATATATATATATGTGTGTATGTGTGTGTGTGTGTATGTATATATATATTTTTTCTACTGTTGTAGTCATTAGTCATATCTGCAGATCTTGGCATGTTTGCTGATATCGGATAATCTTTTTTTTTTTGTACTTTTTATTTAGACATTTTAATAATTTTACATAACACTTTACATTTCCTGACAAATATATAAATGTGACAAACAAATGACAGGCAATATAGGGTACAATAGAAATAAATAAACAACAATAAAATAAAATAAGAATAGTTAGATAAAAATAAAAGTGTCAACAGCAATAACGATAGGCAGAGGAGTAAAGCAACATTTTTCAAAGAGGAATTTAGATCGGCAACCCTTCCCAAAAGTTCTCTCTCACATCACCCATCCATCAGACCCCCAGGTACCTTGAAATACAAGACCATCTCTGTATAAAAGTGTCCATAGTCAGCTGCAGACTTGCCGTCATTCGCTCCATCCTATAAACATCTTTCAGTCTCTGGACCGGATAATCCATTTTAAAGCCAATATTTGCTGATACTGATACTGTGACAATTTGAATTTCTGAAGTCAAGCTGCCATCGTGTGCCACTCAGTTCACTGATTATTCTGAAGCTCCCACCTTAGACTGGGATGGAAAATGATGGCCGTTTTACAATATCTAATGCTGTATTAAACATCAATTTATCAGCATATTGCTTAATTATTTAAACTATTTAAGAGTCAGACTGTTGCTTTTAGCCAATTTTAGCCTCACATTCCAAAGAGAGCAGTTGTTCATAACAGTTCATAAAGGGTGGCATTTTTGAGAGAGGTAGTTCAAAAATATTTCTTAAAGTATATTACAGATTCCAACCTAGCCACCTATTACAGGATTGATGTCAGTGTATAATAAGAAAAAAAAAATGTATGTATGAAAATGTCAAATTAATTCAGCTTTCACTACATCCCTGAACGTTTCCTCTCCTTTGTCTTCTCAGATCAGGACGTTTTGCTATGGCTCCCAGCTCGTTGGAGGAGTTCTTCAGGCAGGAGCAGTCGTGTCGTCCCACAGCCTCGGGAAAAGTCTGCTCCTGTTTTCTGCTCAGCTCAGCCAATGTCGGACAATGCTGAGGCTGTTTGATGATCTCTCCATGTTGGCCTACACCCACAGCTACGGGTTTGGAGCCAGGGTGAGCCACACTTCACCTGTGTTTTTGAATTCATATTTAAAAAAATTATTAATGATTGAATAACGAAATAAACTGTTGTCAAACTAAATGAAAGGGCCATAACATTATGTAAATTGTATAGTGTTTTAATAGATATAAATGATGGAAGATGATCAACCATTCCAACAAACTCTTCAAATTTTGTTGTCAGTAACAACATCTGGTTGGTTCGAGTTTTTTTCCTACAATGACCTGAAACATTAGAGGAAAACAACAGGTTTCCATTGACGAAGAGCAGCTCAGTGTCAAAAGCCAGAAAATCCAGTGATTCTGTGTTTTCAAAATTTCTGTTCATTCGCTCTATGGTTTAATTTCAGAAATACTAAGTAATGAATAATGTAAATGTTTTTTTTTTTTAGAACTAATCAAGTCCTGTTTGTAATCAACTTTTTGACATATTTCTGACATATCAGATAGATTCCTAAATATGTATCAATAAATAACTGGACCAAAGAGGTAAAAGTATGCAGCATTTCCACAAAACTCACTAATCAGCTCCATGAAAAGTTTGAAAGTTTGATTATTATAAAAAAGTAGAAGAAAGAATCAAGTATTCATTTGTTTTGGCATCTTTTAAAGGAGGGGGACTCATGTCTGCGTTGGATTTCTGTGCTAAACAATGTGGCAGACCAGCTCTATTACCCATGTGAACACATCGCATGGGCCGCCGACGCTGAGCTAATCAAAGTGAGATCCGCTGAGTGGTGGCTGTTCAGCACGGTGCTGTGGGGACTTTCACTGTTGTTGGGAATACTCAGGTGTGGTACCCTTAAAAACGATCTCCTTATTCATAAGTGTCAAGCCAAATTTGTGGCACATACACACTCAGGTTCTTTTAACTCAAACAAAACAAGTTATTTTAACGCTAGTGGTTCTAACTGGACCAACAATTCAAAACTGTAGTCATCTTAATAGCTCATATTTATTTGTATTTATATTTTAGGTATTGTTGATGAAACTAATGTGTAACTCTTACCTAAATTCAAACCATTGTTAAATGAGTTCATACGTCCTGATGATATGATATAATACTACATCTTTATGTTCACAAAGACTTAACAGAGGCAGAGTAAGGGTCATTTCACATGCAGAGAGGCTGGTCATCTCAGCAGCTCCCAGGCTGTGGTTGCTTAGTAACGACGGACGCGACAGTAGCACAACCTTAAATCACCTCAGATAAAAAACACCTCTGGCCTCTTCCATGTGTTTTTCATGCATGGAAAATCAGAAGTTACACACTGACGCTCTATGCTTGGAGTGGAACACTGCACTCGCACTGATTCTTGCTTTAATTGCGAAGTACAGAGCATAAAGCACTCTCCATGTAAAAACCTTTTTCAGGTCATTTCGAATTCTGCTGCTGCTGACGAAGAAGCTGAAGAGTTGTGGAAGACATAAAGCTGACAACAGGTGTTGTTTCTGATGTTTCATTATAAATATTCAGTCTTTTTAAACAAGACAGACCTCTAACTCTAAGACATTTTCCCCCTGTCTACAACATGTCCAGATAAATGAGCGTTATATTGTTGTTGTTTTTTCTGTAGTCGCTCCCAGATCCACATACAGATGCGAGATGAGGTTCTCTCCATTCTCAGCAAAATGGCCGATCTGAGTAACGCCATTCACTGGATGCCGCCTGGCTTCCTGTGGGCTGGTCGATTTCCCGTTTGGTTGGTGGGACTGATGGGCACAATCTCGTCTGTGATTGGTTTGATCCCGGCAAATGCTGGCAACAGTTCCTAAACATAAATAGATAGAAACTGATGAAATGAGTATGAGATGCTTTTATCAGCACTGAGTGAATATGCAGGTCGGTGTATATCAGAGGTAAATCCTGAGTGACAAGATGTGTAGCAGGTGTAGGAAATGTGAAATCACATTAATCTGGATCTGTAACGGTTATGTAAGTGGATAAACGTAATAGTCTTGCAGCCAATTATCGGATGTGACTGAAAGTAATAGACAACTTAATTAATTTGTATCATAAAATATGTAAATAATTAAGCAGCAGCAGGTTCATCTTGTCACTGTTATTAAGTATTAAATAAACAAATACTTTGAAAGAGTCATAGTGTACAAAAAATAGATCAGTCTTCAATGACTCAAAGTGCGAAGTTTATTTAGAACACACTTTTGATGTGTGAGGCGAGTTTAGATCCTACTGTGGTTATTACTTGGATTCATATTTGAATCTATCCCATAATACCTCCTGCTTTTTCAACACTGTTTAAAATATAGCTACTTTGTCTGGGAAAGCAAGTCTTATGCCTGAGCAGCACAAGATCCATTACGGTGTGTGGATTTGCAAAGTGATCCAGGACTTCATCACGATAGATGATATTGGACTTCTACCTGTTCAGAGAGTTTCATATCTTTGTTTTCCAAATCTATGTAGTGACTTTGGAGAAATACAATGACAAGATGATTTATAATTTTCTCCCTAGACACACTCCATACATCTAATGTGATTTACAGTAATTAAAAAACTCTTAATTTATTATCATGATTTTGTTATTGTACATGTTGAATGAACTGTTATGATGTTGTCACATGAAATTCCTCTTCTTCTTCTTCTGTCACTGTGTAAACACCAAGTGCTGGTTTAAGCATATCAGTTCCCAAAACCTGTACTACAGGTACAGGTTTTTTAATTTTCCTGTGGAAACTGAACTTATTGCTCAACAAATGGAACAGAAGATAACTGTAAACTGAATTTTAAATATTTTGAATCATGTAAATAAATGACATTAATAAAATAAAAAAAACGACCTTTAAGATACACAGTTGTATTGCCAGCCCTTTCTCTGATTATTTACCTGAGATGTGAAACGTTTGGTCAAGCTTTTGGATTTGGATGTTTGACGAAAGCATAACATGTATTAGTGTTATTTGATGATACTTCTGTATTTGTTGACAAGAAATACAAACATGTGTCTTTATCTGTCTAACTCCTTTAAAAGAAGGATGTTTACTGTTAAGTTTAGTTTAATTCATTTTCATAAAGAAACTTAAAATACAAGTTAATCAACTAAAATACTTGCAGCTCATGTAACAACTGTGTGTACCTGAATCTGTAGTTCTAGATCGATATTTTCGGCGTTTGACTGAGCAAGACTTGAAGGTTCAACGGGACTTGTAGCAGTTGCCTTCATGTGCAGGTAAACATATCGGAGACTTTGAGCTCAAACAGATGCCGCCTTTGTTAACCTGACAAAAATGACCAGTTTGTAATCTTAACAAAGGGTCATGATCAACATAGTTGTTAGATGATAAATAACGAAATAACGAGATGATGGAATTAATAAACTCAGGTTCTGGGGAAAGTGCAATTAAATCTTGTTACGTACATGAGTGACGTACATTGACTGGAGCACTTGAACGCAGCACCGTCACAGTCTGCGCAGTACCAGTGTAAAAGCTGTCGTTTCAACAGCAGCAGCCGATATCCAGCCTTTTATGAACAGTGACTGCTGTTTTAAACGCAATACTATGTAAATGTATGACATTAACTAGCGCCGTTGTTGTTATTATGACGAATAATACAAACCCAAAGTTTTGGAAAAGGCTTAAACCTCAAACCACGTCCACTCGTCTGTCGTGGCAGCCTCAGGAGTCTCTGTCTGGACACAAAGAAACCGGAGAAGACCTGCAATATCAGGCAAGAGCTCCTTTAATCATTTATATTTATGCCGTTTACATACTTTTCATATTAATATGTGTTATTATTGTCATGGCGCTGCAGTGATAACTAGCTAAGCAGTTAGCCTTAAACTACTTGGACTAGCTAACTTTAGTTAGCAAAGTAATTTGGGTCAACTACAGTACCAAGGTTAAGTATCGAGGTTCTGTCTTTTTAAATAAGTCTTAGTTAAAGTGATTTAAACTGTTGTTTGAGTTACATAAACTAATCTAAACATATCAAACTATTCTTAACATGGGATGTAAGCATGTATACATATTGGGAGTCATGTGCAAACCCTAGATTGTTTAAAATACCTGCTCACTTACCTGTTCTGCTCTTTTATAAAATAATGTTTGGTGCAGGATCTGAGGACCACTGTCTCTTGACCTTTTCCCTGTGGTCAGTGGTTCTGTCGTTAAAAAAATATTTATTCACTAAATTAAATAAGTGGTGGGAGGTGGGTGCTTTCTTCATTTTGCACTCTTGTAATTTGCTTTTGTTAAATACATTAATTGTGACCTCACATTTATTTTTAGATTAGCAGAGGAGCGTATTGTTTGTATGGATGGCACGATACCACTTTTTTGTGTCCGATATCAGTCTGATACACTCACTTTACTATGAAGCTTTTTCAAAGACACAATTCTTCAACTGAGTAACAAATATTCTTCTCCCTTAAAGAGGGGAAAGAAAATGCCATGAAACAACGTGTCTCAGCTAAAATGCTGTTGCTGATATTTATTTACATTTTTACAGTGCATAGTGAAGCAAGCAATATATAGGATTTTTATCTGTCTGATATCCGATCCAGTAATTTTGACCAGTATTGGAACGAGACCAATACTGAATATCCTTACGCACATTTTTGAAATCTTGTATTTGCTTGACCTCAGTTGTAAAATCAAGCACTTCTACATTTTGACTACATCAATTATGAATTATCAGGTTTGAATCATACATGTTTTTTGTATTTTTCAAAGAAGCTGTTACACATGATGTGAGGTTTTACACTCTGTAGGTCTATTACATGGTAACACGCATTGTGCACTTTGAGCTTTAGGCTGCCGTCTTGTATCTTAATGTGGGACACCGAGGACAAGAGAGAATGGTTGTATTTGAGATAGTGCTGCATTTGACTTGTGCAACTGTTTCTGCACTGAAGACATGATGTTTATAGTTGGAGCTTTCTCATCAAAATTGTAGCTGGTCATGTTTTGGAAAACAAAACATTTTAGCATATGGATATTTTGAAATTTCAGAAAACACTGATTGAGATTTTTCCCAATTTTCTAACACTTAATGGATGAAACAACTAATTACAGGAATTAAGTTCCTTGTAATTTTTTTGTAATGTGGTCTTAATCTGGAATAATAATGTAGATTGTTTGTTTGTTGTTGTTCTGACAGGCTTTCTTTCAAAATGGACACAGAGGTCTGCCCTGCCAATCAGCCTACCTCTGCACTGTCAGACACCCAATGGTCTGCCTCTGTGTCTGTTAATGAAGCCTCTGGTGATGAAATCATCAAACAGACGGTGTCAGCTTTGCCATGTTCAGAGGTGGAGGATCTAGATTTCTACAACCTGATTGAACCTCCTCCATTAGACTGGAGGTCTGACTCCTCCAGCAATGCGGGCTCTACAGACGAACTGGATGACCACAGCTTCCCTCCTTCTTTCGACAGCTTAGACAATGCCTCTCCAGGGATGCCAGTATTACTGCCTTTGGACATGAGTGACACAGTTGCTCAACTAAACATTAACCCGCAAGAAATGATAAAGAATATAGAGGTGGAAGTGGAGGAAGGGGAAGAGGATACAGCAGTTGAGGAGGACAGAGGGCTGGGGGTGGAAGAGTTGGAGTGTGTTGAGGAAGACCAGGAGGAGGAAACATTCAGGGACATGGAAAGTACTGTCACTACAGAGGATTTTGCTCACAGACGATCAACTGATGACGACCATAGCCACATCCACACCCTGCTTAGCCAGCTCCAGATGATGAGTGAAGAGCCTCATCCCAGTCATCAGTCACCACTTCACCATCACTATTCCAGCTTGTCTGAGGTGGAAGCTTGTGCTTCCTCCTCAATAACAGAAGATAGCACTGAGACCACTGGGTTGTTGTTCTCTGAAAGCCACCACAGGGACCTGCTGGGGCTGCTGCAGTGCACAGAGATTGGCGCAACACCACATCCAACCTGTTTGTCCCACACAGAGGAGGTGGATGCTGTAGTGTCAGTTTCCTACAATCAGGAGGATGCACAGAGGTTCTGGGGTCATTGTGAAAATGGTCATCGACTGCACAGGGACGATTCCCTAAACTCATTACCTGATGAAGAGTATCCTGAACCAGTGTGGATGAAGCTGGGTGAGCAGCCTCCAGATGAAGAGGCTGCTGCAGAAAGTGAGCAGGTAGGTAAAGCTACTAGTTGCCACAGGAATTGTAAACTTAAAATGACTTGCTTTTAATTTATATTATTATTTCTTTGTTGATCTCCCTAAAAGTGGGCACACCTGTAAATTATAATATATCATAATAATGATTGTTAAATTTATTAGACTAAACTGCATTCCTGAACTATTTACTATCACTGCAGAGCACTGATGATCATCCTTCTTATAAAGATGGTAAGTCACCGCAGTACACTTTTATGTTATCTTGTTTCATCTTATCATGTATCTAACTTTTTAAACACTGATTTACCTATTAGTGCCTGGTCCCTGTGACCCCGAAGACCTGTTAGACGGGGTGATATTTGGGGCCAAGTATCTGGGCTCCACTCAGATGAAATCAGAAAAGAACCCATCGACAAATGCTCGTATGTCTCAGGCTCAGGAGGCTGTGGACCGAATAAAGGTAAAGTCCAGTAAGAAACACAGTGAAACTGTCTGCTTACCATAGATACTTCTTTAAAAGAGATGTACTACACCAGAACTGACCAACAGGAAATGAAAGCACATTACCCAACACTAATAAAGCTTATTTCATTCTTTCAGGCTCCAGATGGTGAATCTCAGCCAATGACAGAAGTGGATTTGTTCATCTCCACACAGCGAATCAAAGTGCTCACTGCTGACACACAGGTGTTTTCCTGTCACCTGTTGTCTTGTCATGAGCATGGGTCAAATACTGAGAAAATTAATAGACAGAGGGTTTGATTCTTTTGGTAAAAAATCTTGAAATGTGCCACACTCAGCTCTCACTGCAGGAATCCTTTATGTAAAACTGAAATGAGGTTTAATATGAGTGCGCTGGAGTCTGTTCGCTTCCACTGTGTAACTGAGATATGAGGGCAGTAAAAGTGGGTCATTTACTGTCAGCTCCCCCTTTACACAGCTGACTGTTCATCACTGCAACTTCTTTAGGTAATAGTTCAGTTACTAATTCTAAATAAATTCTTATCTTTTTTTAAACACTCAGTTACATTTAAGTGAATGCTTCCATTAAACTTTGAAATGTTTTCCTTTCACTCAGGTTTTAAGAAAAACACTCATAGTAGTAATAACAGTGTTGCATGCATAAATAATATACAGTTTTCTTTGTCAAGTGAGAGGGGTGTGAGGAGAGTGAGAGAGTCAAATGGCTTAAAGTCTGCTGATAACTAGTAATTGAAGGCTTAAGTATTACACAAAACCCAGTTCAGAAAACCTCTGCCAGGAAAATGTCTATATCGATACAGTTCCTCAAAGAATCATTACAGTATCATACAATGAAAAATCACAGTATTCTTGTGTATCAATGTTTTCTTACTCTTAATCAGTGAACCTGTCTTTTTGAAGGTTGCCTTTCATTTGTTGAGGCAAAAACCAGACATTTTCTTGCCCACAGATGCAATTTGTGGACCTAACCACACTGTCGTCTCAGTTTCTAGCATAATCACCCCTTTTGTGACCCGTTTTCATTTAGGAAGCAATGATGGATCACGCTCTGCAGATGATCTCCTACATTGCGGACATTGGTAACATTGTGGTCCTAATGGCACGAAGGAAACGTAAAGGACAGGATGGTGACCCACCCTCTAACTCTTCCTCTTCATCATCCGCCTCTGGGTCTCAGAAGAAGTGCTTAATGATCTGCCATGTTTTCTCGTCAGAGGATGTGAGTCAGTTGAGTTTAAAGGTCTTATACCAGAAATCCTTTACTGTTTGTTTAACTTATTAGACCTAAAATAGTGAATCTTGTGGTGGAGTTAGTGGATAAAAAGGGTTTCCTGCTCTTTTCTGATGATCTTCATAATGACCACACTTAAATCGCTTAAGCAGATGTCTTTTAGACGGTAAACCCATCACATTAAGCTAACAACTGATATTATTTGTGCATCTGTAGATGTAAGTGTCTGGTGCTCTGCACAGTGTTGCGTCTCAGATGTAAATGTGCTATTTTTTTGCTGGACAACAGTTACAGCTTCAGCTTGGCCCAGTTTTCTTCCCTCAAACTGTTTTTCTGAACGTAAAAATGGCCTGGCTGCTGTCCCAGTTTCTCACTGTTGGCAAGACTTAACAGGAGGAGGAAGAGTTTCTTTTTAGAATGCAATTAACCATGGGTTACTGAAAGTCATTAGGCTCTGCTGGACTGGTAAAATAGTGAATGTATTTATATATCTACAATATCTTTTCATTGGAAATGGGTGGTGTGGGTTAAATGATGATAAATGTCCTCAAAATCCTTCCCTTTAGATGCAAAAACCTCATCAATGTAACAAAAGTGTTGTTTTCCCATTTCCTCTGTGTTTCTCCATTCAGGCTCAGACCATAGCCCAGGCTATTGGCCAGGCATTCGGAGTTGCCTATCAGCAGTTCCTACAGGCCAATGGGATTAAAGCCAGTGACTTAAAGCCAGGAGAGTACAGTGACTACCTGGAAAGTCAGGAGCTCTATAATGGAGACCTAGCCCACTTCTCTGACTCGCAGAACATCAGAGAGGTAAAGAGAGTGTAATTTCACATTTGTACTGTTGTATCAATGTGGCAGTGTTACCAGCTTCTCATTTGCACATATATATTTTTCTACATAGCCCCTTCAATTTGGGCAATAAGAGTTGAACATTTGAATGTGAATAACTTCCATGGGAGATGTAGGTGTTCACTGAAAATGAAAGGTCTAGTCTGTAAGAAATAGTGATATTTTATGGTGAGACTGCAGATTGTAATGAACAGAGGACTTGACCACTCACCCCTCCCTTTCCAAACATCATCAGGGAACTATTGTAGCCTTTGCATACTAGAAATTGTGTTTTTCGTTAAATGTTAAACAATCAGGACCTTTGATTATCAAACATCCAAAAATATTTTATAATTGTGGATCATACCACCACTTGTGTGTCTACCCATCTTCTCAGTTTGTCAGTTCACATAGTTGTTTTTTTACTAGTTCATCTGTTAAAGCTCCTTCTATAAACAAACATCTATGTACCCACCCCTCCAAATTACTCAAGGAAATTGATATAAACATGCACAACTGCTTCACATGCTTAATTCCTCATTGAAGTCAATACTACATTAAAGTGTTAAAACAGCATATTACAACAACATGCACTTGTATCATCCATTATTGTTTTTCTGTGCATATTGCAACTCTCAAATGTGTGTGCTGTCCTATGATGACAAAAGAGATTGTGGATATCTGTAGAGTAATTGGTTGACCAGATTTAAATTTGTGGCTCAGGTAGTCATCACAAAAGCTTCTGGAGAGATCCTGGGCTTGGCGGTGGTGGAGTCCGGCTGGGGCTCCATCCTGCCCACTGTGGTTGTGGCTAACCTCCTTCACGGAGGTCCAGCTGAGCGCTGCGGTGAGCTCAGCATCGGTGACCGCATCATGTCTGTGAACAGCACCAGCCTGGTGGGTCTGCCCATCACCACCTGTCAGAACATCATCCGGGTAAGAGGGAGGAGCAGTGTACATTCAAATAAGCTTCTGCACTGTCCTAAGGGTGCACTAGGTGGCACTGTGTTTCTTTGCTATGTGAGAATCTCTTGACAGCTGATTTGATCAGCTTCTTGTCATGGTTTCATATTGATGATGTTGTAATGTTAAATAGCTGAGAGTGAATCCAGGTACTTACTCAAATTTTGCTTCCATCTCAGGATCTGAAAAGCCAAAAATATGTGAAGCTCAGCATCGTTCACTGCCCTCCTGTCACCATGGCAATTATCAGGAGGCCAGATCCCAAGTTTCAGCTGGGCTTCAGTGTGGAGGACGGCATCGTACGTCAATATTTATATTTTTACTGTGTCTCTTGAGTCGTGATCAGGCTCTTTTGTATCTACCTCACACAGTTGTGTTGTTTTTCTACTAGAATTGTAAACGTGTTTTTGGGCAGTCTTAATTATTGAAATAAACCACCTGTGAGAGAGGAAGAGTAGAGGAATGAACATTGACTGAATGCACTAAAGCAACTTTCACCAAGTACACAAAGTGCTTTATTTGAATTTGTGTTGTAAAAATGTTGTACTAACCCTGGGAACAACAGGTTAACAAAATAATGATGAGTTCAATCTCATCACTTCCTCTAGCTTTCAATCACATAAATTAAAGGCTCCCTCTTTTTTTGTTGCAGATTTGCAGTCTGATGCGAGGAGGTATAGCAGAGAGAGGGGGCATTCGTGTTGGACATCGCATCATCGAGATAAACGGGCAAAGTGTTGTTGCCACGCCACACGAAAAGATCATCCAGATCCTGTCAAATGCAATCGGAGAGGTAAGTGAAAAGGGACTGGGTACATACATTAGCGGATGTGGAAATCGATCATCTATTTTCACAGTTTAATTTGTGATTTTTCTCTCTCTTTGGCTAGATTCACATGAAGACAATGCCAGCCTCAACATATCGACTCCTCACAGGACAGGAGCAGCCACAGTTTCTTTGAGCACTTCCTGCTATTGCAATTCTACTGCACAGTGTTCAAGCTACATGAATTTTGCCAAACACAGAAAATATTATGCAAGTGACTATACAACATATTTTCGACTGTTATCATGCCAGTGATGCAACAACTTAGTCTAAATGTTTATTTTAGTTATAAATGAAAAGATATTTTAATGGACAGGGATAGATGATAGCTCTCGGTTTATATTTATCAGATACAGATATTTAACAATGTAAGGAGTAACTAAGATGCAACAAAGCGTAAGTGCAACATTTTTTGACTTTAGGAACTCAAATGGTGAACAGTGTTGAGACATTATTAACTTCCAGCCTGGTGTGCCTGAGGTAAACATGCTTTTATGGGGACACTTAATCGAATCAGCTCAGAGGGTCAATATATTTCATTACGTGCTTCCATTCTGTCACGCACACTTGCATGTCAAGTGACTTTGACAAGCTTCAAAGTGACAATGTATGCCCTCATTGTGCCTGACGGTAAGCAACTGATGCACAATTGATGGAAACTGCCTTATGCGAAAGAGATGCTTATATATTTCAAGAATTTGCTGTTTTTTGGATGTTTATTAAAATGATCTGTAAGTTTTCTTTTTGACATGCTTTATTGGAAGATCAACGAGTCAGCTTCTACATATGAAACAAAGGTATTCAGACTTTTGTGAGTTATATTTAACAAGAGAGCTATATTGTAAGTAGGACAATCCTGTTTGGATGTTATTATTGCAATGTACTTTATTTAACTGCATTAAATTGAAAAAGCTTCCTGATAAGAAATTTTTTTTGGCATATGCAATTAAATATTATTACTACTACTTTTTAATTAGTTGTAGATGTAATATGTAATGATACGCTGCTTGTAATAATACAAAAACGCCTTATATTACTGTATAAATATTGTAAAAATACAGTTTTCTAATTAATGTAAAGCACAGATACTATACAATCATGATAGATCGCATCATCATGATGATCAGCAGGTGACTTGTACCAAAACATAGATAAAAGCAAACTAGAAATTAAACCGGCTTTTTGATGTTTATTGGGAGGTCATCAAGTCAGTATATATTTAGAATTTTGAGTTGGTTATATTTTTAAGTTCCAGTGTAGCTTCTATTGCCAAAACATTGTGAGTGTCATGACACGTTCACATTTACCCTTCAGTTGTAAGTATAATACATAGCAATATACTATATATATTCCATTAAAAGAATAGTGCCTATATTACTAATGGCATTGTACGTCTACGTCTGACCAATCAGCGGTCGACTTTTGCCAAAACATAAATGATAGCCAATTAGAATCAAAAGCGGCTTCTTTGGCCCGCCCCCTCTGGACTGTCCTTCAGGCAATCAGCGTCACCTGTGGGCGGGACTATGTGGTAAGCTTTTACCTGCTAACGCCAACACACAGTGACAGAGTCAATGACAAGCTACCGCAGGAGACACTAAAAGGTAATGATTAATAATTCCACTGTTATGAATCCTTAGTGCTCACCGTGTTGTTTTTATCGTATTTAAAAAAGAGCTAATATCCACCGATAAGCAAAACTGTGTAACAGGCTAGAAAGAGGACGCTATTTCCACAGTGTTTGCTAACGCTGTAAGTGTTTTCCTCTGTTCCTCTTTGGTTTCCTCTTTATTGTTGTCATTTATTTCCTGTTTACCAGTTTTGACCGAGGAGATGGGGGAATAAAGTGATAACTTAAGTGACAACGTAATATTTTCTTTACTTTTGCTTTGAATAAGTTGCTTCCCCCAGTAGACATACATATTGAAATCATGCCTTTAACACAACGTGTGTGTCATAAGATGTTATTTAAACATATATCAGTGTTTTTAGCTTGCTGACAAGTATGTTACAGTGCAGTCATAACTTGTATTTTCCTGACTGTTCATGGATAAATAAAGATTTAAAAAAAAAGATAAAAACAGTGGTTGCAAAACCTGTACTCCACAGTTGTACAGAAGTCTGCAAAGATGCAAATAGACTAATATACAAAACTAGGCTAAATTCTCAACTAGATTTGTAAAGGAAATTAGCCTGGCACAAATCACAGTCTAGATCTACAGATCATTTGTTAAAGCACAAACATGAAGAAGGTGCCTGAGTGTAAGGGAATTCTCAGAGTGACCCAGGTAAGCTGTTCAGATCAGGAGGATTTCAGGATAAAGCAGGGGATTGACCGTCTTCGACAGATCACACCAGGCACAAGAAAAAACAACCTTCATGTACAATAAATAAGAAAATAAGTGATTTTAATCTTCCATTTAAGCTTGAGTTTTCTGCAATAGAAAATGTTATCTTCTGTTGGAAATTAGGACTAAAGACAAAATGTGTGTCAAAATATAATTTTGATTAATTATTATCGTGACCTGTACACATTGTATTCTACAGACTGAAGAGAACATCTTTGTTTCTCACAAATCTGCACAAATATCTTGAGAATAAAGATGTAAACATTCTCAATGCCATCACAAATTGTATTGTGAACGCAATTCCTGTCAAAAATAATCTTAAATGGATATTCGGCCTCAGTTTTGTTGTGCTGTTTACCAAAAAATACCTAAAATACCTAAAAAAAACAATAAAACCATAAAATATTGTAGAAAATGTAAAAAAATATAAAAACAACACAAATAAACAAGTTGTACAATAAAAACATACCCGGGAGCCATATTTTCAAACTCACAACTCCATTCAATATTATGTATATATCTGTATATTCCAGGGCTACATCATGGTCAGGTAGCTGTTGGGAGCCATGGGCCTGTTTTTCAGACAGCTCGTCCTCCTGCTCTGGAAGAATATCACATACCGCAGGAGGAACAAGGTGCCATTTTTTTATTTCCCAGAAAGAAAATTAACATTATATTTTATATTCTATCATTGTGGTATGAGACTCAACTTGAATATATAGCACAAATAAATAATTACTTGTTTAATTTGAAACAGCTGTTCTGTAAGACACACAATTTCTGCTGTGTCTCAGGCAGAAGTGAGTGACGGTGTTTTTGTACGTGAAGTTAACAGCTGACATGTTCTCCCCGTGCAGATCCAGCTGATCATCGAGCTCCTCTGGCCGCTCTTCCTCTTCGTCATCCTCATCTCTGTTCGTCAGTCGCACCCTCCTTATAAACAGAGCCAATGTGAGTGACATTATGTGTTCTGTCTTCTCTCACACACTTTCAGGTCCAGAAACTGGCCCTCTGACAACCAGCTAAAGAGTATTAGCCCAGTCACTGATCCTTTTGCCAGACACGCACTTTTGTTTTTCTGACCTGCTTCAAGTTCTTGACCTTATTCCATTAAAAAAGTAGAAGACAACAAAAGACAGAGCCTTGCAGAATGTAGATGGGGTTATGTATTATTTTCATACGATCACTTTTGTGTACAGGTATTCTCTTGTGTGTTAAGGACTGAATAGTTGTGCACTAGCAAGTTCAGGTTTTCAAGTATGAAAAACAGTATGATAAAGCTCAGTCACTCATGCTCACTTGTTAGGGTTCGAGCAACAAGGTTGCAAGAACCCTCTTGAAACTGGAAAGATTATTATTATTATTCTTATTATTCCCCCAAATGAATTGCCTTTTTGAGGCCTTTCCCATACCCCAAAACTCACAGATTTTTGTGACTGCATCAATCGTGGTGTAAATTTACGTCTGAAAAAGGTTCGGGGAATGTGCGTCAAAAATTGAATGTGGGAGGGGCCAAAACGTGCGAAGCGACCTGTCAAAATTCACCATGAACAACACAATTATCGCACATGCACGAAAATCGGAACACATGTGTAGTGGGTCAGGATGAAGAAAAAATTACATTATGACCATGATCCAAACCCAACAGGAAATCCGCCATCTTGGGTTGATTGGCCATTTTTTGGCGATTTTGGCGAATTCGCAGCAATGGTATTTGAACTAACTCCTCCTAGAGTTTTCGTGCGATCACCTTGAAACTTGGTGAGGTCCCTGTGGACCAGTTGAGGAGCTCACGGTATCAAATGTTTTTTCAAATGTCGCACGGCGCACGAGATAGGGGGCGGCAAAGTTCGTGATGATTCTGATGTTTCGCATCAGAAAAACAAAACTCTTATAACTTTGCGATGGAAGGTCCGATCCGAACCAAACTTGCTATGATTGATGATGGGCCATGGCTGAAGACGTCTATGAAAAAACGGTGAAGTTTGAAAACAGCGCCTCTTTGTGGTGAAAGAAAATACACAAAAAAAAAGTTTTTTTACGATTTCGGGAATAACTTTTACACAGATAATCGTACCGCACTCAAAATTGGTGACAACAGTCAAAACACATGGTAGATGATGCGTGATCAATATGACGACAAATCGTTTAACGGTGTTGCCGTGGCAACGACGCAAAGTCGGATTTTTGGGACAAAAAATCAAACTGCTACAACTTCGCAAATCCTGGTCCGATCTGAACCAAACTTGCTAGGATTGATGACAGTCCGGCCCTAAAGACGTCTATATGAAAATATTCAATTTCGAAAACAGCGCCCCCTGGTGACAGCAGACAATATGACAGCTTGTATTTCAATTATCTCCTCCTAGAGCTTTTGTGCGATCACCTTCAAACTTGGTGAGATCAATGTGGACGAGTTGAGCATCAAAAGTTATCAAAAGCTTTTTAAAATATTGTATGGCGTACGAGATAGGGGGCGCCAAAATTGGAGATAATAATAATTTTTCATAACAGACAATGAAACTCTTATAACTTCGCGATGGAAGGTCTGATCCCAACCAAACTTGCTATAGTTGATGATGGTTAGTTGCTGAAGACGACTATGTTGCTGAAACGGTACATCTTGAAAACAGCGCCTCCTGGTGGTGGTAGAAAATTCTAAAAAAACAAACTGTTACAACTTTGCCAATCCTGGTCCGATCTGAACCAAACTTGCAAGGATTGATGACAGTCCGGCCCTGAACACGTCTATATGAAAATATTCATTTTCAAATACAGCGCCCCCTGGTAACAGCAGACAGAATTACATTTATAGTTTTTGATGCTGCTCCAACAGGGATTGTTGTATCCACTTGAAACTTAGTATGTGGGACCCCAGACCCTTCCTCAACATGTCCGTAAAAGGTCACCTCCGTACAGGAAGTGGAACGCCCGAAACAGGAAGTAAAGTCTTACATTGTCCGATTGACACGAAACTAGATATGTGAGTTACTGGACCTTCCCTGAACATGTTTACGGAGACGCCGTTGACCGAACAGGAAGTCGGCCATTTTAAACAGGAAGTGCCCTCTAACTTTGCCGTACGTTGTCCGATCTGCACAAAACCTTATATGTGACACCAGGGACCTGTCCTGAGCATGTCCGTAAAAGGTCACCTCCCTACAGGAAGTGGAACGCCCGAAACAGGAAGTAAAGTCTTACATTGTCCGATTGACACGAAACTAGATATGTGAGTTACGGGACCTTCCCTGAACATGTTTCCAGAGACGAACAGGAAGTTGGCCATTTTAAACAGGAAGTGCCCTCTAACTTTCCGTACGTGGTCCGATTTGCACGAAACCTTATATGTGACACCAGGGACCTGTCCTGAGCATGTCTGCAAAAGATGACCTCCCAACAGGAAGTGGAATGCCCGAAACAGGAAGTAAACTCTAAGATTGTCCGATCTGAACAAAACTTGATATGTAAGACAAGGGAACTTCCCTGAACACGTTTACGGACGCGCATTTGACCGAACAGGAAGTCGGCCATTTTAAACAGGAAGTGCCCTATAACTTTGCCATACGTTGCCCGATCCCCCCCGAAATTTGGATCGGCATGCGCGGGGACGCCGCTGAAAATAACTAGTACTGAAAATAACTAGTACTGAAAATAACTAGTACCGCGCGCGGTGAATGAACGGGTGAGAGCGCGAGGCACGCGGGGAGCCGTGGCACACGGCGACCCGCGTGGGTCGGCTCGAACCCGTTCAGAACCGCGCGCGGTACTAGTTATTTTTTATCTTGTAATGTGATATTACAAGATAATATCAAATTATGGCCTTATAAGTTGTACAAAAGAAGAACAGTATTTTTTCAGATAAAAAAAGGCTTATTGTTTATCAATTTTTTCATTGTTTCAAGCTAATCTTGTTCTGGACTGTACTTGTTACAGGTCACTTTCCAAACAAAGCCTTGCCATCAGCCGGGGCATTGCCCTGGATTCAGGGCATAATCTGCAACATCAACAACCCCTGCTTTCACAGTCCCACACCAGGGGAGACTCCAGGACAGTTTGGCAACTTTAACAATTCCATGTAGGTAGACGAGAGTTTTTTAAAAACACACACGCACAGTTGGTTCATGTACTATTCTAAGATTTAAAAATTTGCAGAAAGAAATCATTGTGTTACTGTTATATTTTAAATTCATGTTGTGTTAAATTAAGACAGGCAGTAACTACGCTGTAGACCAGAAAACTGACCAGAATGCCATTAGAAAGTAAGTTAGTAAGTTACAAATTCTGAATAAGCATAATCAATCATTTGTAAAGGTGACATATTAAAGAAGAATGGCCATACTATTTGGTACCTTTTGCTTTTGTATCTTTTAGCGTGTCGTTAACTTATGTTGTAAATTGCATGAAGTTTATGTAGCAACCACCTATTTTCCAAACCAAACCATAATCTCCTTTCCAGACAACAGCTGGATTCATTCATGCATGCCACTGTAGCACAGAAATGAATGTCAAATAAAAAAAAAAATCCATCACAATCGCAATTGGATTAAACTATTTACAGTAATGTATCGCTGGAATGATAAGTTAATGCATCAATTTGTCAAATAACAATATCTCCTTCCAATAATAATTATAGGAAGGAGGTTTTTATGCAAACATTTCCAAGTTGCAACCCCAGTTTGGCTGTTGAATGAACACACTATTGAATTAATTCATCTTGAAAAAGAAACAGGGATGGGCATGTTTTGCTTTCTGCTATTCTGCAAACTAACATTATAGAGTCAGGAAAGTTATTTATTAAATTATTGTGAGATTTACCCCTTTATCTAAGCAGTGTTATTATCGATTAAGTTGAGATTACGGGCTTTTTAAAGATCTTCTGTCAGCTGCTTGTGTGAATAATTCAGCTGGGTGCTTCCTTTAACACGCCAGCTGATAAAACAAGTATGCTAGGTAGCAGTTAAATAAAAGTAAACTGATTTTTTTGTCCCAGTAAGGACTCCTCCTGTTGCTCTGTTCCCACAGACTGTCTCGTCTCTTTGTGGACACCTTTACTGTTCTGTCCTACAGTGGAAACCGGAGCTTCTCGGGCTTTCAAGACCTGATGGGAAGCATCCGGAGGCTCAGAGAAAGACCTGGAGTCTGGCCAAGTACTGCAGCCTGCTTGATTATTCTCTAGCACTGAACTGAAGGGATGCACTGACACTGATGCACACTGGTCTCTATTTTACACAGGAGGCTTATTCAGGAAAAAGAAAAAATTATGAACCTGGAGAAAAACCAGTAGATCTTAGCTCTGTGTCAGTGAAGTAGTAAACAAGGCTATGGTGTGCTGTAGTACAGGGAGACAGGGAGTATCTGCGTCAGTGAGGTTAAATGTTTAGTGATAAATTGCAAATTTGCACAAGCTTCCTTCTACATTAAACAAGCAAGCCAAGACAGCCAGACATATCTAGTTTAATGGGAGTACCCACTGCAGACAATCATGGGTTGGAGGTTCAAAAGCATTGAAAATTCATGCAGCTAGGACATTTTTGCAGGACTGATTGGTCACAGGGTTACAGTGAAGCCACAAATGGCTTTGAGCAGGTGTTAGATGACTGGCTGAATGTGGTCATTCATTGCTGTTGTGAAAGCAGCACAGTGTTTGTTCAGCCTCTCAAATACTGTAGGCAGATTAAATTACATGACTACCCCAGACAAACTGCCGAATGAATGAAAGAGGCCTCTTCAGGTGTTTATACCACATTGAGCGATGGAGGGAGGATGTAAATAATATTTTTTGTCACTTGTCACTTTTGGTGAGTAAGTGAACAAACCACTGCCACACACACGATGGACAATGCCTGATTAAAGTAATGATAGCAAGCCAAAGGCAAATAAATTATTTTAATAGATATATTTTAGCATTAGTTGTTTAATTTTATAAAAAAGATAAAAGAGAGCAATATTATTGAAATAAAATCAAAGTATTGCTTGCCATCTATTACCTGAAAGGCAACAAATAAACTCTAATCCTTGTTTTCATCCTCTGTGACCCATACAGCATTAACTTTGCGTTTTCTGAAAGATCGCTTGTAAATATATGCACACTGTACCGTTATATAATGTGTATACCTTTGTAGGTTTTTAAGTTATGCCTGGGTTTATATTTCCGTGCCTCCCACAGTTGAAACAGTGGAGGATTACATGAGAGCCAATGAGACACTGTCCACCTTCCTCCTGACCAATGGCAGCCTGTCACCTGCCACTGTTGACCAGCTGATGAAGGCTCGTCTTAACTTTCAGGTGAGGTATCAGCTGTAAATCTTTGTATATAGAAAGGTGTAATGTATAGAAATAAGGTCTCACTTATTTTCCTCTAAGTGAATTTTACCAAAAGATGTAAAATAAGTTCAGCTAAAATTGTTGAAAATGAGCAACCCATATTAGTAACTTTTAAAGTTTTTAAATAGGTTTACTAGGTAAAATTTAGAATTTCGAATATTTAAAAAAATTGCATACATAAGGTATTACCTTAATGGTAATTGGAGTTAAGAGGAAGTTTAATGTGTACTTAAATCAAAATGATCTCATGCAGGTTGCTGCAGCTGGAGCTCAGATGCAGCTGAAGGACCTGGTGTGTAATGCCACCATGTTAAGACAGTTTCTTATGGTGGATGGAGGACAAGCTGTGATGAATGATCTTCAGAATCAGCTGTGTAACCTGCCAGCCGACATTCTTCAAGAAGCTGAGCACCTTTTTCTCTCTCAGCTTGACTTCTCCAAGTTCTTCACGGTGAGAGTCAGTGGACAGGGAAACCTACCATTTACAGAAGATACAAGTGAAATCCAGAGTGAGTCTGTCGGTGCCAAGAGTAAATCTGTCTTTTCATTTGTCCCGTCAGAGAGATCGTCTGATGGCGAATGCCAGAGACCTCAGGGACATCAGCCAGTCTGTCACATCAGTGTCCCAGGAACTGGCTGTCCTCATGGATGACGTAAGAACATTAAACTGATAATTTTATTTGTCTGGTTTTAGATAAATTAATAGCCACTTTAGAAAGGTAGAATCATCACCATGGAAACACCTGAGGTCATAAGCACATTTATCCATTTAACAAAATCATGGATTTGATGTGATGGCAGTGAAGATATCATTGTTCAGATAATAAATGTATGCAAGGGTTCAGTCCACAATGAATGTAGTGTATAAAAGATGCATCGTATGGAAGATGCATTGTATACAAACACTTTTTTGTTGCTTTGTTTTATAGTAATCATATTTTCACGACTGAAATGTTTGTAATTTTTTTTGTTCCATGCTTTCTTCTGGCATTTTCCCCCTATGGTTTATCTTCCCTCCCCTCCCTTCCCTTCCGTCTGTTTTCCTCCAGGTTTCCGCCCTCTCCAGCTTTGCTGAGATGAGCGCTGCTCTCCGTCTTCTGTCTCCAGAGAATCGCACAACACTGCCCAAAAAGAGCTTTCAAGCTTTTTCGAGAATCATGTGTGGTCACCCTGAGGTTGGCGGTGAACGAATCCCGTCACTCAACTGGTATGAAGACAACGACATCAAGTCCTTCTTAGGCAAAAACGGCACTGAGGACTCTGACATTGACCGTAACAACGACACCAGTAAGAGGCTTTCCAGATCCGATCATGTGATGTGTATTTATTTGTTTACCTGTAATACGACATGATATGAATTTAAAGTTGCTGCCCATAATTGGTTTCTAAAACTCATTTTACCATAAACCCTCTACACATCCTGATATAAGTCTATGAATATTGTCTGGAAAAATAACTAAGTTTGTTGTTTGGGGAGATTTGTGTGCGTGTTTGTGTCGCGTCACTGTCACTTGTGCTCTAATGTCACCGTTCAGGACCATTCAAGTGTGCACATGAGTGAATAATTGATTCCTTGCATAACTGTTTTAGAGTGAATTAGTTGCACTAAAATCTGGCGAGTGCACTTATAATAATCATAGGTGATGTTTTGATCTGTTGTAAAACCAAAGCAACACCCTTCCCTTGTTGTTGTACCTGTTATTTTGATCTAATGTTTGGTCTTTTCTCTCCTCACTGCAGCTCCTTTCTGTAAAGCTTTGATCCATGGTCTAGAATCCAACCCGCTTTCTCGCATCGTGTGGCGAGGAATCAAACCTCTCTTTATTGGAAAACTGCTGTACACACCAAACACTCCTGTAATACAACAAGTCATGAAAGAGGTACAGTATGAGAGCTGTAACCGATGTTTTGTCAGACACTTCACTTACAATTGTTATATACACTAGTATCTATCATATATGGTTACTGCCAAAATGGAAGGCATGTTTCACTGTTGTCATTTTACCAAACCAATTAATAATCTCTAGGCAATTTCTTTTGTTTATAATTCATAAAGTGTTCATGTGCGTATAATCTGCATAGGAATAAAAACTGACTTTAGGCCTGTGCAGGAGGTGGCCAAGAGGGAACATATAGATGGAGAAGCGGATTTGACCCAACACTAAACCTTGGGGCACTCCATTGAGAGCACCTTTTGCTGAAGTTCTAGCATCAGCAATACCAATGTAAAAAACCTGTGTCTAAAAGACCTGAACCATTGTAGATCTGAGCTATATTCCAGTGTACCCGAGTTTCAAGATGGTGTCATGTCTTCAAATCTTAATTATTTTTGACATTATACTGTATTCTGTTGCTTTACTTGTTGTAAGACAACTTAATGCATAATGGAATAAAAGCATCCATTAGATAACTGCAATTTGTGTCTTTGAAAGATGAACAAAACCTTTGAGGACCTGCAGATCCTCCAGCAGCTGAATGAAGCCTGGATGGAGGTGGGACCACGCGTCAAGAACTACATGGAGAGCAGTGCAGAGATTCAACTGCTGAAGGTCTGATTCACCAACTGCTGCCAATGTTGTGACATATTTACTTTATTTAAAAATCTGTTTGTTTGCGTATGACAGGATTTGTTAAGGAGGCCAGAAATTGCAGTACTGGTGAACCTGCGTTTACAGAACACGTCCTGGACGGCCTCGCGGATCTCTCGTTTTCTGTCCACACCCTTGCCAGATGCCAGCAGAAATCCAGGAGCACCACCAACCTGGTTGGACATCTACAATGACGTCAGCCACACTATCTCCACCCTCGCACAAGTCACTGAGGTTCTTTATTCCTGTGTTTCTTTTTTTTTTTCATTCTTCTAATGCAAAAAGTATAGAAATGTCAGCCCACTAATGGAAATAGATACAACAGAATTTTGTAAAACTGTATATTATGTTTTTTCCTGTCATTTACCATTCATATCTTTTACACTCTTTTTTTCCCACTGCAGTGTTTCTCTCAGGACAAACTGGAGGGGCTAGAGACTGAGGGTCAGTTGATTGTCAGAGCTTTGGAGCTTCTGGAGGACAGGCAGTTTTGGGCCGGTGTTGTCTTTCTCCTGCCTAATTCCTCATCTCCTGAGCTGCCGCCCCACGTCACCTACAAGATCCGAATGGACATTGATGATGTTACCCGGACCAATAAGATCAAGGACAAGTAATGAAAAAAGATTGGAATTTCTTTTCCCATAGTTGTAGAGATGTAGAGAAGATGTAGAGCCCAGGTGTGGGCTGTATAAACACCATGGATTTGCCCTAAATTACAGATTACAGACTTTTATTGTACCATTACAGTCAACTGTATAGTTACCTACTTAAGCCAATGCAGTTGTTCTACCAGTGTTTTACCCATTTTTGAATGGGTATATTTATATTTATATTGACATTGGAAAGAATATTTAATGATCTACTATTCACAGTTCTCCTCAAAGAAACGTGTACCAGTTTTGGTCATTAGGTGATAGGATTGTATTTTCCGAATACAAGTTTGTGTAATCAATTACACAAACTTGTATTAATTATTTTTCATCAGTTTTAAGACAACCTTTGCAACAGGAGAGTCTACTTTTCTTTATGCTGACATTCTCCAGCCACCAACATAAAAAAAAAAAAAAAAAAACAATCAACACAGATTTGGTCATTTTTTATCAGGTTTTGGGATCCTGGCCCAGCAGCTGACCCATTTAATGACATGCGCTACATCTGGGGTGGATTTGTTTACGTCCAGGACCTGGTGGAGAGCGCGGTGAGTCGAGTCCTGACTGGAGTTCGACAGACTACTGGCATCTACATCCAGCAAATGCCCTACCCCTGCTATGTGGACGATGTGTAAGTTTTATGTCATTCTAAATAATTCCGATTTTATGAACCATCTCTATGAGTACATCTACAATGTACTATTTGAATGTTTCTTTAGTAGGTTCAGAGAGATCAAATTTGATTTGAAGTAAAACAGGTCAAATATGTTGATGCAACACGGCAACCTTTTTTTGCATTAGAAAATAAAAAACTGATGCTGATTTATGTTTCCTCCTGTTTTGTCAGTTTCCTACGAGTACTGAACCGTTCCCTGCCACTCTTCATGACGTTAGCCTGGATCTACTCGGTTGCTATGATCATCAAATCTGTGGTGTACGAAAAGGAGGCAAGGTTGAAGGAAACCATGAGAATTATGGGTCTGGGAACAGGAACTCTGTGGCTCAGCTGGTTCATCAGCAGCATGGTTCCTTTCCTGGTCTCTGCAGGACTTCTCATTACTCTGCTCAAGGCAAGATGACCTCTAACTCCGCAATTATTGTTATATGCATTACATACTAAATGGCAGGCTCGGCATGTGCAGTAGCATGCATGAAAATTTGTGCTTTTTGAAAGTGTTGTGGTGGATGTTGAAAGGACAGACTGCTATAGTCCCTGTTAAATCTTTTGTTCTTGTCCCTCATCCTTTCAGTGGGGGGACATCTTGCCGTACAGCAACCCAGCTGTTGTCTTTTTCTTCCTCACTGCATTTGCTACTGCCACCATCATGCAGTGTTTCCTCATTAGTACTTTCTTCTCCAAAGCAAACCTGGCTGCTGCCTGTGGGGGGCTCATATACTTTGGCCTTTACCTGCCTTATGTACTGTGTGTTGCCTGGAGGGACCACCTCAACAGCACACACAGAGTTCTTGCGGTGAGTAAATTTGTTGTAAATACAATAACAAAGTTTGGATGTGTGAAGTTCTCAGGGAAAAAAAGTGACTCCTGGCTTTTGAATGACAATGCAATTATTTATGGCTTTTTTTACAGGCAGTTATTGTACAAATAAAACAATAATAATTCGCTCTTCTTTCCTCAGAGTTTTCTCTCTCCTGTGGCGTTTGGATTTGGCTGTGAGTATTTCTCTCAGTTTGAGGAGCAAGGTGTGGGCATCCAGTGGTACAACATGCACTCTAGTCCTGTGGAAGGAGACTCGTACAGCTTCACGATCTCGATTACCATGCTTTATGTTGATGCCTTCATCTACGCCACTGCTGCCTGGTACATCGAAGCTGTGTTCCCTGGTACGAATACACTCACTGTCATGGAAATTTGATCTGACAACCCCAAAACATTAAGTCTCAATTAAAGCTCCCAAAAGTGTATTGGACTAAAATTAATGTCCTCAGGCAGAATCTGTCTTTTTTTCTGTCTAATACAAATGTATTTACTGTTTGAACAGAATATTGCTTAATGTTTTTGTGATACAACAGGTGAATATGGGATCCCCAGGCCTTGGTATTTCATCTTCCAGATGAACTACTGGGGTGGAGTTCCCTTGGAGGCAGGCATGCCAATCCCACCAGCACCTTCAGAGCAGGATGAAAGTATGTTAGATTAGAGTAAATGTTTTTAATTCTAATTGTATTAGCCATGTATTTGCGGATGATAATGAAAATTCATAATTTAAAATGTATTGTGAAGATATTGAAAATTAACTTATTTCTTAGGATGTGGTGAAACTGGATAATATTTAAGGCATTTAAGATTTAAAACACCAAATGTACAACATGCACAATAGTGTATTTTATACATTTAAATTGCACAATGGTCAGTAGGCTGATGCAGGTTTGTAAACCATACGTTTTTGTGGAATTGGGAACAAAGATCGCAATTCAGATTTTTAACTGTGTTGAAGAAGACTGTCATCAGACTTTTTGGGAAATTCATCCACCCCTTGTTGGATCATGTATTCTCTTGTTTGTGTCTCTGTCATCAGATCACATTGAACCAGAGCCCAGTAACTTAATCCTGGGTGTGAGCATCAGAAACCTGGTGAAAATTTACAAGAGGGGAGCAAAACTGGCAGTCAACCACCTCAATCTGAAGTTTTATGAGGGACAGATCACCTCATTTCTTGGCCACAACGGAGCCGGCAAAACAACCACCATGTGAGTAGAGTTGACTGAAACACAACAGCACTGAGCCAACTATTATGTTCTTTTAGAACAATTTAGTTTTTTTTTGTTTATGAGGATCAGATGCAAAATATTTGCATTTGTACTGTCTATGTATTATGAATGTGATAAATTAGAAAGAGTTCAAATGATTCATTATGTGCATATGTTAGATCTGTTCTAACAGGTCTGTTCCCTCCTACCTCTGGAACCGTTTACATCAAGGGGATGGACATTCGCCATGATATGGATATCATCCGAAGGACACTGGGAGTCTGTCCACAACACAATGTCCTTTTTGACATGTAAGGTTCCCCTCTGCCATGTCTGCTGTGTTCTGAAATTTGACACATTTTTCTAAATAAATAAGACTACAAATGTCTTACTTCAGCCGGCAATTTTAGTCAATGATTCATTTTTACAGATTTTCATATAAAGTCAACTTGTGTTTGTCTGTCTGCTTTGTCAGACTAACAGTGGAGGAGCATGTCTGGTTTTATGGAAGTCTGAAGGGTTTATCTGAAGCTGAGGTGAAAGATGAGCTGGACACTCTGCTGGACGATGTGGGTCTACTGCACAAACGGCATGAACAGACCAAAAACCTCTCTGGTAAACACACTAATTGTAAATGTATTAATGTAAAAGGGGTAAAACATTTTTTAATCAACTCTTTCAATTTCTGTTCCGTCAGGTGGTATGCAGAGAAAACTGTCTGTGGCAATAGCATTTGTTGGCAGGTCTAAGGTGGTTGTTCTGGATGAACCTACAGCTGGAGTCGATCCTTACTCTCGCAGAGGGATCTGGGATCTGTTACTCAAATATCGCAAAGGTGTGCGACTGTTGGCTGTGTATTAATGATCGTGATGTGGGGTTAAGCTCAGAAGCCTGCTATATTTCTTGTAGGTTGCAAGAACATTAACCCTGCAGAAAATCTACGAAATACCCTCTTTACATGTGTTTGGGGATCAAAGGGATGTTGCTTTTTAAGGTACTAGAGTCTAATGGTTAAACCCAAGGGGAAGAATTTACATGTCCTGGACCAGTTGCTTTATATGGAATATAATAATAGTTTCTTTGATTTAAACAGCAGAATGGTTTCTTAATTGGCAGTATTTCAAAATATACCATGATTTTAAAAACTGAAAAGCTTAACTGAAACTGAAAGCTTAATAGTTCTGCTATAACAATGTTTGTGCTACTGTTCCTCAAATAATTATTGCTATCACTCACCTGAAATATAAACACACCTCTTCCTATGTTTCTAATTGACCTGAAAAACACAAATATCAAGACCAAGAAAATTAATTTCTCTCATGTTTTCTCCACAAGACCGGACTATCATCTTGTCTACCCATTACATGGACGAGGCAGAGCTGTTAGGCAATCGGATCGCCATCATCTCCCAGGGGAAGCTCTGCTGCTGCGGATCACCACTCTTCCTGAAATCCCAGCTAGGATCAGGATATTACCTCACTGTGGTGAAAAGGGAAGGACTAAACACCAGCACGCCCAGCAATACCAGTATCTGCACCAGTACTGGTACTAGCACCAACAAGCTGCCTCCACTCAAGGTCTGGTTTTTTTAACTTAATTTTAGATGCTAAGATTTTATTTGTATGAACTGCATTAAAGGAAAGTGAGTAAAACACTGGAAATAGCAATACTCACGCAAAACATGCACACTTTAACATGCATACTTTAACTTCCTTTTCAACAAACCTGTAGAGAAGTGACATTCACCTGCTTTGGTCCCCACTCAAGTCTCACAGCAGGAGTCTACTCTTCTTTCTTTTCTTCTGTGCTTCATTTCCTATTTTTTATTTAAAGTGGCAGTGCTTTTCTTTGTGTTTTTGTATCAAAGCGATATTTTTAGACACACCCAAAAAATCATGAACAGAAGACTTGAGAGAAACTCCATAATTTTATTTATCTTATCTTATTTATCTCTGTTGTACAGCACTTTGTTTCAGCTGTTGTTGTTTTTTTTAAAGTGCTTTATAAATAAAGTTGGATTGGATTGGATAATTCTTAACGCCACAGCTGTATTTTTTTTGCATGTTCTGAGCCACTATTTTCTAACATATACTATAGTGAAGAAGAGAATTTCTGCATTTGCTTGACATGCACTTAAACTCTGTTTCAGGATAGTGAGTCATCACTGAGTGAAGACACTGGTCTCGGAAGTGAAGACTGCAGCTCAAGTGAGTGTTTAGCAGCTAAAACCTCATTATGTGGCCATTTGGAAATGCATTTTCTTTTGGCACCGGTTTTGTATTAAGTAATTAATAATGAAAAGCTCTTATTTTTTTCCCCTCTCTGGTTGTTATCATCATCCTTATCATCATGGCAGACCTGGCAGCGTTGCTTTCCCTGGTACATCATTACATCCCAGGTGCAAGGTTGGTGGAGGAATCGGGACACGAGGCAGTGATCAACCTGCCGCAGGTAGCTGCTAAGGACAGTAGCCTGGCCTTATTTCTGTCCGAACTGGACCAGAGGCTTCCTGAAATGGGCATCAGCAGCTACGGCCTTTCAGACAGCACACTGGAGGAGGTAAAACATCAACATTTACATTGATGTATTAATAAAGAAGTCACCACTTACTAACAAAAAATCAAAAAATTCAGCAAATTTAGTGCGGACCAAAGCAGGTGAACACTGCGCTTGGTCAATGGTTGTACAAAATATAACATATATGGTCCGGTATCAAACCTCATCTTCAACAAACATGGAGAGAAGCCACATTTTACCATTTTTATCACAGTTTAACAACATACCGTACACAAGCACAGAGCTGGTTTAGTATGTCCTGTCCTCTCTCAGTGGTACCTGCAACCTCACAGTCCCAGACTGCTCTTCTTTCTCTTCTTCATCTCTACTTAATTTCCGCATCTTGAGGGATTTTAAATAAATTGGCAAAGTTTTTCTTTGTGTTTTTGCATAGAGGGAAGACTATGGGACTGAATTTTCATTAATTGTTCATCCATTAGTACTTAAATAGAGAAGAGTTCCATGCTAAAAATTAAAATGAGTAAATTTACCTTGTTACCACAAATCAAACATCCACCTTCAATTGGTGATTTTTCCTTTACACTAAATGCATTAATTAAGGAGGGAATTGTGTTTTTTTTTTTTTATTTTAATCTTTTATCACAGCCTTCATTCCATTAATTTTCAGATTTTTCTGCGAGTGGCAGAGGAAACGGGTGTGGATGCTGAACCTCTGCTGCAGGCTGAATCTCCCCTCAGTGAACAACCATCAGCAGGACAGAGAACAGAAAGACAGCCTGCTGAAGAACCAGAGACAGGTATGCACTAGCACTCTGGCTCATACAGTAGTTATGTGTGTACATACCACACGGTGTGTCCATGTATACTCGGTACATGTCTTCAATTATGACTGTTTGTTTCCATACTGCTGCCAGGAAGGAAAAGGCTTCATAAGCAAGGTACCCTCACATCATCAGTTACTGACAGTCATGATATAAACTTTTTTTTCAGTTAACATACAAATATTTGCTAATATTACCATCACTCTTCTTTAAAGCTGCAGAGTGAAACATTCTGTGATGTTTGTTGTTGTTTATTTATTATTCTGCCTCCGTTTGGTCTTCGCAAACAGAAACATTTAACATTGTTTGTACGCTCAGCCTTCATCTGAAAACTCTGTCATGCAATACCATCAGACCTGACTGAGGGAGCTTTTGTGTGTATACAGTGGTAGTGCAGGGGCGGATGGGGACAAGATGCATTTATCCTGTCAACCTGCTCAAAGAAAGCAGTATAATTCACCTCTGAAAGTTTTCATGGGTGCATAGTTGTGTTTTCAGTCATACTTCAGTCCGTTTGCAGCCGCTTCACGACATTGCTGTTGCCTCTGTCTGATATAAATTAAATCACCTCCTGTATGCAGCATGGGAATGTCACCAGGCGACATGAGATCTAAACACTGCTATACTGAGAAACACAGAGTCGTGTGGAGGCTCATTCAGCACTGCATGAACTCAGTTGACAATATTTTGAATGTAACATATATATTTGTTTACATTGAAAGATACATACTACTACTACTACTTAAAAGTGATTTAACCACTTATCCGTTTATGACAGTAAGTACACACCAAAGTCATGTCCTGCTCCTACTACAGTTAAGCAGGCTGTAGTCTGACTATTGTCTCCATCATATTAAAGGTGGTTGCAGTATATCAAGTATACAGTATAAGTCCTCATCCTGTGCCTTTTCTGTTTACAGAGCCGCAGGAGACAGACTGTCTGAGTGGAGACGGTCGAGGTGGGATCCCCCTGACTGGCTGGTGGCTGACCTGGCAACAGCTGAGGGCTCTCTTTGTTAAACGTTGGCTTTATGCTCGGAGAAGCCGTAGAGGCATCTTTGCTCAGGTGACCCCAAGCACCAGCAACAGTTAATCAAGAGACAGATTTTTTTTAGAAATGGTCTGTGCTTTTTCTCTTCCATTGTGTTTCTGTTCATAAAAACGAGAATTCTGCCATCAATTAGCTGACCAAGAATATTTAGCTGGCTATACTTGTTTCATGTTTAGGTTCGGTATGTATATTGATCGTGATTCATTACCAGAGAAACATGTTCAAAGTCTCTGAGCTGAAGTTTTCTTCACATTTCAGGTCGTTCTACCTGCCATGTTTGTCCTGGTTGCCCTTCTCTTCAGTCTCATTGTACCGCCGTTTGGGAAGTACCCTGCTGTGCAACTGCAGCCGTGGATGTACGGACAACAGTACACCTTCTTCAGGTTGGCCTCCACCAGTTTGGTTTATTCTCTCAAATGTATCCACCAACTAAGTGAATGTTTAATTCTATGACATAACAGCTCATTTTCATCCCTAAAAATCCGTGGTTTAACAGTAATGATGCCCCTGGGAACCCAGCCATTGAGAACTTATTGGAAGCTCTTCTGGACCAACCAGGCTTTGGTACCAAGTGCATGGAGACTGAGGAAGAAGACAACAGCACGTAAGACAATCTCTGTAAACACAAAAATTTCTCTGGCATCAAAGAGTTAGTGAGATGCAATTAAAATCCATGAGTACATTTTTATATAATTAAAAACCAGTGTTGGTTAGGATCCAAGTATATTGATCTCAAAAATAGTCATTGCATGTTTTGCATAAACATGTACAGATCCACTTATAACAGGAGGGGAAAAAAAACTGTGTAGTGATGAAAACATTCTGAAAGTTTAGTTTTTTGATTAAGAATATTAAATAATCCATCACTTAATTAACTTCTGCCTTTGAAGTAATCTGTATACTTCAATGTTTTTCATTGAGGCAACTTTTTCATGTTAAAAGCAGATAAAAAATCTCTATGTTTACTGCATGTTCTTTGTGCAGGAGCACTCTGTGTGAAGATGAGCGGGGTGGTCTGTTCATGCGACCACAGGTTTCATACTCCACCTGGCAGATGTTCAGCAGAGGCAACTGGAGCCGAGACCAACCCTCTCCTGAATGTCAGTGTAGCACAGAGGACGTCCGACGGATGCTGCCCGACTGTCCGCAGGGAGCGGGTGGACTGCCGCCACCACAGGTGAGTGTAGTAATGCAATGTTTCAGCTTGTGCTGAGTGAAAATGTACTGCAGAATGTGTCTGTCCCTAATTTTCAGTGGAGATCTTTTAATGTGTTACTTTTCAGATGAGGAGACTGACTGGAGACATCCTCCAAAATCTGACCAGTTATAACATTTCTGACTACCTGGTCAAAACCTACTCTCAGATCCTCAAGAAAAGGTGCTACAGTGACAAAAATACAGTTTAAAATCTTGAATTGTAATTTTCTTGTCTTCTAGTCGTGATTATTGGTCAGCTTCTTTTCTGAGTGGATTTTTTTCTTTCTGAATTTACAGCCTGAAACAAAAGAAGTGGGTGAATGAATTCAGGTAAACTGTTGGGATGAAACACACAAAAACACTATTTTGGCAGCAAAATATCTGCTGCCTCTTGAGTTTTAGTGCCTACGTTTTGAGCCCTTTGTCAAAAATGACTTAGTTAAATTTCTGTGTTGCAGATATGGGGGCTTCTCTCTCGGGGGCAGAGCCACACAGACTTTACCTCATGCTAATCAAGTCCAAGACTTGATGATGGCAATCAGGACTCGTTACAGAGTACCACAGGTATAGTGAGGTCTTAGGCTGGTTTTATCATTCCTTATGTTTTTGTGAGTCTTATATAATGTGTGTTATTTCCTCACAGAACAGTTCACTGAATAATCTTTTGAACCGACTACCTGATATTCTTGGAGAACTCCACAGTCAAAACAATATCAAGGTAAATGTGTGTCTGTTATGAGTCTTCAGTGGAGAATTTTGATATAAAAGGTTTTGAGCAAAGTGTTTCTTTCTGTTGTACTTAGGTGTGGTACAACAACAAAGGTTGGCATGCCATGGTGTCATTTGTCAATGTGATGAACAATGGCCTGCTGAGAGCGAGCCTGCCGCCAGGGCCAGAGAGGAGGAGACACGGCATCACTGCCTACAACCACCCACTCAACCTCACCAAAGAGCAACTCACAGAAATGGCCATGTAAGATTTTTTTTTTTAAAATGTTGAAGAATTAGCCAACATTCTGTTCCATCATGCAAGAACCTTCCATAAAGCTGATTACAGGAAGTAAAGAGTCGCCAAGAGTTTGGATGAGTTTAATAAAGTTTCATAAAGGATTGGACTGATTTAAATTGTTAAAGCGACATTTATTTACTGTGTGTGTTGCTTACCCACCTCTGTGCCACTTTTCAGGATGACAACTTCAGTTGATGTTCTGGTTTCCATCTGCGTCATCTTTGCCATGTCCTTTGTGCCGGCCAGTTTTGTCCTTTTTCTGATCGAGGAGCGAGTCAGCAAGGCCAAACACCTTCAGTTTGTCAGCGGGGTCAAACCGATCCTCTACTGGCTGGCCAACTTCACCTGGGATATGGTCAGTACTCGAGAGAAAATCAATCACACACCCGACAGTTGTTATGTTTTGAAATTCCCATTTAATTTTGTTATTCAGCACCAAATCACAACCCATTATTTCAAGGCTCTTTACACATTCAAAACACCTCACAGCTTCCATGATTATATTTGTGTAGAAATTGAAATCAGACCCTCTGACTTAAACCAGCCCAGTGCAGATCCTTTAATCTCAATGACATGCAGCCTGTGCCATTATTCTAGTACACATGCTGTATAAGAGAAACATCCTCTGGTTAATTATCCCTTGTATTACAGTTGAACTACACTGTCCCAGCCACCATGGTGGTACTGATCTTCATCAGTTTCCAGCAGCAGTCGTACGTGTCTGAGACAAACCTGCCCGCTCTCATCCTGCTGCTCCTCCTCTATGGGTATGTTTAATTAAACTTCACTTCACCATGTGGCTACTCACCAAAAATCACCTGTCATAAAATCAGACCAGACTGAATGATCAGAGCTCCTAAATCAGTCTAATTAATTAATTTTACCTCACGTTTCATTTGAATGAAGTTATTTCAGAGTCTTCCTGTTTAAGACATTACAAACTGTGAGCTTCCCTAAAACATAAATATTTTTAAAACATACCTACTGTAACGACACAGGCTAACATATTTGCTGTAGTATAATATTCTCTGTAAAGTATTTACTTATATGAAAACGTCTTCCACATTACTTAAATGAACTAATACATTCACGTGAGTTTTCATCTCTCCATTGTCCCAATTAAATGATTGCCTTCCTCTTCCTGCTTCCTTCGGCTCAGCACTAACTGGATAACTTAATTGTCCTTTTAGGTGGTCCATCACCCCTCTCATGTACCCAGCGTCCTTTGTTTTCACCGTCCCCAGCACAGCTTATGTGGTTCTGACCTCCATCAACCTCTTCATTGGAATTAACGGCAGCATCGCCACCTTTGTCCTGGAGCTGTTTGTAGATGAGGTAAAAAAAAAAAATGCACTTATTACAAACAGGAGACGGCATGTAATGAATAAGCCAGAGTTAAAACTAAAGAAAAACTCTCAGCTATAATATTTCAGAAAGCTGCTGTGTATTGAAGCAGCGTTACTGTTCACACTGTCATCAGCTCAGGATTGCATGCAGTCATGTCAGTCTTTGTAAGAATTTTCTAAGTTAATTGTCTGAGATTAAATAAATAAAAAATATGTCCACAAACGTCAAGTGTGGCAGGACAGCCAGGAATCACACTGAACAGTAATGAATAATAAAGTGAAACAATAACAATGCATACAGTGTTCTTATCACATTTTAACTTCTTTCCAGCATCTGAATGAAGTAAACCGGATCCTGAAAAAGGTCTTCCTTATTTTCCCTCATTTCTGTCTGGGGCGGGGCCTCATCGACATGGCCAAAAATCAGGCCATGGCAGACGCCTTCCAGAGACTGGGTATGAAGCCACAGAGTGTTTATTTCTGCTCTGCACACTGTTAGACTCACACATGTCGACTCTGTGTGTAACCTCAGAAACATTTCTGCATCTCATAAATTACCATTGAAGCACATTGTGTTGTTTAAGATGCAGTGTTTACGTCCAGCCTATGTTTCCACCATCCTAGAGAATGTATGTTTATGTATTACATCTTTTTATGAACACACACTTGTCTTTCTTTCCTTCTGTTCCAGGCAGTAAACAGACTCTGGATCCTCTACAATGGGATTTTGTCGGGAAGAACTTGTTTGCGATGGCAGCTCAGGGTGTTATCTTCTTCATCTTCACCATAATGCTGCAGTACAAGTTTTTCATACGCTTCAGGTATGATTTAAACTGCTCTAACCCCAATAGAGAAACCTTACTTTAACATGAAATAACTGTAGAGATATTGTATTTAGTAATGAGATGCACATATGTTACAGCTTGTGGTCCTCCTGTGCTCTTGAATGTCTCTCTAGGCCGTGGTGGGTTGAGCCCGAGATGCCTCCTCTTGCTCCTGAAGACGAGGACGTTGCCAGGGAGAGACAGCGGGTCAAAAGTGGCCAAGCCCAATCAGACATCCTCACCATGATTGACCTGAGCAAGGTATAACCGGCACCTGAAAAGTTCAGCGTTGTGTTATAAGAAGATCTCTTTTATGGAAGCAGTGTTGGTCAAAATCATCAACCTAAGTTTATCCACCTATTGATTGTCACTGACATGGAACTAATTGCTCATTCAAACTGCCTAAATTATGTTTGTTTTGACCCTTGTGTATTTTTCATGAACTTACAATCCACCTTCACCTGTCATTCATTCAGTTTGTTGAAAATAATTATTATATCTTAAGTGTTTTCTGCCACAGAATTGTCATTGTAGCCTTCTTTGGGTTTTTCAGGTTTATAAATCAGGTAAGAAGCCGGCGGTGGATCGCCTCTGCCTCGGGATTCCACGTGGCGAGGTGAGAGATTTTTCGGATGAAATGCAACACTGATAATGTCATAGTTAATTTAGGACAAATAATACATTTACACTGTGCCTGTCATCGGCTGTAGATACAGCCATAGTCATTGTCTACAATTATTGCTTGTTATCATGGTTTTATCTATGAGTCAATTGGAAAATGTCCCAAAAATTGTGTTATACCTGATACTGATGACTGTAATGGACATGTCCTATGTTCTTATAGAGGTTCTTATATGCAAGTTGTGTTCTGTCTGTCTGTCCAGTGCTTCGGTCTGCTGGGGGTGAACGGAGCAGGGAAGACATCTACATTTCGCATGCTGACTGGAGACACACCTATCACCTATGGAGAAGCTGTCCTGAACCAGTACAGGTACAAATGGTTTCTGTCACCCAGTTATTCAACTTGAATGACATGAACCAGTATCCACAAAATGTCATTAGCTTTTTTTTCTTTGTCAGGAAACACTAAATACAAAAAAAATCCTAATATATTTATAGTTAAAAGGCTTGTATTTGCAACAGGTATTCACTGTTTTGGCATTCTTCAGCTTGAAAAGCACTAGATGTAGATATACAGTAGTAGCAGTAATAGAAGTAGAATAGTTTGAGGAAATTAGTACTGGAAATTGAGAAGGTCCTACCATGGTTGTGCCAGTGCTCCCGTTATCCATATGGGACATGTATGTCTGTCGGTATTATAGTCATTAAACACTAAATTCACTCAGGTCAAATCTCCGTTGACCATTAAAATGTCCAGAAATTGTTTAGCATGTAAAGCATGTTGGCTCATCTCTACTTTACAATAAAATCCAGAGTAGTCACACCAGCATTGATATTATTAGTGGTAGTTTTAGTATGTTACTGTATATCAGCAGTGTTGGTGATAAACTGTGTTTCCATGTGGTTCTCTTAGTGTTCAGAGAGAAATGGAGCAAGTCCACCAGTTGATGGGTTACTGTCCACAGTTTGACGCCATCAGTGACCTGCTGACAGGTCAGGAACATCTGGAGCTGTACGCTCGCCTGCGCGGGGTTCCAGAGGAATCTGTTTCCAAGGTAAAGGAACAGTTAACAAGCTCTATATTCTGTTGAGAAAACACAGTTAGCAATAAGGCTAATCACCTTAAAATAATCCAAATTCTGTTTTTCTTCTCCGTGCTGCAGGCATTGTGTGAATGCAGCATTGCCCCACATAGTATACTGCGCTATGATGTTGCTGATTTCGAGATGTCTAGTTTATTTTCTGGTCTCAGATTCAGTGGCCTGTTATTTTTAGGTACCTGTTTTAGCTACAGCATGCAGGAGAGGTTGCTTTCTCTCTTCTCTATCTCTGTCCCTCCCTTTTTATAATCTATTCATTGGGGTATTGGTCCATATGTCCTTATGTGTAGTGACAGGTTTTTCAAGCATCTGTCATAAAAGCATGGCTTCTCTGTTGCGCTACAGGTGGCACAGTGGGGCGTGAAGAAACTTGGACTGACGCATTATGCTGAGCAGGAAGCTGGAGGCTACAGTGGAGGCAACAAGAGGAAACTCTCCACTGCTATCTCCCTTATTGGGGCTCCACCGGTCATATTCCTGGTGAGGATCAAACTAGTTCACGAAAGTGTTTTCCTCCTCCTGTAGTTCATTTCCATCAACGTAATATCACCTGTTGAAATCCACATGTAAGTAACTGTAGTACGGCATTGGCTCATTTCTTTGGTGAAGAAGTGTCCACTACTGTATCCTATGCTAAAGGAAGCACCTGACTTTAACATTGAGTGAATTTAACGAGCTCTTCTCATGTACGCCATTTGGAAACATTTGGGTCATTTCAATTTGAACAATTTGAAACAACTTTTACTCTGAAATGAATATGTACATTCAAATTGGTTGGCACAAATCCTTTCTAAAAATAAATGTAGATATTACTGTCTTTATTTGATTTGTGTTTTTTTTTGTGTGTCAGGATGAGCCCACCACTGGTATGGATCCAAAAGCCAAACGATTTTTGTGGAACTGTATCCTGAGTGTCACCAAAGAGGGAAGAGCTGTGGTTCTAACCTCCCACAGGTAGGAGGATAAGTAAAGTACATTTGTACTTAACATATTTGTACTCATGAGGACTTATCTTGTACAAGGCTGTAAAGACTGAGACACAATAGCAGGATGACCTACAAATCCCTGTAAAAAAAAAAACAGACATGAGTCAGAGTATTTTTAAGCCAAATCAGTTGTCTTTTCAGCTTTGCAGCTCAAGGTTGACTCAGTGTGTAAATGCTAATAACTTAATTCCTGTGTTTTGTATGGTCAGTATGGAGGAATGTGAGGCTCTCTGCACCAGAATGGCCATCATGGTGAATGGCAGGTTCCAATGTCTGGGCTCTGTTCAACACCTGAAGAACAGGTAAGCACACAGTACATATTCAAGCTGCCCCCAGACATTGTATCAGCTATTGCACCTTTTGTTGTCAGTGAAGCCAGTATTTTAGGAGAATATTGCCTTTATAGCAAGGAGATCCGAGCCTTACGTGATCTCTAAGCTAAGTGATGAATCAGGAGTATTGTTTCTCTCTGTCCTTCATCTTTCAGGTTTGGCGATGGCTATACCCTCATCCTCCGTTTGTCAGACGCTAACTCGAATCCAGACTTGTGTCCCGTCAGCGCATACATGAAGAACTCTTTTCCCAGCATTGAGCTGAAGGAGCGTCACCACAACGTGCTGCAGTTCCAGCTGCCCTCCCATGCCTGCTGCCTGGCTCAGGTCTTCGATGTGTTGGCTAACAACTACGAGGAAGTGGGCATTGAAGACTTCTCGGTTTCACAGACGACCCTGGACCAGGTGAGGATGATACTGCAGCTGCTCTTTACTCTCTCTCAAACAATAAAAACACATTTTTATTTAGTAGTTTGGTTTTTATACAGATAAAACTGAAAACTTTTTTTTTTATCATACTTTAAATAATACAAAGGTGTTAAAGTTGGATAGTTTTCGAATATCATCTGACGAAGTATTTTAATGGAAGGGTTTTCAGATTCTATTGAAATGAAACAGATGTTTAAGGTTTTGATCATGTCATTCAGCCACATTTCAACAGTGTTTCCTTTGCAGTATCTGGGAATTATGATATTATTTATTTAAAATCGTAGTTTGTTACTTTTAATTATAAACATGTCTGTTAAATTCAAACCAATGTCAAACCATTGTCACAGACCTTTGCCAAGGCTTAAACACTTTGTCACCTGTGTTTGTACTTCACATCCACTGCATCCAGAACACTTTCTGGATCTGTATTGAATTTACCTACTTGTAGCTATTACTTTCTTACATAAGCATGACAAAATTCATCCTGATATTATAAGATGTCGCTGAGATATACACATCTGAACTTGTTAAATGGGACTGAACCATGTTAAATTTAAATTGCGCCAAATCTCTGATCTGGATGAAATTTAGAATTTGGTCTGATGGTATAGTTGCTTCTTTTTTTCTTTTTTTCTTTGTTTACTCATTATTGGGATTTCTTGAAATTGTATACAAACATACTTGGGTGATCACCTACTCCTCACAAAAGATATTACATTACATTACATGCCATTTAGCAGACGCTTTTTTCCAAAGCGACTTACAATAAGTGCATTCCAACATTTGGGTACAAGTAAGCCAAACTATAAAGTGCTAGTCATAAGTGCAATGTACAAGTAAGTGCTTTTTTTTATTATTTTTTTTCTTCTTCCCTTTTTTTGTCATCGTCGTTGTCTTAGTTGAGTTAGAGTCGAAAGAGGTGTGTAATATATGTGTAGATATCAGATTGATCCAAAAGCTGTAGACTGAAGTTGCAAACAGAAGAACAGACAACAGACATTTACACAGGAAGTGAATTCTAGTGCTCAAACTCCCCTGTGCTGCTGCTGTATACACAAACCCTCCCTCGGTCAGGTCTGATAGTATTACTTGCCAAAAAGCAAACATCGCTAAAAGAAAGCTCATGTCAAATGCCATTTTTATATAAACAAATTGTCTGACATTAAAGCTGGCCCATTCGTTGTTGTAGGTGTTTGTCAACTTTGCCAAAGAGCAGACTGATGACAGCTGCCTCACAGATGTGTTCATCAGCAACGGGACAGTACAGAGCAACCAGGCTGGTCTGCCCACCAGGGTTTACCCTCCCATCATCCAACCACAATCACCAGTCACATCGCCTCAACAAAGCAAGACCACACAGCAGCATGCGACACCATCTGACAGCAAACCCAAGGGAGGGAAATCAAAAAAGACCACATCTAGTAAGTGTAAATCTAAAGAAGACAAATCTACAGGGGAAAACAGCTGCTGTATGGCTATGACCAAAATACCTCAGCCAGTAGAGCAGACCCAGGCGATGTGTCCAATAAGCCGGAGGAGTAGCAGCAGTTCATCAGACAGCAGTAAAGGTGGAGAACCCAGTGGATCCCGACACAGAGGACAGAGCTCCAGTAAACATCCTTCTGCACTTTTTATAGTCGGCAGCAACACACAAGACAGTGATCTGTGAAGTTACTGGTGAGCACAGGCAAAAGAAGCAGTTTGGACCAATTGTAAGCAAAGAAAATGTTATTCTTCATTTTATATTTATTTAACTGTTGCTCAATGTTTGCTGCAAAATCAATATGTAACACAGGAGCAACTGAGCTGATTTGGAATCTCAGTATGAAGTTAATGTTAGGAAATATGGAATTTCACAGTTATCAGTTAATTGAACTGACTCTGAGTTTAGTCACATAAAGGCCTCAGTTAGCAACAGTTACACTTTCCTAATAATAGCTTTGGTGCCTTGATTGCTCATCAACCAATCCATAGGTTTATACCCTTGACTTGGGTTCTCTTTTTTTTTTGTATCTACATCTCATCGTCTGTCCAAAGTTAGAAGTGATAGTTGATAGGATAAGATGTAAGTCTAAATGTAAAAATCAATGGTTGGTGTTCCTCAGGGCTCAGTCATTAGACTTGTCAGCCTCATCTTTATGTTACAGAAAGCACTTTAAATAAGAAAATGCTGCAAACACTCAGAAAATGTCTCTACTTGCAAGTTTATTCTTGTATAAGCATTTAATAACTAAGTGTTTTGTAAATCAAGAAAAAAAATGCTTTTCATTTTGTGTCACTCTCCAAATGAAGGTCCATAAACCTCATTGAATTAGCTCACAGTATTTATAAAGTATCAAGTCCAGGTCCAACAAACGTCATCACAACGGCACCTATGTTTTACCAGTTGCTCCAAATTATGTGAAAAACGCAGCATTCAGTTTGAGCTTTTTATTATTATTATTGTTATTATTGTAAACTTAAGTCCGTTTTTTGTTAGTAACCCTTTCTTCTATCAGAGAAATGACACAGCTGGCAGAATATCCAAAGCAAGTTGTTACTGCACTATAATGCACAGTTACATATTTATATCATCGCATGAGACAGAAACATTAATAGCAGTTGATTTTCATTCCCGAATACAAACTGCTAACATTAAAATAAAATAAAAAAAATTTAAAAAAAGATGGAATTATGCAAAACCTGAACAACAAGCTGGATTTATTCAACTGGTGTATGCTGTAAATGTGTTTGCGAATTCTCCGAATGTACCTTTAAGCTCCTGAGCTTGAAGAATTCTACTTGAATATTAGTAAATCTATTCTATTGTATTTATTGTACAGTATATACTAACTGTATGAGTATTGAAAAAACAGGTATATATGTGTGTTGTGAATGGTTTGTCCTGAAGGAAAATAAAAAATATTGTTTCCTGTATCAACTTTTAAAATATTGTGGTTTTTTTTTTGTTATTTATTCAACCAGGAATAGTTGTAACCCTGACAGGACAGGGTTACAACTATACCAAACACTCATATTACAGACTTCAATTTAAAAATAACCTTAAAAAGTAAGGACATTTGTGTTTGGTGGATTATTTCTTTGTTGTAACAATGCTTCTTGGCGATTAATCTTGGAAAAGCCTGTTTTTTCCCTTTTAAATGGAGCCCCATTTCTGAGGAAAATGCATCTATGTGCCAAATCTTCTCTGCCAATGCCAAACTGCATATTGGCAATTTAACTTTATTCATTGATACAACAAACAGGGGGCCTCGGTAGCATGTGGAAGAACTATACACAGCCACAACAGCCTGGTATTATGATTAGAGCTGCAACTAACGATTATTTTCATAAACAATTAATCTGTCAATTATTTTCACGATTAATCGGGTAATCGTTTGGTCATTAAAATGTCAGAAAACGTCAAAAAATGTTGATCAAACCTGGAAATGATGATGTCCTTGAATATCTTGTTTTTTGTCCACAAACCAAAAATGTAATGATTTCTTTGTTATATGGAGCAAAGAAACCAGAAAATATTCACATTTAAGAAGCTTAAGAAACTCAGAAATCTTGTTTTAATCATGAAAAAAGCTTCAAACTAATTAGTCAATTATCAAAATAGTTGACGGTTAATTTAGTAAACGATTAATAATCGATTAATCAAGTAATTGTCTCAGCTCTAATTATGATTTATTAACAAAGAAATAATCAACCAAACACAAAGTTCCTGACTCTTTGTGCTAAGTTTAGATATATATAAAGGGTAGCTACGGGATACAATATAAAATCACAAGATCAGCAAATATTTAAGAAAATCCTTATAAAGTGTGTTTCAAGTCCTTTAAACTCACACTGTCAAAGTGTCAGATGAGAACAGATCCTTCAGTTTTTCCACATATCTTTTGAACGTTCCAGTCAAAAGGAGCTGCATATTTTAAATGTCTTTTTTATTTTAGAAAATGCCAGTGTTTCGATCGATCTGTTGCAATCACATGCAACCAACACGACAGTGACGATGTCCGTGTTCACTGACGTGTCACTGCTTCACGGTGTAAGTGGGGAGGTTTTTCTTTGTCATGCTGAGCATGAGTGTGGGCTTAGTTGCAGGGAAAAGTGCGGGGAGCCTCTTGTGTTTGTTTCCACTGTGTCCACCACCCACTGATGATGGTGTTGATCTTCTACTGTAAAGAAAAAAACAAAAAAAAGACGGGTTACACTTTATTTTGGGAACCCTTTGTTTAGCATTTGCAGTGTCAACAATAGAAAATCTTTTAATTCATGTTTTCAACAAAATATAATGTTTTATGCAATGTACACTTTATTAATTACAAAGTCATAGATAGACAGACAGACAGACAGATAGATAGATAGGTTGTACTCAAAGCCTTTAACCTCACATGTTGGTCTGGTTGAGCTGCCGTCCGGGTCTCGTTTCTCTCAAGTGTGGTTCCGTGATGAGGAGGTGATCAGACTGGACTTGTCCCCATGCTCCTTCACCACTTCTCCTCTTCCTCCCCAGTTTCTGTGTGACAGTCTGCAGCAGAGCGTCCAGACTGGACAAAGAAATGTCAGGAAGACGAAACTCAGCAGATCTCTGCACAGACAACAAGGGCAAAGACACAAAGTCAGGTCATGCCTTAAAAATAATTAACGTGTGAACCACAAAACTATATCTTTTTTTTTACTTTCTTTGGGAGTATATTTTTCTTTCTTTTTTTTAATCACGCATGACTTTCTGTGTTTTTTTGTGTGTGTTTCGTGACTGAACTCAAGTGTGTAAATTATATCCATCAAATTTAGGGCTGCCACGTTTGTTTAATGAATCAATTATTAATCAATTACTAATTTGTTTAATAACTAACTATTTTGACAAAGCAAGACATTCAAGAACATCATTATTTCCATGTTTGAGAAACACTGATGAACATTTGTCCACATTGTCTGACATTTAACAGAGCATACAAGTACTCGATGAACCGATAAAATAATCGACAGATTCATCGATTATGAAAATAATGATTAGTTGCAGCTCTAATCGATTTTTAATAACGAAGTTTATGGGCTCTATGAATCAAAAAACATCTATTTAATCAAATGTTTTACATGTAAAACATAAAAACATTACTAAATAATTATGTTGATCACTGTAATATTGTAATATTACTACTTATTGTTATTACTGTTATTGTTGTTGTTATTATTGTTATTCCTTATTCTTATTATATAATGAAAGCATATAACTTTTAAAGATGAATATCGTGTTGGTTTTGGTGGAGTTTCTCCAGGTTGTCAATAGAGACTGATGTACAGTAAATCACATTTTCCCCCACATCCTCCCACTGATCAAAACCCTTTCAGACTCTCTTACCTATAGATTTTTAGAAAATGGTGTGAAAACATGGCATACTACATTTTAAATGAATATTACTCACATATTTCGAGAGCAGGATGTTGTCTATCCAGGGCCCAGCAGCATCTGTCACGTGCTCTGTCATTTTGTCATCGACTCCCCTGACTTCAGTTTTAATGTTTTCTGAGACAGTTGTTGTTGTTTTCTCAGGTAAACTGATACGAGGTAGAGATGTTGTGAACTTCTGGGTCTTGTGATGGTCACCACCACACACAGGAACTGATGTAGGTTGAGTTATGGGAGGCAGGACAAACAAAGAGTTTAGTGGTTGTTTGGTTAGTCCTGCAAAATAATCACTTGTACTGAGAGATTGATGCACTGATTTGGTGGCAGATGGGTCATGTGTGTTGCTGGTGTTTGGTTCCTCTGCACTTGTAGAGCTGGTATCTTCCTCTCTGTCCTCCTCATCTTCTTCTTCAGGTTCCTTGGCTGAAGCTAAAACAGGCATTAAGTTGAGACAGAGTTTCATTACGTTCCCCGATGTCTCACATGTGGTTATTATACCCTTGTCTGTTGTTGGGAGTCTTTTGTTTGATGTCTTCACTTTCATCTTGTCCTTTGATTTCACAAGTCTCATCCTGGGAATCGATTTATTTACTTCACCCATGATGATCGCTCGTGTGTCTGGTTCCAGTTTTTCTAGTTTTGCCGTTTTCTTTTCTTTCCCCATCACAAAATCTGGACAAAAACTCCTCATTGACTCTTCTCTGATTTTGCTCAAGCATCTCACATAGAAACCTTTCAAAATAAAGGAAAAAATACACACTCCACAGACTGAACAGTTTGGTTTTCTGACCCTTCTCTGTCTCAACAGCAGTGAAAAGACTCAGATTACGATGTGGCCGCTCTATTAAACTGGCTGTTATGGTAACGGACACACAAACGCCAGTCACCTATAAATAGTCATTGTTCAGTTTTACAATAATGCAACAGACTCTAACCACACTGAGATGTTGGATTTTTTAATTAATGACATGGAAGTGCATTTACTCCTAAATTGTAACAGGAATTTTGTAGCAAATATTTTATATTATAGGTTATCAATAAATAATAATGGTATAGGTTTGTTTCTCAGCTTTCTTAGCATTAAAACCGGTGTGTCCTGTTCATATAGTGCAGCAATTCTTGTCACAAAATACATTTTCTTTTGATTTACCTACTCTGTTGAACATTTTCTTGATTAATCGAGTAATTCTTTGGTCCAGAAAATGTCAGAAAATATTGAAAAATGTTTCTCAAACCTGGAAATGATGATGTTGTCAAATGTCTTGTTTTGTCTATAAATCAGAAATGATTCAATTTTAATGAGGTCTGTGTTATAGGAAGAAAATAAACCAAACTATACTCACATTTAAGAAGCTTAAAAATCAGAAACCTTGTTTTAATTATTGAAATAAACACTATAAGCAACTAATCAGTTGCTCAAACAAAATTGTTTACGTTTAATTTAGTAATTGATTAAAAATCTAATAATCACTGCAGCCCTAAAAAAAAAAATATTAGCTATTAATATGTGCCAAAAGCTCTTGTCATGTTGTCATCCTATTCTATTCTATTCTATTCTATTCTATTCTATTCTAATGACAACATAGAATTTCATAGGCACTCTTTAAAGGCTTTACTACCAGGTCTCACTACATACAGTCAGAGTGAGACCTCTCACTTTTACTTCACTCTTTGTCGGAGGTGGGAGGACTAGCTGCCCAGTTAGCAGCTGAGCTAAATTCGCTAACTGTGTTTTTGTAAAAAATTACTTTTTTGTAACACGGCCCGTAAATATCCTCACACCGGGTCCTTTTCCGTGTATTGTGCTCCAATACGATGGTCGTTCTGACAAATAACAATGAAGAGCAGGATTATATGTGAGTGACTGACAATAATAAATCTGCTAAATTAGCATGCTAGTTAGCATTAGCCAGGATTTCATCAGCTGGTTAACGCCAGGAGAAGATAAAAAGCTGCCAGCTCGTCAAACCTGTGTTCTTGAGGCTGGTTAACGTTCATGTTTAGCTTTTGGCAGACTGTCGAGATTATAAATTGTCTGTGTTGGCATTTAGGCGTCACTGGTATATGTTAGTTGTGGTGTTTTTTGTTTTTTTTTCTGTTTGTTGACATATAAACCGTTGTGCTTCTACAAATAATCGGAGAGATGATCTCTGCACTTGTGGTTTCCCTTCAACGTTCCTGACTCTAGCCATGTTGGCTCGTAAAGGTCAAGTTACAGGAGTCAAACACGGTCGTTAAATCTCTCTCAAGTCTTCACTATAGCCTCAATCTGGCTGCTACATATATATATATATATATATATATATATAGCAATGTAGATATGAGCGGTTTTCTCTCTGTAGGCGATCGTAAATTAAAAATGTGCGTGTCGTGTTGCTCACAACCTGCAGGGCCCAGGAGGCTAAAAATTACATTTCAGCTGAGCAAGTTGCAGCAGTGAGTCTTCACTCCGCACTCAACACCCACTGACCTACATCTGAAGCTGCTGCAGGATGCTCCTTTTCTGCTCAATGATTTATTTATAAATACTGCAGGGGCAGAGATAGTCCAGCATATTAAATGGCTGTGTATTATCTGTGAAACTGGATCAATTCATGCGTTTAGTTTTATTTTGCATTGCAAAATGACCTTGTTATATGTTGAAAGGCTCAGAGAGAATCCAACAACAACATTTAAGATTGAGGAGCTTCTCTGAACAGCAAGACCAGGTGATGTAATCCTGTGTACCTCTACATAATAGGGCTGAACAGTTAATCGTTTTAAAATCTTAATTGGGAAGCTTAACAGTCAATCAATTGGATGTCACTACTTCATGTCTCCTCATGTTGGTGCTGCTTAAATGAATGAGGGAAACTTGGGAGGAAGTTATCTGGCTGAAAAAGAGGGAGTTTACAGCGGGATAATAGTGGCGAAAGCTACATTTATAGATGCCCCATCCATGTTCAATACATAGACTTTATGCACTTTGTTATCTATGTTGTGGATAAATAGAGAAATCCTGCACTTTTAATTTTTTACAGATATCAGGATTTATCACTATGTGACTGTCTTGCATTATATTGATTATGCTTAGAAACGTTGTATCGTGAAATTATTGGTAAGGCAGACCGCATATCGCACTGTATCATTGTGAGGTACCCTGTGATTCCCACCCCTAACTTGCAATTTGTCTGGATAAGAAATGCAAGGACATGGGTCCGGGTGTTGTTCACACGTCTCATCTTCACATTCAAATATCGTTGATTGCATCTCCTCTGGTAATGTTCCATATTGTTTTATGTTGTATGTATTGTTTTAACTGAATTGTAAATGGTGAATTGTCTGAAACACACGTCTCCATCATACAATTTAAGGAACTTCCTGGTTAAATAAAGGTTACATTTTAAAATTGTAATATGCATCTAAATCATTTCACTCCATAAAAATATTTGGGCAGTTTTAACACATACCCCTAAAAAAAGCTAAATTGATATGGTGTTCTGTTTTCCCAGCCTGATAGAGGAGCGTAAATGCGTCTCCTTGCCCAGCTCTCCTGCCAAGCGAGTGTCTCCCACCAAAAAGAAGCAGTTTTATATCAACCAAGCCATCCGCAACTCTGACCTCACTCCCCGAGCCAAAGGCAAGAAGAGCCTTCGCCGACAGGAGAACAGTAAGTTCTTGTTTTGACATTCTTTCGCTTCAAGTATTAACGGAGAAGAGTGAGTTTTATTTGAAGAATTCATACATCTATCATTGTCGTTTCATGGCTTTAATCTCCACCTGTCTAATTGTCTCCTCTGGAAACCAGCACGTTTTCTTGCTAATCTTCTTGAGAGAGATGAGTGCTCCAAAGATGATCTGGAGGTTTGCAGTAACCCGGCCATCCCGTCCATTTTCACTGAAGCCTGCAACAATGGAAACTACATAGAGGTGGGTTAGTCTGTTTTTGGCCAGTACTACTCCCATTATGAAGCTAGTGAGACACAGTTCTGGCTAGTTTTACTTATTACTCAGTTCTTCTAGCCATGGAATGACTTCATGAACTGCTCTGGTGAGGAGCAAGAGAGGCTGCTGTCTCTGCTGGAGCAGGAAGTGGCCAAGAAGAAAGATACTAATCGTCTCCTCAAAGACCAGAGGAATGGTGAGTGTCTCAGTTTGTGTTGTGGTTGTAGGACATTGTTGTTTTTTTAAAGTTTGTTGCTTGACTGTCACACGTCTCTTCACAGTAAATCCTGCCTTCAATGCTCAGGATTGCTTCCAGAGAATTGATCGCAGACTGCGAGCCACTTTGAGACGGAAACAAGTCCCCATGGTGAGAGCTGTGTTCTTCTCATTGCTGATAATTTGAATTGGTTATTACAATATCTCTGAATTTTCTGGTTTGAGCTTCTTATGTATAAATACTTTCTGGTTTCCTTCTAATCTATGAAAATTTATGTCAAATTGTACCTACACAAGAAATCAGATTATTCTTTTTCGTCTTCATCATCAGATTTATCAATATTAAAAGTAAGCATTAGTTGCAGTCCTAATATGTTATGTTATGTTGATGTTATGTTGATGGAACCTCTATAACCTCTGTTTCCTTTTTTCTTTGTCTTTTTTCCTCCCAACAGGGAATTCTGGAAGTACTTGAGGAAAATCTTGTGAACTTCTTCAATACTCAGCCTCGTTCTATTTATACAACCAACCTCACCAGCAGGTAGAAATCCTTCAAATATTCAGCATTGGCAGTTACATTAGTTATAAAATGCTGTTGTATCCTATTGCAGTTGTTGACTGATGTAGCACTTAAATATGAAAAGTGAGAATTTCTGTCACTACAGCTGCTACAGGCGCAATAGGCAAGGAGCAGTACTACAAAAATCTTAAATAAATAATTTATTCTGAACATTTAATTGATGTACAGGCCTCCAGTTTGTGGATATTTAATAGTATTACTATTAGTATTAGTGTACTGAAGTTTATACAGTTGCAATGATGCAACTATTTTGATAATCGATTCAGTTTATTAAATGTGAATATTTTCTGGTTTCTTTGCTCTGTTTGACAAAGAAATCATTCAAACGTAATTATTTTGGTTTCGTAATTTTGAGGTTTGGGAAACACAACATTTTCTGGACCAAACAAATATCGAGAAAATATCAATCGACAGATTAATCGATTATGAAAATCATTGTTAGTTGCTGCTCTATTACAGTGTAAATTTGCTGAAAGTTAACTCATTAGGAATGCAAGGTATAATACGGGGCTGGGAAGATTAATCGATTAAAGGAAACTGTGTGTGTGTGTGTGTGTGTGTGTGGGGGGGGGGGGGTTAAGCAAATAGAATGTCAGTTTGATGATGAAGCCGAAGAGTGAAAGGTCATTTCTCTGTTGTTTGTGACTCAGCTTTGAGAGACTGTTGCTTCACGCCGTCTGCCAGTACATGGACCTCGTCTCTGCAAGTGAGTGGAAACACCGGACTCTTGGATAGCCCACATTTTTCACTTTATAAACGATAGAGAATTGTATTTGAGCACTGGACAAGTATTAGTCAAAGTTAGTTATTTGTGTATAGCTGTGCAAAAATATTCAACACTGACTGACTTTTGAACCGTATCACAAAAGTAAATAAAGGGAAAACACTACATACAATATAAGCATATGATTAGTTTTGAGGAAATAAATAAATGCAGAAAACATTAGTTTGACTGAACATTTTTAAAACACCTAAACCTTGCTCATAAACACAAAAAAACTTTATTTGCATTGTCTTCTGTATGCAGCCACAAAGCCATTTGTGTTTGAGTCACATGAGCATGATCAAAGTGTTTCTTTGTCGGTTCCTCAGGCACCAACTACAATGGGTCACGTCAGACTGAAGTGGTGAACAAACAAGAAGAGTTTCTCCCTCCGACACTTCTGTTGTCCGCTTACCTGGAGCAGATAAGCTGAGACCAGGATGCTCCTGGGAGCTGACATATATAGAGAAGGTCTGTGTATCTGTGTAATGTCCACCACCTTCTGCAAACACAGATGAGAGACAACAGCTTCCTCTACACTGGTCTGTGGGTTCTGTAGTACATTTTCTATTAATTATTCTGAATGAACAACTCATCAATAGTCCATTGATTCATGTATATATACAGTATAACCTAATTTTCACAAGGTAAATATTAGCATGTTAGGTTATTAAACAGTGAATAAGTGAATAAACAGAGATAAACAGTCATTTTAAAGTGCAGGGAGTAGACACACACCAGAAGCTGATATCGGAAAGTTTAAACCGCTCTGACTGCAACATCCCAACAGACATGAACCTGTTTTGTTATAGTTTATTGCATGACCTCTTGAGTTGCACCAGATTCAGCACATATTAGACATTTTCTGTTATAGTAGAAATGTCACAGCTGCGTTGCATAGTCCCTTTTTCCCAGGTATTTGAAAAGTTGAATTGTAATATAAGTATATAAGTAATGATGAATGAAATTTAAAAAAAACCTAAACCAAATCAGCTATGTTTAAAAAAGAAATCCATTCTTGTGACCACAAATATTTACTGGAGCTGAAAGAAGAAAAACATCTGGCATAATGATGATACAGTATTCTTCTCAATGATCACATTAGTGACACTGTTATTAGCCCTGAAACAGCAGAATATCAAAATGTTATTTGCAAGACTGGCATAATCAAGACACAATGGATGAATTTAAGATTAAATTAAGTCATGGTTCAAAATAGATGAAGGTTCAAATGATATCAGCTTTTGCGAAGTGTCTACTAATGTAGTGGTTTTACTAATACTTTACTAGCCCAATCACTCTAGTCTCTCTTCATGAAGTGAATATTATTCATTAGCTCATAACATCAATGCATATCAAGGTCTGGGATATTTTAGACAATAGGTTAAAAGTCATTACTATATTAAGTGAAATGAGCAGCTGTAAAGAAGTAGTGGCTGATATTGTTCTAAACACAGACAAATCATCAGAGTCTAAAGGACGACTCTTAAATAGGACATTCAAACGATGGTTGTGCAGGAAAAGACGATTATACTTGCGACTTAAACAGTCTTCAGAGAAACGTAATAAAAATCTGTTATGAATTGAAAAGTTCTCCGAGGCAACGATGGCTGATCAGATCGGTGTTTTACAGACCAAAGACGGCCTGCACAAGTCAAGGATCAAATATTCACTGCTGAACACAGTGTATGTAAACATGGGTTCACACAAATGGAAAAAACAATGCAGGGCAAAAAAAGTGATAAAGAGTGACGCTAATGTGCTTCCACTCAAATGTACTGTAACATTGTTGGTACTACTATACAATTCAATGTATTACTGATGACAAACAGTTAAACACCACGTGAAAATGACTTCCCTATGACCTAACTAACATCCTCAGGAGTTAGGAGACTGTTACCAGAAAGCACAACTTCCTCACACTAAATGACAATTAAAAAATAGTTGGTAAATGAATGGAACTTTTAACTCTGGACCCACTTATCAGCTCTGTTCAGGATGTGAGGACCATGAAGGTCCAATAATATATGACGTGAATATATGTGTTAATGTGTTGAGACAGGAAGTGATCCGTTGCATTACTGCCTAAAGGATCAGCCTGTAGGTGTATGACTTGTGTAAGCAGTGAAGCATGAATACTTATAATCTCTTTCAACGATATGCTCAGACTCGTCACTTATGGCTCATGTAGGTGTAAAGAAATATTTGTCATCAGGTGTGTGAAATAACAGACTTCTAATACACTTATAATACACCAATATTGACATAATGACTGTATTTTATAATCATCTCTGTGTTATGCATTAGGAGGAAAATTACTCTTTTAATATGTTTACTTCAGGGTCCGCTTTTTATTTTGCTCTGTCAAACCTCATCGTGTTTCAAGTCATCGTCTAAGTGGCAGGGTTACTTTTTATCCAACCAAACTGTCAATATTGATAAATGAACACCGTTACAAATACCACAATAACTGTCATAATGGAACAATATTTTAAAGGCTTCTTTTCCCACTTGAAGCTAAAATCAATGAAAACATGGCACCACTGTGGACAAGCTGATCCATGTGCACAAGTGTAGGCAAGGTACACGTGTTCTTTCAGCCACATTTAACGTTCACTGTCAAAAAAAAGAGCTGTACTAACACACAACTACAACTTATAAGCCTCTCTCTTACATGAACTGGTATTTTAAGTGTGTAATTGTGCATTAGTTAGTTTGCACTTGTAGAGAAACAACAACATTTAATGTGTTTGATGGTAAAAAAAAAAAAAAACACCTGCTGAGTTTTAACTTTCAGGTATGTGTCATATTTACAACACCAGAAAATCTGCCTTAAAACACGTTCTTTGTATATATATTTATGAATTTTTACTTGACTACAGTTTGGAAAGTTGTATCCAGATGATTAAAAAAAAAAAAACAGACCTTATTACCAATTTCGTTTTTATACTGCTGTCAGCAGTGTAACTTGACCTGTTGGTGCATTTTGTCAAAAACCAAAGTTTGTGTGTTTGTTGTGAGGGAAATCAACTTCTCAGGCTTTCGATTTCTCACTCTGAATGTCATGTCGTGGCTTCACTTGGTGGTGTTTTCTCTGTACTGTATACTCTCATCACGATGAACTGAATCATGTTCACTCCGACACCTCGGGGTGCTGCCAACTCTTTAAATCCCCGTAGAAGTAGTTGTACTGTAAATACTGAACTTGACTGGTGCCATAATTGACTGGTGGTTTGTGAATGCCTAAAATTGTCTGAAAGCTTTATACACAAGACCATAACATCCATGTGTATATAATGATAAATGTGCTTATTTATAGGTATCACTGCAACTATTAAAGCATTCAGTTTCTTTGTTTCTCATTTCACTGTGTAGTTTTTTTCGGGGGGAAAATCCAACATGTATTAACGATGACGTAAAGTTAGTCACTGACAATTAAAAGACAAAAGATAAACATTATACAAAATATTATATCGAAAAGTACATAAAACCACAAGCAACACAAAGATTTGAACTCCTTTTATAATAGGGTGATCGCTGAATTTTTCCATTTTTGGAAAGACAAAGTTATTTAAAATTTGTTCTTTTTTTCCAGAAGGTGACATTTGAGAGGAAGAGGTATTTCTAGTCAGAAAGCTCTCTGGGACTAGTGTTGCCTCTTACCCATAGATGGCATCCTAGTGCAAAGAAACCAAAGTACATTGCATTACGTTGCATGAGTATTACATGGTGCTAAATTTAGTGTCTAATTAATGTCCTCTGAAGATAATTTTCGAATGTGGCTGTTGGTTTTTACAGCTTTTCAAAGAATCTCTTCTCTTTCTGAATATGACCCACATTAACGTCCTTGTGCACGTTCAGAGTGGTATTATGATATGAAGGTTCCACTTGTAGAGAAGTGTTGATTTGTAGTTTGTTAAAAGGTTTAAAAATGTAAACCTTGAGGGATTTGGTTTCCTGTTGAAACATAAAATACAGCATGAAATGTTGGCGCACAAAATATACACACATAAGAACATACTATATACTGTATATGTGTGTGTTTTTCTTCTTCTGTGTTTTGATGCGTCATCAACCGATGTTTAAACTCCACTGCCCAGCAAAGCTCAAGAAGAAAACACGGTCACGCTCATCTTCAATTATTATATGTGTGAATTTATCAGTTTCAACATGTCTCACAGTGTCAGGGACGCACTTCTCCCCAGGAGCCTATTACATGTGATGAGGCAGAGGGAGGCTATCATTTTTCTCTTTTAAATATCTTTGAGCTCTTTATTTGCGTAAACAGCTGCAGCCACTCAGCACTCATTGCAAACTCAAACGTGGGAACAGATAATGTGGCCTTTTGGACGCTGTCAACATCTAAGGAGTCATGACAGAGGAGTTTGCAAATAATTTGTTTTCTTTTAATTAAAAACACTCTAATTCTTTTTTTTAATTATATCTGGTCTGGTCTAAGTGAAAGGGGAATCAACCAGTCTTTTGTTTGCACTGTGTTTTATTTTTTGTTTACACTCCAGAATACTCTTTGTATTTCAAACTAAAACGGTCAACATGTGACGCCCAAATACAGGTTTATGTCAATGCAAAATGTGTTGTTTTATGGCTGGATTCATGTCCAAGTGGAGACACTTTCATAATTTCCTCAGCATCCACGAAAAACTACATAAAGAACTAAACTCCTAAGTAGATGAATTCACTAGTTGATTGACAGAAAAATGACACAAATGTGCACAGTTTCTGTTTCTCTCGCACTGTTTGGCATCCTGACAGACAGCTGCATATGTCGCATTTACTTAATACTAATGTATTAACATATGGACTTTAATTTGAAGTGATGTGGGTATGTGTTTCGAAAAGCCCTCATGTTTTTACAAATGTTGTCTTGTTGTGTTTGTTGTGAAACATTAGTGTTGATAAAGGGCCGTAAAAGGGGACATTGTGTTTTTAGAGTGTTTACAGTCTCTGGGCCGGCGCTGGCTGTGAGATCACAGTAGAGTAACTATATTTAAAAGAGGTATTGGCGATGCAGTAATGTTTCTTTACTTAGAAGGTAATGTAATGTGACTAGTTACTTTTACCCAACACTATGTAAACATGACACTGTGTTTCAGGGAGCGGTTTATTGTTCACTATTAGTGAAGTGGTGGATCTATTCTATTTTTATGTTCATGAAATTAAAAACAAACAGCACACAACATGTCCTTTTGTCAAGTTATTAACTGCAGGATTTAAAATATTTCCAAAACCAGCCCAACACACAAGTTAACAAAGCAGCCTCTGGTTCTCTGCAGCCACAAAGCAAATAGTGCTAGTTTAATCAACTCCTGCTGGACACTGCTATTATACAGTGTATTACTTAGTGATTAAACGCTGACTGAAGTATGTGTAAGTGGTTGTGGTAAAGGCGTGTGGACTCTTAAACTTCAGAAGCTGTCACGCAAATGTATCATTTTCTTGTGACGTGGACGTCGTCAAATTTTCTAAGATCGCAGCCATTACCTAAAGTAAGGGCCGCGGAGGGCAGTGATGAGCTGTGGCCACATTCTTACTTTCATTCATGCAAAAATAAGGGTTCACGTCAATCTAGTTTTTTCTACATGCAAATTTGATCTCCTATTCCTTTCCAGTGGGTGTGGTTTCTTGCCAGGAGCTGTATGTCCTTGTATTCCTAATTTAGCGATGTGTGGATACTGCTGGACTTAATCACATAACCTCAAGCATGCAATCTTTTTTTTTGTCCAAAACAACGAGACATGGGCAGATGGCAACATTTACGTCACAGGAACCTAGTGGACCTCTGTGGATGTGGAAAATATGCGAAGCACAAAATGGTCGAAGCAGGTCAGGTCATGGTTATGTCATGTCACATCTCAATCACATCTGGGATCATCTGATGTGTAGAAAGTGAACCTCATAATAGACCAAAAGATCATGTAGTCTGAAAACAGCATTAGCATGTTCCCCTGAGTACAACACGAGACACCTGAACATGTCAGAGAGGATTCTAGGGCATATAGCAACCTCTAAAGCTGTGTTTCCATGGTACAGTTTAGTTTGGTACAGTACGGTACGGTTTGGAACAGTAAAGTGACGTGACGTCACACCCGTGCGATGACAGCCAACAACGACATCTAATCCAACAACTCGCTTTTTCCTGCTCAGTTTGTGGCTGTTTGTCTCAACAAGACGTCAAACTATATGAGAATAGACTGCAGGTGTTGGAGAAACTCCGGTTGCAAGGGAGTGACACCTTTCGTGAGTGGAGCCAGTCTCGCTCCACCTGTACCATACCATTACTCTGGAACACCAAGGGAAGGGTACTGAAAAACTTAATGTTTGGGGCTGGTTATTTTTGGTACTATTTGGTATTATTCCTAATTCCTACGCCAAAAAATACGTACTGCACTGTACCGAACCAATCCACTACTACAATGGCACTACTTTTGATAATAGTAGGTTGTATACAGGCATGTCGATGATTTTCCAAGCAAAAATATTTACAATTAAAACTTCTGTTAGTGTCCTGTCGTCGCCAACAGGATTTGGCATGCATACTTCTCATTACTGTAACTCCTAGACTGTTTGTGATATCAAGAAAATTCCAAAACGTTGGACTGGCGATCTGTCCAGGGTGTACCCCACCTTTCGCCCTACAGTATGTCGGCTGAGGTTGGCACAGGAAGGCAGAGAAATAGAGCTTTGCGGATTGTCGTTTGGCGGACCGTCCAATCACAGACAAGATTCACCAGTGCATCACATGTTTGTGACATCCGCTTGTCAGTTCTGTAGTTCCAAAATGGTTGAATAACTGCCAGAAATTGAAAGGGAAGGGGGCAGAAGCACTCACTCATTGAACACTTTTTGACAATTCTACAGCCATAAAATCAAAAGAAATCCAGGCAACGTGAATATCATGATGCTCATAAGAGGGTCAAAACAGTAAAAGTTAGTTTCTTATGCCACTGGGACTTTAAGGAGGACCAGATCAGATTCAGCGCAGGGCCCCATAAACGCTTGTTCCAGCTCTGCTCACTCACACCCTTTCGTTTACCGACATCCCCCTGCTCTGTGCTCGGGGGGGCGGTGTGGCTGTACGGAGGGCTGGCCCTTGCTGATTCAGAGGTCAGGAATTTGCATCTGATTGCTGTTTGTCAACCAATGATATGAGTTAGCAAGCCGGAGTGTCTCCACGCCTCCCGCCCTCCTCCCCTCGCGTCTGTCTGTCTGAACGATGCTCCCTCTCTCAAACTGTGAAAACACAATCACACGCAAACGCCGAGTGCATGGATATCATGCTGTCACGTGAAACCACATTATTTCTCGCCGATAAAAACACGAATCGCCTCCCCTTGTCCCCGTTTTGATGCTATTTTGTCACGTGTGTAACCCGAGTGGAGACTGGAGTCAGAGAGACGGGGGGCACAACAGTCAGGAATGTTTCTTCCGGTTCCAAAGAGCGTAAAAAGCCAGCGGAAGCTAATGTGGTAAGTTTATAATAATGCCTGCATTAATGTCATGTTTGTGTGTGTTCATGATTTCGCTGGTTCTGGATCTCGGTGTTTCTTCTGTGTCTTTTGGTGCGTGTGTTTTAACCGTCGCCTCCAGGTCACAGTTGTGTGTCTTTTCTTTTTCTTTTTTCTTTTTTTATCGATACGTTATCACGCCGCCAGATCAATTGGATAATGCTAAGTCAGGGAGCGGATGGACATGACTGCAATATGTCACACATCAACGTTAATTCAGACAGGGACAGTAATGGTACTATTTCTTTTGACAGGAGCCAGTGATTTGATTTTTTACGTCGGTTTTTTTGTCGGTTTTACCGAATTACACAATATTTTTCGTAGTAGTGTATTTAGCCAAAGGCTACCGTCGTTAAATTAGTGTCACAATTTTAGCTAGCTACTTCACTTACTATCAGCTATCTCAGTTCATGTTTGTTTTATTGCCCTAGTTGTGGGATAAACTAATTATATTTGCTGACACTTGGGGACATTACCTTACAAGAGATATATCAATCAATATACTAATATTTTGATTTCACACATGATAGGATTGTGGTAATTGGTCTATAATTGTATAATGGGAAAATAATTAATAAGTTGTCAGATGGAAGAATGTGTCATTAAATCAGTTACATATTCATGAAGTTTTGGTTGGAGGAATTGCTTCAAATAATAATAATTTGGAACAGTGCAACATGAATGCACTTGCTGTTTTACGGATGTTGAGTAAGAACTGCTGATTGAAGTAATTTTACAAATGTTCAGGACATGCCAGAACTCTCTCTTGAGTGTTGGCACATCCTGTGCAGTTTGAATCCAACATGGTTGACGGGCTTACTTCAACAACACATTAAACCTTCACAGTGTGATTGAATGACGGTTCACAACTGGACAACTGAAGATAGTTTGGCCAAAAGGACAAGTTGGGGTGGTTTTAAATTTACCAAGTATGAAGCAAATGTCAAACAAACAACAAACAAGTGGTCAACCAACTCCACAGTGTCCACTAACTCTACTAAAATCGAATACGTTTTTATTTGGCCCATTACCTACATCCCTGGATCCATAATTGCCTTTTTGAGTTACATTGCTTACAAACAACAAATAAATCACACAAATGCTGAGTGAAGCATAACCTCTTTGGTGGAGTTGAAAAATGCAGCTCTTCAATAAATCCTTGACAATATTAGTGGGATTTAGATCACTGTTTGGGCAAACAACAGCACTTAACAAACTACAAGAAGATGTTGGAATAAATCCTAACGTCGGAGCAAGTTTCAGTCCTTTCCAAGGTTTTAACAGTCAGCATGTTTCTTAAAACATGTTAAAATATTACAGGTGCAGATTGGTCCCTCTCAATCCATTATTAAATTAATCTTATTTAGCATATGGGTTTTGGTCTGTGCAAGTAAAAGCCTGTAAGTTGTTCAGTGGAAATGCAGAAACAATGGTGGAGTAGGCATTTAAGAGTCTGTCACCGTCTGTTAGTGACTGACAAGTCACTCAAGACAAGTGAGGAACAAAACATCCAGAGGAAAATTCCAACAAGTCAGGGGAGTGCTAAGATTCCTTCAGTACTACAGAGTGATAGAGAAAATCCACCATATGTGTTTCTCTGCATGATGTCAACAGACATTAATACTCTATTTTTGTTTTGTTTATTAACAAATAGATCAAGAGTTGTACAATATTCTTGAGCAGTCAAACATACCTCACAACCAAAACCAAACTGACTAGCATTTGGTTTGTGGTTGATGTAGTTTCTTACCATGTACTGGGGCTGGGGAAAAACGGGCACAGGAAGCAGGTTGGATTTTAAAGCCATATATAGTGCTTTGTCTTAATGACCTTAAAGATATATACAGTACTTGAGAGTCATTTGTCTAACAGTCTAGTTTCAGTGGAGAGTTTCAGTGTCCTGCCCGGATCTAAATATGGTTTATGGGGGTTTTCCCACACTATACAAAAAATGAAATGTGCAATTCAAAGAATGCTAATATTGCGTTGACATTCAGAGACACAACTGCAGTGGTTTTGTCACTAGAATCCAAGATATTGGCCCATCCTTTCTATGTAATGTGTAACAGAGATGCCAGTTGTGACATGTTGACATGAAGAAAGTTTATTTAACATAAGGTTTTGACAGATGTCACTAATAAATGAGGAAGTTAGATTGAGAGTTGAAATTACATGAAAATCTAACTAGGAGTCTGAATGGCAGGATGAAGGGGAAGCATAAAGGGAGTCTTTTCAGTTGGAAGTTTACGTTAAGATTTTTATGGCAAAGGTATTTGAGAGGAGGCTTTTCACTCTGAGAGGATTTACCACCAGTCTTTAGTAGCAAACTGGTAAGGATTAACTTCATGTTATTTCTTCTTAAAAAACAATCCTCTGCTGGTGTTATTAGGTTTTAAATCAGTCTGAAAACATATTTACCAGTGGGCCTACTGCTCTTCAATGCAACTTATCTGTAAGTTGAACTTGTTAAAAGTTGTGGTTGACTAATGGTAAGGAAGTGTGAGATGTTGGGAATGTGCCACCTGTGGTTTCACAATGTGATTATTAAGCACTGAAATTCTTAAGAGATATTTCCAAGCCCCTTTCACGCCCTGTACCTCACCATCATCCAATCACACCGTAGGCCTGCCTAGATATTACCTCACTAATCTGATTGGACCAATCTGGCATATGGTTTCCTCTGACCAGCACCAGCCAACTGCACCAGATAATTTATCCCCAACGGAGAGAAGTATTGCTGCAACTAGTGGGTGGGTGGGGGTAGGGAAGTGTTGCAGATAAGAAATGTATGGCCAGCGATGAAGTTCAGATCTTAAAAGGGTCTCCTCATAATGTAGGCTGCCCTAAAGGAGCAACACCCTTTGTTATGAAACCAGGTTTATGTTGTTTGTTTTAGCTTTTTATTTGGTGTTAATGGTGTCGTTATTTCCTGTCAAACGGGCATGTTGAAATAAACCTTTACCTTGCAATACATTAATAGGATATTAATATTGTAATTTCACATTTCATAGGATTTTGTGGTTATTAGTTTTTCACAAATTAGCTTCTCTATTGTGTCTTCCCAGGCTTAAAAGCTGCATTACTCTGTTGAGGCTTGGCCCCTGGAAGGAAATGTATATAATTGCCTCTCAGTCATCTTATCACGAGCAGCAATAAGGACTACAGGTCTTTTAGATTGTCAATATTGATAGAAGCCGATGTCAAAGTGAATATGTCAATATCTAAAGATACCAAAAGTTGAAAGTTTTGCCTCAAGAAATATGTTCTTTTCAAGGAAGATACCATATGCTTCTGTAACAGTTGACATATTGCAACATACTAAAATTGCTTCCTTTTAAGTAATAATAATAAAAAAAATCTAATTTACAGAAATAATGAAATCGATGTTCAATATTTTGAAGTGATTTTTTTTGTTTTATGTTTTTATAAAAAAAGTCACCATTCAGACTATTAACTGCTTTATTTCAGATTTAAATAATTTTGTTTTGAAGTGGTTACACTGATATTTGGAAAGTTTGGTGGCAATGTGATCTATTGTTATTGACAGTTTAGAAGCCACATTGATGAATAACAAGTTGCAGGCCCATTGCGATCCTTGTTTAGCGGCTTTTGCATCTAGTGAGAAACTACGTCTTCCAATACATAAATCTTTGTTTGTCTGCTTGATATCAGTCATGCTGTAGTTGACACATTTCTGCTTTGTCATCTGTCACATCAGATTTCTTTTGTGGTAGTATGTCTGCATTCTGTCCCGTCATCCTGATGTTGTGTCTTTGTTGTTACCAGTCTCCTTTGGTGTAACCGCTCCTCTCTTCACGTGAAACCTGCATGTCGTCTTTTCTCTTATCAAGCGTTTCAAAATATGCTTAAGAGAGCCGATCACAAGTGGACAGCATTAAGTCACCCCTGTTGTAAAAATGCGTCCTTACTGTGTCTCCTGTGACTACGTGTGGTCATTCGATGCGGTTACACCCGCGCTGTATTCAAATACACTGATGTCATGTCTGTTCGCAAAAACAAAGTAGTGTTTTAACCAGTCTGACTTTACATAATGTGTCCGTCTTCAGTGTGTCATTGTCTGCCCTGTGTCACAGACCTGTGTCTGCATATCAGCACAGAGAGCCATAGAGAGGGGAGAAACGTTCAGATTTCTCTTTTGACCCAAATAATTAACATATGAAAGCTAAATTGTGTAAAATTTGTGTAGTTTTCCAGTGGGTCAGAGGACGTCAGCTGATTAGTCGGTTTCTAATCCGTCCTGAGGACAGATGGTGTTCATGCATGCTCAGGAATGTGGTTACATGCATCTTCAAACCACCAGCAAATGTGGTTTTGTGATCAGATCTGGGGATACACTCAGGATGGATTGGGTGCGTCCAGACTTGTACTTAATGCTTTCCACATTTGGTTGGATCACGTACAGTAGGAGAGATGGCATGTTAATACCATGTCTGAATGTGACCTGAGAGGTTAGCAGTATTTGTCAATTCATAGCTTGGCGTGTTTGAGATGATTAAATGTACATATCAAAATGCACGGCAGACCTTGTTATCATTCAACCGTGTACAAGCTTCCTGTCACCTCAGATGTCTGATCTTGCCTCAGAGGTATTTGAACAACATTTGGAAGTGTAATATGTAAAGAGCTTGCTCAGTTTGCCTCTGAGCGACATTGTGGCGTGAGCGGCAGTCACTCGCAGTTAGCCACTGAACCTGTTAGTGGCTGTAAATTAATGATAGACAAACATGTAGAGACAAGACAGACAGGTCTATTTGTTTTCTTATTCACAAAGATTAATCCTCTACAGGTTTATAAAGGCTGCTTTTATGTTGTCACTGTGTTCAGATCTCTCATAAAGCTTAAGGGTGTGTGCTCAAGGTCTATACTGTGTCATCTGATTGTTTTAGTAATAACCATCTGTAAATATCAGCATGAATTGTATTACTGTCAAAAGTTCTGCCAAACACACCACAAGTTTTCCTGCTATTGAAGTAGTGGGAAGCAGTGTGGCTTGGCTGCCTTTCAGCTGTTCCGGTGCCAAAAGCTACATTTCTGAAAGGCCTGTGCAGCACGTGGGGCTTTAACTTTGTTATCCTGCCAAAAAATGCAGGAAAAAAACCTCACAAGTTACTTCACTGCTTGGACTGGAGCCATGGGGGAATCCCAGCAGTGCTGGAGATGACACAGGCAGAGTGCAGAGTAAGGATGCATCTTGGGATGCCCTACAGTTTCTTATCAAGGCTGCAAGAACAGTTGTAGGGTTTATGTATGCATTCAGCAACTGACACCGTGCCACCACGATCTATCCTGGTACTTGTCTGCCTGGATACCAGCACACAGCTGCAACATGCTGACATGTCCATGAAACCTGAAGCATTTGTGCCTAATCAGATTCACACCAATAGATGCACATCCTTCATGAGCACATGTCACAGCCAGGTTTTATTAGGCAGAGCTCTAGCTCATGGAACTTTAACCTTAGTTTAACACGCAAGTGACCATTTTGTACTGATATTTCCATGTAACCGCGCAGAACGCTTTATCTAAGATGTTCACTCGTTCACCTCTATGCAGACAAAAGTCCTAACCCTTCAATGACGCGACCACACTAGAGCATGGATACACAACCTGAGCCGGGTTCAGTCATGTCAGACATGATTATGTCAAGTTTTTGAATTTGATGAATTCAAAGGGTGTTTCTTTATTGCTTTACATTTTTTAAATGTGTTTGACCTTGAGTTTCTATCTCAAATCGAGTTAAATAAAAAGTCTTTAATGTTGCGTCTGAAATTAAATTATAGTCGTACATGTTGGTGATAACTCATAAGGTGTGTGTCTGTGCATGTGTGTGTTTATCGTGGGGCTATAATGATAACTTTTGTCATTTGCCTCTGTGACAGAGTGACTCATCACTGACAGAGGACACACACACGTATGCCAATAGAGTGCACACAATCTAGCACCCATAACACACTGACGCACACACTTCTCTTCTCCCTCTCACCCTGCTGTCCTGACACCATAAATTAATTAAGGCCTGCTAACTCTGTCTGGCTATTATAAAATAACACAGAATGCATGTTGGGCTCAGACAAAAAATGGGACACCTTTCAGGTTCAGGTTCAGGTTTGGTTAATATTTTAATCAAGTTTTGGCCATTCATGCCATGGTCATGCTCCCCACCCCACCCCCATCTGTTGCACTAGAGATACTATCGTCATACCACCAGTCTAGAGTTACAGTAGCAAATTTATTGAACCATGCATTGTACAAGCAGCGACATGAAACCTGAATCCTCACTTTTTATGGCCTAGTTATGTTTAACACTTTTTTTTTTTCTGCAGGTCACATTTAAAAAGAATACTGAAAGTACTTATTTTAATATGAAGGTGTTTAGAGCTAAAACAGTAGTGTGAGTCATTAAAGTAGTTGAATACACCATTTACAGAAAACTGTAATGTGCATCTCCTCCTATCACATGATTTATTTTTTTGTAAAACTGATATAACACATTTGTAGATAGCTACTGAAATGAGTAATACAGGAGTGAAGAGAAATGTAGAGGTAATGGACATCTGATGTCTGACATGAAACAGCTCAGTGTTTAAGCTCCATTCATTCAGAATAGAATTGACCAGAAGGAAAACTGACATGAACAGTCATTGTTTGACTTCAGTATTAACTGTCCGCCTGTTCCTGCACCAGAGCTGTCATCACATGAGATTTATGTTTGCTGTCATAATAGTGCTGTCTTCATCTGAAGCTATAGATACAGTGGATTTGTGACATGGTGAGGCCAATATCCACCCTTGAGGACTTGAAAGCTACATGCATTTCAGCAGAATTAGAGGCTTTTCTTTAGTTTCATTTGAACATTTTTCTGACATAAATGTACATATATATTCCCCCAAAGCAATGATCATCATGAACCAGTAGAGCTGATCATTTCCCCATGCATTTCCCCATTGTATTAACCCTTAAAAAACAAACTTAAAATTTAATAAACCAAAAGAGTCAGATCACAGAAGTAACAAAAACTACTTTGAGCTTAATTTGCCTTTGCAGCTGACTCCTCTTACTCAATAGAAGACCACAGATTTGCCACTGAAAAGTGGATCAGTGGATTATTTTTGCTATATGCCCACTTAATTTATGGCATAGCTGGGGCTAATCAGATTTGGCTTGCCGCTTTTCTTTGGCTCACTGGAAGAGGTCAGTGGAAAGTGCGTGACCAGCCTGTACAACACTTCCTCAATGATCTTATTGTTGGTGCAGTGGGGCTCAATGGAGCCTGTGTTATTGCCTTGCAAGGTAATAGTGCAAGGAATGTGTGTGTGTGTGTGTGTGTGTGTGTGAGTGTGAGTGTGTGAGAGAGAGAGACTCATAATCAAGACCAGCACCACTTATGAACTTCTCGTTTTATCCCTTTTCCTGTTTTAATGGGGAAACGATCATGAATGGCCACTGTTTTGCTGCAGTGATATTAAATGAAGCCACTGCCATGTATGAGCAAAACCTTTACCAATAAATGACATGGCCTTTATCAATTAATAATAAAGCACATGGAATTTTAATATATTAATATCAATTAAGAAAATGAATACTTGATCATAATGGTGACATAACAATCCAGAACATTGGACTGTATGAGGTGCACAACAAAGCCCTGAACTGCCAATATTTGTCTTTAGAACATTTTCCAGGTGCTTTGTGACAGGTACTGCAATTTTAAGCTATGGTTATTTAATAAGACAGGGTTGTTCAGCATTACTTCTCATAAAATGTAAAAAGAGTAGTGCAGAGTATGCTAGACCAACATGCAGCAATACTGCTTTGACATGAAGCCAGTCTGAAAAACTGACAACAGTGGTGGATATAGCAAAGATCTCTAAAGCACTTTGTGAAATGAATAAATGACATTGTCGTACTTCTCAGGAATTTGTTCATAGATAGCATCTTTACCAAGCCTGTTTTTCTTCTACCAGGAGTATAGTATGTACTGATCCAGGGTGCATGACAACACTGCTGAGTGATTAAATGATACCAAAAAAAAAACACTTGGGTGAACCTGTACACTACACTACACAGTTAAGCTGGCACAAATACAAAACTTGCACAGATTGCAAGTCAGGTTAGGTGTCATCTTTTGTTCAATTAAGGTGAAGCACGACCATCGGTATCAGCAGGTGATAAAACAAACTCAGTAACAGAACTAGAAGTACAAAAAAAATTGCCAGGAATCAAAGAGTGACCACACAGTAACACGCACACTGATGTAGAGAGAAGAGTGTAGTAATACCCATAATGAGCAAAAGAGCAGAAGCAGCAAAAGAGCAGAGGTAAAAGCTATGAATTACTGCAGTCTAGTCCTCTCTCTTTTTTCCCGTCCTGCAGAACAGACAGACATTCATTTTAATACCCATTTTCACAAGGCCTCACCCAGCTCTTCTGAAACTGACTTGGCTTTATCTGGTGTTTGCTCTTTCAGTGCTTATTAAGACATAAGGACTCATGATTTGATCCTCCGCTAATGTTGGCACATGGAAACAAAACTTAATGGTTAGAGTTTGTGTCTGTTTTGTGTTTTTGAGAGGTTGTTCACTGCATTTGTTAAATGTTTTAAAAAAAATTTTTTTGTTTTTTTTCTTATGTATGAATCATACCAGCAGTTTGTTCTCATGCCCAGTTAAATTGAGTATCCACTTCCATGATGCTAGGTGACAATATGGCTATCAGCTTGTTTGTATTAAGTGTTCCCCTGTTGACCAAAACATTAGGCAGCTATTTGTTGGTATGTGTAGCACCATTCCAAGTCTTGCCACCATCTACAGACTTATTAAATTCTTAAATTGTGTAAGCTGACGGAGCATAAATTCGACTCCTCATAAACCCAAAAATGTACCTGCCGAGATTTTGTCACATTTTTCTCACTGCTTCAAAATACTCACCAGTTGTCTCCCTTTTCTTTAGCACTTGGTTCTCCTCATCATCACTGAAGTTTCTGTTATTTCTGGATCAAATCTCATGATGGGATCATTCACTAATTCAGTTTTGTTGTTTTTTTCTAACATCATATTAGCATACATGAATGTTTTTGTGGCATTAAAACGCTTTGATCATATATGGACATACATGCACACATATGTGGGGCCATGTGGATCTCTTTATCTGACTGGAATTAGACCCTTAGCTCATGTTCTTATCACTCAGCCATGTTTGCTTTGACCCAACAGTCTTCCACCTATCTCATATGTTTGTTTAGAAAAAAAAAAGAAAAAAGAATGAAGGATCAAGCCATTAGCCCGAAGAATCTTAATGACAGCTGGGGTTTTCTTCTACATTGTGCAGAATTTGTATAAGGCAAATTCTTTATCACCCCGAGGGGAAACTGAACTGAGCTGATCGTGTGAACACCCATTGCAGGTAAAATGCAAATGTAGTGGTTTGAAATATGAAAGTAGGGAGAAAAGATGAGACAAGATTCATCTTTGTCGTCTCATCAAAGATGAGTCTTGTCGTCGAGTCTTGTCGTCTCATCTTTTCTAATAGATGAACAGGTAGTGTTGAGGCGGAGCAATTAACGTCAGTCAGATAAGAGACACTTTCCTTTCTTTTTTTTAACCAAACACTAGGGCATTTTTATTGTGCATAAAAAATGGTCTTCAAAGTCACTGCAATGGATGGTCGCCTTTAACAGAAAATCACTACATGTCAATCATCACAGCAGGATTTCCATTTGTCCTTTGGTCATTGGCAAACACAAGATGCAGAGTAGCCATATTGATTTGGAGAAAGACTATCGCATTCAGAAACCCTTCATAAAGCTCTGGCAATAAATTGTGCAGCAAAACATCAAGTCCTCTTAATGTCTCCTTTGAATCCCAAAAAATTCTTTCCTCCAGTTATATGTTGAACTTTAACCCTGTGATGAAGCAGAACCATTTAGATTCTGTAATTTTTGACTGTAAGAACAGAGAGAACAACTGCAGACAGACCATTAAACCTGTTTACTCCTTATCATTATAGCGATGTCCTCTCAGAATTTGTTCCCCATGCATTTTGGAAAAAAGCAGGATTTCTAAGTCACAGCAGGCAATTGTCCCAAGAATTTAATGTCAGGCAATGTAAAGAAATTACCCCATGTACAGGTGTTGTCCTGCCCTTGTTACAGTTTAGAGTAGACCCAGCAGGAGTTTTCAAGGCCCTTGTCCACTGAGAGCACATGGGTTCATAGTAAGATATAGTTTAGATATTAAATGCCTTATCACTATGGCCAAGGTCTGGTTATTTGTAAATGTGTAAGAATAAGATACCAAAAGGCAACCTCCAGCCATTTTGCACAGAAGAGGTACAATCGTGGAGGGGGGTGGGGGGAGTTAGCTTCACTCTATCAGTTGTTTATACCTTAAATCCCTGTGTAAATCCATCTCTGGCTTGCTGGTTGTAATATAAACCAGTAAGGCTATGTGTCCTGAGAAGTGATAAGATCCAAAGCTTTATGGACTGTTTGCAATTCATAAATAATTCTGGTGCAGATTCAGAAAATAATATATATTTTTTAATCCTATCCCTGCTATAGTGTTTTGTTGGGATCAAAAACCAACAAACTTGGTCATGATCAAACCATGAAAATCATCAAGCTGGACCTCCGGGCAGCACATGCTCACACACAGAAAAATTTGACCCTCTCTATTTTTGCCATCGCGTGACAATTTTCACTGCCATACCAAAGGTTTCATCAAACGTGCCTCATCATTTAGGGAAGCAGAGTGGTCTAGTGGCGCAATGTAATTTGCACCATCTAGCATATAGGAAATCATGGTGCATGTGAACAACGTCGGTACAAAAGAAATCGACCACTTCTCCTTCCCCCTGCACAGGAAGAGTCAACAGAGCTGCTTTGTTGTCGTCACTTTTGTCTCGAAGACATGCAGTATCAAAGGGCATTTTGTTTTTGGCTCTAACTAAAAATGTATGTCCAAAGTGTGACTGTTCAATATGTAGAGTCCAAATAACATAGTGTGTAAACATGTAGGCAGTGCATGTACGGGCTGGTGCAATGTCACACTGGTGCAATGTCTTTCCACTTTCAGCCGAGAATGTAGAACAGAAAGAAGTTCTCTCAGTCGAACCAGATCCAGCGAGGTGAAATGGTTTAATCCTGCTAATACTGGTGCTGTTATCCATATGACAACTGCAGCCGCTCACTTTTCCCTCTATCGCCTGGCGAGAATGTAGTGAATCAATATTGAATATCTGTCGGCTGACTCACTATATGTGCTCCGTCAGTTGTCACTTCCTTCACACACAGAAGAAACACAAGTTTCACAGCTCTTATTTCCTTGCGCAACATTTTTTCTCCTGCCCGTTCTGTAGTACAAACTTCTGCAGAACGACTTATGCTCCTCTGGGATTCATGTGTCATTGCTCTCCTTTTATTTTTTTGAGGTCATTTACTCTTTAGACTAGAAGTTACAATGGTCAGCAAATCAAAAATAAGGCAAAACCAGAAAATTTTCACACCAACAAATGACTGAAGCGATTCATTCTAACAACACTGTCATTCGGAATCTATGAATGCAAAACAGCCATGTGAAACCAGTAGTGTGTGAAAGTACTGGATCAGGGCAGGCAGGTGCTTACAGAGGTCTGTCTGTTCCTGAATTAGTCAGAGTAGCTGAATGAGTGGTGACATACAGTCACTGCTGCCTCCTGTCATGACTGGCATTTCAACATATGCACGCCCCGCACTCCAGATCTACTTGCCCACGTGCTGATGCATTGGCGTGCAGCTCTGATCCATTAATGGCAACAGATGTTTTGGGGGGGGGGGGGGGGACTCCCTAGTGTGTATTTTTTTTTCCTCATTTAATCTTTTATTTTGGGGAAAACATGCCAGTTATAACTCACCAGTCACTCATCTTAGAATTAATTGTGTGTGTTTGAACAGACAGCGTTGACTCAGTTTTGCTGGTGGGCTCTTTTTTGTTTGGCTGTGAGCCAGTCAGGTGAGGAAAGTGGCAGTTCTTCCTTTGATTTCACTTCCTCTACTCTGAGATTAAAAACTTCATCCTGTGTGAGGTGAGTAGAGTAGTGTGTCTGGTCTGCATTTGTGTGAGTAATCCTGCACATGTTAGATTGTAGACATGACCTCCGTGACTGCTTATTTATGCTTCACGTAGATTTTAGGCTGAAATTTTCATTTTTGTGTGTGAAATTGGGAATTTCTTTCCCTGTCACATTGTCTGAACATGTGATTTGAGTTTAAAAGTGCAGTGCTGTAGTTTTCTGCTCCTCATTTTTAAAGTGATTAATGAAGTTCCTCACATATTAGAAGTTCAAGCAACAAAAATACAACATGCACTAAAAATACATGCACATTCTTGCTTTATGGCTTCAAATGGGATTGAAGAAGATAGTGCTGCAGATGTTGATGCAAGTCCGGTGAATCGAAATTGAAACATGTTTTTTTCTGATCTGGTTCTTTGAGGAAATTGTTTCAACAACAAAGTTTTTGCCCTTCAGCTGAAGATACTGATGTGTACAGACAGTGGGGAAGTAGTCATCTGACACTCTATTATTCTCTCTTTCCCTCAGCTCTTTGTAGACTGCTTGTGCCTCATTGAAGCCTGTACGACTCAGCTCTGCTGCCGACATTGGTTTCCTCCCAGCTGCAGGAATAACCATTGAGACAAGCGAGGGGCCTCTGTCTCCAGAAGTGCAGCTAACCACTGACTGCATGTCTCAGAGCTTTGACCGAACCCAGCTATCTTTCTCCTCCTCCCACTTTTACTCAAGGACCCACATTTTCACATAAACATAACCTACAAACTTCAAACCAACTGCTAGTTGCTTCGTCACAGGCACAGTTGGTAATTTCTCTCCTTGGCCAGAAGGATTGTCCCGCAGCTGGCCCCCAACTGGTGCTCCTTCAGTGGGGGAGGGAGGGGAAGGAGAGCAGCTGAACGTTGTTTCGTTTTTTCCTTGCAATGAAGCTGCAAGCTGTCATGGAGAACCTGCACAGGCAGCAGAGGGCCAAGCTGCTGATGGAGCAGCAACTACAGCAGCAAGCTGCTGGCCAACACACTCAAGTGCGCATAGGTGGAGGAGGAGGGGACGAGCCGATGCGGAGCCCGACCACTGAAGCAGAGCAGGCCCAGATGGCTGCACTAGCGGCCATGCGTGCTGTGGCGGCAGGGCTGCAGAGGGTGTCAGACAGCCCCATGTCAGAGCGCAGCAGCGGTGGTGAGGAGGATGTTGACGACGACGACGATGATGATGATGACGACAACGAGGAAGGGGAGGAGCAATACAAGGACATGATGGGGTCAGATGAGGAGGAGCAGATGTAAGTAATGAATACTTTTTGTATAACTGTAGGTCATACAAAACTAACTATGACTATAAAGGTCTGTTACATTCAAACTATTGTTAAATGCAGATTAAGCCTCAGTATAGCAGTGTTCAGGTCTTGCGTTGCCCTGTGACATTCCTGCGTTGCACAGTAAGGAAGGTGACATTGCATCATTGTGCTAGTAAAGTGAGACAACTGAACGCGTTCATGTACGACTGCAAAACACATAGAAGCACCCATAAAAAGTTTCTGAAGTGAATCCAACTGCTCAAAAAACCTGGTTGTTTAGCAATTTGGTGGGATAAAGATACCTTGCCCCTGCCCACCCATGTGCTGCCCCTATATACACACAAACACTCCATCAGTCAGGTCTGATAGTATTGCTTTAAAGAGTCATGTTTAGATGAAGGACACAGCATACAAAAAATGTTACCTACAACAGAGTTGCAGCATCTAAATGTCTTATCATGACATGCGATATCACTGCGTTTTTCACTCACAGCAAACAGAAATGGGATGAGGAAGACTTTGAAGGCGAGATGGAGGAAGACTTTGATGATGATCTCAGAGAGGAAGGTCTGCCAACAGGCCATGATGCTGTGGCTCCAGGGAAAGGCATCCTCCTGTTGCCCCACCGCCAGCTCCACCCTCACTCTCAGCTACTGAAGGCTCGCCCCAGTGTCGACCAGGAACCCCGGGTTGCTATCCTGCCTCCCCACTCCACACACGGCCATCTGGGCGGACAAGACCATGGAGAATGGACCTATGAGGAACAGTTCAGACAGGTAAGATCTGTTTGTGTCTTTGTGTGCAATAATCATTTTTAAGATCATCTTGTCTCTGTTTACAGGTATGATGTGTATAAGCGCACGTTATTATTTAATGTTGTTGTTGTTATTATTAATAATAATAATAATAATAATAATAATAATAATAATAATAATAATAATATAAATAATATATTATTGCTAATAATATTCTTATGCTGGTTTTAAATTTTAATGTTGTTTTTTAAAAATAGAGATATTGTATTTACAATATAGTGCAGCGGTCTCAGTCCTGACTTGTTCTGTAAAATCTGGGTCTTGGTTTTTGTGGTCTTGAATTACATGTAAAGTGACAGTTACTGGAGATTCTGTAAAGTCAAATTTTCTGCTTTGCCTCCCTCTGACTGTATTGTGTGTATTAGAAATAGACATTATCTGCTCATAGTCATACTGGCTAAAACCCTCTGATGTCAGCTGCTTCCTCGCACTGAGGAGGTGTATAAGTCGGAAATGCTGTTTGTTGAGGAGGGAGCCACATCTGTCCTTCACAACCCCTCTCATCAAAACTGCCACTTTCACAGCTGCAAATGAGTTCATGTGATCAGGGAGGGAAAATAGCATCTGCCACAATCCAAATGTTCAATATACTGTAAGATAAGGCTATAAAGTTGGACTTTGCCACCTGAAGGGAATGGTACTTTGTGTCCATTTTGGTTAGTTTCAGCTCAGTACTGTGGCCTTTAAAGGAGAGAAATACTAGTTATTTCCTGTCATGAACAGGACTGAGATCTGAGGGAGGGAGGCTGAGGGCAGCTGCAAGAAGAGGGGGAGGGGTTTGGGTGCTTTTTAAGTGCTTTACCATGCTGGCGTTTACTGTAAACATGCTCATAGGCTGGATATTATGAGGGAGGCCTCAATGGAATAAGACCGGCTGTTTACATAAAGAGATTTATATCTGTCAACAGACAAATTCAGATGGAGGTCTGCTGCCAATGAAGAGTGAGGGGCGTTGGAAAATTGCTTTGCATTTTCTGCCTTTTTTGCTACACACAGCAATGCCACCTTAAAGTATAACTGGATTATTCCACAAATTAATTTCTTTAACTTTAACAAAAATAGAAAAGGTAAAACACCTGGTGCTGGTACTAAGATCTGTCTTGCGTGATTCAATAAGTGGACATAATCGCTCTCCATGTCTGCCAGTCTGTACTAGAATGGTGGCAGTGTGTGTGTGGGTGTGTGAGAGAGAGAGGCAGAGAGAGGGGGAGAATAGAGCCATGAGGGAAATAAAATCATGTGTTGGCAGGTGTTGATTTTGTGATGTTGGTCATAAATTAATACATTTATGGGAAACCCTGAGAAGTGTATAAATACTTTTGGTTCATGATGAAACAGTAGCTGGTCAGAAGACAACAGCTGAGTGATCCCTCGGTGTGACTCAGCATCTGGCCACAGAATGTGAGTCAGTACGTAAGAGAACACGTTTAGGTTGTTTACTATTTATTGTGTTGTCTTTCTCCTCTCTGACGTTTAGAAGAAGACAGTTTGGCTGTTATGTCCCTCATGTCACAGCTTGTCTGATTGTAAACATGTTATGAGACTGGCAATCTTTCTTGTAAGAGAGACTTTTAACCTGTTATGTCATACTTCTGTAATAGTAATTTTATCTTCACGCAAATGTAAAGTAAGAACATCAAGCTGTATTTTTGAATTCTTAATTAGATTGGTTTGTCAGTGAATCTCTTAAACTGGGACATGCGGAACCACCATTTCATGTGAATGCAGTTTATATGACTTAATGGCTGCCACTATTGCAGTGCAAACATGTTTGTCGATATCACGCTCTCTCATTGTCTCCACCTTTATCCTCCACATGAGGGTCGCAAGGGGCTGGAGCCAATCCCCAGCTGACACAGGGCAAAAAGTTGGGGTGTACCGTGGAAAAGTTGCCAGTCCGTTTATGGGCAAACACACAGAGACGAACCACACACTCTCACTCACCTGTAGCAATTTTTCAAACCATCAAAATGTGCCTGAGTGTAGAAGCGGCAGCTTGTATGTTGTTTTTTGCGGAAAGTAAGTTGGTTTAGCAAGAAACGATTTCAGTCATGTTCGTCGATGCCTTCAGTAAATGTAATTCAGCTTCATGCTGTCCATGTGCTTCATTTTAAAACTCAAACCATAGAATCTGTAATTTGAGGCCCATTTCCTTTTAATTACAGAGCGTTTATTATATAACTTCCCTAAAACCTCTATGTTGCTTCTCTAAATAGCTCTCTCCTCCCTCTGTAAAGCTTTGTGTGAGTGACTTGAATTGATGCTTTCAGCAGATGGTGGTTGGTATGTGAGGTAGGAAACGCAACATTTTTATCATGGCGTGTTTGTCAGCAAGGATCATCAGAGCATGAATTTGCAGTAACTGATGCTGATATATTCAAGCTCAGCCAGCATCTTGGCTGTGTTGCCCAATCCAATTTTGGGGTTTGTACATCAAAGAAATGTTTGAATTTTAAGTTCACTTCATGCATTTCAACTTTTATCAGTGGGCATATTTTAGAAATATTATTATAAGGCAAAATCAGGAGAGGTGGAGTCATCAGCGGTAACAACAATGAGCAAGTCGCCAAGAGGTCTTGACCGAACGCTGAGTCTGTGTGTTTACGCTGTACATCCTGGTGTGTTTTAATAGCGTTATGATGAGATGCCTTTTTTGTTTTTTCTGGGTTATTATCGTCTGCCAAAGGTTCCATAAGCATTAAATCTCGTTGATATGTACGACTGTAGACATGTAAATAAGTAACATAGTTTTGGTTGAGACACATGAGCTCACACTGTGGTTTGCACAAATGCAACACATGATCCTGGTGACTAGGTTGCAAACTCTGGAAAAAAACAAACCCCAACATGTCCTTTAAAACCTCCTGCATATTTATACATTGGATGGAACCACCTTGCTGCTGATAGTTTATATGAATCCAGGTTTTTTGTCCTGCCTATCATTCACACAGGACTCTCTTTGCTCATGGATGATTACAGTGATTAGTAATAATTGCTGCTGTAGCCTGTAATTAGATTCTTCTGTAAAACTGCTGTGTCTGCGGTGTGTATTGTAAAAATGACCGGCCTGTTGCGATGAGCATGGTCTGTGCCTTGGTAATTCCTAACCCCATGCAAATCAAAATCAGTGATTTCAACCTTAATTTATATTTATATTTAGTGTGAGCCATTTTTTCCTTCGCTGCTTCTTTTTTTCCTTGTGAACCAGACATTTTGTGGTTTCTCCTTGTTATTTGGAAGAGAGACAGTTCGTAGATCCACAGACTGGATGTTTAATGCATTTTCAGAGCAGGCTTTCAATTTTCCTTTGCTTAATGAGGAGGTTTCTTGGCATGTCGAGGAAAAATACAAAATAATAACAGAGGCTGGATAAGATCCACAAGTCTCAGTCAGCCTATTTCATCACTGCATGATAGCAGGTCACTGTAGTGTCCCGTGTGCTCTGAAGATGTAGCTCGGGGGCATATTACATCCTTGTGTCTAGTAAATATAACAGTTACATGTGGCATCTTTAAGTCTGTTTTCAATATGAACAAACTGAACATAATGTGCCGTATCACATAGGGCTGCGACGATGAAGTGATTATTAGTCGATCACTAAATTAAACTAATTTCATAATTGGTTTAAATGTTTTTTTTCTTAAAAGAGAATATTTTCTGGTTTCTTTGCTGAGAATACAGAATCATTTCGGTTTGTGGACGAAACGAGATGATTGAAAACATCATAATTTTGAAGTTTGAAAAACACTGGTCAACATTTGACATTTTGTGGACTAAACGATGGCTCAAGATAATAATCGACACATTATTCGAGAATGAAAACAGTCATTAGTTGCAGCCCTAAAACCATATTTAAAGGAGCTTTAATGTAGCAGCATATGGGTCTGTTGGCATAAAAATGTGATTTTGAGCAGAATGGTGAAACCCCCGTAAACTTAAACATACACTTCTGAAGTTTAATTATCTGTAGTGTTTTGGAGGGCTGTGGTCAGGGAGGAAAGGGTTAACGCTGTACAGTTTATTTTAGGCAGGTGGGTGGAGGCTGTTGGAATGTGCCTGAGGGAGGGTGATAATCTGGCCGCTAGGAACCCCAGATTCTCAGCAGAAACCTTGTGAGCCTCTATCAGCCTGCAGCAGCTGGAGCTGCCCTAAACTGTAAACTGTCCTTTTTTTCTGTTCATGTCATATCATTCATGTATGTGTATGTGTATGTGTGCCATGAAGACCCTAACCCTTGTACTACTGTCACAAAAACAGACATCCTCCTTCTCTTGCCTATGACAATTCCATAGGCTCTCCTGGCTTTGAAAATGGCAAAAAGAAATACTAACAGAAGGTTATTGATGTTAGAAGAAATGTACAATGCAAAGACTTATAAACCATACTTGATATACTTGTATGTCCAGAGAAGGGGTCCAGTAGAAAGGGACCAGTAAAGGGTGTCCATTAAAATAGTCCAGGAGAGTCGATGCATAACTATAACTATGGATTCCTCACACCTAACCATCTTTTAAAGCTAAGGAAATAAACTAATGGCAAACCCAGCTTCGTGTTGTGGCTGTGTCTGGCTGAGATTTATCAGCTGAACCCCAAACTACATCTCACAGTCCACATCCTCTCTACCCACTGTGCATTGAAAGGTCAGGCTAAATCAAACCATGCGGAGTCTTCTGATTACACTGTGGTTTGAAATGAATTAATCAAAATATTCAAGGCGCTTTGCCAGCGGTGTCATATCTGCCCATGGCAGAGAGCAGCAGAATTAAATAAAGGCCAAGGATTTATACAGATATCAAATTATGCCGACATCATTGGATATTTTTGTAACCAAAACTGATTAGGTGTGCTGGTGGTGTGCCTTTCTCCACGGAGTTATTTCAGTGATGCCACGACCATCCTCCTTACCCTGATACCCCTTAAGCACACACATGCACGCACACACGCACACGCATCTGTTCCTTGAAAGGCACATATCAATAACACTTTTTGTATTGCACTCTGCAGTTTTATTTTCAGGAAATGTTTATCCTCCATTTGAGGTCAGTCCTACAGTGCCTGTTCCCAACAGTCACCAGTCAAATGATGGAAATGTTTTTTCCAATTAATCGATTATTAAATTAATTACTAACTACCAATTAATCGGTTTGAACGTTTTTTTAAAGAAACAATGGATTTTCACATTTTTAAATGTATATTTTCTTGTTTTCAACTAGAAAAACGTATGTTGTTGTAGGACATCTGAATTGTCAGGTTTAGGAGACATTGATAGATCATTTATATGGACCAAAAGGTATTTGCTCAATGTATTGGCTGCAGAGTAATGAAAAAAAGTATTTCTGATACAGGATAAGACATTTTCCACATAAGTGAAATGATCGTTAAGAATTGCATTGCATTGCATTGTTTCTTGGGCCTATCTTTGTCTTGATACCAACCCCAGATTCAGCCATTTTGTGTTACCAGTTTGCTGAACATTATGAAGGGACGAGAGGTTATGATAAACTGTGCCCCACCTGAGTCCGTCCCCCCTAAACAGTGCAGCTCTTTGCCTCCAGAGCAGCGCTGTGTCCAATAAATGCTTGCGGACGTACAATTACAATGTGGTTTCATTAACGTGCGGTCTCTTAAAAATGCTATCTTATTCATCTGAGATAGCTCCCCTGCCCCCTTTATAAACAATGTCCTCCTCAGGGCAGAAATTGTCCAGAGGCCACGCAGGGCCTTTGAAGTCTCCTCTCCTGTGTCTCTACCGGCTTTAAACACCAGCAGCTGGGCAGATGGAGCCCAGATGGACAGTAAAGCAGGGATGTCTTTAAAAATTCATGGCACTCACCATGATCAGGGTGAATGGGGGAGTTGGCATTAAACATTAAATTGCTCACACACACACACACACACACGCACACACACACACACCGGAGTGGGGGAGGGGGCTGTTAGTGACTACAGGAAGTGTAGCACGTACCAGAGCCAATTGGGAGTGACACTTATTGGGATTGCCGTCAGGTTTTTGCTGATACAGCTGTCTGATAAGTGCTTGTTGGGTTTATATTCCACTGTGAGGCCTTTTGATCTGCCCGAGGGTGGTATAAACAGGTTGGATCATGTTGTTCTGCATTTCCACAGCGGAAGATTTGTCTGTCTGCTCAGACAGGTATTTCGAATTCCTAAATGTCCGTCATGCCTTGTTTTGCACCCAATCTCTGTTCTCAGCACTGTTGAAGTGTCACACACAGTAACGCCATGGAGTAGTTGTTAGGATTCAAAAATTGAAACTTTATCGAGCAGCATGTTTGCATAATAGTCTAGATCTTTCTATGTATACCAATTTGCTTGGAGGTTATTCAATATTTCCTACAAGCAAATAGAACATTAGAAATCATATGGGTCAAATTAGGGCTAATTCAATTACAACATACGTTGCAATGTTTTATTTAACATTCACTCGCAAAAATCTATCTTGAATTATGTGACATTTATCGTGATAATTATCTATTGTGATAACCTTTTCTGGTCATATCGACCATAGGGCTGGTATGAATAATGAGCATGGGCTGGTAGTTTTACTTTATAACTTGTACCTGGAGAAAGTGCTCTGTGCAGGGATCTGTGATTACCAAAGAGGACGTTAATGGGCCCTGTTCATGCTATGAAAACAAAGACCGAGGTAGCAAAGGAAGGCTGCTCAGTCTTCCTGTTAAGAGGAACACTGAGAGGGGAAACTGTAGGTGTGACCAAGGGAAAAGGAAAAAAAAAAAACTGTCAGTTGGCGCTTGGCTTTGAACCATTGCCAAGTGGAGTGTTCGGTGCATGCTCATTTTGTCTGTGACGCACTGTGGAGCACTTGAATTGTGTCCAACACTGAGCGTACAGCATGGAGATGATGTCAGAAAGTGTACAGCCATGGGGTTTCTGGAAATTGGCAGGCGCTAGGTATGGAGGAGGAGAAGGGGGTTGAAGAAGGAATGTAAACAAAGATTGCGTAAAGGCTGAAATCTAGCTCTTCTCTTGTTGGCTTTTGTATTCCATTTGAAGATTATCATTTTATTTGGTTTATTTTGATTCCCCCTACAGCTGCTTCCTCCTGATTTTAATTTGCCTGAATCTCAATATAGAATAAGGAAGTGATTAATATTGTGAGCTGGAGAGACTCATACAAATGCCTTTAGTTATTGCCTTTGCCATCATTAAATGTGAATCCTATTTTTGTTTGCTACTTCCTTCCACACTTCTTGAAAACAAAAGGGTGTGTTAGTTATAGTCATGGACACTAACAAAAATACCTCTCTGCATTTAGCACTATAATTCAACTACACAAACAAAACAGTTTTAAGAGATGTTAAACTTTATAGACTTCATAAAGGCATGGTTTGTTGAAGGGATTTTGCCATGGACGGCTTAATCGCTAGCAGTAATTGTACCTAATAAACTGGGTGTTTATCAGCACTGAGTGATTGGCAGCAAACAAACCGTTTCTGACAATGTTTCCTACAACAACATGATGAAAGGCATTCATTTGAACAAAAGCACTGCATGTGTGACTTCACCTTCACACGCTTTTGAAAAGGTAGAGTGTGTGGAAAGCTTTCAGTCTTGAAAGAATCAATTCAGAAATAGGTCACACATAGATAAAGATTCTTTTCCTACATGTTTCTCAAGGTCTGAATCTCTCTTTGTCCTGCTGTGGGACAAAACTGGATTGGATAGCTGTGGATCAAATCTAATTGTGAGACTCTGTGTTCAATAGCTCAAACATAATGCAGAGCAAGGCATGTCTATCTGACACTGAATCATAAAAGACCCTGTCTGTTTTTAATCCATAATCTTCCAAAAGCACATTTCCCTCTGGTGACAACACTCTAGAGCTGCCCTTTCTTGTATGTGTGATTGTAAATGAGTGTTTACAAGTGTTGATGTGGCACGAGGCTCTGTTCACACTGCAAATACAATGAGTCTTCACTTGAGATATCCTGACATGTCTTAGCAAGAATACTGCAAGAGTTACTAAATGACTAATAGCAGCTGTGTTGGATTTAGATTCAAGGCCTCCATTGTTTTGCACAATGGGTCAGGAGCTAGGCTTATTAGTTTGGTTAATTAAGATAGAGCCACACTATAAAAGCAGATGAAAGCTTGTGTGTGTGTGTTTTTTTAACACAATATTAACTTGCATAGAGCAACACGTCTCTGGCAAATTTTTATTTTGAAAACTTTTCTTCAGATACGGCTATGTTGTATCGTTTCACTGAGTAACAGCTGGTCGAGAATATTACTATTTGTAGTGATGCACCAACGAAGAGAATGACAAAAGACAGAAACAGCAGGTCAGAAGATCTGTAAAAGTAGAGACACTCTTTTTTTTTTTTTTATCTATGCAAACAATACGGTATATTTGATGGGGAACAGTAAAGGTAAACTTGAAAATGCAAACAAAATGATCTCCTTGGGGCAAAACTTTATCACCTGATGTTTTGTCCCCAAGTGTTCCCAAATTCAAATCTAAAGCTAAATGCTTGAGGTCAAACTGTCGTCCTATTGATTGGGGCGGGTTTTGCCACATGGCTACAAGCTACTATCTACCCTCCACAGGGCCATATAGACCAGGTTTATTTTTTTTAGGCCAACCATTCTATTCACTGCCCAGCACATCCATTGCTCCAACTGGCAGGACAACTCCTGATCATGCTTCTGCATTCTGAGCACACTGAGATGCAGCAGCAGTGAAGCAGAATATTTATACACTCATTCCCTTTGGTCAAATGTGTTTAATCAGCATTCACTCCAGGGTCAAATGTTTCTGTAGCCCACATGGGTTTTTAATCAGCCTTGGCTGCTTCGTTTTTAGCGGCGACACAATTCATCTCCTAGGCATTAGCATAGCCGTTACCAGTGTTTCTAAAACTTGGAACAGCACACACTTTATTTATTCTCCCTTCATTTTTTAAATGTTTCACTCACCGATGAGTTTGAACGAGAGACCGGAGTAAAAGATAACAAATAGTATGACGACTGAAACATTGTTCCTGGGCCTCATTGGCTTTTTATTCTTCATTTATTCTTCCTTTGACTCATTTTGTTGTTGAACTGTTGTGATGTCCCATTGATAGCACGTATGAAGCAGGGGTGAAAAACTCCCCACAGGGCAGATCAACTGCTGGCATCCTCAACATAACCACTAATCTTAAGTCTCTCTTGGCCAGATTTAATATCTGTCTTCATCCTATTTGTATACAAAATGAGAGTTCAGGCATAGGTCTGAACAATCTCCGTTTCCATCTTTCTGCCTGGGGACAAAGACCTTATCACAGCATCTGCCCTGGTGCTGAATGAATAACTTTGTAACTAATTATATTAGCCTTTTTTCTTCCATTTTGAGGGAAAGCTGATGAAGATGAATATATGCTTTACAAATGGATATTTGTAAGGGAGATACCACTTTGAATCAGTGCCAAGGACCAGTTAAGCACACGATCATTAGTTTGGCAGCGTGCTTCAAACACATCATTCCATGACATTTCTGAAATCCTGCCTCACCCACTTCCCCTCATTCAATCTGCTCAGCTTTGGGCAGTCATCACTGTGATAGTACTCATTAGCAGAGCGGTTAGAATAGATTGCCAGCAACTACATAAAACTCTCCAGGGCCCTGTGAAAGCTGGCTGCTATTTCTGATTCTTATCCAAATCTACAAGCCATGGCAGCTCACAGTAGCAGGCAGGAATGGCGTGCGTGTGATGAGCACAGGATAGTGCTCGTTCTTGGTTTAATGTCCTGTCTTTATCAACTGCTGCTTTCTGCCATTTTCACATCAGTAGGGGATACTTTATATCCAATTATATTCAACATGAGCTGACCATTAACATCCTCTGGCACAGCCCCACAGACAGAGACCCAATCTACAGCCTCTCACACCATAAACAAAGCATATCTGCCAAGATCATTGAACTTCAAGGCATGGGTGATTTCTCCTAGGTGTTGTCTGGCACCACTAAAGTTCTCTTGTCAGCTGCAATGTAAACTACCCGAGTTTCTAACTCAATCTTCACATTGTTAGTTCAGAGAAGACAATGGCCTTGCTGAAGTTAACATGTGTTGCGTTGGGGATCCGATCACAAGTGGACATGTACATCAAGTCACACAAAGGTTAGAATGTGTCTCCACACCCAAACTCAAGAGAGCACTTACGATCAAATCTCAACTCCTAAAATGATCTTCTCGTGGCCGTTCTTTAATGTGTTTAATGTGTTCACACTGCTAGAAAAATGTTTACCTCCAAGTGTGGTCTGAGTGGTCAAATGTAGCTTCAGTGCAACCTGGGTGCACTTAAACCTGTTCACTTGTGATTGCATTACCAAAGATAGAGGTTGTTGTTCCTTGCATCTACATTTTACAGCCTTCTTTCCTTAAAGGCTAGTGATTTCTTCATTGCAAGCATGATGACTGTGTGTATGTGTGTGTGTGTGTGTGTGCGTGTGTGGTCGAAAAAACATTAGCAAAATGATTAATGACATAAAAACCCCTTTGGTGAAACCTATTGATTGCATGGACATTGAATCATCCTTTTGAAGAAGAGCCATCTTAAAGATGTGTTGCAAACACGCACTACAACAGGCAATGTTGACAAACTAGCAGGCCTATGTTATATGATGTAATATAGGTTTATTATAAGGTTTTCTCATAGATAGTTTGATTAAAAACTAGTACACTTCAATACGACATTGGATTAAAACAAAGGAAAATTAAAATACCCTTTATTTATGTTTGTATAAAACAAATACACTAAACTTTTATTGTTGCATGTCTTAATAAAATCAGTAATACTTATCCTGATCGGTACGCCATGAGTTGTAATTGTTATCAAACCATGATCTTTGAAAATAAAGTCAGTAAATTATTTTAGTGAGCAGAACAAATACCTTATTGTACAGAATCATTTTAACTTACAGTCTCAATATAATGACACCAATAATAAAAAGAAACCCTTCTTAATTCCACGCCACAATGTTGTGTATTTATTTTCCTGAAAAACACACTTTAAATGTCTCGTGTGCACCTCAACATATAAAGGGGGGGTGGGGGACGCTCATCTGTGAAGGGATTCAGCAGCAGTTCTGTTTATGACCTCGCTGTGATGAGTATAATCCACATACTGGCTTAGAATATCACATTTATTGCCGTGCAATTGAATCATGGACTTGCATGTAAACCTGCCCCCATAAACTTCCTTCTGTACACAGAGGAAACTGCGAGGCCAGATTTATGTATATGACGAAGCTTAATGAACCACATTATCAATCCACAGTTAAGTTTAGTGTTGGCCTCAGCCGGTTTCAGCGAGAACATGCTAATGTTCTTCATTTTCATCCGTTCAGCAGATGTGAATAATTGATTAAAAAAAAAAATTATTTGATAATGTTTACTTATTATTGTTCAGCTATTAAAATACGTCTCTTTAAACCATTGAATGCATTTATTGCCTTTCCTGGCGTTACATAACATTTAATGTTTTGTGGACTGTTGGACTGAACATATCATATAAAATAAGAGGCCTGGTGAGGGACACCGTGGTGGGCGTTAATAAATATTTTTGGACTTTGTATACAGATAATATAGATGCAGGCTCGGCATCATCACGCTGGGTAAACGATCATCCTCCTGTGATATGGTAACTAAAACACGCAAAAAGAAATAAGGAGTCATATGTTTTCTGTTAATTCAGTCATATTTTTTTAATGTCACACATCCTGTACCATGAGCTGTAAACTAGAGCTGGGCACTGTGTTGTAGATACTAATTTCCAAGTATGAAGGCAGGGCATTACGATCCAAGAGTGCGTGTGTATTTTCAGTGATACTGTGTGAGGGGCTGTGCTGGCGTTGGTACATTAATGACACTCATTAAAGGGCTTTTGGCCATGTCGTGTTTGAATAAGGCTTATCATGTGTTCATGAGATGAATCAGGACCCTCCCTCCCTCAAACCCTCACTCTGCTGGTTGTAACCTCCCTCCCCCCTTCATATATTCTTTATGTTTATGTTGTGTGTTATGGACTGGCTTTCTGTTATCTTTTTGTGGCAGTCCACCATCATCATATTCCATTTTTAACAGCAGGTATCCCAGGTTAACAGACTTATAACAATTCCATGTATAGTTACTACGCTGTTCACTTGTGCTTCTGCCCTTGCACCAGTGTGCAAGTGCTTTGGAATCGGAATCAATTTACAATTCTTTAAGCTTGCAGCTTCTTGTCCCTGTTGTGTTATTCTTCTGTGAAGTGGCTTCTTTTATTATTTCCTGTTTTAAGTCAGGGAGTGGGAATTGTGGTGCATGCGCAGGGCAGCCAGGCCAGCTTCAGTCCAACTGTAATCCTACTAAAGGTACACATGCGGTAGATGCACGTCTAATTGCATTATCTGTGTGTCTTAACCCAACTTTGAGAAACTCAATGTCGTAAAATTCCACCTGGACTAACATTATTAAATGTATTTTTTTTAAAGAAAACTATTTAATTAGAGAGCAGCCTTTCCGTTCAAGTCAGACAGAAGGGTATGAAAGAAAGTGTGTTCATACTAATCTCTCTCATGAGAAGTAATAACTGAAGGACACAGATTAATCTGAAGTTGTGAAACTGGTCCTTCAGCATTGGATTAAAGGAAGTTGAGTCTCTGTGTAACTAGGTTTCTGCTGCCTACAGCCAAAGGACAAAAACATAAAGAATTATTATTATAAAATACAAAAATATTGTTATCACATACTGTAAATTCACCTCAAAGCTGTGTTGACATATCTGTTTATCTATACTTTCAGTACTTACAATACACTTCACAAAATACTTAACTGTACTATACACAGCATAACGAAGGAATTGAAGCCTGTCTATATAGTCTGCATGATGACCTAAATGTTGGCACACTGGTACATACACACGCGCGTATGGCTACACAGGAACATATAGTGTATGAACACCTGTGTGCTGGAGATATCGCACTTCCTCTGAGAAGTAACTGGATGATCATTTTCAAAGAAAATGGAATAAATTCATCCAGGATTAAATTTACGGGAGAATGAAGTGAGGGCTTATTTGTTGTTGTTTTTTTAATGACCTTCACACTGATTAAAAATGTTTTTTAATACTTTAACCTCTGGTATCAGCTTCACCTAAAGGTGATCATGGTGACTGGCAGGTGTTAAGAGGACATGTCGTAGACGATACCCCGGTCTCCTCACAGTTAAGGTTTTCAGTTGCAAATCCTTTATTATGTGCTATGTGACACTTGACGGCCACTGACTCACTAACTGCCACTTGCATTCACAGAGGTGCAAACCCCTCCCCCCTTCACACAGACACCCACCCACCCCTACAACATTACCTACCACCATTGCAACAGGCTGCTCTTTGGTTACTGAATATATGCTATACAAAACTACTTTCTGTTTATAATTTATTTGTGGACAGGCTGTCGCTGACCTTCATTACGCAGCAAGAGTGGGACTTTTTTTTGGGGATATCACTGAATACTCGTGTTCAGCGGAACACAATTATGTCTTTAATGCTGCCAAAGAGCTCTATAAATCTTCAACTACCCATATAATTTGCATTGACTGCTATTTTTCTCAACTATCTCTTTAGTGCGTGCTGAATAAAGTTCATGAAATGTCCCGTTTTGAAAACCCAGCAGTCTGTTTTAAGGATCGATACATTGGTAGATGTCTCCTCAGCTCTGACGTTTCCTGTTTATTTTAGAAGATTTGGTAAAGGGGTGGTAACTGGCTCCCTGCGTTACCAGTTGGCCCAGTATGAGTCGTTTGTCTAGTTTCTTGTTGTTTATTTGAACAACAGAGCTTTAATCCAGGAGGGGCCCCTGCCCCAGTGTACTTACTATAGACATGAAAACATATATGAGCCTACAACAACCACACCCACCTCAGCCTGATAAGGTCTTTATGTAATGTGGCTGGGTGGGTGGGTGGTTGCAGCAGAGGGGGAGTTATAATGTAAGCTTATAAAGAGGAGGAAAATAAAGGGACAAACTGATCAAATTCAAGGGTCAAAAGGGTAGAAAGGTTGAAAATTAAAAAAGGAGCCACTGGATACTGAGAATAGTGGCGGAAAAAACAGAAATAAAGACAGACAGACAGAAAAAAAGGATATAATGAGGGGTTGGGTGGGTGGCAGTGGTCTTGCTGGTTGGACAGGATTCTGATTGGCTGCCTTTGGCATATGAGAAGCTCTGGACAAACTGGCGTCACACTTAATATCACCCTCTCTTATCTTATTTGTTTTCAGCTACTTTTGTCTTTAGGGCTGCAACTAATGATATTTTTTTTAATCTATTAATCTTCTGATATTGTTCTAGAATATTTTGATAAACCATTGGTATATAAATGCCAGAAAGTAGTGAAAAAAGCCCATTATAGTTTCAGTTTTCATTGAATTCAAAAGTGAGATCATCAGTTTGCAGTAAGATACCAGTAAGTTGCAGCTGCACCCTGAAGACAGTATGTCCTCTGCTGGAGGCAGGGATAACTCGGAAACAACAGCTGAACTGGAAAATCCTGAACTCACTAGTGTGGCAATATTGCTTTCATCTGCTGTGAAGGAGTGCAGGCTGCAATTTGAAGAGGACTCACTAGATTCATGGTTTGATTACATGGGATTAGTGTGGTACATTCGGCACAGATCAGTGGTTATAGCAAACATGACATTGTGTCTTTTTCAAGAGCAAGAACAATGATTATGAAGATTTTTCCAAATCAAGGCTCAAAAGAAATTACATTTTGTCACTAGTGTGTAAAATAAATTATATTTTATCGTTATATACATTTCTGTACTTAGTCAGTTCTCTTTACAGCTATACTGTAAATTTGAGTAGAATAAGATGGCAGAGAATATTTAGAAGTTTATTGAGACACAAAGTGCCATGGTCTGCTCTCAGTTGGGATATCTAAAGCTGCATTATGTAATGTTTTGTGATTTTTGTTGTTGTGTTGCGACTGTTAACCTTTGTGAAGAGGACTGATGTCGATAAATACTATCGGATCAAGCACCACAAATTGTTTTCTAAAGCTATTTCTTTTTTTTATTATTATTTCTTTGATCGTCGGAAAGATCCAAGCATTGGCCTCCTCGTTTCCACTTGACAGCGCAGCAATCATGCCACTAGGGAGATGTTTGTGTGTTTTGGACAGAGAGAGGGATAGAGGAGCAATAAAGCCAGATTGGGGGATGGGAGTTAATGGGGGGGGGTTGATTTCCAAGATTTATGGCATGGCACTTCAAGAAATGCATGCATCCTGTAATTAAAACTCCCCCTTGCCTCCAGCAGTGCCATACATTACTGGCATCCCCCACCACCCCATCCACCACAGCCCATTTCAGGTTAACAGTCCCCACCCCTCTGCTCCCCCTTACCCACGATAATAAGATCATATAGCAGCTTGACATCACTAATGAGCACTGAATGGCACAATGAGGTTTCGCGGTCAGAAGCCTACTGTCACCGTTACACCACACATCAGCTGAAAGAGCCTTTCATTTGGATTTTCTCAGTGCCGGTGTAAAGCAAACACATCTTTCAGTAAGGTGACAGCAGTTTGCTGACTGCTGAACTGCTGTCATTGGGCAGGAAAAGGTGTGTTAATCCCTTTCATTGATATGGTGGCAGAGTGGCTCAGTGCTGAGGAATCAAGTCAGCATTAATCCCAGTATGCAAATTCCACATGTCAAATGAACATCTAGCTTCTGTTTGTTTACGTTCAGCACAAAGAGGCTTCTTTGTGGAAGAACGTGACGTGTGCGGAGTAATCACAGGTCACAGGATGATCATTCAAACATAGAACAAAGCTGCAACAAAAGAAAACAAATTAGAGGTTTTCTCTTTACTACATGAATTTAAACATAACATTTTAGGTTGCGATATACACAAGAACAAGTTTAGGAGAATCAGCAAAGGTTTTGTATTGTATCAGCTTTTTGAGAGCCTTAAAATACTATTTTTGCAATCAAAACTTATTTACTATTTTTAGGTAATGTACTGATTAAACGTTAATTCAATGAAGGAAAATTGTTGTCAGACAAAATGTAGATGATAATTGCTAATGAAATGGATATTGTCAAATATAATATGACAACATGCAGAACTGACCACGCACACTGACAAAACAAAATAAAAGAGGCTTTGAAATTGCAAAATTTGGAGTAATGAATAAAAAGAGACACGTGAGGAAAAAAAGGCCATAGAATAGAAAAACAGAAATAGAAGAGTGTTGGTATAGATAAATGGTGGAAAACTAAGTCACCGAAAATAAATTGCAACAAGAAACGTGTCAAACTATTAACAGAATCGTTGGAGATTTAGATTTCAGCGTTTCCTTTTATTGATGTTTTTTTTTTTTTATCAGCTACATGTTGAGTTGAATGGTTTCCTGTGTTGTGGAGTTTGCGCTCCATTATGTGTACAACTCTTTATGTGTGTGTGTGTGTGTGTGTGTGTGTGTGTGTGTGTGTGTGTGTGTACAACATGACTATCAGTAATGGCCTGGCCTGCTGTCTGTGAGCTGGGTTCTCTGTTCTCTGTGGTTTTGTTTTGTGGCATTCAGGTACAATGTGTTTCAAAATCATTGTCAATAACAGACTGTGAAACCATGTGAGCTCACAGAGCTGTGGCGTGTCGTTGTATGTAGCTGTTGCTCAGAAAGTAACAGAGATTTTACTATCACACAGCAAACTATAGCAAACTATCCTAGAAAAACCACTAGAGGTTCAATGGATTCACTGTACTCCCTGTTTTGGTGCCCCACTTTTACTGCTAACTTTGACTCAACTTTCTTGGGACCTTGCTAGCGACTGGACCAACATCAGGTTCTCATCAGGCCAGACTGGTCACTGTGTTTCTCTAGTTCCCTTGCTTCCTGTGATCAGAAGAAGGGAATCTGCTTAAGTTTACCGTCTTGGCCTTTCATCCACACACAACTGGCGTTTTGGGAGCACTGAAACTTCTCTCATGCACTACACTGTCACTATCTTCTTGTGTTTTATGATAAATTTAGTTTTCTTCTCTTAGTCCCCCTGGCTTGGTGCATTCTGTTTCTGTGTACATTGTAATGTATATTTGTCCAAATAAAGCTTTATTTAGAGTCTTTTTGGGCGTGTTTCGTGTGGATAAAGACATTTCTTGAAACAGTGGCATGTTTTTACAGAAGCCCTTTTAAGAACAAAAAAGTTGTTGAGAGATGTTTCCGTGTGGTTTAAGTCTTAGATGCTGTGGTCATCTTGCTGTTGCACATTTTCACACTGGCTGTCACAGTACCAGCGCTGAGGTTATGGGTGTGTTTTTTTACAAAAGCTCAGTGTGCTGGTTTAGGAAATTCTTGCGTAAGATCTCAAACACATTCTGTGATAGATAGATAGATAGATATATAAAAACGTGAGTTGTTCTCATCCATCTCTCTCCTCCTCCTCCCCCTCCTCCTCTCTGCAGCTGTATGAACTGGATGGGGACCCAAAGAGAAAGGAGTTTCTGGATGATCTCTTCAGCTTCATGCAAAAAAGAGGTACGTAACAGTGCATGTATAAATCACAAACAGCATATTAGTAGAAAACAGATGCTCTCACAAAAAATTCTATTTATCCACAATGTGTAATTTTTCCCCCAATATTCAAATGACAGCTCTCAGTCACATTAGATGTCCTCAGTTGGTGTCACAGAGAGGCTTTTAATAGTTGGTAAAGAGGGAACATATTTTGGTCTTTCTGACATAGGCTACACAGGCTATAATTGGAGGGAACACACTGTATCAAATGCTTGGAAACCTTCCAATCTGGCTCACTGACTTTGTGGCCCTGCCTGCACTTCCAGCACCTCTTCTTCTTCTTGTTGGGATGCTGCATTGACTTTATTTCATTTGGACAGGCTGACCAAAGCCTTATTCCTAATCCTAACCTTGACTGCAGCCTGTAAAATGCCTTACCTCTAATTTTAACCTAATCTGAATTTTTACCAGATCCTCAGAAATTGGGTTCTGCCGCAGTAGAACCAGGCTTCTTGTTCTGAAAAAGTCATTGTTTATACCAGAAAGAGGAAGCCACACACACACACACATACACATATACACATACAGACATACAAACACTAGCACACTCTCAGAAACACTTACTCGGCTACCATGAAGGACCTTCACACTGGTTATGCAAACAATGGCAAAACTGGAAACATAAAGTTAATTGTAGGAAACTGGGACTTGTGCAACAATGTGTATATATGTATTATGTCTCGCCCGGTCGCTCATTACAGAAGATTATTTTATAAAATGCCAAGAAAAGCTTGAGCCATGCTTGATTTATTCAGATCAGAGGGTGGGAGATGACATGCGTGTGCTCACAACTGAAAAAAACAGTAGTGGATATTTACAGCGTCAGAGCCAAGGGGCGGGTCCGCCAAGTCATGTGTGAGAATCTGACAGCGCCATCTGCAGGCCACATTCATAACTGATGCATTAACCTCATTATGTTATGTTAATACTTGCCCTGAGGACTGTATTTAGGACTAGTCTTTATTTGAAGCAATATAAATTGTTGACCTAATTATTGATAGCTTATTGTTTTACTCTGTGGAAACAATTTGTCACAGGTTTGTATAAAAGTGTTGGTGTTGACAGATGAGAAAATAGCCATGACAGGTTATATAAACTAGACAGAGACTTGTAAGCATATTGTCTGAGGGACATTTAAACACTCTAAATTTTTAAATGCTGGGTCTCTAATTATAGATTTATGTGTGGAGTCACTGTGTAAAACGTTTCTCTGGTCCTAATGTTGGGCATGAATTAAGGCTCCGGTATCATGTTTCCCATTTCAGTGAAATGGTTTTATGTTTTGTACAATCCATAAGTCACATGACCAAAGACTCACACTGTTTCGGTACTTGATGTAAATCCTCAGTGTTTCCCGACCTTGTTAAAGTAAATGTCATATTTTTTTAATGTAATAAATAAACACCAGCTAGATTTTAGATTATTCTAAATCTAAATATGCACTGCTACTTATTTCTTTAACACTTATTAGAACTGTTGCTTTTTTGGTTTATGTTATCTTAACTGGTATTATTCATTTACCATGTTTTTAAAAAGTAAAAATAGCTTTTTTTGTTCTCTGCTGCCTGTGTGCACAATGCTGCATTCTATCTGTTGACATTTCCCATATGTGTGTGTGTGTGTGTTGTTCTAGGAACCCCAGTGAATCGTATTCCCATCATGGCCAAACAGGTCTTGGATCTGTACATGCTCTACAGGCTAGTGACAGAGAAGGGAGGCCTGGTGGAGGTCATCAACAAGAAGCTGTGGAGGGAAATCACCAAGGGACTCAACCTGCCTACCTCAATCACCAGTGCAGCCTTCACCCTTCGCACACAGTCAGTACACACACACACACACACACACACACACACACACACACACACACACATTGTGCAGATATTGTTCTTGGCACACTGCAGTAGAAGTACAAGTACGCACACAGACACGCGTGTTATCAGATATCTAGTCTGTGAGTGACCTTAATCTGTTGTCTATCATTGTATGTCTTGTATGAGTAAGAGCTGCTATGCCAGGCATCCCGTCATAGAGACACAATCTGCTTTTTAAAGGGGCCATTCTGCAATGTAGTATTCCATTTTCTATAGAAGAGAAACTAAAGAAACTGCCAAATATGTTCCTCTTAGATACATGAAGTACCTGTACCCATATGAATGTGATAAGAGGTGTCTGAGCAACCCCAATGAGCTCCAGGCAGCCATCGACAGTAATCGGCGGGAGGGACGACGACAGAGCTTTGGAAGCTCCCTCTTCACCTACTCGCCCAATGGGACACCCACCATGCTGTCCTCGCCAAAGCTCCCCACGTCCAGCATGGGTCTGACAGTGGGCACCAATGGGGCCTCGCTGACTGCCATCCATAGGATAAAGAAAGGTGAAATTTGTTCGTTATGCGGCTAATAATGTTTTAAACCGAGGTCCCGGGATACATGAATGAGGTTATTCTGTGACGTCATCATGAGCCATAGCAATTGTTGTCCAGGAATTATTATCGCTGTCTAAGCCGGCTTAATCCCAAACCTTTTAAAAAATGCTGACTCATTTACAGTCAGCAAGATGTTTAGGGTAAATACTAAATAGAACCTACTTTCAGATACAAATGTCTCAACTACTCACTGTAGTTGTGGTTTAAGATGAGTACAAATGTCGAACATGATAAACAAAATAAAAATCCAGTTATACTTTAGTTACAGATGAGAAGAGAAACTCACATCATTCTGTTACAAGAAGAAGAACAAAACGTTTAACTTTAACATTAAAATAAACTTAAACAATAAATGTTTTAACAAAACTCTCATCTGGTATACATTTATTGATTGGTTGCAATAAAAGCTACTTGTTTACATGTTTTAGAAAGGTTTCATTTTCACAGTAGAAGAATTGATAATCACTTAAAAGCTTCTTGCACATCCATTAGGGAGAAATTTGCCATTAATGCACCATTATTTGAGGTCCAACCGCACTGACTGGCAATAACTGATGTAATGCGGATCGAAGTGTAGAAACAGAAGAAACTTTTTGGAGCTTAATGTAGAACAAATGACGGCTGTACAAAAAAATAATAAAAGCACACAGAAGCTAGGGGACAGGACCAGTCCCTGTATCAAAAATTTGTCATAGATTTTAATAATTGATTTTTACTGTCACACTTTATCATACCTCCATACCATATTTTTCAATTCTAAACATTCACAAAATAGTCAATAGCGGCTAAAAATTGATTTCAGAATAGAGTACCACATGATTCAATAAATACATTTGATGTATATTTTTTTAATGGAAGCAGCTCTTTCTGAGGCTCACACATAAAAGTGTATATAACATTTTGTCTCTCTCATGATGTTACACTAGAGGGCACATTACACTGATTGGCTCTTTGCCACCCAGGAACCCGAACAGCCTCATTAGCCACCTTCATACTGCTTTTCCTACCATATAGGTGTGGAGCAGCATATTAGTTTGAGCCCAGAGTTTCCATCATTGGCGATAAATATCTCTGCTATCATTCAAATAAAAATCTTCCACGTCCTCTCTGCTTCTGGCTTTCACACTGCAAAAACTGATTTTCAAGGAAGCAAAGTAAGCCTCGTTTCAGGGAAATATAATCTTGGCAAGCAAGTTTTGCACTAGAAAAATAATCGGATTTTAAGAAACAATATCTACTTTTGTCTTAAACAGATGATACACCTTGCTTTATGCTTTAATCACCAGTAATCCCAACTACAAAGTTAGCTTGATCAATTAAAGTTAGACTAATTTCTTCAACTGACTTTCTTAAATTCTGGCCAGTTTTGTCTAGTTTTTGGTCCGTCTCCTTGTTTTTTAAGCACATTAAGTTCTAAAAGTGCTTCTAGCCAACAAATTTTGTTTACCTCATTGGCAGATTATTATTTTTTAAATCAATATAAGAATATTTGGTTTATTTCTTGTAGGGCTGTTTCTGCAGTGCATGACATTTTTCTATTGGGCTTTTGACTTCTTCATTAACATTAAGTGCAAGATTTCATACTCACGTCCGCCTTCTGTCCCTCTCTGTACTGTCTGACCAGAAGAGGGGGGCCAGTCGCTGCCGGGGGTCGGTATGGCTCGTTTGCCAGCAGGAGCCCTGGTGGGTCACTCGGTGGCTGCCGTGCAGGCAGCGGCAGCCCAGGCGGCGATGGCGGCTCAGGTGGCGGCTCTGGAGCAGCTAAGGGACAAACTGGAGGCTGGTGAGCCTCCAGAGAAGAAGATGGCGCTGCCAGCCGAGGATCACCACCGGCTTCTGCAGAGAGCGCTGCAGCACAACCTGCTGGCCATGACCGCCCAGATGCCCATGAACATACGCATCAACAATCAAGGTACCAAACACACATGCCAGTTTCATACCAGGCAACATGAGCAGAAGAATACAATGAGTCACGCATGGTTTTCATCAAATGAAGTGTCTTTATGACAATGGTGAAAATGTTCATTTAAATCATTTACAACCTTGTCTGGATCAGTTTCTGGACTGGGTTGTTTTACACCCAACTTCTATTTTTCCACTATGTTCTTTTGTCAAGTATTTTTCTCATTGCTGTTTTATCGGGTTTAAATAGAAAACACACTTTCGTATTACCACACTGCATCTGCATTTCACTTTTATTCTCCAGCTTATATGTAAGTGGCATTTCACACATTCTCCCTCTTCCTGGCAGTTAGTCTCTCAACATTTTCTCATAATCTTGTAACAAACCACAACACCCAGAAGTAAGGAAGTTACCCACTGTGAGCCTATACGTTGACCTGCTTAGCTTATAGAAGCACCATGCATGTTCGTCTGTGTGGGGATTCCCTAATGCAAACACGCACTTTGATCTTATAGCAGAGTTTGTCTGGGTTACTGTCTGACTATCTGATTAAACACACAACCTGTTTCTCATTACTGATAATCCAGGTGACTTCAAAGAAAAGGCTAACAGGACTTGTGTGCAAATTCAAAGTGGCTTTTCTGTGAAAGATTATTGTAAATCTGAACGTGTTTGATAAGTTAAAGAGGAGTCAGCATTGGACTAGTGTGGTGCAAGTGTAAAGATTGCACTATATACTGTGTATACCTGTGTATATACTGTACAGTATATAGCAGGAGTGGTCCGTTGAAATCCCGAGAGGCCCAGAACTGTCTGAACTGTGGAAATGTCTAATGTCCAATATATGGTATATTATATATCATATATAAATATGTGCATCAGGATCTGTGTGTATTATTAGTAAACAAGAAATTGAAGATGACTATGACCTGGATGTCTGAGAATCCTCACAGACATATCAAAATAATCTTAGGGACTTTTAGGGAAAAGGTGTTAATTCATTTGACTAAATGAAGTTCTGCACTGTCTACATTTCTTTTCTCAGATCACATCATGGGAAGTTACTTCTCTCTGATTATCAGTCTATTTTCCCTCCCTCGTCCTCTCGTACTAAGGTTTCACTCACCGATGTTCACACAAGGAGCTGCTGCTATGTTATGATAATGCCATTATATATTATGTTGAACCATAATAAACACTCAGTGTGAAGCTGTGCATCTGTGCGTCATGCAAATATCTCACAATAAAAGCCTTGTTTGAAAATGAATAGATACAGGGAACTGAAATGGAAAAGTGCCTTTATTCTGGTACAAAATAGCAAGTGTTGGATTTGCCGCATATATGACAGTTCGCTCAAGTTGACAAGTGTTTCGTCATAACACGGCAGTTACCAATGATTTTAGGAAGTACTGTAGGTCAGGGCACGGATAGGACGGCGCCTGGGTCTGGATCCAGCCCAGAGTCTAGCATGTAGTGACCCCTAGTAACGACAGACTGCTTCTCCGCAGCTGAAATTGGTGACAAAGAAATTCAAGCTACAAATGACCTATGATATTGGCTGCATTTGAAGGTCGAAGTTTTCCACCCAGTCTCAATTATGAGTCATGCAAATAAATCAGTTGTTGTCTTGACTGGCGTTGAGTCAAAATCCAAAGTCTTTCATATCAGAGACGGAGACAAGACCAAGTGAAAATGTGTCCCGAGACGAGATTGGACCAAGACCAGTCTCCAGTAATACAGCACTAACACAAACTCTGTTATTTGTTTGTCTTTATAACAGAAGGCAGACAGGACTCGGCGCTGAATCTCACCACCAACGGCACAAGCAGCATTAGCATGTCAGTGGAGCTCAACGGCGTAATGTACACTGGTGAGTTTAACTCTGAGTTTAACACCAATCACAGGCATGATAGTAGATGGAAAATAGCTCTGGTCCATTTACAGATATGTTATAATTGTGCAGAGATAAACCACTAAATAAATACACCAACCACTTAGTTCCCCCTAGCGAAGACAATTTCTCTCCACGTCAAATCTCAGACAGAGAGCCAGTGATTACATTTAATTGAATTTAATTTCTGTTACTTTTCTCTCTTTTCTCCCCAGGCGTTCTTTTTGCTCAGGCAGCAGCGGGAGCAGCAGTGGGGTCAGCCTCCTCTGGTGCGTCTGGATTGTCTGTGTCCAACAATCATGCCGCCGCTCCTCAGCAGCAGCAGCAACACACACCTACCTCAACCTCCAACAACCTGTTGTCTTAACAAACCCCCGGCCTCCCCCCCCCCCCCCTTTTTTTTTTTAATTACCACGCTAAGTAAAGCCAAAAACCAACCTCATTTTCTATGTTGTCTATGCCAAAAAGAGAAGACCCACAAACCTTACAGGAAGACTCGGATCACTTGAAGTACACTATCTCAGGTTTTCTCTCACAAACTCACCTCTTTTGTTCTTCGTAGCCAAAATCATTTTGGAAAACAAATTCCAACTGCGAGTCAGTATCCACGAAACAATGCACAACTTGTGAATTATTTATTTCTACATAAATGTACAGATTACCGGAGAACAAAAGAGAAGGTAATAACTAGAAAGGGCAATGCACTGTTTACACATATACACAGCTACTGACTGACAGTAATGTTTTATCCTCTAGGGGAGTAGAGTTTTTTTTTTGTTTTTTTTCTTTTAATCTTTTGATTGTCATTATTATCTTTATTGTTATTCTCTATTGTGTTTATCATTTAAATCTTTAACAATCCTCTCACTGCAGGAAAAAAAAGTCTATATATTTAGAATTCTATAAAAAAAAAAGAAAATATGAATATCCTCTATTTTTAATCAGCAAAGCTTTAAAGGTATATATGTTCAGGGCATATAACAATGTACCGCTGTGACCTCATTTTATGGAAAAACCTTATAACCTTATTCACATGGCAGCCAGTTTGTATCTCTACGAGGAAGAAGGAGTCTGGTGCACGTGTGCACTGCTGTTTTGTACCGAGATACGCGCCATATCTATGCCTCAAAGTCACCAAGGAAACGCAAACCAGAAATGGCTGCATGCGCAGAATCTGCATGGATGTTGACTTGTGAATATATTCGGTCCATTATCAGCTGTGTGGTTGTTCTGCCTGAACAGCTAGCCCTTACCTGTGTGTTGACATAAGGCCAGTTGAATACATATCTATGCCAAACATGCAGGTATATTGTATGGCTGTTCGTACCATTAAGGTGGAAAAACGAACTAAAGCCTCTCGTTACACGCTGGACGTCCGGAGCCTCGATGGCGGCATCGCCGACTATTGACGCTTGAAGTTCAGGCTGTATGTGAATATCTCGTTTTCCATTGTTCTCAGGTGTTTCTCTGCGCATCGCTTTGTACTATATCCCGCAGTCTTCTTTTCAAAGGCTCCCCACAGAACGGTCCGTTTTTATCTTTTCTATGACTTAGCCCTCTCATGGAGTGATTGTCTCATGGTCAGATGCATGCACGTGTTTGTCGGTGAGAGCCGTCAGTGCGCAGGAACACACACTTTCCTGCCACGGATTTAAAGGAATGTAGCGTCGCTAAATCCTTGTTTTGGGTGGAAACACTTGTGACAATCAGGGGTCAGGAGATTTAGCTGAGCTGCAAAAGAAACCTCTCCTGACAAATACTTCGGCTCATATCTAATGTTTTGTCGTTTTTATTTTTCTTGTATCTTAGATTACGGATGCTTTTGCTTTTTTTTTTAGCTTTGTGGGTGTTTTTTTTTTTGCATGACTTTAGTGCTTTGCCTGATCCAAGTGCTTCTTATCCTGTGCTGTGTCGTGAGGATCATTTCTCGCTGTCTGTCGGCACAGAGAATGTCTTGTAATCGTCTTTGACTGTTTTTAGATGAATTGCTTAATTGGGGCTTTTGAAGACGTGAGATCAGAGATAATCATAGCTGTGGCTGAGCACTTGTCCGTGCAGTTCACAGCAGAAACACCCTGTCACCTCATACATAGTCGTAGTTGTGTGCCTGCGTTTTGTAGTAGATTAATCATTCAGCTTTTTGAACTTCAACCTGTGTTACCTCTCTGGTCTGTTGGCTGTTAAAGATTGTTACTCATTCTCGACCCCACCCCAAGCAAAGCAGCCTCATTCCTAGCAATGTTAGGAAGTAAATCAGGCTTTGTGTGTGGGTTCTGATGTGAGGCCTTAAGGCCACAGCATGAGATGACCAGAGAGCAAACAGTACCTCCACCTAATCACTTTTATTGACCCTCCCAAATATCACCAGATGGCTGCAGATGCTATGATTGTGGTTCTTTTTCTCTGTGTGAGATGCACCGACTGCACCGACACTGTTCACTTTTAGATGGGGCTCTTGATGCTCAGACAGCCAACAATCAAAACCCCCACCTGCAGAGGCTGTCCTTCAAGCTTAGTCAAATTTTAAATAGAGTCTTAGAGCCTTACTTGAAACAGAAACAGGTTCTCATTGACAGAAAACTACACCTCCATTGTGTTAGAGGAACATTTTTACTGAGAAATGTGACAGAAATGAGTCATCTATTTGTGTTAGATATAAATAAGCCTCAGCACCAGGCTATTCAGATGCTAGACAATGCACAAACTGTCGGTTAAATCAGCTAATAATCATAGGACAAGTGAGCAAGTCTCACAGGTGCACAGAATAACAGTGTTGGTGTTTTACTTTAACCCACAGTGGAAATTAGGTTTAACTCCGCTTCCAGTTGCGCAACATTAACTTTGTTCTTAATTAATTTTTGAACCTTTTCAGGCACCTTGGCCTAAGAGTGAGTGAGCGTAATGTTCGCTATCTTACCAATAAATAAGATCATGTGATACAGCTTAAAGCTCCAGAACAGTCACAGAGAGTAAGATTAGTTTTTCAGCCGTTTGCTATCATTTGCATATTGTTTACATTGATTTCACATGTTCCCACCTTGGAACACACAAGAGAGACCGTGGCTCTCACAGGTGGCGCAGCTACGACTGGTGTTGAGTTCACCGTCATATCTGAATGTGCCTGTTTTTTTTGTGGGTTTTTTTGCATTGCATCAGTGGCACTGTGTGTTCTTGTCCATACAAAAGGGTTAAAGTGACTGCTAATGAATGGGGAAATCAGTAGACCAGCCAGACAACTGAACTCAGTAACCTTGTCACTCATGACCTCTGAGGATGAGCCTTCTTCTTATGCCAGAGAAGCATTTGCAGAACTGAAAGTGACATCTGTGCAAGATTTCAGCTTTCTGTCAGCAGCCTTTCATTGTGGTAGATAATGCAAAGCTCTCTGCATCATTACAACCTTTTTTTTTGTTACATATACAGGTCTGACAGAGACTTCATCAAAAACATTATCGACATCAGTCAGGAGACCAGTCAAACCCCAACCCTTTAAAAAATAGTGGCATTTATGCATTCTTGAATTGTATAATAGGGGTTTGGTATCAACGTTCACGGCCCACTTCGAAATATTGTGCAGGTTCTCGGGGGAGATTTCTTTTAAGAGGAAGTCGGCTCATTTCTACAATGAAAAATGTAGGTAACAGGCCTTGCCTTGTGGCTGCTTCCTGTTTGCAGATGATTGTACAGACGCAGGAAGGTTAATCTGTCTTCTTCGCACGTGACATACACATTTATCCAAAGCATTATGCAGTGAAATTTAATATATCTTGAAATCTAATAGTGTGATGAAAAACAAATACTTGCATTTGTCCTAATCAGCTGTTTAGTAATTGTGAATTAAAGGAGGATTATGATTTAAATAGAAGCTTCTGTAAATGTCTTATATTACATTGTATAGAGCTGTATGTGCCCATGTGACTGGGTAGTCTGTGTCTTCATTAGTAGCAGATGTCACCGTGGCTGGTACAATCAAAAAAAGGCGGAGGGGGGGAGGCTGTGACAGAAAGCAAAATTCAATCCATCCACATCTGAGGGATCAACGTTCTGTCTTAAGATTTGACCCTGTGACCCCTTTGGCCCCTGAGGCAACACTCAAGCACCTGGCACCTTTAGTGGATCCATGGTTATCGTTTATCCATTAACTCAGCTCTGTGGAATATTTGCATTTGAATAGTGGAGGTACTGCAGCTCTCTCTTTCTGGGTGTGTGTGTGGGTGGGTGTGCACGGCAGCATCTTCAGTGAAGGCTTGGTACGGACAATCGGACGATGCTATGACAACACAGTATACCTCCAGACACTTGGACATCCCATCATGAAAGCCCCAGCCCCACTTCTGCCTCTAGTTAGAAGCTTTGAGAGCAAATTTTTGTTATTTCAGCCACAACAGAAATTCCTATTGAAGGCCGTGTTCCCGCAGGAAAATCAATCAAACTGTTGTTGCTGCTGATTTATAAGTAGTTTGGTTTGACTATGAAAGACCATAGACAATCACCGTAAATCAATACCCATTTGAGTAATGTCAGGGCATGGGGTAGTAGAGAAGCTTCAAGCTTTGCAGTAAGAGCTCCCCCCAGTGGTGGTTTTTGTTATGATGCACAATCAGATTTCCTGAATGGAAGGAAGTACTTGGATTTATGAAAGGGTGTATATGAATTTTGTGGCAAAAAATATGCCTCAATTTCAGTGTTCACATCTTCATTCACTTCCAGTGTTTCCAGATTTTTCTTTTTGTTGACGTGAATTGGTGTTTGGATTGTCACAGAACACTGAAATAATCATTTGAGTTGAGCTCTTTTTTTAATGTATTGAAACCAAGCATGAGTTTGATAACACAGTCCGGAAAGAATCACTCATCGGACGTCCCTGTCTTGTCTGTTTCTCTGTATCTGTTCTCAGGCAGCTGTCCCTGGTGTCAGAGGGAGCTGATTTGATATTTAAAGAAACATTGAGACAGTTTAGCTGTAAAACTGTGTCAGCCTTAACTCTGTCAGTGTGAATCCCAAGGTTGTTTTCAGAAGCAGATATTTTTCCTGACTACTGTCAGCTGCATCTGTTTGTCTGTGGCTGCTTCCTCTCGCTGCACACGCACATGGTTTTCATTATTAGATTAACACGTGACTTTGCATCTGAAGCTCTTATTTCTTTAGTTGCATTTGTCATAGTTACTTTATTGTTGTGTGGTATTGTAGTTAAAAGCTTGGATTGATGTCAGTTGTCTGCTTTGGCTTTTGTGCAGATCAGAACAATGATTCAGCCGGATTCATTCGCTCAATGCAAAAAAAAAAGAAAAAAAAAAAGCGTCGCGTTTGAGTGGAGTTTGATCTCCTGATGTTAGAAGTCATAAATCAAGTGGTGTTTAGGAGTTGACTCCCAAATTCCAGATGTTGGAGCTTCTGATCAGCACAAACCCTCTGTCAAAATGCCATAACCGAAGAACGTCAAAACCTTTGGGTGTTTTATCTTGAGTCCTGCTGCTTTTACTCCCACCAGAGCTGTCGCTGAAATGACCTCTTAACCAGAGCACCTTGTGTGGAGAATCGACTGCGACTCACTGTTGCCACACATGGATGTTTTGCCATAACATTTACGGTTACGGTGTTTATGGGTTTCGGGGGCTTTTGACTGGACTTCACCTCTGACTTTTACTTCTATCAAGGACTGTGGTGGAGGGGAAACGATGTCGATAAGGAGATAACAAGATGCCTTCTGCTATGACAATTATTGTATGAATTACCCTGTACTGCTATGATTCATTAAGTAGATTATTTCTGAAACGTGGCCTCTCACAGCTCTGTTGCATATTATGTTAATATGGTTTTGTTTTTGCTGTCTTTGATTTGTTTTTTTTTTTGTTGTCTTTTTTTTTAATATGCTATAGCAACTGTGACACACAGAGATTACATTTAGAGCAGATTTATTATAATAGTGATAATCATGATGAGAAATGTAATTATTTGTAGGGAAGTGCGTGTGTGTCTCGTGTCAACTTCAGAGATGAAAAAAAGGCTCTGTCTTTTCAGGGACTTCTCAGGAAAATCTACCTCTGCCTCCAGTTTGATTCATTTAACCCAGTGAGCACTCACGTTACAGTGTAGTGGGTACACACACACACACACACATACACACACAGAAGGCATGAGGACAAACACCAGGGTCCCAAATGTAGAAGAATATACCAGAATACCAGTTTCTGGGGGTTAGATATAAACACAGCGTCCGATTTTATACACAGGATAAAACATGGTGGTGTATTTACATCATTTTATTGGCCCGATATAAAGATATTATTAAAAAGCCTCAGAGGAAAATCTTTTCACCCTGGTTGGTGAAGTGAAAGGTTTATTGTGGACACAGCGACGGCTTCCTCTCTGTCTCTCTGCTTCTCTCTGTGTTGCATTTTTGTGACACGTCTGCTGTATATTTAAGTACCGACAACGGGTAACCTCACGCTCAACAGTTAAATACTACTAGTGCTAAGACAAGTACTGCTTCTAGTACCGCTGTTCGTTCAGCAAAGTCGTTTTGGTTTCAGTCTGTTATTGTAATGTGTGTTTATTCCTCCTTTTTTCTATAAACAATTACATTTTTACGATGAATGGGATGTTTCCCGGTAACCACGTCTAACAGTAGTGGAGGCGGGCAATGCAACTATTTTCTCTTGTTTTTTGTTTTTCTTGAAGGGTGAAGAGCTGTTCTTCTACACATATATTTACTCAATATGTGTTTGTGTGAATACTTTTATTTTGAATCTGAAATTAATAAAAAATATCACCTTTCTTAAATGTCAGCAGAGCTTTGTGGGATTTCTTTTTTTGTTTTTCAATCTTTAAGCTGAAGTGTGTAAATTTCTCAGTATGAACATATTGTCAAATGAGCTTACACAATGCTGATTAAGTCTTGTCGGCTCCACGCGATTGTCCTGTGTTTCTACTTACAGCAGGGTTTTGTTTTCCGTGTCTGTGGTGACACAGGGTGATGGATGGCGGGAAGGCTGAAGCATAACAGCAACACTAGAAAGGTGAGATGGCAGCGACCCTGAGGCTAACGAATCGTCCCTGGCTCTCTGGAACATGAGTGAGCTTTCGTTTCAAATGTCTTAACGCCCAAAATGAAAGTACATAAATTAAATCAAAATGAATTACTTTAGTTTACATGTTAATAGAAATGGTAAAATAAAAATGTTTGCATTTGCTCCAGAGTGAAATTAAACTTTATCTTTGTTTTTGGTTAAACTGTTGTTATGTTTATTGTTTGTTTAATATGTTGATGAGAGTCGGCGTTTTAAAATTGTTAAAATTGAAATATGTTTGTTTGTTTTTAAGATTTGGAGCACATCAATAATCGAGTGCTCGGCCTGCAACGTGACTCGCGTCTCACGTTGACGCTGGAGTTTCGTGAAGCACCGCCCAACAACGGTGTCCGCAGTGGTGAACCTATCACACCCGGGGATATTTAAACTCACTACGGTTATATTCGAGATGGGTCGAGGCTGAGCGGGGTGGGCGGAGTCAACTTCTAAAACTACTGAACCCAGTCTGGTGTGGTGGATAAAAAGAAAACATCGAACCTCAAGGCAACTGGAAACTTGCAGCGGATTTTTTGGGGGGATTTTTAATGAGTAAAACCCTCACTTAAAGAAGCAAAATGAGACTCCGGTCTCAGAGAACGGTTTCACCGTGTTCGGAGACGCCGAAGAGACGCAAGAGCATAAAAGCGACTCCGAGACGAAGGCGCCTGTCGGTGACCGAGAGCCCGCTTCAAACCAAGGTGATGGACGGTTATTGTTTTTATTTGACTTTGCCCTGGTAGTGTCCATGGATACAGTCACATATTCAGGAGCAGAAATACTCGCCTGGCGTCGTGATGCTCGTTAAACCGGATGGTGTTCGCCAATGCTCCCGTAACAAAACAATGGCAGCTAAGCTAACGTTAGCTCTCTGTTGTGATTGTGGACGATGGGTGGCCTCTAAACTTCACCTCACATGGAAACGAAGACTTTAAATACATGTGTGCCTGTTGTCAAACGCTACTATACCCAGGGCTGCAATGATAATTCGATTACTAAATCAGTCAACTATTTTGATACTCGGTTTTAATCGGAACCATTTTTCTGACCTCAGCGTAAGTGGGAATGTTTTCTGGTTTCTTTGCACCGTATAACAAAGAAATCATTAAAATGTAATCATTTTGGTTCGTGAGCAAAACAAGACATTCGATAACAGCATAATTTACAGGTCTGGGAAGCATTTTCTGACATTTAATGGACCAAACAATTAACTGATAATTGAGAAAATAATCGACAGATCATTTGATTAGGAATGTAATTTGCAGCTCTCTAAACAAAGCATTATCGCTGACTTTAACCATAACCAATGTCTCACCCTAACTTTACCCTCCCCTCGTGTTACACGCACGTGCGGAAATTATAATAAAATGAGAAATGTGATTGCCAAGACAAAAGTGATAACATTAAAATAATAAATTATAATGTGTGTGTGTAACTCGGAAATGGCCAAGTTTAGGGGCAAGATTGTGCTTAGGTAAAGGTCAATGCTAGATATTATTTGGTTCTGGTTAAGGTCAACGATAAGGCTTTGTTTTGGCTGTCCAGATGAATGGGGGTCAATGAACTGCTCTGAGTGGAATAGCTGCGCAAACCTGTGTGCATAATTGCATGTTTTTGTTACTTGTGGAGGACCTGTTATGGTTTTAACACTGACCACAGCCGGGTCCTTCAGAATCTCAGAAATTAGACTGGTTATTCATTCAAGTTATGGGTTGCAGGTACATCTGACCATTAATCTCACTATTGATAGATCTACTCTGCTGATTATTTCCTGAACTTGATGTTTAGTCAATATTTATACTGTTTATACTTAGACATGAGCTTACATTACATACTCACTTGTTTGCTTTATGGTTCACTACTTTTGGGTATTATCCTTTTAGTATGACCATGGCATTACTATGAGCATCTTTTCACTGCAGCAGACATTTAAGATCTGAAAAGATTCAACTTTGTTTAAAAGGTCTTTTTGTGTCTGTTTTGCATTTAAATTAAAGTTATTGGATGACATCAGTCCACGTTACAGTCACGTTTATGATGTGTCTTAATGCAACAGAAAGAAGGAAAGCAAAAAATGGGATGTTTTGGTTATTGCAGTTTGAGATTGAACTTAAAAAATACATGCTAAAAGGTCAGTTTGTCATTCAGACACCTTGATGAAATTGAACAAAGTTTTTTCTTTTTTATGGTTTACTCTCTTTTTTTTTTACTATTTAGGTTGAAGAGGCTAATGATTCCCATCTCTCAGATGATGAAGTCCCTACAATGACAAGGCGCCGGCTGCCACGTCGCCGGGCAAGGAAGAGAGCGGTTGCCGTTGACAACAGTGAAACAGGTGTGTTCAGCAGCGTTAAGTTATTCAGTCCTCAACCTAAACTCTTGACACGTTTCTGCTCTTGTTTATATTTATCGTATTGATTTTCCTCTTTAGATTTGGACTTCAAGACCCCGATCAGGTCCATCATGCGGCATCAGCGCATACTAACTGAGATCAACTCAGCGTCGCCACCCACCTCAACGGCCAGAAACATCTACTCGCCAATCGTACGTTTCCTCACACCCAGCAAAGAGAGTGAGTGCAGCTACTTATTGGAGGAGTTCAAATCATTTGAAATTCATGAATTTAAGATTTGAAATAGTAAAAGTTGTTGTCATCACCGCTTTTGATAAATCCTGACTAGTGGCATAAACTGACTCACCAACGGCATAAACTGTACTAGAATCTCTGTAGTGACCTGTGGTCAATTCCCACTGTAAGTAGGAAAAGTAAGAGCAGGAATTAATTTTATTGGACTAACGCCAAGGTGTGTGGGTTATAGAATTATAACCCACATATAGAATACGATAATAATATGATATAATATGATATAGAATTACTGTATCACGGTGTTGGATTTCCATGCTTGCTCAGAGTTTAAAACTTGTGTTTCTTACAGTTTGTTCTGTTTAGGCCCGCAACTTATCATTATTTTAGTTAATGATTAGTTGTTTGGTCCATAAAATCCCAGATGATGTTGAAAAATGTTGATTGGTGTTTCCCAAAACTTGAACTTGTGACGTTCTCAAAGGTCTTGTTTTGTCCACAAACAAAAAAATATTCAGTTTCAGTGATTTCTTTGTCATATGGAGCAAAGAAACCAGAACATATTATCCCAATTAATTGATGATCAAAGTAGTTTGAATTTTTATTTAATAATTGGTCACTAATTTATTTATTGATATTGAATGTTTCAGCCCTAATGCTGATTATGGCTTGTGTGTTTGTGTTTGCAGATAGGAAGGGTGCGCGACGCAAAAACAGCATTGTGATGAGCCCAGAGCAAGGTGTATTTGGTTATGGCTCCATTGACCTTCTTGCTGGTGAAGAAGAAGATGACGTCTTTGATCCGTGAGTCTGTGGCTGCTTTGACTGCAGATCATCCCACATAACAAAAATAAACATGTGGAAACATGATAATAAAACTGTTCATCTCAATGAAATAAAGATGCTTTAGTCATCACTGAAGGAGCAATTGGAGGCAAATGACTCTATAAACATAAATACTTCCATTCATTAGAGGATTATGTTTTTTCCAGATTTACCTTCATCAAGAACATACCGTCACAGTCTCAGCATTCCCAACCCCGACTCCGAGATATTCCACCTAAGACCCGGAGCTGTCCAGAATCCACGCTGGTGGTCGACCTGGTGAGTGTGTGGCTCTGTGACTTACTGCCACGCAGCACATTTGAACAATAATTCACATCACAACAAATACCTGAACTTTGAGTTGAAGGTTCATCCAATTATTCATCCAACCTTTTTTCTGAACTTTGAAACACAACTCCGTTGTCTTTAAATGGGTTCAGTTGTAGTGATAATAAAATATGTCTATAATAGTAATATATTCCATTTATTTTATTTGTTTTTAACGCATGGATTATCATGATGGCATGTGTCACACACTTGGGATGGTAGACAGAAAGATGTATGAATAATTTACTGTAGCTTATTTATCAACATTAGCAGGACATCAGTGTTTTTGCATGTTTTTACAATAGCTGCATGTTGTTTTTCTGAGTTGGGGTCAAACACAGCAGCTGTTTTTGTCCATCTGTGTTTAATCTGGCTCTTGCACATCAGCATGTTTTCATTTGCTGTCACATCATTCATAAATTATGGACCGCATATTATAATCAGGCCTTTTTGTGAGATAATTTTAACTGGTTTGTAGGTATGCATAAAGTAAATCTGAGAAAAGTGTTGCAGTTGTAGGCAATGGGTGCTTTTCATGACTCAAACTCAGTATTGTTTGTTTTGTGGTGAAAATGTGACGTAAAAGCATTGACAGTGCACCAATAATGAGAGGAGTGATTCGTGTCCTTCCAGGAGGAGACACTGATGTTCAGTTCTCTGAACGTGATCGAGGACGCAGAGTTCACCTTCCTCACCGTGTTCCAGGACCATCAGTACAAGGTGACCACTCACTGCCCGCTACCAGTTGCAAACCTGTCTGAGCAAGCAAATCATCTGTTAGTGATAAAAAGTAAACATAATAACTAGCACAACTAATATGTGGACAGTGTGAACCTGTCCATCCATCTTCTACAGCTTTATCCATACAAAGATGAACGTTTTAACAGTTTGGCAACATTTCTGTAATGTCCCTGGATTACATTACATTACATTACATTACATGTCATTTAGCAGACGCTTTTATCCAAAGTGACTTACAATAAGTGCATTTAAACATTTGGGTACAAATAAGAGCTAGAAGTAAGTAAGAGCTTCAAGTAAGCCAAACTATGAAGTGCTAGTCATAAGTGCGATGTATACGTTTTTTTGGTTTGTTTTTTCTGTATGTTTGACAGTAGTTGACGGCGCTACATGACCTTTCATTTTGTACAATGCTAAGTCCACAGTATGTGTAGATAATTAAGAAGGAACTGAAGAATAAAATGAAGAATTTGTTCATTAACATGTCTGTTTTGTTCTTTTATCCTTCCTTGTTCTAAACAGGTGCACATGATCCTGCGACCACATGTGAAAGAATTTCTGCAGTCCATGGCAAAAGTCTATGAGGTATGTGTTAAATAAGTGAGTTAATCTGAGGTCAAATGAAATTGCCTTGTCATTTATTGTTGTGCGGAATTGGTCCCAGCTGCTGTTTGTGTTCCGTTCCAGCTGTTTGTTTACACATGTGCAAAGAAGGAATACGCTGAGAAGATACTGGACATCCTGGACCCGCAGAGAAAACTGTTTCGGTATGTGTCTCTTGACGTTTCCTTCCACTTGTATTTCGTAAACTCTGAGCTTGGGTTTATCAGACTCAGTCAGTGAGTGTCGTCTTGCTGTTGACCCGTCTGCGGCCAGTTTGGACGACGCTGAAGAGCACCAGATGGTCGCACCATTAGTCACTCTTTGTCTCTGTGTAATGGATTTCTTTGACTGCCACTCAGAGTAAATTAAAATGAGTGCAGATGTGTTCTTGTCACGGTGAGGACTGGAGGACAGTATGAATTACCCCCCCGGCTTGTTTGTGTTTGTAAACACAGCTGCCTCTCTATCAGGTAAACCTCTCTAATCCTGTGTAGGATCTCTCTCACTCTGCCCCAGCACAGACTTCTTGGTGGCATTGATTCAACAACATGCTTGAAAAAAAAAAGCCCTTTAAGATTCTGATCCATGTTCTAATAGCATCACATAAATCCTGCAGGTTTGTCAGGTGCATGTTTGTGTTGTTTACCTCCTGCTCCACCACGTCCTAAAGTTTTTCTTTAAGATCTGGTGACTGTGGAGGCCTCACAAGGTCACGGCCAGTCCGAGACAACATGCCGTGCATTAAAGTGACAGTTCAGGGTCTTTTTTGTGTGTGTGGTTATATAAAGTATCATCACAATCAGCACTTAGCCAGTAACCAGCCTCAGAAACTGAAGCTCAACCTCACTGAAAATGTTCAGTTGCAGTGGATTAAAATCTTTTCTTAATCTCTGATGACATGTCCTGAATCAATACATTTTTAACATACAGCTCCTTTTAAATAGCTAAATACTTTTGTCCTTATTATTCCCAAAGTTAGTGCTGACTGTGACAAATACCTCACACAATCAACACATTTAAAAAAAAAAAGCGGAAGTTTGCTGGAAGGAAATGTTTAATAATAAACTAGTTAACATTTTTGTTTTTCCTACAGACATCGTCTGTATCAGGACGACTGTGCCTGTGTCCTCGGCCACTATATCAAAGACCTGAGTGTCCTGGGGAGGGATCTCTCCAAGACGGTGGTTCTGGACAACGCACCGCACACATACCCGTACCATGTAAGCATCATCAAGTCTGTGACATTTCTGTAAAGTGTGAAGCCGTTTAATGTATGGTGAATTAAAAAATCCTATTTGGACGGGTTTACTTTTACATGGGGGAGTGGGGTGATGTCATTTTACCACACGACATGTGTAATATTAATGGCCAATTTGCACTGGATAAGAAATCTCCGCAAGACTACCGCAACTAAATCGCTCCGCCTGTCCCAGGAGCCCTTAACTAGGCCCAGTCGCAGAGCGGGGGGGGGGAAGACGAGTAGTGCATCCAGCGATCTCCGACGCAGGAACCGGCTACACACAAGCAACTTCACCCCTGACGATCATTGATATCACACGTCAACACACACATCAACATAGCGCCTCGATCCATGCTTGAAAATCTGTGAAAAACTACTTGTAAACAGGAGATGACGGAATATTTATGTGCATACTTCTGGTCTGTTTGCATGGGATTAGTATTAGTCACAGTAATATTTACTGACATTGTCCGGTAATGATTACTGACAGTAATCTCTGGTAATAATTATATATACACTCAGTCACTGAGTCACTACAATGGATTTCTATAGCTGAGATTCCAGAGAGGCTCTGTTTGTGTGAGGTCGCTGTAGATCTGAAAGGAGAAGAAGGTGAGGGGAAGGGATGCAGCTGTATGAAACCCTTTACGTGTAGAATGAAATCTGTGTGAAAGATAAACAGAGCGTTAACGACCCAAATGCAAATATCCACTGCGGCTTGGGGCACATAGCTACATGTCGTCTGCTTTATCTCACGTACAATCCATACACCATAGAGATTTCAGAGACAAAGTCGAGCAACTACTTTTTTATTTAGTCAAATAATGTTCATAGGGTTATGAAAACAGAACAGAGAGTGGCCCTTTGTGAAGCGTTTTTAAATTTAGGATTAAAGGTCCACTGAGCAACCTCTGACCTTTCTTTCTGGAGTTTACTCACGCTGTGTGCCGCTGTCGTCTCACCTTCTGTGTGTGTGTGCCGCTGAAATGTCGTCGCAGACACACAAAAACAAACCGCTAATTTAAGAAATGCAGAGAGTCACGCGGAGCTAATCGACTGAACTCATTTGACAAACAGTTTTGAATGTAACAGACATTTGCTTGTCCAGAAAACTCCAGCTCTGTGATGTGTTTTAATCGTATGTAAATAACAGTGGATCTCTACAAGTGGAGTAAGATCTACACGGCCGTGGATACACAAGGGGTTTTCACGGTCCTGCTTGTAAACAGCAGTGGTATAAACTTGCAGTTGTCTAATGAAAACATCATTTACAGAGGGGTTTTCTGGTGTTTTTTCGCAGCTGATGAACGCGATTCCCATCAAGAGCTGGTCTGGCGAGGCCGAGGACAGAGAGCTGCTCAAACTCATCCCTTACATGGAGAAACTGTCTGCAGCGGTACGTCTGTTACACACACACACACGCACATTTGTTTTTTTCTGAAAAGTCATCTCACTTTCATTAAAGATTAAAAGACAACTGATGATTATTGTATTGTTGTGTTGCATGAAAATGATTCCCAGGCTGTGAGGATAATATATTCTATAAAACAAGTTTTTCCCCCTCATCAAACAAAGGTTATTTGTGCTATTAAAGATTTTTTTTTCCTTTCTGTTATCATGTGGAAGTGTTTTACTCACACTCCCACAGACAAAGTGCGGCTGTGAATGAAACAGCTGGTTATCTGCAGCAGCATCTGCTTGCTGTCTTTTCCTCCCTCGGTTTCATCGTTCTGAGCAAATATCTGCGGCGGTGTTTTTTCAGGAGGATTTTCGGGAGGTGCTGAAGAAGAGGAAGGATCACTTCCACAGGCTGCTGACGGAGGACTGACGGCACTGTTACTGCTCTGTGTAACCTTCACAGCTCCATTTCCTGCTTTGGCTTTAAAGGAAAAAAAGAGAACCGGCAGTCTATCTGGCATTCTCCCACCTGAAGCCCGTTGTGTTGTGTTGTGATGTGTGGTGAACGTGCTCACCCTCCTCTTTTCCCCCTGATGACTTAAGAGGACGCCACGTCGGTATTTCAAACATGCTGCCGGTCATTCATCACACCAACCTCTTTTCTCCCAAGACTCATTCCACAGAGCAATAAAGTGCAGGCCCCCCTCCCGCCCCTTCCCTCCCTTGGGTAATGTTTATTCACATACAAAGCTTTGAAATGTGTTGTTAATAGAAATATTTGTTTTATTTATTGATTATGTTGCTGCTCACTGGCTGTCATCTGTGTATATTTCTAGATAATGATTTTTAATACAATAAAATCATTCTACTAATGCTGGGAGAATGAAACACCTATGTTTTATTATTGTTATTAATAATATTCATATCACAGACTTTATTTAAAGACACAAAAAGGTCCATCGCGCACACACACACATTAAAAATAGCAATGTTAAAAAATGAATAATAGCGCATACAGTGCTTATCAAGTGTATTAGACCACCACTCAAGCTGCCATAAATGAACAGTCTTGGTAATTATCAGAGTCATTTTTTATGTTTCTGTAATGGTTAATACACACCAAAATTATATTTTTAATGCTAAAATATAACTATTATTGTTGTCTATGACTTTTCAAATGTCCAGTTTTACCAAAGAAAACTGAAATAAAAAATAGTAAAGCACATTACAATTTCTTGATTAAGATGTCAAATTATACAAAAAAAAGTTAGGTTAGTTTTAGTGGTTGAATGTTATGCTTGATTAATTTCTGACTTGTCAGAGAAGAAGCCCAGTGAGCTGGTGAATTCAGTTTATTTGCCAAAAAATAACAGCTACGTTCTTAGTTTAAAGCAAGTTTTGGAAAGATTTCTGAAGTATGTTTTCTCGGTGGTTTAATACATTTGTTAATAACTTTATATACATAACAAATCATTTCAATTAAGAAAAGTCTCACCACCTTGTACAACATGTACACAAACAGTAGTGCCAGTGTCTCCACAGCGTGAACACGAGTAAACCTGACTGAGCTAAATCAAGTTAAGGCCTAAATAATACAGTTTTTCTGAGTCTGTCGTGCTGCGCGTAATACGGTAGATGTCAGGTTTTTTTCTTATTGGCATAAGAGGTCGGTACGTCGACACTGACAAATGTTTGGCATTTTTCCATCTTCACAGTTTATGGATCAGTCTCGTGTCGCCATCATAAGCCACATTAAGTCTCTGCATGTTAGTTTTTATTTTGTCGTGGCGCTTTAAATGAAGGAAGTCCACAGAATGCTGTGAATAAGGAGGCCTTCACAACAACACGATAAATCAGATAAATCATTTGCAGTACGGCGGTGATATTTAGTGTCGTCGCACACTTTTAAAACTGGGTAGAAAAGAAATCTTGCACACAGGAGGCAGATTTATTCCCAATAAGATCATTTGCTCTCTCTCATCCTCCTCTTCTTCACATAATATATATAAAGTGAAATTAGATTAAGATGGAGCGAGAGATTAGGTGACTCTAATTATCATCATTTTTATTTTCAAAATTCCTCAGCTCCACTCCATCACATACCCTGATTTATACAGTAGAATAGTATTTTTATTTTCCTCAAGTAGCACCAGAGGACGCTCAGTTTGAGAACCCTGGTTTTAGTTTGTACTTGTGCAGTGAGTGAGTGTGAGAGCAGAGCAGCATTTTGTAAGTCAAATCTGCAACAGTTCAGACTGAGGAGGAGGAGGATGTTGAAGTGAACAGCTGTTAATATCGTCACTGAGGTAACAGTGATACAGCAGAAATTCATTCGTATTCCACTCGTACAGGTCTGCTGGTGTGATTCTCGAGTTTTAGTCAAAGTTCTATGATTGGGACAGAACTGATTGTGACGTGTAAACCACAGGTTACTTTTCCAAAAAAAAAAGAAGATAAAGAAAAATCTTCATGCTGTTTAAACAAAACTCGTCTCTTCCTGTGCAACAGGAAAGCAAACAAACAGACGAGCAAATGGAAAAGATTTGTTTAAAAAAAAAAAAAAAAATGGTGGCGTTTCAGTGAGAGGAAGAAGCTGTGTTAACACAGGAATACCATAATAATAATAACCCCCTCATTCTACATGTCACTTTAAAATACATCTCATTTCACCTTTGCTGCTGTTTCAGCTTCGTCTGGGAAAAACTTTCCTCGGAATTAATTTTGTTTCTGAAGAAACTATTCATATTTTTATAAAAATTAAATTGCTGTGAAACTCAGAAATATAATATACACAATCTGCTGGAACAACAATTCAGTTCTAATGCCAGGATATAAACACAATCGAGTGATCCTTTCAGTATAAGTACAGTGTTATAGTAGAATATTAAGAGATATAACAATATAACAATGTAGAAAAAAAACAATATGTTTTCAAACTCGGCACTAATTGTCACCAAACTTGTTTTTATTTCCAAAACACTTTATGGAGAAATTGTTTGGGAAATAGGTGGTATAAAAATAAAGTGACACCTTAAGCTGCCGATTGAGAAAAGTGTCATAATAACTAGGGCAATGTGAGAAAATTCATATTCATCTAATTCTCCCAGCAAAAATGTAGAATTACAATGGTTTAAATGAGGCCTAAAGTTTATTACATTGTTTTTAATATCTAAGTCTCGTCTTAAAAGTAACTTTATCTATCTATCTATCTATCTATCTATCTATCAATCTATCTATCAAAGGGATAATTTGGAATAGTCTTAGTTCATTGATAAGACATCAGGTAAAACAGTAATCTTAGAAAGAGATGAGTTATCACAGTGTTACAGATGCACGACTACAGTCAAATAAACCAGGTTAAGGATTCTTTTCTTTTTTTTAAAGAAGCCTTTTGTTAAGGTAATAAATGGACTAGTGATGTGATTATTAGAGCCTGAGTGTGAATATCAGAGGAGGAGAGCAGTTTAGTCCTGAGTGTAAATGTTTACTGTTGTGTTTACATAACGTCATGTTGCTGATGAGGGGACTGTTAATGTTGAATGTGGAGGTAAACTCAGATTCTGAGGGAGGGAGGGAGAGAGGGGGAGCCTCCTCCTCCTCCTCCTCTCTGCTGCTGCTGCTGCTCTGGTTTTATTTGCTCCATATGGTGTTTGACATGGTACCCAGGAAGAAAAAAAAAAAGAAAGAAAAAAAGCCCTCGTGTGGGCGGAGGAAAAGCCTCGTATTTTGTCCGTCGTGAAATTTGATTCAGAAGTTCGGGATCCTGGAAGACAAAAAGCAAACGGAGGGGGAGGGAAAAGAAAAAGCAAAGAGACTCACGGAGGAGAGAGAGAGAGAGTGAGTGTGTGTGTGTGTGTGCTTCTTTTTGTTTTTTATTCTAAACTCACCACACAGACTCTGCAGCAGCCCGCGACTCAAGTAAGTCCGTTTCTACGTCTCATGTTGTCTTTGTGTCCACGCAGTGTCCTCGTGTATATGTAGTGAATTCTATGTGTGTGTGTGTGTGTGTGTGTAAGAACTCTGACCACATATCTCCACAATGACTTTTGTGCCCTTTACGCACGCGTTCATTCTGGCTTTGATTTAATGTATCCACTGAGGAACGTTCCCTCCAGCGCTGTGTGCTAAAACCACACATTATTTATTTCTTTTTGCTTTGACAAAGGGAATTTTTTAAAAAGTAGATTGTTCTTGGGAAAGTTGCTCAGCAGCGGGACTTAAGGTATTTTTCTCTCCTGCGCGCGTTTCCACATCCTCGCCACAGGCACCGACATTTACTCCGCTGCTGAGTCTGAGACCAGGACTCTGGAGTCCAGACTGCGCTGTGAACACGGTAGAGTCCGCATTGTTTGGAGAATTGTTTGTTAATTGCGCCCGCAGATAATTTTTTTTTGTTAGTTTTTTTGCGTGCGCCACAGCTGGATGTGCGCCAATAGAGGTTGGAGGGGAGCGGAGGGGAGCGGGGGACGCAGAAGAGAACGCACATGTCATTAAGAAAAGAGCCAGACAGTTCAAATAACGGCGACGTCACACTCTGGTGGTCAAAGGGTCACATGGAAGAAGAGCAGGTTTATCTTCATCTGTAACAACAACACTTGCACAAGTATTAGCAGAAACAGAAACTTTAAAGAAAGAAATGCAAACGTTGCCCCTTTGATTAAAACTACTGCAAATCATGCATTCAAAATTAAAATTCAACTTTCAAGATAGGGGTCTCAAATTTAAGGCAGAGTATTAGGGCCACATGTAAAAAAAAAAAAAAAGACATAATTCTGACCATTTAATCTCAGGATTAATACACAGCCCTATTCTATTCTAAAGTATGAAAGTACTAGTATCCAAGTTACTGGGTCTTACTACTGTTCTGTGTAATGTGGGAATATAAAATAATACTTTTTTGGTACCTAAACGTTTCTGTTCAGACTCACAAACTCAATTTAATGGAATTGTGTTTTTTGTTTTCTCCACTTTACCTCATCCGGCCTTCTGTCATTGATTCATCCTCTTCTACCGCTTTGTCCTCCACATGAGGGTTGCTGGTGCCGATCCCAGCTGTGACAGCCCTATGTCAGCTGGGTCACCAGTCCATCACAGGCAGTGCCACATGTAGACACAAACAACCATTCACCCTCACACCTACTGTCAATTCAGAGTGTCCAGTTTACCTAATCCCCAAATCTGCATGTTTTTGGACTGTGGGAGGAAAACCCACACACACACATGGAGAGAACATGCAAACTCCATGTTGTGATATTATTCCTCCCCATCATTTGGCCTTGGATAACTGTGAAGGGTAATCGCATGATTAAATGAATTACAGAAGAGAGAAAAGAAAACATCTTTAACTGGAACTGTTTCTCTTCTTCTTCTTCTTCTTCTTCTTCTTCTTTTCTCTTTTTTCCCCTCATGACCACAGTGAGGTCACAGCCTGAGTTAAGACTGGGATGAGCCAACACAACATTCAGTTTCAATATCCACAGAAAAACATGAAATGTGATGGGATGCAAAAAAGCTTCACTGAGCACAGGCTGTTTAGAGAAACATGCGACACCAAGGTCATGTGATCTGTGTGGATTTATTGTAAGATAAAATGAGAAAACAGTAAGCGAAACAGATTGAGTGTGATTTTGTAAAATCACTGTACTGGACTGATTGATGGCTGTGATATTGGTATCAGGGGTCATCGTCCGTCACAAAGGTCAGGAACCAGTGTGCTCTCTAGCCTGAAATCATATGTCCAAGCTCCTCCATCATGCTATAGATTTTTATGCATAATTTACATAATCCATCCACCTAAATGAGATCATTTTGTGTATTTAAACTTCAAAATGCAGTTAAATGATGTTCTTTTTTCTTCTTTGTTTGTATCACTGAACATTAAAATGCAGCTTTAGAAGAAAATTATTATTTTCAACTAATTAATCAGCATTGATTTTATTTTTATTCCCTTCACCCGTTGTTTTCTTTGAAAAGCAAACAGAGTGGCAGCAAGAGGCTTTACACGTTTTCAAGGAAAACAACTTTATTTTGAAATGACTTGGCCTCTGCAGCTTCTATGACCCGCTGGTAGGAAGTCAGGATTTGTAGTATCATTTTATTTCAGAGCAGTTTTGTGTCTTTTTTAGTTTTCGTATTTCTGTCCCATTCTATGTTGATGCCTTTTGCATTTTTCTGTGCTTCCAGTTGTTTGAATAGGTCACTTTATTTGATAAAGAGTAAAAATAAAATATTTTTTTATATTTGTAGGTGATTTTATTCATTTTACTAACTGTATTTCTAAACCTCCTGCTTGTTTAAGGCTGTGTGACTATGAGCACCTCAGGGCTTCAGGTCACCAACCGGCAGAACGTGAAGGAGCTCGACAGCATGAAGGAGTCCATCAGTGATATTATCAACCAGCTCCAGGACATAGACCCGGCCAGACTCTCCTTCTCCCCCTTCCTGGACCTGGACACTCAGATCTCTCTGGCGCCGGTGTCAGACAGCCCCGAGTCCTCGATGGAGGAGCTGCACTCGTCCTCCCACTCTGTCACCGGCTCCCAGCGTTCCCTTGAAGCACCACCAACAGCACATCAGCCAAAGAGTGAGTTATTGTCGCTGCAGCATTTTACTGTCTATCTGATGCTGGAGGATTTGAGTGGAGGCCAAAGCAAATTAGCAGTGGGCATGTGTTTGAAAGTCAGGAGACGGTTGTGATTATCCCGTGAGAACGAGGTGGAGCATTCACTGGGGCCGAAAAATTAAATCAAGCCAAAATGTGTGTCAGAATATCATTTTGGATTAATTATTGTCTTGACCTATACAGATCTTGTTCTACAGACTGTAGAGAACATGTTTGTTTATCATTTTAAATGATTAGAATTAGCATTTTAAATTCCTGTTAGAATAATCATTAGATATTTATTCAAAATCCTTCAGCCCTAGCATCCACTACATCAAATCAAAGTTTTCTGCATTTTTGGCGAGGAGGAAGCAAAGTCAGATGAAGTAAAAAAACAAGGTTTTGTATTAAGAAACAGGTTTAATGTTTATATTATTAGCATCACACACAGACATAAGGCGCTGGCCTCTTAAGCCAGGGAGCGATTGTGGGTTCAAATTCCATCTGGCATGATGCGCCCGAGCCAATGACTCTAAAGGCAGAGTGGGACCAAACCAAGTTGTGGTGCAGCTCATGGCCAAGAGGAAAGAGAATTGGACTTGTGACTGGTAATTAGGGTTGCCAGTTCAAATCCAGGGACGGGTCAAGGTCAAAATCTGCCACTAATCCCTGGGCATAGAGAAGGTCCTCTGCTCCTGCGCCTAGTTTATGTGTGTTTATTACTACTGTGTAAAAAATCATTCTAATTATGATTTTACTGTATTGTGTGACTTTATTGAGATTGAATTCCACTGAGTCTTTCATACGATGATTTAGGTGCCACAGGTTTTTAGTAAAATATCACATTTTCTAATCCGTTCATCACAAGAAACGCTGTGTGTGTTACATGACGTTTGTTTGCAGGAAACAAAGTTACATGTTTGCTTTTGTTATGTTACGTGGAAAGAAACTCTTGTTCTTGTTAACTAATGTATCACTGCTGCATCTGTGTGTGTGTGTGTCAGAATCAGAATCAGAATCAGAAGAGCTTTATTGCCAAGTACGATTTGCACATACAAGGAATTTGTTCTGGTGTCATTGGTGCATAACAAGCATACAACATTTAAAAAAAAAATGTGTGTGTGTGTACCTGGGATTCCACATGTTGTGGGGACCGGAATCTTTTCACATTATGGGGACAATCATGTCCCCATAATGTAAATTATGATAAGGAGAAGACATGTGTTAAAGTTAGGATTAGGTCAGGGTTAGGATTAGGCCAGGGTTAGGATTAGGTCAGGGTTAGGATTAGGCCAGGGTTAGGATTAGACCAGTAGTAATTATGGTAAAGGTTAAGGAGTAAGTCTCCAGGGAATGAATGGAAGCCAAATACCTCAAAGAAAATGACTTTGGTAGAAGTTGGAGTCCCTTTTTTATAATATTACTTACGTAAAGCTCTTAAAGTACATAACATTTACTGTTTTTAAGTATCAAAAGTAATTTTCTGATATAAAATGTACTTAAAAAGTGTGGAGTAAAGATTGAACCATGGTGGCTCAGTGGTAGGGTGAGTTTTCTTTCAAAAGGAAGGTTGTGGGTTCAATTCCTGGCTCTGCTAGTCTATGTGTGTCCTTGAGCAAGACATTGTGTGTGAATGGTGATAGAGGAAAATGTAAAATGAAATGAGTAAAATTTGCTAGAAATATAAATAACAAAGTAAAGTACGGATATGTGAATTTTGTACTTCGTTACATTACAACACTGTGTAAGTCAATACTATGTCCTCTGAAGTGTGTGTGTGTGTGTGTGTGTGTGTGTGTGTCCTTGAGACACACGCGTATGTCCATAACACAAAAACTAAAAGCGACCATTGGTTTCAAGTCAAAAAAAGATACCAAACAAACGCGTTTTGAGAAGTTGAGAAGGTTTACTGGTCTGTTGAAGGAGGAGACCTCGTCCCTAACAGGAAATTGGTGAATAAAAATATAGTGAGTATGTAAAGCAGCAGGATGTTGAGCAGCATTGATCAGTTGCAGTGACGCCTGCTCGACTGCACAGAGGAGGAACAAGGCCAGGTTCAGTGAGATCAAGTCGTCACTTGTACGGCTCTCTAAAAAATAAAATCTTGTCACACTTGTTTTTCCAAAGCCTCATGAGAACCTCTCCGACAGTTTACGAGACCCATGGTTCTGCAGCTGAAACCTGCAGGTGAATGTGTGCAGTGTCTGGTTGTGGATGTTGTACTAACATGAGCTCTGCTTTGTGCAGAGTCTGCTCGCTGCCACCAGCAGCCCAGTGACGGCCTCCCACCAGAGCCACGAGTGGATCAGACAGAGGAGGGGGAACTGGATCCAACTTTTTCCAGTCCGATCATCACAGCGCACAACTTGGACGCTGTCACGGAAAACTGCGTCAGCACTCCAAACCCAGCCTCTCAGGGAGACCTTCCCAACGGCACAGACACACCGAAATGGAGTCCAGAATCCACCAATCTGGACTGCACCGTGGACGAGGGTCGCCCGCTGTTAGGCCCGCCTCCAGAGAGTGTGGAGCTGACAGTGTGGAGCGCAGACGGACGGCAAGAGACTTGTGACGCCACAGAGGAGGTTTCAGAGCGGGGACGATGCTGCTGCCGCTGCTGTCAGTGTAAATGCTGTCAGAGCGGCCGAGTTGCCGCCTTCTTCTCTGCCCTGGCCTCTCTTCTTTGTGCAGCTGGGATCCTCTATGCACTCTATTTCTACGTCCCCATCAAACCTCCAGAATGCCCTGACATAGCCAGCCGCATCATCTTCACCTTCTGCTGCTGTGTGGTGGCAGCCGTCCCCATCCTGCTCGGTACGTTTTCAAACACCTGCAGCCCGACGTTCAAAGACAGCCACAAATGAAAGATAAAGATTAAGAGAGGATTTGGTTTTTGTCTGGCCGCCTTGTCTCGGAATGCTTCAGTGTCTCCTGTCCTCTTTAATTTCATGCGCTTTCAACCTCAGAGCAGCAGACGTCTCCTCAGGCCTCTGGAGAGAAGCATAATTTCCTTCTCCTGCACATAGCTCTAAATGGAAACTACTGTAAGACATTGGCTGTGTTTCGTGTCTCCCAGGCTGTGACCTAATTGTTTCAGAATATTTTAATCATTTCCCAACCTGGGCAACCAGAACCAGAGGGCAGGTGGCTTTAAAGCAACCAAAACTAAAGTCTATCCAGACCGTTTTCCTCTCAACTCTTTGTCGAGCTGATGACAGAGAGGGGGATTTGCATGCGGGCTTCTCTGCTGGCAGTTGCTCTGTATTCAAATGAAGAAAATAGGAACGCAAAGTAGACTGTCAGACATGATCAAGTGCAGATGGAAGTGGAACGCTGAGAGTTATATGTGGAGAAGTGACACAGATTCACTATGTTAACTGACCTGTCGCTCTTTTATCCCTCGCAGCGATGCTCGTGGGCACAGTGTACCAGTTCTGCGCTGGCTCCTTCAATCTGCAGGAGCCGTTTTCAGGAAGACGGACACTTCAGCGGCTGTTTGTCACATCATCCTCGGAACAGCTTCTCCTCTATGTCCTCAACCTCGTCGTCATGGCAGCTCTGCTGCCTCAAGACGAGCTGAAGTTGGTGCCAATAGCGGTTGCCATGTTTATGTTTGGAAGGTGAGGCTTGAACGTGGACCAGAGGAGAATTGTGTAAAATAAGGCTCAGAAAACGTCAAATGAAAAGTCAGAGGATGAGAAAAGTTAACTTGCTTCCTGCGCTAAAGTTCAGTAGTTGGTGAGATATTTAATTCTGGCAGACCAACACTGTCGTCTCGTACGGCCAGGCCGCTCTCATGGCTAAAAACAAACACTGCCACTGTCATTAACAAGAAACTTTGGCAGAATATTGTAGATGCAGATTTGACCCAAGTAAAGATGAACTCAGCTCCTCCAGACTCTCACTCTCTCTCTCAGTTTTCCCAGTTAGTTTCAGTGCTTTACTTCTATTCAACCAGTCAGTGTGCATTTAAAGCCAGTGTGAGTCACGTTAAGGTTTGGGCTCCAAATGATATGAAAGATAGTAAGAGAGAAAGATAGTGTCCAACTTGGTTGGTTATTTTACAGGTTTTTTTTTATAAATTAAACACAATAGAATATATGAAATAAATGTTAATGATTGAGCTTCAGAGACCAATAAAGACAGAGCCAGGTTAGTCACGTTTTACCTGTTTACAATGTATCTAAGCTGAAATAGGCCAAATATGATTATGTGACATATAACGTTGTCTAAACTGCACTTTTAATTGCTCATATATATATATATATATATATATATATATACATATGTATATATACATACATACATATATATATATATATATATATATATATACATACATACATACATACATATTAAGAAAGTGCTGTGTAGCATTTGTAGTTTTACTTAAAGTTAAATCTGGTAAATTGGTTGTTTGAAATTATGCTTAACCTATAATCTAGTCTGACCTAACCTAGGCTAATTTGAAGGGAAACGTTTCCATGGTAACCTCGGTCAGGCTTATGAAACAGGATTTGTTGAAGGTAAACTTAATTGGCTGTCCTGTTTCTGAAACTGTGATCAGAGATGTGAGGCAGTGAGGTTTGAACTTGATCGGCTCTGTTTTGGTTTCTCTAATCATCCACAGGCTCGTTTACTGGGTCAACCTGCACGTGTGCAGCTTGTGGCGAGGCTTCGGCTCAGGCCTGACCGTCTTCCCGCTCCTCGCCATGGTGGCTCTCAATCTGTTCCTCATGTATAACCTGAATCTCAAAGCGCCACTTTTCGTCTCTCAGGACGCCCTCTATAATCAGGTCACCCCCTCTTCCTGGTCAGGGGAGACATCACAGAGGCCGAGTGGCACACCAGACGTCCTACCCACAGACATCCTGGACTCTCAGTGAGGAGGCAAGCTGCGCCTTCTTCTGTCAGAGGAGGAGAGCTTTCCAAAAATAGGCCATTCCTGTGGTCCACAGTTCAGCACAGCTACACACGCTGCCACTATAACCTCCAAATCTGTGACGGCTCAACTTGTTCTTTTGCTCCTCCTACAGGACTGTTTTTATTTTTTAATGTGGATTCATGCTTATTATCTGTAATGTAAGAGCTCTTTGCCCACAAGCGGTGGACCAACCTTTTGAACAACGCTGTAGTCCTTTTAAGCTATTCCAGTGCCTATATTTAATGTTTTGAACTCTTAAAGTGCTTAAAGCCTCTGCGATATATATATGTGTATGTATATATACATATATATGTATATATATATATATATATATATATACATATATGGTTGAATTTGGCTTGACCTTAAAAAAACCCACAAGCAATGCAACTTCAATTCTGAGACTTTATTATTATTTTAACTGTCCAGAAAAGATTATACATGATGAAGGAAGAATTAAAGCAATTTGTTAAAAAAAGAAAAAAGAGAAGTCTTTTCATCTTTCCCATTTTTTGGCCACTTGCTTCCTGGACTGAGCAGCTATTCCTGGAGAAGCTGCAGCGTGTGTTTTCAGCGCTGGGACTATCATTATGTGACAACATGCTCTCCATGTTCTCTGGTTGTTCTCCATCTCCACCCTGCTGGCCTCCTCACTTCTGCTGCTCCTCCTCACTTCTGCTGCTCCCCACTGCTGCTGCTGCTGTTTGTGACACCAAAATGAGGCCAAATGAAAAAAACAAAACAAGAAACAAGAGGTTGTTGACAGAAAGATTAATGAGATTTCCAAATTACTGTAATCAAAGGCAAGTCATTTGTCTAAAGGTAATTATCAAGTAAAAATAGACATTTTTCAGCCTCAAATTACATTCTTTCTTCCAGTCTAATGAAAGAAAAGGTCGGCTCCAGTGTGCGCACACACACACAGTGCACAGTGACTATAAGTTCAATCCTTCTTTTTTCACTTGTCTACCAGGTGTTCATAAATAGCACAGGTGTTAGTTCTGGCTGCAGGTCAGATTAGGTCATCAGTCTCAAAGGTTCAGCTCATTACTTTGTGTTCAGTAATGAGCAAAGAGTAACATATTGTAGAACTTTTAATGTTTCATTTTAAATGTGTCAAACTGAAAGAAAATTCACTTCAGTACAAATGTAAGAGATGTTTTTCTCTATATATCTTTATTTTTCTCCATATCTCCTCTGTCGTCCAATTGCTGATCGTTCAAACTGAATGTGTAAGTTGTTATAGTGACAAATTAAAGCAAACACATCAACACATTAAATTAACTTACTGATACATAAGTATAGTGAATTTAGTCAGACAAACAGGAAGAACAACAGCACAACTACCCACTAAGTAATCAATTGAGTAATAAAAACAGTCCATAAAAGGCAGTACAAACTCTGTGCTCTGGTTTTCTGCACCACACCTCTCATCCAAATGTACTTTTGTAATCAATGCTGCAGGACAGAAAGTTTAATGAGACACCTCTTGTTTTTATTAAGTGATTCTTTCAAATCTTTCAAACTGTTGTAAAATAACACTTGAATGACAGTTTGGAGAAAACCACCTCATCACAAGGTCCAGTCAGTAGCTGCGCCACAGTTTTGGACTGAATCATTCTTTATTAAAGGTCAAGTGTGAAAGGATTAGTGACATCTAATGGCAAAACAGCAGAATTGCAACAAGCTCACTCCTCCCAAAGCCCGTCGAGGAACTACAGTGGCCTCCGCATACCATAAAGCTTTTAGCTTCAAAATGCAAAACGCATGCACTCCATAAAGCAAGACCCTTGCCAAGACATACAAAAAGCTAATTCTAATGGCGCTTTTCCACTACACAGTCCCGGCACGGTTCGACTCAGCAAGATTTATTTATTTTTTTTCCATTAGTGATAGTACCTGGTACTTTTTTTAGCACCTGCTCTGGCGAGGTTCCAAGTGAGCTGAGCCGATACTATACGTGATGTCGAAAGACTGGTCAGAGAGTTTTGTTACTGGAAGAGTCATGAGTGCAACGTTCCGACACAAGAATCAAACCAAACAATGCCGAACTGTAGATCAGTTAAAAAGACTTCAAAATCCATTCAGCAGGAAATGTCTAAAAAGTCTGGTGTATATAGCAATATAGTAATGGAAAACCTTACCAAACTGTGTCGTGCCGTGCCATGCAGGAACTGTGTAGTGGAAAAGCACAGTATATGACTAAGAAATCCAAACAATTTTTATTTTAAAGCAATGATAAACTTATAAAACATACTTATGGGGTAGTATATCCAATGTCTACTAATACACCCTCCAAATATTACAACAAGATGTCTACAAATTCTCAGAAAACGGAAATATGAGCATCTAATTTCTGTGAAAATCTGCTGATTGATGATGTCACAGATATTAAACAGACCAGCTTCCACAGTCGAGAATAAACTTTCATTCTCAACTCTGAGTTGTTGTTGTTATTGTTTTTTTTCCTGTTACATCTGTGGCCCTAAAGTAATCTGATCTTGAATTCCAGTTGTAGATTTATTGAGTCATCCAAAAAATAATTGTTGGATTAACCTACTCTTCTTGATAGCTGTAGCTTAACGGGATTTAGGAATCAGATTTTATATCTGAGGAAAGACAGCGTCATGGTTGCTCTCCTCAGCTCTGCTGCTGTCAGCCTCTGATCACTGCATCGTGTTGTTGCTGTACAGCTTGAATATATGAATTATTATTATTGTAAATACAAGTACAAGGTATGCTTCCACCACATTAAAGCAGCTTATGCGGATATTTAACGTTCACATGAAAAAAATCACAATTTTTCAGAAAATCGTTTAAGATAATTATTGCTCTACTGGTCAAATGCAGTCATTCAAACTGATTAAACACATATTAATAACACCACAAAAGAGGTGAGAGGTAGAGATTTTTCACATCAGAAGATTCATATCTGGCCGTTTTGGCTGACATGAAACTGATCATTAGGAGTAAATAAATGTGTTTGTTGTGACAGCACCTGTCTGAATGTAGCTCAACAAGTCGAGCAGCCTTCGCTTTCATTATCTAGGTCAAACTCTAACATTTCTTATCAAAGTGAAAATCACACTTTATGGCGTCTCAATGTTCAGTGCATGAAAAGTTTTGTAGAGTAATAAATGGAATATTCTCAGAACTGGACCACAAAAATCTTTATTGTATTTATAGGACCACATCTGTACTCTATGTGTATACTGGTGGACAGGCACTTTAAAGGGACAGTCCATGTTGTTTGAAGAGTGGTTGTATGAGGTACTGACACATTATCAGCACTGACGTCACCAAGACGTTTCACCAATCACCAATTTTACATCATAGCACACAGGAATTGCTCATCTACTTCTGCTTCCCCCAGTCAACGAATGTATTCTCTTGTGACTTTAGTGTTTTTATTCATTTGTCTAGATTTACCTAAACAAAAAAATCCCAGACCATCAGCTCGTGTTTCTGTGCAGGCTCAAAAAACATTGATTTTCTTCATGGAATTCAAGGTAGTAGACTATAAAATTCAGTTTCCACACAGAAACAGGTGTCTAAGGGTGAGACAGATATCATAGCCATGAGCAGTTCACCTTGTGTCCCTGCTGACAGCCATGGTAATACTTATAGAAAATATCCACATCACTAGCTGTTCACAAAAGTTATTGCATGTAAAGCGAGGTCAGTGTTGCAACGCTAGAGGGCGGTAATCACGGTAAAACCGGGTGTTGTCGGCCTTCACTAATCACCACGAAGAAGACGCATCAAGCCAGGAAGCACGTTGACGTCATCAGGATCCAAAGATGGCGGCCTTGGTCGGTAGGTGATGTTTTGGATTAAAAATAAGACGCGTTAAATAAACATTACAGTGTGTTTACACATGCGCTCTTTATTGTGTTATAAGTATCAGGCACGCAGGCCTGCGCCACCACTTATGAAGAACATGTCGGTAGTCGGGTTTGTAACTTTTACTGAATGCGCAAGCTGACCTTGCTCTGTCTGCGTTAGCATGACGGCTAATCGTGTTAGCTTACATAAATTCCAGCTGCGATTATTTCACATTTATAACGATTACATGTAAACTTCTAAACCACACACAATCTTTGGCCTTTGCACCACTGGTTTTGATTATGTTAGCCAGCGATTGTCATCGTTGTAAATATTGACGATCTTGTGTTAACCCTTGTGTTTACAAACGTCTTTTTCACTACTGAGATATTACATGTACGTTGTTTTCATTATATTCTTCTCTGACAATGAGTAAGTGTATGGTTGTATTAATAAGTTATATTCTTCTTTGTTTGATGGTCTTTTTGCAGCATCTCGCCTGGCCATGTTTGGCTCTTTTTCAACAAGGTAAGAACCTTCCAATTATGTTGCTTGTTTCAAAACGTATCTTAAATAAGCTCCCACTGTATCCTTCATAGGTAAACTCAAATTTCAAAAATGGTTTTGTACAGTTGCAATTAAGTAAAGAAAAACGGTATCAGTAATTTTGTTGATGTTAGTTGAGTTCTCAGTTAACAACATTTCAAGATAAACCTGTTCCCTTCAAAAAACCTTTTCTTAAACATTTGCTGCAATTGTTTTTTTTTATTGTGGCAAGAGCAGAGTGCAGCCTGTCTCCTGTTCAGACAAACAGTCTAGTCAATCCTTTAAAACATCATCATAGGAGGCTCAGACAAACTTCACAAGATTTCATTCTTCACAATGAAATCTGTCCATCACATCACAGTAATACATTTTAATGATTAAATGAATGAGCCACAATGTCAAAACTAGTTTGATTTACTTCAGTGTTGCGTTTTAAATAATCAGAGATTTTATTGTGCTTTATTGTTTCACTGATTGTTTTTCTCTGTTATTTGTTCCTCTAATTCTCTCCCTCTGTCCAACAGACCCATCTCTTTATTTGCTCTTCAACAGAGGAGTCTGCACAACAGTGCTAAAAGTGAGAACACATGCACTAGGTGGGTTGAGCAAAAACTATCCTGGTATAGATAGTGTAGTCAATTTGACATTCTGCACATAGTAAAGCTTCTCTCTCTCCTTTTGATGCAGTGTGGTTCCAGTCAGAGAGAAGAGCACGGCAGTGGCAGCAGCCAAACCAGCATCTGTAGCCAGCAGCAAGGGGGAGTATGTTATAACCAAGCTGGATGATCTGGTAAACTGGGCTCGCAGGGTGAGTTCATGAGTGCCAGCTCATTGGTCATATCCAGCATGTGTGGAATAGATTGATGCATTACTGGTTTCTGCCGTTTCTTCAAAGACATACTATGTGATTCAATCATGGAGTGTTTTGACAGATGCTGGTGGTCTAAAATATCACACGTTGGTCAGTGTTTTTGGAATTAGTCTTTGACTTACATTGCTGCTGTTTGATTGGTCATTATGTGAAACGTTTAGATTTTTTTTTCTCTGTACTACTCTATTGGTGCGGCTGTAGGGGAGACTGGGGTAAGATGAGCCATTTTACATAGTTAGGATCACTACATCAAGGCAATCATAGTTTTGTCACTAACTAATATATCTGCATATATTTTAGGATGTTGGGCATCCGTTCAAACAAACAGAATGAGTGTAAACATAACTGTTTCAATAATATAGCATGTCCAAAAATGGTCTTGTGCCACAACTTACCCCGTGTATGGGGTAAGTTGAGCATAGGAGCAGGGTAAGTTGAGCCGTATGCCTATCCTATTGATCTCCACTCATACAAATGCAGAATCTTGATTTAATATTTAAGACATATAGGCTACAGCTAAAATACCAGTGGCTCAACTTACCCCCACCGGATCAACTTACCCCTGGCCAAATGGCTCAACTTACCCCAGAGCTACCATTTTGACTTTATTAGTCCCCACAGCTAAAATGGTGCACTTTTATGCTAGCTTTATGACCTCGTGTTGTAGCACATAGATACCACAATTGATGTATAAAACACATTTAAAATTATCTGTTTTGGTCTAAACACAATTCTCACGAAACGTATGAAAGACTAAATTCACTTTCAAGAGTGAAAAATGTTTTTTTGGAAATAAATGTCTAACCACTTTACCCATGTGGTTCTTACCTTCACATACTCCATTAAATGATGCCTTCCTCCTAAATATTTGGTCACATGATCAATGTTTTTTTACCGTTTCCTAGCAACAAGGGGTGGCTCAATTTACCCTTTGGCTCAACTTACCCCAGTCTCCCGTATAGTGGAAAAGTGATATATGTTGCTTTCGTACATTTACTGAAGTGCTGGCATTCATCTAAGATTGTCTGTTGAGAGGTTGTTTCTGTGAATGCAAATGTCCACAGACGTTAATCTGGATATTCTCAGGAGATTGTTCTGCTGGCTTTAATCTCCAAATAAGTAAGCCCATGTTAGAACGCAGCAGGAGAGATTTAGGATAATCCATAGTGAGTCTTTCTCTTGCATACTCAAGCTAGGTGCTACACCCTCACTGGGATCCTTTGGACATTTCCTGCTTTTGTGGATGTGACTCACTCAGACGACAATCTCCTGCTGCATCTGCCATTTGTGGATGACAAAGTCTAGAAATCTGTGCACATAATTGTTCAGAGCTCACATCTGTTTTGCTCGCTTATCATTGCTGTACTTCCTTCTCAGAGCTCTCTGTGGCCTATGACCTTTGGGCTGGCATGTTGTGCAGTGGAGATGATGCACATGGCTGCACCCCGTTATGACATGGACCGTTTTGGAGTTGTGTTCAGAGCAAGTCCTCGACAGTCTGATGTCATGATCGTGGCAGGAACTTTGACCAATAAGATGGCTCCAGCCCTGCGAAAGGTGAGAGTCAGAATGTAACAGCAGCAAATGTAGACCTTGTTAAAACTTGTGCAAGACACCGCTGTGTGGACCTCCACAGATGGTGTGCACACTGCAAGCAGCCACGGAGGCTTTTATGGTCGGCGCACACCGGTATATGCTCCAAACCTCAAGGCAGTTCACAAAGAACACACTGGAACCGTCTTATTTTAAATTTTGTTGTCACACACCTCACATATCTAATGAGCTACATCAAAGCAGTAAAGGAGATGTGCGATAGATGTGGGAACTCTTGGTTACTCACACAGTATTGGATGCAGTAATTTCTTACCTTTACGCCTTAAAAATTCCACTCCAAGACCCCAGAGTCATCTGATCTTCTCAAGTCTTCAGAGGTGCACAATATAGCTCAGAACATCACCAACTCCCCAGTATCAGGCCGGAATGTCACCTTTACCTCTCGCAGCCTACAGAAGTCGTATAACATCCTCAGAGACTCTTTTCATCCTGCCCATCACCTTTTTGAACTGTTGCCCTCTGGCAAAAGATACAGGTCCATCAAAACACTCATCACACGATTCCTGAATTACCTCAGAACCACAATCACACTGAGCATTGAACTCCCAACATGAGCATTATGTTTTTTACTGCAGTGCTATTTAAGTGAATTCCCTCTCTTAAATGCATACGTCAGCACAGATTGAATGATTGTGGGGTTAAATGAATGTATTTTGGTGGAGTGCATGAATGGATATATTCATTACTTAATTTATGAGTCCACATCCTGACAGTGTGCTTGAATTTCATTGTATATTCTTAGAATGACAATAAAGTATCTAATCTAATCTATCTCGACAACTTTTGGAGCCCTAGTGCACAATGAGCTTACGGTGATAACGACGTCATTTAGAAAGCCCTGCATTGGATGCGCTGCAGCGAGTATAAACCAGGCTGTAGTCTCTGCAAATAACAAAACATTTGCTGAATCATCATGTTTGAATCAGGTCTGTGAAAAAAGTTTGGACTTGTTTTTTGACATAGTCAGTGCAGTGCTGATAAGAGAACAGCTGTGTAAATGCCAACTGGATCATGAGCAGCCTGTTGGCGGCTCGGTAGATTGAGCTGAAAGGACAGACTTGTTATTGAGCTGAAAGGACAGACTTGTTCTTGAGTTAAACATTATATAACTGCTTTCTTTCCATCAGGTGTACGACCAGATGCCTGAGCCTAGATACGTCATTTCCATGGGAAGGTAAGTTTCCACCAGCAGACATTGATTTTAGTGACAATCCCCCTTCTCCTCCTCCTCACCTGTCAGTCGTTTTGATCTTTAGGCTCTCCTTTACTCCACAAAAAAAATGTTTTGTGTGCATCTGTTACACTTAAATGCTCGACCTTATGATGTATTTCAGAAATTCACTCTGGTTTTGCCATTGTGTGTTTTTTGTGGTGTGCTTCATATTCACAATAATTGTCTTTAAGTAATTTAAGTGTACTTGTGTTCATCTCATAGTTGTGCTAATGGAGGAGGCTACTACCACTACTCCTACGCTGTGGTCAGAGGCTGTGACAGAGTCATACCAGTGGACATTTATGTTCCAGGTGATTAAACATGTTATTTAAAATATTCAGACCATGAAGATGTGTATTTTGTGATGCACAAAGCTAAATATAATTGGATGAATTATACAATTTAATTGAATGTCAGAGAACTGCTTAGACTGATTTTGTACCTTTTTAAACTGCAATAGTTTAAAATCCCTCACTGATATTAAGAGTTTTTCTCTTCTGTCCTCAGGTTGTCCCCCAACAGCAGAGGCTCTCCTCTACGGGACTTTACAGCTGCAGAAGAAAATCAAACGTGAGAAGAGGTTGAAGATCTGGTATCGGAAATGAATGTGTAATATGTATGCGTGTATCTATCTGCTATGTAAATGTTGTATTTGAGTTTCATTTCAAGCTCTGCTCCTCCTTTATGTAGAGCTGCGGGAACTTACTTCATTAAAATTGCTGTAAATTTACTGGCGGCTCAGTGGTGCTTATTTTCAACCAATCACAGCAGCTGCAGTTGATCTTTCCCTCTTTATACCAGCACTGGTATCTACGCTGTTAAAGGAAAATATACAGCATGAAAAATTACTCCCCACAATGGATGTGAGACTTTAAACCATATTTTTTTCTTGTTTTAGTTGAATTTATCTTTATTTAAGTAGCCATGTGTTGTTTTTTTTCCCTAATTTTTAATAACAAACTTGGTCATAATGATAAGCTTTGAGTGGCACACTACAGTATCATCTTGTTCCCAATTTTTTATTTTTTATTTTATTTCTCCTTTATTTAACCAGATAAAAAGACCCATTGAGATCAAGATCTCTTTCACAAGGGTGACCTGGCCAAGAAAGGCAGCAGCACACATCATAGTTAAATAAAAACAGGAAGACAACAACTACAATACAAACATAGAATTACAAAAGTACAACTAGACAAACATAAAGTGCAAAAGTTTTGGTCGCAGTAACAATTTAAGAACACAGGCACTAAATAAACTGAGCCTACATGAAAATACATGCATTATGGCAACATAATTTGTGTCATTAATGATTCAGTGTTGAGGATCTATCAGCAGAAATATTAATCTTATACTATATAAGTTATATAGCTTATTTTAATTTCTACATCCAGAGCCAGTGCAGAGTCTGTCCACTTGTTAGTTTTTCTTGTTAATAGACCCCACACATTCTTCAACTGCCATTCAATCAGTAGCAACTAAATCCACTGCTCTTTTAAATGCTCTAAAAGGAAGTCTGGTTTGAGCCACTAGGTGGCATAAATGGTGTGCAACGGGCTGGTAATAGAAATAAAATCCATTGTTGTTGAGGTCATCTAATGCCATCATTTCTGGCCAAGGGTGAATTTCTGTCAACACAGCCATGTTTGTTTGTTCTTCAGGGCCTTTTTAGTTGACTACTAAATTAATCACAATCAGTGTTTGTGTGACACTTAATCCTTACTTTTCCTTTAAGTTTTTTCCAGATGATATGCTTTTTGATTTTTAAAAAAACAACAACAATCCAGGTTCTGGGACTATTTCACACATTTTCCAATTCCACACGTTTTCCAAAAAGCAAGGCATCATTTAACTACATTTTAAAGCCTGTCAGACTCACTGTGGGTTTAACTGGGATGAGCGCTTATGTATATAAGTACAAGTAATTTGTTAAGAGCTGAAGTTAGACAAATCAATATATTTATTGATTGGAGAAAAACACTACTTTTCGTGTTCAGAGAGAAAAATGCAATACTATTGCCAGTCTATCAGCAAATCACTAAAATAGAACATAAACTATGTGTGATTTGTCCCATTCCTACAGGTTACAGACTACAGTAGGTTAGCACTTGGTAGGTGGCTGCATGTCGGTGTTGTATAGGTTTACAGTAATTGTATTTATCATTATCTAATCATTTTTGTTGATTAATTTTGTTCAACACTGCAAAACACAGCATTCTGTTTTATTCTAGTCCCACTGTCCATTTAAGTACCTGCATCTCTTGTTTTATTGAACCACCAGTCCAAACTCCCGAAGATATTCAGTTGATGACATTACAGGTCAAATAAAAGAAGATTTGCTTCTTTCAGTTTTTTTCTATTACTGCAAACCCACTATCTTGCCTGGTCTGTTTTTGCCTCTTTCCAGTTTCTCTGTATCAGAATTTTTGTCTAACCTCTTAAAAACCTAAGTGTCACATGCTTGCAGTTCAGATCTGAGTGCCAGCAGCAGCAGCAGCAGCAGCAGCAGCTGCTGTAGTTTCCCACTGTACTGCAGCTGAGTGTTGCATCACCCATCCGTCTAATGATTAATGTGACCTCACCAGGTGGGAATGGGTGCCTACGTGTACAGATAACATGCTGTATAATCTACATCCATAAATTAAAACATACTGCTCTGTGCTGCTTCGGTGGACTCAAAAAAACATTTTAAAACGCTTGTAAAAATGATTTTTGTAGGTTTAAGTGTTCTTGTACTTTCATCAATGATGGGAATAAAACAGTGTTTTCCCTTAAATATTGGTGGATATTGTTAATTGAGGGAATTGGACATCATGTTTGGAGAGCTGCCATGCAAACTATCTGACAATTTTGTACTGATTTCTGCTGAATTTGGATTTTGCATGTCAACATACAGTAGATATATCCACATGCATTTAAATATGTAGTGATAAACCTCGCTCAGCCTAAAACTGGGTAATGTGTGACATAAATGATATTAGGCGTTGGAAAGCTTAAACAGATGTTCCATGAGGTGTAAATGCATTGTTGGTGGTTTCAGTTGCTTGGTTGTCTGTTACTGTAAAGGTGTAAACTGCAAAAAAAAATAGAAGCACTGCGAAACAGTGTTGGGAAGGACTACAGTTTATTGAGAGGAGGGCAGGAGGGTCAGGTGAAAAGGCACATTGGGTTATAAAAAAGGTTGCTCCAGTTTCCTTGGACTTTACTCTTTAAGAATGGTGGGAGTGATCATCTTATTGAAGGAATAGTATTTGCAATCACTGGGTGGTGCAATGTCCATGTTTGTGGTGCTAATCTTCTCCTTCTTGAAGCCGGCTTGGAGTAGATGAGGCACCTGGGTCTCCTGCAAATCATTAACAGAGTGTGGATCAGTGTTAAGTGGCTGGATGCTAGTTCAGCCTGTACAGCCTTGAAATTATCACTGCATGTAATAATTCAAGTTGCACTCAATTCAACTCTGCAGTGCTCGCTGCACTGTGGTTCACTGATAAAACATGAGTTTTGACGGTCGTGTTGAAATACAGGGAGAATAACCAAACTCTAAATGCAAAAAACAAAAGTAGTTCAACCAAACTGCCTTTATTTAATAGTGCGTGTCTTTCTTAAGTTGCAGTAATTTTTGTCAGCCAATATTGTACTTATCATGAAATACTCTACTCTTATAGGTTATAACAGAACACTTGATATATTATGATTTTAATATTGTATTGTTCGTGGGCTAACTTAGACATCTAATCCTTGAGGAGGTAACGACGGTGACAAACCTCAAACATCTTTTCAATGTTGTCGTATTTGGTCTTGAGCAGCTCGCCCCAGGAGGTCAGGTTGCAGTAGGTGAGGACGCCGCCGGGTTTCAGCAGCCTGTGAGCATGACCCTGCAGAAACATGCACCTATTAGCAAATCAATCAGTCCACATGTGATCCTAAAGGTCCAGAGTGCAACACTTAGGGGCGGTTTATTGGTTGAATTCTAATATAGTTTGATTGTATAAATGTATGTTTGCTTTAAAATTCAAAATGTTTTTTCGTTTATTTTTTTTTTTAAATGTACTTTAGGAAAGGGCCCTTGGTTTACAGAGGCTACCATCTTGTGGTGCGATTTCTACAGCAGTATGAATAGTCGAAACAGCCAGACCCTGTGTTTCAAAACAGAAGCTTACTACATAACCAAAGAAGAACTGCATCCTTCCTGGTATGCAAAGGCCACCGTAGTTCCCTGATGTACGTAGGAAAGAGAGTGGTAAGTGGAGGAGTCCTCTGTTTGTGTCATACTTTCTGTGTCAACTACACATGCTCCGTGTAGTTCAACACTCTCCACTCTAGTCTAGTTGGTAACACACTCATGTCTTGGTCAAAAGACACAACCCTTATAATCTGCAGCCTAACCATTAGATGTCACTAATGGCGTGTTTCCACCAGCAGTACTCGAACATTGAACCGTTGTTGTACATGCTTTGTTAATGTGAGTATTCAGAATACTAATTAGGCCACACACTGAGGTGTTGTATGCAGATATTGACAACCAACCTTGATGAAGTCAAACTGGTGAGTGTGCCATGTGTCCTCTGACAGAGGGTATGTGTCATACAAAATACCTGAGAAAAGAGCAACGCTGTTAGTCTCGTCTAAAGAACAAGGTAAATCAAGCCACATGGTTATTATTGCTGCTTTAGTAAACATCCTTGTATGTTTGAGTGGGGGACACATACTAAAATGCCTCAAGCTGCTCCCATCTGTTACTCTATTCTTTAGAAAATGAGTAACAGAAAGGAAAACATGAATAAAGTGAATGTTTCCCCAAGTTTGCTGAAGTCTGGATTCAATTCTTACCATCAAAATGGTTGTTAGGCAGAGTGGGCACAACATCTTCCCAGAGACCCTTAAGAGGGACGATCTGCAGTAATACAAACACAAACTTCATTCATTAAGATCTTTGCATTTAAGGAAAGGAACAGTAAATACAGCAGCTGCAGAGGCATTTACACCACAGTCCGATCAGAGGCATAGTGGCCAGCAGATACATGAGTCCAGGGTCCCCTGACCTTGTGTGGCTGAGACTTGGCCCAGTTCTCCAGTCTGGCAAAGACACCGTCGTTACACTCGATGATCCAATGCTCCTCAATGGGGAAAGACTCAATCTTAGTGGCAGCGATGGCCATGCCAAAACCAATCTCCAGAACCCGACCACCTACCAGACAGAAAATACAAATCAGTGCCAGGTTTCCAGGGTTTCTGAGTGAAAATGTCTCTCCCTCTCACTCTCTCCCAAGTCCTTGTATAGTTTGTTTACCGTGAGTCTGTAAGTAAGTGTTTTTATGTGAGAAAATGCAGTTTTGAGTAGTACTGTTATACTGTTGTTGAAGAGAAGGCCAGAAGGTTTCATCTCCCTTGTTCAGATGAGGAATGTTTTGATTTCTTATCTGGATCTATAATCTATAAATTGGTGCAAATCAGAAAAAAACAAACCTAAGTAATAGTATAAACTGTAAAATGTCTGACGTGATATGCTTTATCAAACTTCTGTCGTAGAGGACAAGATTAATATAAAAGGAATTAGGTACAAACACATTTGTGCATGTGTGTGAGTGAGTCTATTTTCACACTGAGCAGATGAGCTCTTTTCCTCAGCCGACGTCTTTGACCACAGTGTGACAGCTGCACTATGCCCCCCACACTCTCCACACGTGTCCTCAAGATACTTAACCGTGTAATTGTAAAGCTATAAGCAAATAAGAATGTATCAAACCCTGATACTTAGAACTTAGTAGACATGTATTATCACTATACCATTGTGCACATACCTTAATAATACTGTGTAGGCGAGGCAAGGTGAGGCGAAGTTTAAGTGTATAGCACTATTCATACACAGGGCAACTCAAAATGCTTTTCAAAGGCATAGAAATACACAAATAAACACAATAAAACCATGACATTAAAATTACATTATTCATAATAAAGGCAAGACATTCAAATCAACATTAAAATTAAAATAGAATTGCTATACTGTGTTTATATACTGTATTTTTGATTGTGTGGTTTCACACTTCAACTGAACTTTTATTTGAATGTTTTTATTCACCATACTGCACTGAAGGAACATTTAGGATCCAGTATGCTGAGTATGTATACAGCTGCAGGAATGTTTTGAATTGTGTATGTGTTTACATTATTTCTCTCCCTATTAAATATGCAAACATAACTATTTAGTAGTATTTTAGAACAGTTTATGACATTTGCTTGCTGTTGTACTTCTCAAAAACAAAATGTTTCTGATGAGCTGTCACACTCGGGTGGAGTGCGGAGCCCAATTTTCGGACATAGCTTCTTTACAGAATGGCTTGTCCGATAATGGACACAGCCTCAGCTTCGCGTTTTGAACACAAGTGGTTTTACCTTTTGAGGCAGCGACGGTGGCCAGGGAGTGCATGTACGGGGTCTCCCAGCGCTCCATCACTGGTTTACCCATGATCTCCAAGTGTGTGTCGGCCTCATTATAACCGGCGCTAGCGTCGTGCCAGGCGACCTTGCAGTCCTCTCCCTTTGAGAAGATGGGATCAGCGGCGGAGGTCATTTTGTGTTGTGATGGGAGAGGTAGTGGTTATTGCTTGATTCAATCAGAAGAGGTTGACGGGCAGGAGCAGACAGTTTATATTCGGCCCAGAATTGCTGACCCAGGGATACACCAGAACTAGATAGGCCTCCGCCCCCTATGATAGAGCACCACCCCCTCTGCATTGAGGACATTTTTTCCCAGTGGCCGCTCATGGTACTGCAACATAAAATACTGATTTGCAGGACCCAGGTGCCTCATCTACTCACACCTCGAGACGTGGTCATAGGCATTTATAGATCTTTATATTCTATGTTTTTAATTAATGGAGTTTCATATCTGTGAAACCTTCCTAAAGGCCATAAAAAGCCCATAAACATATTTTATTATTTCCCAGCGTGACGTCACAGCTGTGCACGAGCAAAGCGCGGCCATGGAACGGCGCTACTGTAAGGGAACGATATGAAAACTTTATGGGAAATGTGAAATAAATTATGCCGATGGAGTGTTTTTCTTTTACATTTTTTTTTTTAAATATTACGAAAAAGCAGGTGTTAGTTATTTATAACGAGCTGCTGCTGTGTCATGTAGGAGAGTTGACAGTTAGGAGCTGTGACCGTGGGAGACCTGCGGTTACTTCACCAGTGATTCCCGGGGAAGCTGGTTGTCTTATCATCACTATCAGTTCATAATTCTGATAAATGTGATGAACACATGAATTAGAGTTGAAGATAAACAGGTTAGGATGAACACATGAATTACAGTTGAAGATAAACATGCTGAATGAAAGTTATAAAAGTTATAAAGCTGTTTTTTTGTGATCATTATATTTATATAATATCAATGTAAGAATGGTATTAATATAATAATGATAATAATAATAATAATAATAATAATAACAATAACAATAATAATAATACTATCAATAATAGTGAGCTTTATTTATAAACATCACAATAATATGCACTTGAATTGTACAGGAGCTGGAAAAGTACTGCTAACACTTTAAAGACGATATCAACAACATCAAAACATCAAAAACATCAAATTCACCTATGAGGATGTCAAAGATAACATCCTTGATTCTTGGACTGTGCCAAGGATCAAAATGGTTAATAACTGATGTGGTTTTCGAGTGATGATAAGTGTGAAAAGTGAATAATTAATAATATATTGTCACTGTATAATGTACTTTATATTTTCGTTTTCATTTGCCATGATCTGTATTTGCTTAAACTCATTTCTTATGGTTTATAACTTAGGTTATTTTATGTGCATATTTATGTTCACTACATTTTTTAAATTATAATTTGTGTGTATTTGTCAGTGTCTAAGGGGCAGTGCTGTCCGCTTCTTATAATACATCCATGCACCAGACTTTACTACGGGTCACACATATCAGTCAGGAGAGGTGAGGGTGTCAGTGGCGCTCGAGATCCTCTGTGGACAGGATGTTTCACTCAGTGACGAATTTCCGACTAATGTTTTAGCACAACATTGGCGATTATTGTTGACGTTAATTCAAGAGCTCAATATTTTCTACAGAGAACTGCTGCCATAGTTAATGGCAGGGGGAGGAATAATCTCTGTCACCCTGCCTTTTATGCTCTAGATGGCATAATTAGAATGTAGGATGTTGTAAATGGGCAGTATATATTGACAGCATTATCATATGAGCAAACAGCTGCCTTATTACACATGCAGGAGACACAGACCTGATTACAGTTGTCCCGAGTGATCCAGTCTCCAGTGGACGCAGGTCTAATAGCTGTTTTCTTTTTTTTTTTCAAGCATGGACATGATCCTTCCCCAGGACACATTAGAGGTCACCTCCTCAGCTGATGTCCTCTGACCTGACTTAATTTCACAGTATTTTCACACTTTTTTATTGATTTATTTGTAGCCAGTTCTACAATATTAACACTTTTCGCCACATGCTTTCTTTTTTATAATGATTAAAATCTTACTTTATGTTACAGGAGTGGGAGTTGTAACTTTGAATTGCTGATATACACATGTGCACCTGTACAGTCAATCTCCTTATACACATAATTTTTGTTTTGTTGCATACCGTCCATGGATGTGAGATTAGATCCCATTTCAATGCCATGTGGGAACAGTCATACTTGGAGCTATTTACTTCTAATCAGATCTCTCTCATTTCAGATTTGTGATATTGGCCACATAATCAATCTAAGAGTTTCAGCTCTTAAGCCGCAAAATGATGCACTACAATGTTCACCAGTTGAGCTGGCATTTGGTGCTCAGCTGGTTTGTTGTTAGTCTGTGCTTTTGCCACTGAAAACAGCAAAAGTGACTAAAAACAGTACACACACAGGCTGTGAAGTCAAGTCTTTTTGCTGAAATTCACAAAAAAAATGGCCATTTAGAGAAAGTGTTCACCTTCTACTCTCAGCCGTGCAGTTTACTCTGGAGTGTTTGTGCAGTACTCGGAGCTCACAGCAGAGTGAGAGCTCTCTGTTTTCTACACTCTTCGTGTTGGCATGAACAGCTGAAGTCAACCAGTGCACTGGATCTCATTCAGACATGTTGTGCATTTGGTCTTATTGCATAACATAACCTGAGCTGCCTGATCAACTGGACAGGGAGCAGAAATACAGCGTTTATTCAACCACCGACAGTATTCACACTTGTGACTTAATGCTACTTTACTTAGGAGTATACTTCCTTAAAATATAACAAGTCAGCTTAGCTATCTTGTACACTTGTTTCATTCCTACAACTGTATGTGGGATGGTTGTATGCAAATATTTATACCTGTGCAGCAAAACTTGTCATTAAGTTTGCAAGTAAAACGAAGACACTGCAATAAACTGTAATAAAAGGTCTAAACAAAAAACACAGTTCACTTAAAATGTATAGACTACCTTAAAATGAGGCCCCCAATTCCTTAGGTTATATTTTTCACTGCTACTTTGCCTTGTGTAATTTCACAGGACAGTGAGAAAGCATGCCACTCCAAATGAATCATCTGATCATTTTCACGACATTCAGCCCTGGTTACCCATCATCCACTTCACTCCCATTAGGTGAAGCTGAGTGGGACTGGCTCCTCAGTGAGGGTCCTCATGGAATTACAGGTTCTCATCCACCTACCACTCTTACACAAGGCTCTTTACTCACTCTCATTTGCACAGGAACCCATTCATGCTGCAAACACAGCTTCCTTACATGGGACACACACGCAAAAAACTAATTCTGTGGCGCTCAAGTGTTGAGTCTTTTGCATCATTTGCAGATTTATGGTCCCTGGAAATGTCTCCATGTCTGTGGTAAATGATGATGATGTTGAATTGCTGAACCACTTAAGCATCTGAGAGTAAAAATATTACACGGTTGCTACAAAATACGACACAGTTGCTGACGTTTCTTGCCAATATTAAAAACCCATACTGTCCTGGAACTGATGACTCAAGGTCTAAACTAAAATATAAAGGTGACCCCGGATCTGCTGCTGTTTTTAACTCCTTGGAGTACACCTTTCTCAAAGCCACATGAGGGCTAAGTCGCAGTGAAAATATCTTTTGAAAAAGCATCCTAAGACTTGACTATTAATTGTTGTGCATATAACCCTGTATTTATTTTTTGATGTGTTCAGTTAGCATGTAGGGTTATGTAGCTAAAAACACAAACTCTCCCTTTATGATGGCTTCAGTGCTGCGTTTGTTCAACTTTCTGCTCAGTTTACTACTTGCATTTGACTTAGTTTGTATTATGTAGTCATCGGATTTTAGTATTTTTATCTACCCAGTCTATTTCAAAGAAGACAGACTGGATTACAGATATCTTCACTAGCACAACACACTAAATTCCCCAAAAACATGTCTCAAAACAATGTATGTTAAACACCATAATCTGCTTGAAGGCCTTATCTTTTATGTCTAGGTTCAAACGTCTAACTTTTTTCATCATTGAAGCAAAATATAGAAAATGAAAACAAATACATTGAAACACCCAAAGGATCCACAGAATAGCTCCTCTTTATCTGTCTTAAAACCTTTCTTATTTACTATAAAAGCATATCAATAACAATATAATATTGCTATACAACGCTCTGTTGATACGTGACCAACTGTTTTATCGCGTGATGTGTCTCTCCCATGTCCTGCTTTGCTCTTTCACAGTTTTGTCACTGATATTAAGAAGGCGCTGGCCTCAGCAGTTCTTCATCAGCCTCGAACTAAAGGTGCCTCCGTGTTATCAGAGTCAAAGGGCAGAAGCACGGGACCATCTTCCACAGGTCAGCCAGATTAATCCTGCACTTCATTATCAGAGGTCCCTCAAGTTTTTCAACTCACATTTCAGCATCAACAGAAGTTGATGCAAAGTGATTTTGTATTTGTACAGCAAGAGAGTCATTCTCTTTGTCCACTAAATTGTATTTTTACCCTTTAATATAAGTTAAAAGTCTAAAGCCACAAGTTAATGGAAAAATGGTTTGAAGTTAAAAACTTATTGCACATCTGAATTTCAACTCCAACTGGTAAATTATGTTCTTAAGCCCCCTAGTGGCATTTAACTCTAATTCATGCGTGTGGTTTCACTGGTTTCCTCTTCAATTTTTGAAAATATGTCCAAAAAAATCAAATCAATGAGCCTAACAGTGAAATGTACCAAACTTAGGAGGAAAAGTTATTTGATAAAAATGATCCGATAAATAATTGATATCAGTCGATATTTGTTTGTAGGACTTACACAAATATAAGTGAATATAAATATTTATAATTAAACATTACAATCAAAATTCCATGGTGCAGCATTATAGTCCTTTGTTTTTATCCATGTGAGTGGACAAGGATAAAAAAAAGAAAGAAGCTTCTTTCATCTGAAATCATTTTACCTAATAAATAGAACAGCCATATCTTAGAGGGAGATTGTCATTATCTTTACTTTAAATAATAAAACAGTTTAAAACAAGTTAGTCAACTGCACTTTATACCATGTTTTTTTTTTTACCAAGGTGAAGTCACCAAACTGCACTGCACCAAACAGAGTAAAACAAAGTCAAATTATTTACATATACTATTTGAATACAAGGTGTGCCACTGTGTCTCTTCACTGCCGCCTGTCCTGCAAACAATTGGACTAGATCATGACACGTTACACTGTGTAAGGGGCTGCTGCAACAGTAGAAGAATAAGCAGCAGTTTGACTGGTATTTATTTGTCTGTTATATCATGTTTGGGCTGTGTATAATTGCCATGAGTTGGTTATGTTTCACTCTCTAATTCATTTTACTTATATATCTAGTTTAGTAAGTAAGACAGTATAGACAGTGATGCCCCATAAGTTAAATCACGTTCTTGCATAACATAATTCAGTTTCTAATTTGGTAGTCTATTGATCAAATTATTTTAACCATAGGTTATAATACATATATAATTTGATAGTGCCTCAGTCTCAGAGTTACTGTAGTTAACCCTGCATCGTAGTTGATGTTGCTCGGATTTGGAAGGACACCTTCCGCATGCTGTTTTGCAGATAACAGGAAGAGGCCGCTGTTCTGTCTGTGCAATTTTCCTTGGCGACAATGTCAAATGACATTGAATTGATTTTCATGGCACCCTTGCCTCTAGGTCACATGCCTTTGGTTTTGTTACGGATCTGTGTGTAGCACAATCTCACATCAGATTTGAAGTTTAAAAATGGGACTCAAACCTTTTAACCCGTGTCACATGAGCAGAATCTGACTCACATCCATCAAGCTAAAATGAAACACATGGTCACAATAAAAAAAGATATACAAAATGAAGCTGAGCATAATTTCAGTCATAATGGCTTAAATGAAGAAGGTAATCACACCATCAGGACATTATTCGTCCTGCTCTGGTTTGGTTTGGTTTGGTTTGAATACAAAGTATAGGACACATTTCTGTTTCCCTCTGAGAAGCCTGATCAAGCTGTTTTCCCCATGTGGTAATTTGATGGACTTCAGTCCCAGTGGAAAATCTCTCATACATCTTGACACACTGATGTGTGACCTCATTTTGTCCTCTAAAATGATATTACAAAGACTTGCCTACATAGCAGACAAACATTACACTGAAGGAGAAGGTGAAGTCATTTTAACACACGATTCCCAATTGGACAGAAGGGAAAGCTTTGGGAATACTAAAATATATATTTGCATTTCTATTTTTATTGTTAATTAGTTTTTTTCCCCAATAATTTCCGGAAGTAGACGACTGTAGACATGTGACTTTGCATATGTCTCAAATATGACACTAAATGTTCAAATGTCACTCTCTAGTTTTCCACAACGCGTTTTTATATGAACTGGAAATTTTCCTCATACATCTTACGGGTAAACTAAGACAACCTCAGTATAGAATCTGTGCCATAAAAGCTGATGTATGAGCCTACAATGAATGTCCTACTTCTCTGAACCAGCAGAGACTGATATGAATGGCTTTTCATGGCAGAATATGCTGTCACTAAATCTCACATAACACGAATGCAGGTATTGTTGAAACGTCAGTAAATGTTGGGGGTTAATTCATCTACGTAGGATATGGATCTCTAAAGCTCTTTTTTTTTAATATGATGTGGGTTTTTCGCAATAATAAATCACAGTTTCACTCTTAAAATGAAAACTAGTTTAGTTTAAGTCATATTGTTGATTGGTGATTACATTTAATACAACAAGAATCAAACCAGGTTAACGTAAGATGTATTTAGTACTAGTAGTAGTAGTAGGCCTTATACACTTTAATAAAGTAAAAGCAACAATGCTACACAATAAACAAATATACCCAATCACTAGTGAAAGTCCTGCATTTAAAATCTTAAATAAAAGTCCAGAGGGATCGACATAAATGTGTTATTCAACTGCTGAATCACTGTTACTGAGCAATACAATCTACAATCACCAGTAGGATGGATGCTGCTCAAGAAGGAGCTTATTAACGGATATTGGGAATATTTATTTGAGACTCAGCTTCATGTTGACATGATCATAACATAATTTAGGCAGATTTATCAGCTGCACATTTAAACTGCCGGAGCTCGCGATTGTTGAAGGATTTCAAAGTTGACCAGACTCTTTGTCATGTTCATGATTGAAACCAGTCTGGGATGATATTGGCATGTGGCATGTGGTGCATTATCAAACTGAAAATAACCATTAAAAAGATGAGCAGACTGTGGTCATAAAAGGAAGTACATGGGCAGACTGCAATAGCCCTTAAATAAGCTGGGGCCTTCAAACAATGATTGGTTGTATTATGGGACCCAAGGGTATGAGAAGTCATCCATGCAAGGGTCATACCACCACCAGGAGCAGCCGAGACAGTTAACACAAGACAGGTGTTCCATCTGCAGCCTTCAAATGTACGTATGGAGGTGGACAGCATTTTCAAGTTACTTCGGTGATATTTTCCCTATTTATTATTATCCTTATAATAAAAATTCAACACGGTAGAGAGCTTTTTATATGCAATAATATCATATCAGGTCATATCAGTATTATTATAGTAATAATAATAGTAATAATAATAATAATAATAATACGTTTATTTTTCCCCCCCAAAAAATTGAGCCTAATATTCACTTCATCCTGGTGTCAAGACTTGATTTTGCTGTTGGTTAAATTTTGGACCAAATAAGTTTGCTAACTGTCCAAGTCGTCCTCATTGTCTTACTAATAGGAATTCATGTACCCATTCATTCATTCATCTTTTATTTAGGGTTGCACGCAGTACACTACTTAAAGTAGTGCAAAATCCTCGTACCTTGAGAAATGAGAAGATAATTGGTCAGACAGTATATGGGGTATAAATGTAAATCAATATGTATTAAAAAATGTGCAGATTTGTATTTATTTTTTTAATCCAAGTAGTGAGTGGTGTTTTATTTTTGAGAAGCAGATGGTTGGTTTAAGGAGGCATTAAGATGTTAAATGATGTTTTAAATTGTTTTTTAATAAAACCATTGTGTTGGATTGGAAATAATGCACTTATAGGATGCTAACACTCTGGGTCTATGTTAGTACTAAATAGTCTCACAGCAGAAAGACACTAACATTTGTTTATTTATCACAGCTTGTCACATAACCCTTTTCCTGAAAGAGTTACTCAGAATCTGACTGAGCTGATTAATACTTGAAATAAAAAAAAAAATTGGTGTTTGTTTGGGTGTAATGTTCCTTTAAAGACTGATTCCCCTGCAGCTTCGTCATTGCGCAGAACAGTTTGAACCAAAAAGCGGAGTGACCTTCCTCCGCTCTCAGTCTGACAGGGGCAGCACTGAAGCGATAAGCCGGTCTCAGCTCCCACCGTCAGCCGCACTCGCCTCAGAATAATGAACAACAACTTAGTCGGAGATGAAATCGGGTAAGAGCCATTTAATAACGCTTTCAAGTGTAAACAGCGTAGTAACGGACATGTAGTCTGCTCTGCTCTGTGGTCAAGCTGTCATCTGACAGCTAACGCTAGCTAACAGGCTAAGCTAACCGTAGAAACTCGCTAGCCCGAGCAAAGACGGGCAAAAAAGTGAAAGTAGTCAGTGAAGTAGTTCCGCGGTTTGTGGTGTCATTAAAGCAGCAAAATGGCACATTTTACTTCAGCGGTGTCACTTCGCTTGTCATTGGGACTCGCGAAAGTGCAGTTAATTGTCTCAGTGTTGTTTTCATTTAGCCGCAGCAGCAGCTCCTCACTAGCATAGCTGCCGCTTGCCAGCGAAGCGAAACTCTCCTCTTCTCGTCTCGGGCACAGTGCGAGGACATTTAGCGGGCACTGCCGGAGGATGGAGCATCGTCGTCCGCAGTGACCCTCCGCTTTTGTCACAGTCGCTGCATTTGCGATGGCTGCGTTTCAGCAGGGAACCAGGCGACACGTTAATAAAAATCGCTTTACAAATGTGGCACCATAGTGCCTTTTAAAGCTGCTGTTAAACTTCCAGCACCGGGTTCAGCGGTCCGCATGCAGCCGCAGAGCCCGAGCAGCCGCTCTCCTCTCCCCCTCTCCCACTGGAAACACTCGGGTTACAGTGGTGGAGGCTGAGTGCTGCAGCATTTGGAGTCCGCGCTCAGTCCTGTGTTAGCCCTCTAAACACTTTGGCTCTGTCCCGGAGTAACTTACGTGGCAGAAGGTTCATAAAAGACCTTTATTGCCGAGGTCATTACATATGAGAACTTAGGTGACAGCCACTACCAGGACTGGATCTGGACGGAAAAACGTGTGTATGAGCTGTGGCTGCAAGATATTTTTGCATATTGCAAATAGTGATAGATCTACACATTGTTTGAACGACTAATCAAGCTCGGTTTTTTTTTTGCCTTTTATTTTTTAGTTCTGTTACAGCTTATTATTGTGTAACTTTATTTTTTCATTTACGAGTTTCCAAAGCTTACCTTTTGATCTTCTGTTTCATGTATTTACTATTTAATTTGTGCATTATTATATTATTATTTATTATTAAGAGTATATTAGTGGACTCCAGTGCAAACAAAAAAATACAGATTGGAAAGACATGGTCAGTCAATACATGCATAATCTTTACAATTATTTCTCAATGCACTATTGGTGTAGCTTTGTTATAATTGGGAAATTGTTAATCTTCACCCCCAGTGCTTTAAAACCTGCCACTGGACAGACAGCATTTCATATGGCTTCTATTTTACCTTTGTGTGAGACACTGTAATGATGCATAAGCGGTTATGTCTAACACTGACTCAGACTAATGATGAATGACTGACTGGTGGTACTTTGTCTATTGTTCCAAGGAAACTTTTTGTGGGTGGATTGGACTGGAGTACCACACAAGGTAAGCGACACTTAAAAGGCTCAGCAACCTCATCCAGTTGTAGTTTCATCATTATCAGACTGGAGAATGTTTTCTTGTTCACAGACTTGTTAGGACCCTAAGTAATTAAACCCTAACTTCAGGTCACATTTGGTTTGCACTTGGATGTGAAATATTGGGTTCTTGGATTATACCTGATTCTGAGTAATATTTTGTTTTATTTAGGGAAAATTATCATATGACTGTGCAGAGACACACACAAATAGTGTTTTTGTAAGGCTTGGTGAATAATGTAAAATGTAAATGTGTCCTGTGGAAGGTCATGTATGCAGCACTTGGTAATGAAGGTTGAAAGAGTCATATTGACGTCAGTAAAATACTGATGCATGTACCTTGCAGGTTACTTTCTGCCACACAATCACCCTAATTACAGATGCTACCAAATGTTGCGTGATTAAACTGATACATTACTATGTCATTGAATGGAGAGTAGCACATCAGGGTTATATATTTATGTTTATAATCAAAAAATCACTGTAGTGATAATGTATAAATATTATGATTTAAAGTAAACAAAATTGCTTATTCTCCTTTTTGACATTTTGTAGTCCGTGATGCTCAGTTGCACTGCCCTTGTGGTAGATTCTATATGATACATTAGGCCTGTGTATACATTCTCCTCTCAATTGGAGCTGCCCAGAGTAGGTCTAGTTTGTATCAAGCCTTCGTCTCGTGCTTGGCTGGACATTGTGTAACTTTGCACAAAGGTTTGTCTGTGAAAAAGCGCTGTTAACAATAAGATCTTACCCACAGCGCTGTGTTACTCTGCTTGTTTCCCTGGCGAAGCCCTGGGGCTTCTCAGCAATGAGCGAAGCAATTTCGATAACTCCAGTGTGAATCCTCATTTGTTCAAACTTGTACACTTGTTTCAGTAGGCGTGTGCAGGCATTACAATAGCTGGTTGCATGTTTGTTGCCATTTAAGATGACAGTGGGCCAGTGCTATGTTTTTATATATGTATCTTTATGAATGTCAATATGTGACATGAACACAGACACAATTCCCAAAATTCTAGCACAAGACAATAATCAGTAAACCTGTAAAAATGTTAGTTTTATGTTCAGTCAGGTTTTGGTCCCAGTTACAGTTTTAGCTCAGGTTGGTGATAAATTAAAAATCATTATGACCCTTCCTTGTCATAATCTTGGATTAAGTTTGCATATTTGCCACATTATTGTTTACATTTTTGTGAAGCTCCTCTCTTACTTCATCTCTCTCTTGTCTCAGAAACACTTAGGAACTACTTCTCACAGTATGGGGAAGTAGTAGATTGTGTCATCATGAAGGACAAAACTACAAATCAGTCACGAGGCTTCGGCTTTGTTAAATTCAAAGACCCCAATTGTGTACGGACGGTGTTGGAGACAAAGCCACATAATCTTGATGGAAGAAATGTGAGTATTTTAAATCAAAGAATAGAATAATCTGTCGGTCCTCTGTGTGAGCAAGGCAAATTAGTAACAGTATTTCATTATTAACAGTAAGTAGAAGTTATTCAAGGAGATATACAAGTTTGAGTTGGGTTGCACCTTACTGCAGTCATTACAGATGATGTTTATTGCCCAACAAGATGTTCCTGTTCACAGTTAAATTAGCAACATTGACAGTTAAATCTAGATTGCCTTGCCTTTGGAGGAGGGTATAAACTCTTGCCACATATGTCAATTAATACAGGCCGTTACATATGCTGACCTGTATTGTGAGGCGAGCAAATATATGTACATGGAATCAGTGACAATGAGCATTTGAAGGTACTTTTACTAAGAGAAAATGTTTTATCTCTCTCTGCTCTCAGATTGACCCTAAACCATGCACCCCCAGGGGAATGCAGCCTGAAAAGTCTCGAACCAAAGAGGGCTGGGTAAGAGGAATCTGATTTCTTCTGGGAAGGCTAGGTATTTCTCCTGGGCTATGGCAAAGGCCACTGTCATATCAACCCTTCCTCCTCTTGAGGTTGAACTCAGGCATCAGTTCAAGGGCGATGAGGAGACCTTGAGCTTCATTCATAAGCTTTGAGGACCTTTGAGGTCTTGTCCATGCGCGTATATAATGTTTATTAGTCTCTATCTATTTGTGACTTAAGCAATGCAGTATCAGCAGATCGCCTGTCTGTTTCACCATGTTAAACATGTTTTAAAAACACATTTGCATTATCTTTTTTAAATGTTCAAATTTTTTCTTTACATTAATGTAGTTGTTCTAGCAAGTGTCTTATTTACAATTACATTACATACATTAAATTCAAGATACTATAATATATATCATAGAAAATATCTTTCAGCAGTGAAGTTTTTGTCAGGCAGAAATCCCTTCACCAACTATGGGTCAATCAGCGATGCTATCAAACCCCTGCAGCTCTTTTATATTCATTTTGTTCCAAGCCAAGTGTTAAGTTATTGCTGTCAATAAAACATTTCTAGAAGTCGCACAATTTGCTGTATGCACAGATTTTATATGTCGAAGGCTTTTTTAAATGAGACCCTCCTCTTCCTCCAGGAATTTAAGTCGTACGGTTGGTACAGAATATTTTTACTGACAAAGCAAAAGATATAATTGGTAAAATCATTGTCGCTGTAAGCAGCCTCCAGCATATATAGCAGCAGTGGAGTGCACAGCAGTGCTTACTAGATGAGAGTAAGTGGAGGAAGCAGTGTTCTCTGATCTGTGGAGACCAGTGTTTGCATTGACATGACATGTTAGGAATTATACCCCAGGGCAAGAGAAGAACCTAATTTCTTCAGCACTGTTTGAATAGATGATGGCTAACTGGCCCCCACCTAAAGTAATCCCTCACATACATTGATATCCATACACTCCGTTTTCTTTCAGAAGGGCAGCAAAGCTGATAGCAATAAATCAAAGAAGATATTTGTAGGTGGAATCCCCCATAACTGCGGCGAGCCTGAACTCAGGGACTATTTCAATAGATTTGGAGTGGTGAGTATTGTCAAGTGCATGATACAAATAAGTTCATATTGTGATTAAATTGCTTTAATGACATAACATTGAACACAGGGTCAATACTACAGTGTTTTTTTAGTGGGGTGGGATAGGACAATGATTTAATTGTCCAAATTCAGGCTTAATATTTAATTGGAATTAGAAGGGAACCTGACTGAGCCACTGTTTCCCTTTGTCCCATTCAAGGTCACAGAGGTGGTAATGATCTATGATGCGGAGAAGCAGAGGCCCCGAGGTAAAAGCTGATCCCATTTTTTTCTCTCCGCTCTCCATACCTTACCATCTTAAATCTCATGACAGACTATTCTTGCCCAAAGAGAAAAATCCATTCAATTAAAACACTGTAACAATTAAAAGGAATTTTCTGTATGACAAAGAAACATAATGTGTTCAATGAAACACAAACAGTCATGGCTGTGGATATTATATAGAGTAAGAGGTGAAAAGATATCACAGCATATTTTTCTTGAAAGTAATGGCAGTACCTTTTGGTTTATGCTAATTTGTTCAGTATTACGTGTAAAAGTCTCACATTAAACAGTGGCAGGTGGTGTCTTTGCACTGTCTTTCATGACCTTGTGGGACATTGTCCCCTTGTTTCATACACACATTTCTACTCACGACTACATTTTCCTGAAAATAAATCATTGTCCAGCCACTGTTACAATTTTTCTAAATCCACTCTGATATAGTCACATCAGTGAATGATTTTCAAATGCTCAATAATTTTCTGTTGCATGGCTTTTCAGTTAATTAATGCCTTTTTTACCATTAGCCTTAAAATGAAGAAATGTCTTTTTCAGAATATGGCATGACAGTTCTAATGTCCATTATAATACTTTCAACTAAATTTAACAACTGCAAATAGGGAAGAGACACACTAACTGAAGCATAGAAGCTCCAAAATTCACAGTATTTTATCACAACATGCAACTGGCACATTGAGAACACTTCCACTATCTATAGACATTAATGTCTGTTGCTTCGCGATGGCTGAAGGTGATTATAATTAAACATTTAAAATGTTTCATGGTCTCTTTCATAGTTCGGACATGACGTTGACAGACATTAGTATCTCGCAGGAGTTTTATGCAAATAAGTCATAATTGTTTAATGAGTGTGTGACATGACAGCATGGATGGCTTCACCGGGAGTCGGACCCATGCTACCAGCAGTGTTCCGGTCAGACTCGGTCTGCTGAGTTCCAGTCACACAGTTGCATTTGTCCTACATAGCAACAATGCAGTGGCAACTGACCCTAAACATGTATTACTGCTTCCATCAAAACACTATCCATTCTCTGTTGGGAGAAACCCAGAATAGTTTGTCATTGATATTTAACATGCTGTATCAACCATTACACAATTTTTAATAGTATAAATGATTTGTCATACTAAAACCATTAGACGTTGAACATTGGTGTAAGTTTTCTTTACCTTGATTTAGATGTACTTGATACATTATCTTAAACCACATAGGGTGTGTTTTCCCATATGTAGAAAGTTAAGTATTTTTGTAAGTAAGCCCTTTTCTATTTTTCTTTCTTCTGTGTCCCTTCTCCTTGTGAATGGTTTGAATGTGATTAACTGTCTCTTAAGATTTGTCTTTTCTCCTTTAGGTAATTGTGCATTGACTGGTAGCACAGAGGTACAGGCCAAACGTAAAAAGTACCCAGGTTTTTTTTCCACTTGATCAAAACGGGGTTTCCACAAAGTTGCATCAAACTATCAATTGGGCTAAAGGCATAAATGTTTCTTCAGAACTTCATATTATTAGAACAATTTCAGTCTGTATTTCTAATCTTAGTATTTATTTTTGATGGAAAATAGACATGTTGGCCAGTCAGTTGTATAAAATATTAAGAAACTTTATTGGTTCATTTATTTTAAAATGTTTGCCATTTTTGCATAGAAACAAACATTTGGAAATACATTTCCTAATTATGTCCTAGTTCTATAAAGTAGCCTGCATGGTAATTGGTTCATAGTTTTATTTGTATGTGGAATTATTTAGAGCCTGTTGGTTCCATTTATAGCTAATTTCTAGTTTGAGTACCATGCCAGATATTAATTTGTGTCGCCAAGCCATGTCTCTCTAACCGAGATATGTCAAAATCTTTTATGTGTCAACTTGGCTTTGAATTTAGATCAAGGACGGGTCAATGACAGATGTTATTAATGGTGCCAGATCCTGAGGTTTGGGAAATGGTTGACTTGTTACTAGACGTCTCTAAAATCTCTGTTGTCTCACAGGATGTACAGTTGGATTGAGGTTAAGTCCCCAAAGTAGAGACTTACAGACAACCCAATTCTGCCACAGAGGAAAGTTAATCAAGTTGAAAGTAGATCACTGCAGCATGCTGTGGCCTGTTGCTAAAAGTTTTGTGATAGATAGAGGAGTTTACTGAACAGTTGGTGCAGCTGCTGGGCTTTACCTGTGTGTTGATGAATGTTGTGTATCCCCTTTGAAAAGTCTTTAGCCAAATTGGCAACTTGTCACATTGGGTAACAGTTATGGCCTATATCTTTGTGTTATTGTTGAGAAATATTCTAATTGTCCATTTTAGGCTTATCCTGGCTGCCTCAAAAGTAAAATACTGAAATTGGGAAAGCTTGGAGAAGGCTTTAGGCATTCTACAGTTTATGTTTCTTCATATTTTGTGATGCATTAACAATGGCTGTTGCGAGTGTGTGCTCCAAAGCAATTTACCAAGGGACAGATCAAGGTGGGGTTTGGATGAAACGGCATGAAGTAACACAATGTAGTACTGGTTCAATTGGCATTTATCAGTGTTGGAGAATGAACGAGAATTGAATTGCAATTGAAGTTATGCATTTCTCTTTTAATCAAATGCTACACCTGTGATTCTGCATGTTTAGCAGGTAAACACTCTTGTATTGTTATCTTTACAAAACATTTCTCTGCGCAGTAAAGAGAAGTTTCCCTCAATTCCCCAGGCTTTAGTCTTGGATTTGTGTTGTTCTGCAAGTCTGCGACATCATCCGAACCCCAGGAGCCTCTTGCTCAGTCTTGACGGATCCTCACTCTGCTGGAGCCCAATACTGTTCTCCATCTTGTGTTGTCACAACCCCCTGCTACCTTGATTCACTCTTGGTCGTTGGCTAGGTTTTGGATTTATTACTTTCGAGGCCGAACAATCAGTGGACCAGGCTGTCAACATGCATTTTCACGACATCATGGGCAAAAAAGTGTGTAGTTGTAGTTTTATTTTACCCTTAATATCAAACAGAGGCTTGGGCGACAGAAAGAATTGTACTATTAAGCTGTTTTGTTTGTTATATCGACTTTTCCAAGGGCTGATTGCAAAAACATATAGTAGAAATTTACCTTTTAAGATGGTAAAAATTATAATAATCAGACTTCTGACAACCTTTGGTACCTAATCGACACCATTCCTTTCATAATTTTTATGTAACTCATCCTCAATAAATGCCGTTATATTACAGTTTCAGCTGTCACCCAAGGCTTTGTTTCAACTGACCACTCCTTTAGGATGAAGTGTATTAGATAGTACTCAAAGCATTTATTGTGGCATTTTATGTCCCAGTGAAGTGAAAATGAAATAAAAGATAAAGCTTTATATTATGTTGAATTTCACAGACTACAATTCACCTAAAGGATTGGTCCACTCTCTCCTGTTTCTTTTTTTTTTCTGATATTTTTTTTTTTATTTTATTTTGTTTTCAGGTCACTTACACATCAACATACACATATATAATTTTTTTTTTTAAAGCTAAAGAAAAAAAAACTCAGTGACCTTAGTTGAATCTCCATACTGTGTCCCCTAGTTTTACCAATACACAAATCAAAAGGGTGTCAGTAAAATGCTCCTTAACACGAGACATTAGTCGCACAGTTGCCGCTACAATTAATTTAGAGTTTACTTTAACTCGCTGTATGCACCAGATGGATGGGGTTTACAGCTCAAAGACAATCCAGATGATGTCATATACAAAAACAAATTAACAAACAAAAAACAATGGTGTAGTATTTAAGCAAACTTCATAAACTTCGAGCATCCTTTCTACTCTTCTGATGTGTGACAAACACCACACACCTGCCTCCTCAGCTGAACAAACTGAACCAAAGGCTCATTGCATATGCAGTTTTCTTGGATACGCTCATTAATCAACAAACCCAAATATTTTCCCTAATAAAGATAGTTTGCACTTGGCAGCTTTTAAACTAAAATACTGAGATACCAGAAGAAAGAGTTTCCATATTGACAGTGTAGTAATTTCTGGGCATAAGAATATGATCTTAGTCAAATGCAGAGTACTTATTTCCACCTTACTGTATATCCTGTTTCTGTCTTTGACCTTTAAATGGTATCAGAAATATTTTATGGTCAGTCTGGCGTGACCCTTGTGTATATATTTTAATATTAATATTGGGTTTTATTTAAAGTAGTGTCCATATTAGGTAGTGATTGTTGTGGCTTTTCCTCACATCCATGATAGTGCTGCTGCATTTCAGTGATTTTTCTTAATGGAGCATGAAGTTCATTTAGTGGTGCTTATGATCATGATTTTTTGGAATATCTGTTCTTTTATTGGAGAGTAGACAGTGGAGAGATGACAGAGAGTCAGATTACAATCCCACTTCATTGGTATATTGATTCAGTCTAACCTGTGTATTCTCCGATGGTATCTCTCCCCCTTGACTTTGTCCTGGTTTTCAGCAAGAATCAAGGCTTGACTTAATCCATTGTTCTTGACTTGACATTACCTTACACTGGGATTTGAGGGAGCCTCGGAGATATAAGTTACAAAATTAGAAATTGGAGCACATCAAACTGTGGAACAAATCCCAGCTCTGCTGTTGGGGACCATACAGAAGTCATGGTATCCATCACTCGTAGCTGTGATGCCCACGGGAGAACATGCGCAGGTAGCTGCCGGCGGCAGCGAGGCCACTGCCGGAAACATGTGCATGTAATTAGGTCGACAGAGAAGGAAGAGGAGGCTTGGGGAAGGTGGCAACACCTTAACGCAGGGAGGAATTTGCAATCCGTTTTCCTCCTGCAAGGTGACCCCAATAACTCAACCGCTCATTCTATTTCGGGTAGGCTCCCCCTTAGTCTCAGCCTGTTTCCTTGCTCTGGTTAACTGCTGGTAGCTTTGCCTAGTTACAGACAAGAAAGTTTTTATAGTGGGGCAAAACCTTAAAGTCTCACTCAAGGCATCAAACTTTTTAATAGGATGCTACAGTATTATTTATAAAGGAGGTAATGATTAAAGTCAGACTCTGAGCAGAATTAAATCAACAGTGTGAGACGTTAATTTTAGTAACAATTTGGCTTTTTGTGTTTTTTATGTGTATATATTTGAAAAGAAACACGAGGTCACCATGCTGACTTTGTAGGCAATGTCCTCAATTTGACATATCACATTTTTTCACCATTGACACAGTATGAATATTCATTTTTACATTTCAAATACAGTTAATTTGTTCTATCTGCATGTTTACTTTGTTCTGTCAGAACTTAGATACAAATTCTTTTCTACAATCCCCTCAAAAACATATTCCAAATAAAATTTTAAAAAGTATATGTTCTTTATAAGCAGTAGCAGGAAAAAGGTAAGTCATGTCCTTCCATTAGATGTCTTAATCATATACAGGGCAGTTTATTTGAGTAAAAAATAAATCTATGTCTCTCAGGTACATCCTAAGAAGCTAAAATCTATATTTAAGAAAAAAAAAAAGCTTTATCATTTACATGTGCTGTCTTTGCAATAGGATTTTATTAACCCTAAAATGCTAAATAATAGGTACCTGAGACACATAGCTGTGCATCTCTCCTGGCTACACAATAATATTAATTAATTTAGTTGCCCCACATAACTCTTATAAACATAAAGTGATACAGTTCAACCTGGCCCAAAATATTAATTTCCAGTAGGTAGGACAGGTCTGTCTAGGTGAGGGACGTCAGGATCCTACACTGGTGTTGCCAAATGTGTCCTCCTTGTCCTTTGTCCAGGTGGAAGTAAAGAAGGCTGAGCCTCGTGACAACAAAGCTCCTGGCCAGCTTGGCCCTGGCCAGTGGGCACCCAGGGGCATCTTGAGTGCAGCTAATGGTTGGACAGCACAGCCTGCCCAGGGCTGGCAACAGGCGTACGGGCCACAGGGTGAGTGGGAACAAGTCCCAGAGCAGAGCGTGTGAAGCTTTCTGTTCAGAGGAAAGCCTAGTAAAGACTTTTGAAAATGTATTTAATCCTCTGTTCTGACATTAACCTTGTTCGTGCTTGTTACTGCTTACATTGTTTGAATGTTAAATTGATTTATATGAACACTTGATGTTTCAGGCACTCAATCCATTTTTTTTCTTCTTTTTACAGGAGTGTGGGTGTCGACTACTGGACAACCTATAGGTAATGCATTTGACTGCACACAAAAGATATTTAGTATTTCCAGTCCAGTATATTTTTTGTATTTTGTTTAACAGTGGATTGATCAATCACACTGCAGATGGATGTGTGCTTGCCATGTGATTGTGGTCTTATCTTGAAATTCTTTGTAAAGGAAAAAAGTGCAACGAGTGAGGCCAAAATGCCGATGACAGTTAACAGCACGTGTTATCACTGATTCATAATGGCTGAGGCTGCTGATAATATTCTGCTCGAGACAGATGGCAGCCTTGAATGTATTCCAGTCTCCCTCTGCTATTGGTCAGACTCAGTTTCATATCCCCACCTCCGGGTCAACCTGCAGGACTTGCTGCAGTATCGGCATTCATGCTCACTCAAACTGTTCCTCATGTACCATTAAGTACTAGATAGCGTCCTGTGAATTCAATTTTTTTAAACCATTTGTGATCTTTTCTGTGACAGCTGTTTAGTAAGACTAAACTAATGCAATTCAGACGTAGTGTACACAGCACTGTTGATCGCATACAGTATGCTGCCCAGCCAAAAAAAAACGCTTCGCTTAGTGCCTGTCATACACGCCTGTGGGGGCAGTGTTATGATCTGGGGCTGTGCCAGTTGGTCGGGGTAGGTTTAGCAACATTTAGTTCCCCAAAATTAGGTCAGCTTACTCTCTAAAAGTGAATGAACTGAATGACCAGGTTTTTCAGCATACATTTCAAAATCACAGTGCTGGGATGCACCACTTGTGTACGGGAGAAGACTGAACACAGCTTAAATATTAGCAAGTTGTCAATGATTCATATATATATATATATATATATATATATGTATGTATATATATATATATATATACATATATGTATATATATGTATATATATATAGTTTAGAACCTGACAGTGTATATAAAGCATGAACTGATGTTTATTTTACCCATGTCTATGAAATGGTTCTGTTCTCTGTTGGTGCAGGCGGATATGGACCTGCATTGACTGCGGGCCGGGGGACACCCACACAGCCTCCATCACCTTTCAACGCGTTCCTGGTCACAACACCCGCAGGTGGCTTTGCTGCACCTCAGGGCTACCCTCAACAGGGCTACAGCACAGCACCTCATTTTGGTCAGTAGTACATGACACACTCACCCATCACACTATGACATTTAGTTGACATTGCTACAGAGTGAGAGTCAGATAACATGGCATATGTAAGGATACACTGTGATTGAGGCAAAATATAATAAGTTTCTGAAAAAAACCATTGAGGTGTTTTTTTGGACATTTCAAATGTGTTAGCTGAGTCAGTGTCAGGTTAGCCTGGCAGCTTTGCTGTTGCTGTGGTCAGGGAGGAACCTTCATCTTATCAGACATGGACAGATACTGTGTGAGCTGCACGAAATGCTGCTAAAAAGGCTGTGGGGAGGATTTTCAACTTTCTCCAATTAAGGTTGTCATCAGACCAAGCTACTGTATTGCATATCATGAACAATATATTATTAAAATATTAAAATAAAATATAACAAAAATGCGCTGAGCAGATAACTAATTAATCTCATAGGTGCTACATTTGGTTTGGTTACTTTTATTCATGCAGACTAACATTAGTTAATTTGTTGGTGAAACTGATCAATATCTTGACTTGTAATGGTTTTCTTCTGTTAGTATGTTTAACTGGATTTTTCTTATGTTTAAAAAACAAAAAAAAAACAATGCCATGTGTTTTGCTTGAGTCTAAGATGACTTCTCTAGTGCTTGACCAAGGTCATGGTATACAACATAATATTTAAAGCACTAACAAAATGTTCATTATTGGTGACAGAAGTTGTATTATTATCCAGCAGGTTACAGTTTTGGCACACCCCAAGCAGACCAGTATGCTGCACAGGTTCCTCCTCCACCCACCACTCCAGGAACTGCACCTCTGGGCTTTGCCCCCGCCACCACACCAACTCAGGACTTGAGCAAAGCTCCCACTGGGCAGCCTGACTTCTCTTATAGCCAGTATGGTAAGAAAAGCTGTGTGCATCAATATGTTTGCTGCCTTTTTCTCTCCCATTTTCAGCTCTCTGCCTTGTCCATCTCCCTTGATATTAATGGTTTCAAGTACAGTCCATTTAAGTTCACATTTACAATCCTAAAACAAACTGGAGGTTGCTCATGGTTCCATTTAGCTTGAACAGCTACACATGCATACATGCTTTTTGCATACATGAACCTCTCCGGCTCTACCTGAAGATGCTGCTCAGATTTCACCACATCCAGGAGTCTTCAGCAGGCATGTCTGTCAAGTGTTTCCAGCTGGGCTATGGATTGGTAAAAAACATTGGTAGGTTTGAATTAGATCATCCTGCCTTGCAGTGTTTTTTGTTTTGCATTCTTATTTCAAATTGTTTTTTAAGGGCGTTGCAACCTTCTCCTGACAGACTGACTTAATTCAAGTACTCCTCCCTCTCTCCTTCCCTGTGTATGACTTTGCCGGTTTCTTTTCCTTGACTTGGCACAATCGCCATAGAAGAGCACCAGCATGACAGTGTTGTGTTGTGTCCAACCTGCCAAGCTACCTATCAAAATGTTTTAACATTTCCATCACTTTCTCACTCGCAGCTTTGCATGCTCTTTTTGCTCTGGAGGTAGGGTCAGATATTAGAGCCTTGTGCAAGTAATTTTTTTTGACAAATTTCTCTGTAGGATTTGTTTTTGTGATCTCTGAAATGTTTTTGGACTGTTAGTCAAAAGATATTACCCTTGACTGTGTTAATGCTAGGATAATTATTTCTCCAGGATTGCCCTTAAGTTGACAAATTGAGCCAAATTTCAGTCAGCATGTAGGGAAATTAGATATTTCTTCAAACCACTTCGATATACATGTAGATAATTATGTGCCTCATTATGTTCTATGGCTTAAAGAAGTCCTATGTTGATTTTCAAGTTATATACTGTATACACGTGCAGAATTAAGAGGCCGAGATCATGCTAAGAGCACAACTGGAGGCTGAAGGTTTTTAGCTCTGACCCAGAACAAAGATCCAGGGATCCTGGGAAAAAGGAACAAGCTTCGTCTTCACTGAACATTTCACCCTTTCAGCAACATAATCACACTTTCAGACGAGAATCAAATACTCATTGAATAGCTACATGCAGTTTTCTGGCTGGCTAGTATTTTTCTCCTGACTTTGCTTAAAGCAGCTTCACACTGCTGGATCTGTAGTCATGTGATCACTGTCAGTCATGATAGGTGCCCATTTTGTTAAGTGTTTCTTACTTGTGCTATCTGCCATCCAGCTTTTCGTCTTTAGGTAGAAAAAAGACAGCAGAGAGTCACGATGGTTTTGTGAAATGAGCAGAAAATCCGAAATTCTAATGTAATCTCACATCCCAACAATAACGTTAAGACACTGTATACAACATTTTCAGTTGTGTAAAGTTAGCAAATGGTTGATGTTAGATAAGATAAGGTGACGTGAGGTAATCCTTTATTAGTAATCCCCATTGGGGGATATTTATAAAGGCAAATTAGGTGAGTTTGATTCAGTCAAGGTTCAGTTTGGCTGATGTAGGTTTAGGCTGTAAAAAATTGGTTATGCGTAAGGATTAAAATCCGTCTTTGATAATGTTTTGTGAATTGTTCCATGAACTACTTTTTTTGCTGGTTTTAACAAAAAAAGATCACTAATGGAGTACATTTGGCAACTTTTGGATGTTTAAATGTCATTTAATGACCCTAAGTTATTGTGCTGCTCCTTTTGATCTCATGCGACTCAGTGAACTATAGACCTGTGCCTTTCCAAGAAACTACTCTCAACAATGCATTTGTGTGATGAAAGAATAAAACTGGCATTATGCCCATCTGAGAGGTTTCAAGATAACATCTTTCGTGCTGAAATGAAAGATAAGCTGTTGTGGCTTGTGAGATCCGAACTGAATCCAAAAATTGATGGTATGCTTTGGAGAATGTCAGTGACATGTATTCAAGACATATTTTACTCATTACAACATGCAGAACTTATGGCGTTGTTGTTTATAGTCTCCTCATAATATTGTGGGGTGGAAAAGCACATTTATCACGTTATTGAAATCTTAGTGCACATTTCATTAGATTTCCTGAGACCAGGCTGGCATGATTAAAAAGTTAGGTGTGCTAGCAGATAGCTCACACATTCACCCTCCATTTTGTTTTGACGTTCCAGATGATGCTGAGCAGCGATGCCTCACCAAGTGTAGTGCAGGCCCATTAACCTAGTATATACCCATTCTAAATGTAAAGCTCTGTTAGCTCAGTAAGGGGGGGGACTATTTAAAGTAGGTGGCCAGCAGCATCTGGGTTTAGTCAACCTGGTCTCCTCATCTCATTGATAGGCTTGGGTAACTACCCACAGGACCCCTCTGCCTACGGACCAACGCGTCCTTCTCACAGTTATGGTCAGGATGAGCAGGGAGTATATAGTGCAGGTAGGTGCCAGCATCGTCTTCTCCACCCACAAAAGTAGCTTTTTCAGTACTGTAGTGTTTATAGAGCAGCAGCCTGGTACTGCCTTTTTTTCTTTTTTTTTGCTCTATGTTTAGTATTTTGCATATACATTTTGCATGTACATACAAATTACTCTCTGTACTCTTGCGTAGTAGAAACACAGCCCCTCTCTCTTTTTGCTGAGTCCACTTCAATGCTGTTTACATAGAAATGAGGCGTTTTAAGCTCTAAGCATGTTATCCATCTTCCTCAGGGGCTGTAGCTTTACTATACCAAAAGTGACCACATCCCCTTTTCTTGTCTTTTTACTCACGCTGACTGCATTGCTTTGCTGATTATAAAGGGATGATCTAATTGTCAGAAGTTGTGTTCATGGTTCGGTTGTCTCTATGCATCAACAGTCCAATCACCCGTTGTTTTTTCCCCCCATGTACTGTCTCCACATTGTAGCTGAAGGGGTGAGAAAGGAAAGAAGATTTAAAGGACACAATGCCAGTAAATTGTCAGCTTCTCTCAGATTCGTCTGACTGATGCTCCTGTTGGGACTGTTCCCTGTTATCAGACTTTGAGCACTCAAAAAGACATGTTTTTCTTTCAAAATGTCTCCCTTTTCTTTCACCTTCTCTCTCTCTTTCAGTTATGTATGACTTTCTGTGCTCCAATATGTATGGTGACATGTCAAAAAAGGCTCTGTTGCTACCAGGATTTTACCAGGGAAGGGAAATAACCGTTCACTTGTAAAATGCTGTAAAGATTAAGCTGCAGCTTGGTTCTGCATTAAACCAGCATTCCCCCCCCCCATTTTTCCAGATAAGTTTCCCTCCCTGGTGTCCCTTTTCTGTTTGCACTGAGGTGGTGCCATCTAGTGTCTAAATAGGGCGACACTGTGCTTGTTGCACAGATTAAAACCTTGATATCATCCTCAGTTGATCCACTTTTAGGTTTAAATACAGATTTTGTCTTTGTACCATAACAGTACTATTCTTATATGCAACAGTACAAGAGTAAAAATCCACCACAAGCCATGCAAAACTTGATAGAAAATCAGCTGAACAAAAATTACCTGAAATGATCACCTTATTTTATTGTTTTATGATTTATTGTTTGATGATATTGATATATTGTTTAGAATTTGAAAAATGTGTGAAAATTATGAAAAGGTGGCTCATGAAAAGTTCCCAACACATAAGGTGAAGTCTACAACATGTTAGATAATAGAATTCTCTATTTACAATGACAAACAAAAGTTATAAATCCTAATTGCTTCAGGCTCTATGTTATGTTTATAGATACAGGAGCATAATGGTAACGTTAATGGTGGTGTTGTGATATTAACAGTAATACTTGAATTTCACATAGATGGATGTCATATCTTGGTACTTTCAGCTGCATCACAATTGTGATTCATTAAAAATAAAAATGCATCACCTGCAAATAACAACATACTTTTCATCATGTACCAGTGGAAGGATACGTGGTGGATTTTTCCTGTACTTCAAACTAGTGAGAATTTGACACTAAGCATGTCATGTAATCCATATTTTAGAGTAAGACCTCTCCTTAAATGATGTATGGTTACTCTTGACAATAAAACCCTTTTTCTCTCCATCCCCCCATCTCTCTTCTTGTCCACCTCAGGGTACGGCCAGGAACTAACAGCTTTCGGCCACAGTTTCGCTGACCCCAGCCAGCCGACAGCTTCGTACGGGCCACCAACAGCACAGCCCGCCGCTGGACCACAGTCTGCAGCCACTGCATTTGGCAGAGGGCAGAATCACAACGTACAGGGCTTCCACCCATATCGACGCTGACCGCCACTTCTGGCCATTGGCGATGTGTAAAATTGAGTAACAAAAAAACAAAAAAAGAAGTCAGGGAAATGTTTGTTTTTTGCGAAAAAGCAAAACTGGAATTCTGGATCGTTCTATGGGAGTGTTGAATGCACACAGTTTGTGAAACGGAACCAATTATGAAAGCAGGGATTCCAGTAAATTCAATGGGGTGTAATGACCCCCACCCTTTTTTTTTTTGCCTAACTTAAAGGAACATTCAGCAGAAAGAAGCTTTTTACCCCCCCTCCCCACCTCCTACCCCATGTTTTGTAGTAGAACTCAACTACTTTGCAATAATTTTGATTGTCTGGTCAAACACTAGCACAGAGACTATGTAACGAGACTTGCATATAAATATGTATATTTATGGTGGACACAAATGAAAACAGGGTCTCAAGTTTCCTCAGCTTTAAATTCTAGGGAAAAATGTTTTTATTTTTCATTTGGTGAACTTTGTTTACTTTCTGAGCCTTTAAAGTTTGTTTAAAATGGAGAGTATGAATATATATATTATACACAAACTGTGCAATTTTTTAAAAAGAGAATTTTGTACTATAAATGTACACTTTGCTTGTTTTTTTATTTAAAGATGTAGACTTCCCTCAGGTGGCTGTTTTGGGTGCATTTTTGCACTTATGCAAAAAGAAAAAAAGGACAAATTATTACAAAAATAAATGTTTTATTGATACAGTGCTTGTTATGGATGTTGGGTGAATTTGCGTCTGGTGTTTTAGTGGAAGGAGGGCTGTGATAATAATCTCTGTAATCAATCAGTCAGTCAGCTGTAAAACTATGAGCTACAACAAATCATCTTCTAATCCAGGCTTTTACAATTACAGTTTTGGGACACCGGTGGCTTTTGGGTGGTTTATTTTTGTTTTAGGATCAACCATTCTACTTGCAGAGTTTAGTCTAGACTTATACTTTAAATAATTGACAGTGATTTACATACCAAACGTCTTGAAAAATTTAAATTTTCAACTCATTAGTTTGGACAGAAATGGCAGCTATTGTAGAAACATTATTGAAGACGTTATGTGTTATTGTTCTAAAGTTATTCTACAAAATGTACTGTTGTCATACATTTAAATGTCCACAGTTCTTGAGCAGTGCAGAAATCACATTGATAATTGCAGTAATCGCATCTGCCAGTATGGGGATTAGCAAGTTTTCTCTGGTTTAGATCATTATTGTTGCTTAGTTATTCATAGACTGAACAACTAAAGTAAAATAATTGATTATTCAAATGAAGATAATCATTTGTGAAAACAATCAGTTGCATGTTTGATGTAAGGAGCTGAATCACTGGCATATATAGTGACTGATCATAACCAACTCCTAAGAACTTTATTAGATTTTTAAAAGTAATTCATTCTACAAATCGAGAAAGACATGACTGCCTGCGGGTAATGTTGAATAATCATATACAGTCCCAAGATTGACGGACCATATCCGGGTTAGAGGTTGTTCTATGTTTGATTCCCCAAGTCATTTCCTAGTTCTTAGCATGTTAGCACCAAGCTAACTACCTTCCCGTATTGAAAATAGTTGACTTCTGCTAATCTTACTGAGATTTCCACACGGGCGTTTCTTCGACACAGGGACAGTGGAGTCTCGACGGGTCTGCGGCTAGAACGCGTAAGCTGTTAGAGGTGTTTTTTTACCTGCATTAACTGAATGTGGCATTAGCTATCGAGTCGTTATTCTCCGTTTAACGAGAAGCTAACGTGTTAGCATCATCACAGCAGATGAGGGATTGATCATGTCAAATGGAAATAAGATTCGAGTCATTTCAGTCACACTAGTGAATTTAAAGGGCATGCACTGTGCATTAGCTGACAGGACGCTGCCAGAGATGATTATGTTTTAAATGTGATGAAAATATCACCAAGAAATCGACTCATTATATTGTGTTAATGCTGCTTTATAACCTCAGCACACTGCATGTATTTGACATCCTTGCTTACTTTGGATGGTATTTGCGTTAATCATACCTTTTTTTCAAAACAAACATCAGCTGAATGATGATGCAAAAAATCAGTCCTGGTGCCAGGATTAAGTGACTAAGGTGGCTTTTAAAATTGTCATAATATAGTATCAATCAATTAAAACAGGATCGTTTTAATAAAGGATGATTACTGGTAAATAATAAATACTGTGTAAATACTTATACAGCAACTAAATAGTTGATTGTGTTTATGAGCAGGGGTGTTGCCCTGTAGGCATAATATGTATCTCATTCCATAATTTTATTGTTCTTAGGTGCACAAAATGGGCCACACGGTTGGTTTAGTGGTTAACACTCCTGCCTTTGCAGCAAGAAGACCTGGGTTCATGACCTAGTCAGAACAAGTGCCTTTCAGCATGGAGTTTGCATGTTCTCCCCGTGTTTTCTCCAGTTTCCACTCACAGTCCAAAAACATTAGGCATTAGGATTAGGCAAATAGGACACACTAAATTGACTGCAGGTGTGAGAGTAAGTGTGAGTGAGTGTGAATGCTTGTTTGTCTCTATGTTTGTCTCTACAAAGTGAAGGGAACTGTGTAGGCATCAAAACATCCTGGCCTACAGTATAAGGTCTGCAGTAGAATTTAGAGTAACAGTGTAACATTTGCCACAGTCATGGCACAGACGTTGCAAGGCCACGAAGAGTCTTGATGCCGTGTCACAAAGAGGGAGATTTCACATCAGAAGTAACTCACAGCTGGATAAGCAGCGGTGAACAACAGCGGCTCATCAATGAAGCAGCAAAGAGACGTCTGCTCTGAATGGGGCCGTCACTTCAGTAATAGTTTCACTGTTGATAGCATGGGAGCTTTGTGTAGGACAGGATCGCATTTTTTGTTGTTACTTTTTGTTTTCCAGTTTTGTTAATGTAATGTCAGTTAGACCAGCTGCTGCCACGATGAGATCTGGAGCTACTGTGAACTTTAAATAGACATTTGTTTCACATCTTTATTTCTCTCCACATACTAGGGTGTCAGATCTGGCCCTGGATAGTTGAACAGTTAATGCACAGAGTAAAGAAGAGGAAAATCGTTGACAACGCAGAGGACGGCGTGGAAAGGTATGAAACATTTTTTACTTGCAGTTCCCTAAACCACATTAATTTAGTTTATCAATTGTCTTTGCTTGATCAAGCCATAAAGAGCAAACACTTTTGGCATTTGGATTTCACTATTTATGTATTGTAAAAAATGTTTTAAAGTTGGAAAATAGACAACTACACAACTACACAAGAACTAACATCCTTTTTTTTTTTTTTTTTTTTTTAACAAAAAAGGGACCTTTCACATGCAGTGCCTAAATGCTTGGAAGACGTCAGACGTTTTTTAACGAGGCGCTTGAGTGTCTTGCCCCTGTTATGTCACTCATCACTAAGCAACCAGAACCTTAGAGCTGCAGAGACGAGCAGACTCACTACATTAATTAACGCATTAAACTAAGAAAAATAATCAGAATTGATGTATAACTCGTGTGAACAAAAGACACTGCATATTAAGGCTGCCAGTGTCAAATCCATTTGAGAATAAACCTCAGGTTTAAAATGTTTATAAAACTAGCTTTGCAGATATTTATTTGGAAAGTAAACATGCACATTCATAGACCTGTAAATCCTGATCAGCGTGAGCGTCTGTCCTCAGCATCCGAGAAGCAGCAGTAGGTATGACAGGGGTGGACGAGCTGTCGGACAGCATGGAGGTGGTGGAGATGGAGGACGTGAACCCCATCCACTTCCAAGTGGGGAAACACACATGGGATGGCCTTCGGAAGATCATTCACAACAGCCGCCAGAACACTGGCATGTTCATCAACAAGGCACCACATGATTTCCAGTGGATCCAGAGGGATGAGTCCAGCTCACACTCTCATCGTATCTACTACCTTGGTGAGCTGGGAGACGTGAACCCAAGGCTCTGTGGATTAATTCACAGGCAAATAATCTCACTTTCTACGATAAATGTCAGAAAATAAGAACGTCGGGCAGAATTTTGTCGTGTAGACGTTTGAATTGTGAGTTGTGGAAACCACAGTCAGATGCTTCAGAAGTAGCATGCTTCTGTGAATAATCTGTGGACACAGCTGGTGAGTCAGAGTTGCCAGCCAAGAACTTTTTTCCTGCTCATTTGAATTCTGAAGATCTGCAGTGAATGTATTCAGTGTGTGTGTGCTGGAGATAAAAATGAAAGTCAACACCATTATACTCTGTACATACTGTATTTCTGTTGCAGCTGCCTTGCACAGAATGTCTGCAGAATGGTCTCAGTTTCTTAGCTTCCACATCTCAAGCAGTTACATCTGATGTGTGATATTAGTTTACAGACCAGTATTGAATTTTGTAATGTGTGCCCGGTAGAGTCTGTAGAATCTGTGATAACTCACTTCCTGACTATACCACTTTAGAAATGATAAGTTGAATTTATTTTTAGCTTAAATCAGATCATCACTTTTTGCTAATCAATCCTTATAAGCAACATTACAAAAGTTATTTGTCTTTATGACCTCGTTTTGACCTGGCATTAACATCCATCCTATGTGGTCTGATCACATGCTGTCTGATCTAAACTCGGCTCAAACCCGAGCTCGTCTACAACACAAAAGCTTAGCTTCACTTGGACTTGTATTTTCTTTCTAACAGGAATGTCGTACGCCAGCAGAGAAAATGCTTTGCTCTACTCAGACATTCCGAAGAAGATCAGGAAAGATGCACTGCTGGTTTTGTCATGGAAACAGATGCTTAATCACTTTCAGGTGAGGAGAATTCTTCCTCCTCGTCCTCCTCTCTGATGCTATTCTCACCAGATATTTCATTCTTTAGACAGTGATTGTGAAGCTGTTAATCATGGTAGAATTTCTGGGTGTGTTTGCCCTGACCAAACTCTCTCTGTCCCTGTACTTGCTTGGCCAACATCGTCTTGTTATGCACCCTCCTGTCATCTCTGACCTCAGGCCAGTCCACACAGCAGGGGGATCTCCCTGGAGGAGGAGCTACTGCGAGAGAGGAAGCGTTTGGGGGTTTCTGGTATCACCTCCTATGACTACCACCGACCCAGTGGCCTCTTCCTGTTCCAGGCTAACAGCAGTCTGTACTACTGCCATGAAATCAGAAACAACATTGTGAGTTAAAGGACAATAAAGTGTTTCCCAACCCTGGTCCTCAGGGAACATTGCCCTGCATGTTTTAGATGTTGCCCTGCTCCAACACACTTGATTCAGATGAACAGCTAGTTACCAGGCTTCTGCAGAGCTTGGTGACGAGCTGAGTATCTGAATCAAGTGTCATAAGGTTGGTATTAGCACACTGTTTAAGCTCTTTTTACACTTCATTAATAACCAAATATTTGGGAATAAATTATTTTTTTAAATACAGGTTTATTTGCTATCTCATTGATTTATCTTTAACATATAAAGCCTTTAATAAGCTAAGAAGAATAGTTCTTAGTTTAGTTTATGTAAAAAGGAGGATAAACCAATGTAAAATCAGTTATCAGTGTTATTTTAGAAGAGGAGTTGATGGGTTATTAATCTTTTTTATGTCGTCATCGTAGGTGATTGAGCTTTGTTTTCCTCTGTTTTCTCTGCATGTATGTGCAGACTGCTCCAGTCAGTCCCATAGAGATTAAAAGCCAAAGTTCCGGCACACGCATGGACCCCAAGATTTGCCCTGGGGACCCCGACTTTATTAGCTTCATCAACAACAATGACATTTGGGTGACCAGTATCAAGACAGGTGAAGAGAGGAGGCTCACTTTCTGTCACAAAGGTCAGGAATGAATCATGTCACTCACACTCCGTCTCATCTGGTATTCTGGGGTTTTTTCACAGTGTTTTCTAATGATCTATTTGTAACGTTCAGGTATCAATAACCCAAAAGAGGACCCCAAATCTGCTGGTATAGCCACGTTTGTTACACAGGAGGAGTTTGATCGCTTCACTGGATACTGGTGGTCACCAGCTGCTTCAGAAGGTGAGCGAGGAGTATAAAATATTAGTCATTAGTAAAATTTATTAGGAATTTCATGAGGGGGGATATAATATTTGAGTCCAAAAGTGGTCTTTAGTGTAACTTGTGTAAATCTTTCTTTTAATTTGTGCCTGTTCTCCTGTCGTGTGTTTGGCTCAGAATCAGATGGAGGTAAGACTTTACAGATTTTATATGAGGAGGTGGACGAGACTGAAGTTGAGATCATCCATGTCCCGTCTCCGGCTCTGGAGGAACGTAAGACCGATGTCTACAGATACCCACGTGCAGGTATGCAGCAACTAACAAAAAAAACTTGGTGTTATGTTTAGAGCTGCAACAATTATTAGTCAACATTAGATTAGTTTGTCAACAGAAAAAAGTTATGTTGTTAATGCAACAATCTTTTTATAAACATAAAGATACTTTTTCCAAAAGGGGGATATGTGTGTTTTTAAATAAACAAGTTAGTGTTTAGGTTTATAACTGTTTTAAAGAATTTACCAACTCCTTTATTTGACAGTTCTTTTTTATATTTGTATTTTTTATTTACTTTCAGGTAGCAAGAATCCCGATATTACTCTCAAACTAGCAGAAATCAGGATGGATAATCTCGGCAAAGTGAGTGCTCATCTGTTGATTAATCCACCTACAGTGAATATAACACTGAAACAGTTTGTGCTATAGTGAGCTTTGTGGTGTGTTGTTTTTTTACTCAGATAATCAGCACGCAGGAAAAGGAGCTGCCTGTATCCTTCACCAGTCTTTTCCCTGGTGCTGAATATATCACCAGAGCTGGATGGACAAAAGATGGCAAATAGTAAGTTTCTTCTTCTCTTAATGCTGGACTCACACATATGTGGTAGAGGTGTCAACTGAAACACTTCTCATTCACTTTGAATGGAACAACACCAAACTGCACTGTGGGTCTGTTGGTTCATATTGCTAAGAAATCACATCACTTCATAATCACTTTAACAAAGCCCACTGTCAAGGATTAATGTGACTCCTACATAAGAGTATGTAATGTTCAGTGTGTCTATGTATGAGTGCCACATCATAGGAAACAAATATTAAATACAATAATAGAATAAATGTTGAATCACATTTAAGATCCATTAAGAAGGCTGATTACTGCAGGAATAAATGATGATTTGAACCTGTTTGTTCTGCACCTGGCCATGGTGCATCTGCACCCCGATGAACATGAACTGGTCCCTCAGGTGATGATTCAGGTCAGCCAGGCTAGAGTGAGCTTTTATCAAGCAGCTGACCAGATATAGTTCTTGCAGGTCATCCATTATCCAGTGACCCGTGCCAGAACAGAGATTCAGATTTGGTAAATCAAGAGTAAAACCTTTTCATAAAAGTAGTGTCCATGTTAAAATGTATGTAATGTAATGTAATATATATTCATTTAGATTCATTATTATTATTATTATTATTATTGTTATTATTATTATTATTATTATTATTGTTATTTTTCATATATATTTTTATGTTCATATAAAAGCACGTCAACTCAACCACTATATTGGTTGTGTAATTAAAAAATTAAAAAATTGGCTGTTCAAAAATCTATATAATTTTCTGTATTGTATCTACTGAATGGAATAAAGTTTGTTTAAAAACAAAAGTGAACCTCTAAAACCCAGACTGAGGTAACATGGTACACATTTCACACCTCTCCCTGTGTCAGTGGGTGGGTGGTTCTTATGGATCGACGACAGCAGCATCTCCAGTTGGTTCTCCTCCCTCCATCACTCTTCGTCCCTGCACATCAGGATGAAGCCAGCAGAAAAAAGAGTCTGGAGGACCTGGGAGACACGATCCAACCGTTCATCATCTACCAAGAGACCAGTGACATCTGGATTAATGTAAGGCTTGATCTTTAACTCCTTACCTGTTATGTCTGACACAGTCTGTTCTTATCAGTGTCAGCTGCAATGACTGTTTTGCTTTTGATAAATATTTATCAAGGGGGAAAAACATAATCATTTCTGTTTGTCCTCCAGGTCCATGACATCTTCTATCCTTTCATCCAAACCAGTGACGACGAGATCACCTTCATCACTGTGAATGAGTCTAAAACAGGCTTCTGCCACCTGTATAAGATTACGTCAGTGTTACAGCGGGGCAGTTATCACTGGGCCAAAGGCTACACACACTCTGAAGGTAACGCTGTGTAAAGAACATGGCCTCACATGGCAGGGTCCCTAGAAATATAGTTGATTGTCCAGTTTTAAAAATACCAACAAAAAATCAGTTTCTACATCTTCAAGGCAAGATGAATGTCTATTAAAGCTGGGTCATCTATGTAGTAGAAATGTGAAATAATATTTGAAGCAAGTTCTTGGCTGAGAAAGGCAGAAAAATGTAATTTAGGCTCATGAAGATGAACGACAACAACTCTCAGCATAGGGCAAAATTGGAAAGGGAAAAACTGATTTTTTTACAACTCACTGGAAAACTGAGGGAGGGAAGCACAATTTAAAAAAAAAAATACTACTGATACAAAGCCACAGGCAAATTGGTGAAGTATTCCTTTAAATTTTTAACCACATTGACTTTAGTACAAAGCACAGTGTACTTTTGAAAAAGTTTTCCTACCTTATCCTATAACGTCATTAACAAGTCCTGTATTTTCTGGGAGTTTTCCCCTCTTCATATTAGTTTTCTGGTCTGTATTATCAACTGATAGTGTTGTGATCCATTTAGTTGTTAATTATATAGTGATTATGGATGTTAAATGGGTGGACTATTACCACAAACACATGACATTTGTGCTGCTCTTGTGTTCAGATGACTTCAAGTGTCCAGTCAGAGAGGAAGTGACTGTAACCAGTGGGGAGTGGGAGGTGCTGGCCAATCACGGAGCAAAGGTGAAGCATTTTACTGTGTTACTGGTTCAACTGAGTAGTTTGAAAATGCACTGCATCATGGGAAAACAAGATGCAGACATGGGACAGGTTTAGGCTGCAGTTTCTAAATGCAGACATTTTGCACATCTTCAATTGACAGTAAAATATTAAAAAAAATACATAATAATACATACATGTTTTTGATGTGGGTGGTGCCTAATGTTTTACATTCTCGCATTTATGTGTGTGAGGAATATCAGAACATTACTATGAAATAAACAAAATAGAACATTTCAATTCATTTGATTTTAAGATAATCCTTTTTTATATTACCCGAAAAGAACATTATTTTTCAAACTGTGAAGAAAGGTAAACATAACATTAGATGTGGATGTACAATGGAACTTATATAAATAAACTGTGCAATAAAAGTGCAGTTCAGAAAAAAACTTACCAACCTTCTTTCTTCCTCTGTGGTGTTTGCTTTAGCGTTCCTCTAGTCCTCAGATTTGGGTGGATGAGGCAGCAAAGCTGGTTTATTTCCAGGGAACCAAAGACTCTCCTCTGGAACATCATCTGTACGTGGTGAGCTACGACTCTCCTGGTGAAATCGTCAGATTGACCAAACCTGGGTTCTCCCACAGCTGCTCCGTGAGCCAGGTATCCAACCACACACACACACACACACACACACACATCTCTGTAATGAGTTATAGTATGGTTTGACACACGTTTCCTCTGGGTTTGACCTCTGCTGAGACGCATGTTTTCACATAGAAGGCTACTCAGGTCACCTGTAGTCTTGAACTTGTTTTAAAGACACTTAAAGGTTAAATATGTAAGAATTAGTGACATCTAATGGTGAGTGTAGACTGCAACAAATGGATGGATGACTCCACTGCCAGGGAATTATGGTGGTCTTCACATAACAGAAAGGTTGTGAACCAGGGCTCTCCTTTTTTTGGAAAAAAGCAACTATTTTGTAGGAGTACAGACGATATAAGCGTAAAATTATATCGTTATTGTACAATTTTACAATATTATATTGCCATATCGCAAATTACATTGCGATATGGCAATGACAGATATTTCACAGAATTTCAGTATAAAAGTGTCTGGGTTGATATTCAGCGACACATAGTTCACAATAACAATGTATTTACAACGCGAGATTAAGCCATTACTAAAAATAAGATACAGAAATAACTTGCATAACAGTTTGAGACCTATGTTGTACACCACTGTGTCCACTCTCTCTTTAGGACTCTTTGGGATTTGTGGGTAAAGCCATTAAGCATCACTTGTGTTGTTTTGTTTGGGCTGCCCTTAAAACACATCAGCCTTAGATGGTAGCCTCTGTAAAGCAAGCCTCTTATTTTAAGTGCATATAAAAGGGGTTATTCTAAGGCTACAAAGGATTTTAAAGGGATTATATACCACCATACAAACTTACTTATGGGCAGTGTATTCAGTTTCTTACAATAAACATTAGAATCTAATGTGCATTAGGCGTTTAAAATACACGTGTAAACACGAAAACAAAACCATTGCAAAATAATATACAGGATATTAATCAAACTGATTTTTTCTGTTTCTTCCACGCAGACATTTGACATGTTTATCAGCCATTACAGCAGCTTGTCCTCCTCACCCTGTGTCCACATCTTCAAGCTGACCGGCTCAGACAGTGACCCGCTACACAAAGAGCCGCAGTTCTGGGCGAGCATGATGGAGTCTTCTGGTACCGAGCGGTTTATCTGTTTATCACGGCCAGCACGGTGTCGATCGACTGTGAGACGTTCTGAAGAAATTCTGCACTTGTTCATCTCATTTCAGGTTTTCCGTTCGACCACAGTCCTCCGGAGATTTTTAACTTCACGGGGAAGTCGGGCTTCAAGTTGTACGGCATGTTGTACAAACCACACAACCTGGTCGCCGGCAAGAAGCATCCCACTGTCGTCTTTGTCTATGGTGGTCCGCAGGTTTGATCTCTTCCACTTTAAAAGCAGACAATTGATTGGTAAATCAACTGTTTGAATTGATTTGCAAAACAATTGCCGTTGTTTTATTTGTAAAATATTTAATTGATGATGGAAAAAAACAGCAAAAACTAAGGACAATTTTACAGTACACTTTAGTGTTTCTGCATCTACCTACGTGTATTCTCTTATTGCTTAAAGTTTGCAAATATGATCCACAAATGCATTACAATGTATTATAATAGACCACTGACACATTGGAAGGGAATCTCACACACTACTGTTTTAATGTAAACATAATAATCCAATCCAATCCAACTTTATTTATAAAGCACTTTAAAAACAACAGCAACAGCTGAAACTGAAAGTGCTGTACATCAAAGATAAATAAAACAAATAAAATATAAAAACGTGAGGTGTATTAATACACCTAAGAACAAACAATAAAATACTGTAGAAAGTATAAAAACATCACAAATAAACAAGTCATACAATGAAACTATAAAAAAGATAAAATCAACGTCTCATCCTGGGTCAAAAGCCATAGAGTAAAAATGGGTTTCAATAATAAGGATTATTATCCAATAATATCCAGTAATATTACAGAATCTTACATGATTGTGTGTAATTTAAATGTACTTACTTGCAGTTTAGTTTCCCTATAGTGCTTGATAACAGTGCTGAACTGACGTTACACACAGATAGAAAATACTGTTCAATTGTTCAACTATGTACAATTAAAGCACTACATACAGTTCAGATGTAGTGCAGGTTAACGATCAGGAGTGTGTTGCAGTGTGCTTTTGTGAAACTGACGAGAGTTCACTCGTCTTCTTCCAGGTGCAGTTGGTGAATAACTCTTATAAAGGAGTGAAATATTTGCGGTTGAACACTCTGGCGTCTCTGGGCTACGTGGTGCTGGTCATCGATGGACGAGGTTCGTGTCAGCGAGGACTCCGGTTTGAAGGAGCTGTAAAGGACAAAATGGTATTTATAGCACATCGAGCGTCTATAGTGATGAAGTCGGAGCAGTTTCCTGCTTCCTAATGTTTGACAGATATAGAATAATGTAAGAACGTGGAGGTTTTTAAGTGCAATGTTGTTGAGAGAAATGCTTTATGTGCATATTGTATGAAGTGAGTACACTTTTGTTTGCTTGTGCGCAGGGAAAGGTGGAGATTGAAGACCAGGTGGAGGGTTTGCAGTATGTAGCTGACAAGTACAAGATTGTGGACCTGAGTCGTGTCGCCATCCACGGCTGGTCATACGGAGGCTTCCTCTCACTCATGGGCCTCATTCATAAACCCGACATCTTCAAGGTCAAAACCATGCACACTTTTTTTTATTAACAAACTGACAGTGGTGTATTACGGGACACGTCAGGACATTTGGTTGGGATTCAAATGCAAACTTTATCAAATGAATAAATGGAAAATATGCATACTTTACGCCTCCAGTTAATGAAATGTGTTTAGTTTAAGGATTTAATCATGTCAATTCTCAACTGTTTGAAGTAAGAAATAAAAAATGGTGAGTTTGAAATCCCTTTTTTCTTTTTCTAGGTTGCCATTGCAGGAGCACCGGTGACGTTGTGGATGGCCTACGACACCGGCTACACAGAACGATATTTGGACACGCCTGAAAAAAACCAGCAGGGATACCAGGCTTGTTCTGTTGCCCTGCATGTTGACAAACTCCCAAATGAGTGAGAGCCATGATTTACACATTCTTATATTGAAGCTTTTGATTCAGTGTCATGTTTGTGTCCATCAATTAGACTGCAACTTGATTATAGTAATTATAGTGCAGTCTTGTCATGAAGGGCAATGTGTGTAAGTGTACATTTAAATTCTGTCTCTGCTGTTCTAACAGTTAAATGTTGTTTTTTTTTCCTCTGTACATCACAGGCCCAACAGACTGCTGATCCTGCACGGCTTTCTCGATGAAAATGTGCACTTTTTCCACACTAATTTCCTGGTGTCTCAACTCATTCGGGCAGGGAAACCATACAGCCTGCAGGTAGGAGGATTTACTTTACTGCTGTTACTGGTTCTGATTCATCGCTCTCTCTAGGTGTGAGAATTTGAACGGGTTCATTGTACCACTGCAACTAACGATTATTTTCATATTTGGTTAATCTGTCGATGATTTTCTGGGTTAATCGAGTATTCGTTTGGTCCATAAAATTTCAAACCTGGAAATTAAGATTAAGATGATTAAATGTTTTGTTTTGTCCACAAACCAAAATGATTCAGTTCTAATGATTTATTTGTTATATGGAGCAAAGAAACCAGAAAATATTCACATTTAATAAGATGAAAAATCAGAAAAATTATAGTATTTATCAATTATCAAAATAGTTGATGTTTAATTTAGTTACTACGTTTAGTTTAGTAATTGATTAATAATCAATTATTAATCCATCAAGTAATTGTTTCAGTCCTAGTTCTTTGCGTCATCAAGCTTTTTGTTTTAATTCAAATAACTTGTTAAAAAGAAGATTTATGTCTGTGTTAATGTGAAACTGATTTTTTTTGTAATTCAGTCCAGAAAAGTTTTCAAATTCAAGCATTTTTTTTTCTTTTTAATATGCCATTAGTCATGAAAAGAACCTTACAAACTTTGAAATGATCATTTCTTTAGAGCTAAAACAATCCCACAAAATCTATCCAGATATTTTCCCACGTTGTTAATCTGTGCTTTTGTGCGTTTCCATTCTTCCAGGTTTATCCCAACGAGCGTCACAGCATTCGATGTCCAGAGTCTGGAGAACATTACGAGATTACGCTGCTGCACTTCCTCCAGGAAAACCTCTGATAAGCCTTTTTACACAATCTGACCTTTCCTTCCTTGCACCCTGACCTCACTTTCCTCGTCTCCTCCTCCTTCACATTCCTCCATTTATTGAAACATTTTTTCACTTGATTTTATTAAATCCTCAATAGAGGCTCTGCCAAACCTCACCACACCTCAACAGTCGTTAAATCAACGGTGATGTTTCTTTTTAGCGTCACTGAATCATGACATAAGATTAGTACGATATAGATGTTAATGTCACTGTCATAAATGAGTGTCTTTTGGTGTTGAAGCTTAGTGTTATATCTGCGGAACCAGCAGAGGGCGCTGTTTAATGTAAACAAAGAGACTTGAGGCTTTCTGACTTGGCGGCAGACTGAGTGATAGAAAACTTATATTATCGCATTTTTTCTAATGCATCTTTCACATATCCAACTTCAACAATGCAAACAAAAAAAAGAGAGAGAGAAGCTGTGTTGAACTTAACACTTTTGTTGACTCTCGCCTTGGTTTCCTTTTTCTGTGAAGAAACACTGGAGCAGTAAGAAAACATAAACCTCCACAAGTACATATATAAACAAGCCTCTTTTGCCCTTATAGATGATTCTTTAAGACAAATGTGTATAATTTTTTTTTTTTTTATTGTGTATCATTCCAAAAATCTTTTATTGAATTTTGATGCATCCATACCTGGTGGAAATATGTTGTGAGCTCTTGTTGTTTCCCCCATGGCTGCTTGCTTTGAATCTGTGGGAACTTCTTTGTTTATCCTCTGCTGCTGACGACCGACTTTTGCACATTATTTGCCCCTGGTGCCAACAGACTGAACTATGAGAAAATAAGTTCCACAGCGGTTGGTCCGAGGTGCCTTGTAAGCGCTTATGGGTGCCTGCTCTTATAGTTTATATCAGGGAATCTATCCGAGGCCCTGCAGTGATTTCAAAAAAAAAAAAAAAAGCCTTTTTTATATGTGGGCGTCTGATGACCATCGACAAGATGAGCTACCATCATCTGTACTGAAATCAAGAAGAAATAAACATGAAGTGAACAATATTTGAAAAAGTGGTCGTTTTGTGGACATGTATTTAACCTTGTGACAACCTTCTGGTGTATGTTTTGAGTTTGGAGCAGGGATTTAAAACTCAAGTAAGTTAGTAAATGAAAATAACCTCAGCAAATGAACTGGAAAATGCAAATGCAAAATGCAAATGTTTTGACTAAAGGTGGTTCTTATCAACACTGACACATCCTGAGTCAAGTCATGTTTATTTCTGCATCCCCGGCCCTGTTAACACAGCAGCTCTTGTTATCGTAGTGGAAAGTGTATATTTTGATCCAAACGGAGGTCGAACCCCGGATGCAACAAAACAACTGAACATTGCATACAAAGAAAAATTAGACGCTGTTTTAGTTTGAAGCAATCCAAGACATGTGGAGGTTTTTGCAATCATTTTTCCAGCAGGTGGCAGTAGTGCTAAAACAATCCTGGTGTTGAGGAAGCGTTAAGGTTCCTCTCTTGTTTGTTTATTTTGACACTAATGAGAAGGATAAAGGATAAGACATTTGAAGTTAAAACCAGCATAAATATTTTTTCTGCCAGTTTGATAGCTTTTGTTTTTAGTAGTAATGAAGACATTTGAAGGAATGAAGAAGAAAAAGTACTACAGTATCTTCTAAATACTTGGGTGTCATGATTGACCTTGCAAATGATCTATTTCCTCTGACGCCTTGGGTCTTTTGGGACAAGTAAACAAGTTGTTGTAGTCTTACAGTACTGCAGAAGACATATAAAACAAATACTTTGGAATCAAAACTCTGACCCAAACCATGTCCTGAACCATGAGTACAGACTAGCACCACCAGACCGGAGGTTCAGGGTTCCTCAGTTTAATAAGGTTTGACTGAAAAACGCCTTTGTACCTTTGAGTCAATCTTGAAACTAAATATGGAACTTTAAGGAGCTGTGACCATCATCTTCTGCTCATCTTATAATGTATGTATTTATGTCTGTGATTGTAATGTTTAATGTCTGTAGTTGTTTTTCTGTAAACAAAGCTGCTGTAGTACAAGGCAAATCACAGCAGACGGTGGTTTGTCCATCTACTGCTACCTCCATCATTTAGTTCATATGTATTATTTTGTGACTTAAGTTCCCAGCTGGAAAAAGGCTGCTTTGATTGTCAGATACAGCAGCAAACACAGGTGTAAGATATCACACACTTAGGGAGATGTTAACCTTATCAGTTGGGCTTTTTGTTAAATGTGTAAATCTGTTGTTTTCAGTGTGTCTCAGGTTGGTTCATAGCATTAGCAACTGAAAATGCACTTTAAAGTGTCCCGTAACCTTGAGAACCACAAGATGCTCATCTTCTACCCCTTTTATCCTTCACATGAGGGTCGCAGGGCTCACTGGTGCCAATCCCAGCTGACGTTGGGGGCGAAAGTCGGAGTACACCCTCCCTGGACACGTCCATTCCATCATAGGGGGATTTGGTGATTATGTTCATAGAATGTCCACTGTGTCACTCATCACTCGTTCACGATAAGAAAATGTCTTCTTTATTTATATGTCATATTTCAAGTAACAGGTCTGTGAGTCAAGAGCCACACTTAATTTACCCTTTTAAAAACTTTATTTTCTTCCACATCATTTAAATGAAATATAGAAAATGAAATTCAAAGTGTATGACAGTCACAAACTCTATTTGAATAAAAACATACAGCAGTATAAAAACAGTATATATATATATATATATATATATATATAACACCCTTACAAAGGGAATAAAGTTGCTTCAGTCAACATGACTCGTTATCATATGGCACAGCATAGAAATATCAGAACCTCAGGAGAGATTATTCATCTTCTTACTACTCGAGTGTAGTCATTTCAGTCTTTTTTTTTTTCCTGTCGGAACATTATTGCGACAGACTGAGCAGCTTATTGTTTTATGGTGACAGGTGTGATCTTCATCAGCGTGGTCCTCAGAGAGCTGCTCTGTCCTCTTGTCGATGTCCAGAACATTGTCTGACTCTGGTCCACGTTTGACTCTCCAGGGAATCTGCCGTTGAGATTTGACTCCCCACAGCTGCTGAACCACCATCCACCTGCAACAAAAGAGCGTCCACGTTAAAAACACGCCGCTACTTTCTCATTTCATTCTCATTTCATTCTCTTTTTTTCCCCAAGTTTTCATGTGCAACAGGATGAGGCATTCGTACCTGAGAGCAGCTCAGCACAGTTGACGCCTGCAGCGAGGTCGTTGTCCTGGTCAGCGGTGGAGAAGGGAAGACCAGTGGACATGACATGTTCCCCCTGATGTCCAGGTGACGTCTCCTGCTCCAGGTGGACGGTGAACTTCTTCTCTTCTCCGTCCAGACGGAACTGATAACGCACCGTCTGTCGCTCTCCCGCCTGATCAGAGAGCTCCACCTGCAGGATGTACTGGCCTTGTTTGGAGAGAGAGTGAATGTTCTCCAGGCCCAGCCAGAACTCACCTGAGGGACGACAAAGGTCAGGTTAAATTTTTGCCGCTAAAGAAACATTAACAACTTATATTTATTATTATTGTTGTTGTTGAACATTTTGATGTAACTATACTGACCATCGACGCTGCCAAAGCCTTTCTTATAGCTGTCCCACTGCTGATTAAACTTCTGGGATCCATCGTGACGTTTCTGGATGATAGTCCATCCTCCTTCTGCAGAGAGAGCAGAGCAAAGGTTGAGTCAAAAAAGCACATCACACATAATTCAGAAAAAGAAACATATTTCATGTGTGTGTTTGTTGTTTTCTTTTCTTTGTCGAACTCACCTGAAGTGATTTCACAGAGGACTTTGAACGGCGGGCTGTTGCTGGGTTGGATTGTGTAGACGCCGCTGGCTCGCTGTCCTCGCACAAACACGTCGTTGCAGTCTTTGGGCAAATCTGAGAAGATCAGAACACAGAAAAACCAGATTAGACTGATCTCAGTATAAAGAATGTGTCCTAAAGAAAAAAACTACATGAGGTGATAAAAAGTCTCGCTGTGGCCTACAATCATAAAGTACAGTAGGTGTGTGTGTATGTTTTTCAGTTGTCCTCATTCTCCTGATCTTTGGACTGTGAGCTGCTCTGCCAGCGAGTCACGTATCAAAGAAATCAGGTGCAAAGGTGAATGTTTTTGCTTTTATGTCACTGGCACTGACTGTAAATCATTTGTCGCTGGCTGACACAAACTGAAAGAGCTGTTTGTTTAATGTGACCTGTAGACTTGTGCTGGTATGTGGTCATCAGTTATTTAACTCTTTGCTTTGTCGCTCTTAAACCATTTCAAATCCCGCATCAGCTTGTCTTTCTTACCTAGTATTTCTTTGATGAGCTCCTTTTCTCCCTGCAGCGCCGTCCCCTCTCTGTGTCTTTGTGATTTCACTCTCTTCTGTTTCACCTGAAGGAAACACAGGTGTTAATTTTAGTATCGATCGCCTCCGTGTCAGACATCAGAGAATGACACAGTGTAAGTCGTGTGATGACTGTGACTCACTTTGCTCTGCAGTGCTTGCAGGTGCAGACTCTGCTTCTCCAGCTTCTCTTGCTGCTGCTTGATTTTCTCCACCAGTTGGTCGATGCGTCTGTTCTGAGCTGCCAGCAGCTTCTGGAAACGGCAGGGAGACAAACAGCTTTTTATTCAAGTGTTCACTGATTTGTTCTTGGCTTTGTCTTCACCTCAGCACATAAACTCATGACACGACAGCAGTCGTTTCCACTCACCTGGATAAATGGAGCTCCTGAGTGATCGCTGTAGTTGCTGTCCAGGTTTGGCATAGTCAGGACTTCATCCACCTTCTCCTCCAGCCTGTCCATTCTGGAGTTGATGTCCTTGTTCTGCTTCTTTACCTCCTCCACGTTCTCCCTCACCTGGTCAGCGAGTCCTGCAACCATCCTCTCCCTCTCCTCCGCTCCTGCACCTCTGGTCTGCAGAGCTTCTTCTTCTTCTTGCTGCTGCTGCTTCTTCTCCAGTTCGTCCACTCTGCTACCGAAGTCTCTGAGCTTGGCGTTGACTTCTCTCATCTGGACTTTGGTCTTGTCCACGTTCTCCTTCAGAGCCTGGCCCAGCTGCAGGAGGCCATGAGCCACCACGTTGACATCGTCCCAGGCGGCATATATTTCCCGGCCTGGCACAGCTCTTCCACCAGAGGGGAAACCAGAAGCTGCGTGCACCAAAATGGTGAAGAGGAGGACAAGGAGCTGTGGCATCTTCATCTTTTTTTTTTGCGTCTGCTGAGAGTGTCAGTGTCTGATGTGATGTGTCTCTCTGTGTGTCTGTTTGCTGATGAGAGACATGGTGAGGCTTTTATAGCTGCAGTGCTGCAGCAGAGGTCCTCTCTGATTGGCTGCTGGAGCTTGAGTGGGGGCGTGGACAGTTTTTCATTGTGGTTACCCTTCTAGGGACGTGTGAGGACATGATGCAATGACACATCTGCTTTACTCGTTACAGGGATGTGATGTGAAGTCAGGTTTTTTATTTTTTATTTTTTTATTTTCAAACTCCATGTACATTTCTTTTATTCCACTCACACACAGCTGGTAAAATGACAATTCCTTGTACAAACGTCTTTTGTTATTGCTGATACTATGAATGTACTGTATGTATGTATATATAAATATATATATATGTACATATAAATATATATGTACATATGTACATATATATACATATGTACATATATATGTACATATATATAGAATAACTGTACAACTCAACATCGATCAATTAGCCAATTATGATCTCATTTGATCCACTGTGTTCAAAATAGGAGTGAACAATGCTCATAAATCAAAATTTGACTCCATAATGATAAATGACAGTTTGTCTTACAGGACATCAGGATGTCCTTTGTTGTGATGGCTCAACTAGAGATTTAATTTACTGTAATGTGAGAACAAGAATTACGAGTGGGTTACTAAATCTGCCTAAAACAGGCTGTATTCACAGCTTTACATGTGTGAATACTAACACGGACACTCTGACACTCTGTTGTTGTTTATCTCAGTGAGCGAGGACGAAGTCAGGACACTGTGTGAGTCTTCAGCGTGAATGAGGAATGCTGGAGAACATCGTGAAATGGAGGAGTGACTGTGAGAAGTAGGGGAAAGTTCAAACCTTGGGCTTTTTAACACACTCACTCCTGACAGTGAAATCAAATGTCTCTCTCTCTCTCTCTGTCTCTCTCTCTCTCCCTCCCTCACACACACACACGTGCCCAGACACAGGGCACGTGATGCGCTGATGAGACACAGATGATTTTTTGACTTTGGACTTTGGTCAAGTTGTATTTTTAGGCTTTTTTTAACAAACAACTTTTTTCACAAACTTTGTACAAACACTGTACACGGGTGAAAAACCGGGCACTTGCACTTTAACCTTTAAAGTCTAAAGTTTAGACTTAAAATAACTTTGGATTATTGTTTTTAACAGTTAATCATTCATTTGAAATGTTATGTCAGTTTCTCCTGCTTTTGAGTGTATGACATATTTGAGGTAGTTTCTAGACAACACTTTTAAATGTGTTCGTTTTTTGGCTTTTTATTGAAGCACACAATCACTTAATTAATGAGCAAATGAATGAATAAATAGTGGCATGTATTTTTGCAGCTCTTATAATCAGTGGCACAGCAGTGACGTCTGCTGATAGGAATAAGAATGTTTGAACCAAGTCATGATCATACACTATTATACTTGATGCAACATTTCACTTGCTCATTTAAAGGGACAGTGCCATTTATTAGTGAAGTCATAGCTCTTTTCAAGTGAGTTAAAAACTCCAACGATGCTTAGTTTGATTTCTGACAAATGTAAAAACTCACTTAAATTTTTACTCACTGGGCCTTTTAAGATTACTACTAAGTAGGGGTACATGAATATCTGAACCATATGTAATCTACATCTTACAATAAGTGACGTTAAGTACATTTAAATACTATTTAGAAATAATCTACTCAACAAATACAGGAAGGACATGTGAACATCACACCATTAATTGTTAATTCCTGTATGGCTGCATGTATTATTTTCTTTAATTTAATAAGGACATAGATTGCGGGATATACTGTGTATTCATATAAAACAAAAATAGTTTATTATATAAACATACAAAGCAGGTGTAGGCCTCAAAAAGGTCTTCCCACAAGGATTTCTCTGTTGTTCTTTTATTGCTCGTCTTGTTTTCATCATCACGTTTGACAATAACAATACATTTATACATTTTTGTTATATTAAATTAAAGGCCTGTTTTTTCTTGTTCCCCCGTCATCACTGAAGTGCAAGACTAAAACAAAGAGTGGCACGATGCCGTAATGACATGATATCATGTACATTTCTGAACATAATTCAGCCCGAGGGACTTGTTTTTTTTTTCATAACCAATTTTCATGACGTTCAGGTCCGAGCTCTGCCACTAAACAAGGCACCGCAGGGCGTACTTTACTTTCCACGTCAGGACAGTGTAAGTGTAAGAACACTGCAGTCAGTGCACGTCACTGAGTTGCAGGCTGCTGATCTGCACGTATCCTGCAAACTCCTGCGCTGAGCTGACGTGAGGCCGAGCACAGAGTCATAGTCTGTGGCTGCGGCCAGGAGCAGCTGCATGACGCTGCTTTCCTTCCTTTTTCTCACTCGTATCAGAGCATAATTCACTGATTCCAATTTGAGACAAAACTTTTGTACTGCATTCAAGCTTCCTTTGATTCATTAGTGCGAGAATCATTGTTAAATAAAGTACCTTAAAGGGTCTTACCAGAAAATTACTTTGTTAGAAGTTTAAAATCAATATTTATAATATTACTTAAGTCAAGTCTTAAAGTATGTGACACATACTGTACTTAAGTATCAAAAGTCCATCCATCCATCCATTTTCTACCGCTTTATCCTTGTGGGGGGGTGATCTGTTATCCAGTTGTCTTTCAACTGCAAGGTTGTGGGTTCCATTCCTTGCTCTGCTAGTCTATATGTTACCTTGAGCAAGACACGTAACCCCACGTTGGAAGTGTGTGATCATTCAAATCAAATCATTTCACTGGCTTCCTGCTCTAACTGGTCTTAGCCTCATTTGAACAGTCAATAACCTTCTGGTCCTCAGGAAGCAGTCTTTTAATTATCCCCAGAACGTTTATATTATTATTTATTTGTACTCTTTTATTTAATTTAAGGGTCTGACACAAGCTTTTGATTCACTTCATCTATTTTTTTTTACATTTTATCTGTTATTACTTATGTTTTTAATTTTCTTGTTTACCTTCTTTTACCTCCTGCTTAGATCGCCCATTAGTATTTTAGTCTATGGTGTTTTTCCCTCGCTGGCTGTTTGTGAGTTCCATATAGTGTTTCCTCACTTCCTACCTTCCATTCACTACGCCTTTTTTTTCTTTCCTTCTTTTAAACACAATACCAGTCATTTGTCGGTGCGTTGCTTTTTTTGATTATGTTTCTATCCTGTGATGCACTTTGAGTTTCATTGCCTTGTGTGAAAAGTGCTATATAAATAAAGTTTGATTGATAGTCCAAATCAAATTATCCACTAATTCTGTAACTGTAACGATGTAAAAACTGCATAAAAATGAACAAATAAATCAGTAATATGTCTGATAAAAAGTGCATTTCTGTATCTTTACAGCAGGGACGAGGATGACACTGAGTGACGGATACAGTGTCTGATAAAGAGGAGATAATGTCCCTAAAACCTCGCACTGAAGATTGTGCAGAGCTCTTCATACTGTGATGTTGACAAGGTAAGGTAGTTTTCCTCTTTGAATGCCAGCGCAAATGTTCCTCAGCTGTTGATTAATCCCGAGCACGACGCAATTGAGCAGATTATGACAACACAACATGTCCCATCAGATCTGCACATGTACAGTACATGAGCTTCCCTGGTGCTGCAGGGTGGTGGGGGCGTTTTTAGGCACCAGTGGGTTAGTGTGTGAAAGGTGAAGCTGGGTTTGGTTGAACACAACTCGTGGGTGTTGTCACGTGCCTGGTATGTTGCATCAGCTTCCTCCTCCCCCGCTGTGGAGCTGTCGGGATCAAATATGCAGGAAACCAAATCTGAAGACAAAAAACAAATAAACAAAGAACATCTACAAGTGCTGCTGGATCTAGAACTGTTTTGTTTCCTTCAACCTTGAGTGTGTTTAGTAATCTCTCCATCTCCAGTTTTGATCATTTCATCCACTGCAGCAGACGTATTTAAGTTTTCGTAGATTTGAAGGTTCAGCCATAACTTGAACACATTATACCTGTAATGGTCACATGGTGTCTACGGGTTTCTCAAAAAGTCAATGTGCACACAGGTTATGTTTACCTCAAGTATGTTTGAAATCGACTTATTCAAACTTTAGTACATGTAGAGAGAGTTGATGAAGAAAACTGATGCAACTCTACAGTGACTGATGCAAAGCCTGTGAGCTGCATGTCCATATCCACAAGTCACACCTCACACTCTTAATTTGGTGAGCTATTTACTCTATTTAAATGTTCATAGCTCTTCTTCCTCTGACTGTCAGTGTTACTGCTGCCCTGCACTGGTGTCTCTGCTTGTATTACTTCACCCCATGAAGTGGGAGTAAAGTATTGTTTTTAGTGGCTCTGTGTGTCTGTCTGTCTGTCTGTCTGTTTGTGTTTCCGCACTTGCCAATATGACCACTAGTGGCCACTAGTTGTGTGAATGGGGTGAAGTCTGCCATCTCTGATTGCCTTATTTTATGCTGCATCTTCACTCAAGCATCCACCTGCAGGCTCTGACTTTTACATCGCATTTTTAGTCGCCATATAAAGTAGCGATAATTGTGCAGAAGTCACACAAAATAGACTGTTTTTCCTTTCTTTTTGTTCATAAAAACGAGCCAAGTGAAGGACTGTAACATATTTCCAAATTTCACAATTTTGAGGACTTTTTTGCTCAGGTGTGTTCATATATTCGATTGCCTATAGGTTGTGCTGAAAAAAAGGACGCTACATAATATATAATATATACACATTCTTACAGGCTCTGTGTGTTTTAACATAATAATGGAAAAAAGCAGCTGAAATGCTCTGTGTTCTAAGAGTTAAACAGAAGACATTAAAACCAGAAGGATGTAGAATATGTTAAAAACAGTCTTCGCATTGTTTGTTGTCTATTGGTACCTGACAAGTTTATACATGTTTAGAGCAGCAGACACTGAGGGAAACACACAACACCATGCACTAACACATTTTTATCACTGTTATTGTCAAGTGTGCATTAATAATCCGGTATTTAATGCTCAGTAAATGTAAAACATGTTGCTTTTTTAAAGATGTATAATAATGTATTTAAACTAATTGGTGAAGGCAGCAGTGGAACAACAACTCCTTTGTGCCATGACGTAAAAATCCCTCATTTTTCCTGTGTGGACTTTGTGGCAGAGTTGATATAATGCATGAGACAAACAAACTTTATTGCACGTAAACATGCTGGTGTTTCTCACAGAGTACAAAGCTGACATGTAGACTTTTGTGATGATGTTTTGTGGAGTAAATCCTGCAGATTTATTGATTTTAAACATTGGAATAATCTGACTTTGCACATTAGACATTAAGATCTCGTCTGTCTGTTTTTTAAAGCTCTTCTTAAATCTCATCTCTATTCATTGGCCTTTGACACTATTTAAGTTGTTGACATTTTATGTTTATGAAATAAATAAGAAGCAAAGTGTGAAAAATAAACATCACAATTCATACAATTCTAAGGAGAAGAATCCTAGCCAAGATATTGAATTACTGGCTTAATTTAGCTGTTTTCCATGATGTTAAATGTGTTTTACTTTCTCTTGCTGTCATCAACAAAACATGGGATACACAACTCTGATCCGTAGTTAGCAGGCTTTTGGGAAACACATCCAATAAACACAGTGTATAGTCCATAGGGAGGTCTGCTGTCTTGGGCACTTCCTCCACTATTTGTAAGTCGTACTGGTTTTGGATGTAAATGTTGTCAGTGGGGTTACCTTACAGTCAAAATCTTTTTTTTTATCAAATGTATACATATATATAATCCCAGTCATTGGTGGAGTGATGTTAATTTGTTAAACAACACATTAATAAAGTAGTTTAATGTTGACATCTTCATGCGGTTCAAAGTGTAGACGTTACTTTGTGTCCGGGCTTGACTCCTCGTGTTGAGTAAATTTGGCAGCACAGAGAAGTGTGTGAAAGGTAGCTCCCGTCTTCGCCGTCTCATGAGGACGGACGTCATGACGGATTCATGAAAAGCAGCTGTTATTTACAGTGCAAAGTTTGATTCGCCACTCATTCCACTGACCTTTTACCCAGATTCGTCATCCGTGTAGCATCTGTATCCATGTGTTCTTCGTGTTTGGACCTGTTGCCTTTTTTCCTTTCATTCTTTTCCTTTTTTTTTTTTTACAATCCAGTTTTTTTTTTGGGGGGGGGGGGGTTTGAACTTTAACCTAGAGAAGTTGTTTTTTCCCATCAACTTTATTACCATCAAAGATATTAACAGAGATAGAGATAATGAGTCAGAGGTCGGCTGCAAACCGCCTCATTTATCTTTTCTCAGCGTTAATGACTAAAGCTATTGCTACTGTAAAACAGGAAGCGTACACACTGTCATTTGTGTCACATTTTTCACAAGAGCATAAACTGTAAATACATTTCAAAAGTACCAAAACAAAACACGTATCTGCTCTGTCTCTGAAAATAGAAACCTCACCAACCTTTTTTTGTTTGTTTGTTTAGGTATAAACCGCTCAGTCCACATATTTGTCCACATGGGTCTTCACTGCTGGACACGCTTTCTCATTCTGTTACTTAACTGGTTTGCATGACCATGACCTGAGCTGTCTGTCAGGTCACTGAGTGCTCAAACACTGTTCACCTTTTACCCAGAAACAGCAGAAAAGCCTGAGGTGTGATGAGAGAGAGAGGGAGAGAGAGAGAGAGAGAGAGTATGGGAGAGTGGGACAGAGAGAGGGAGGGGTATTCTCACATTCTATACAAGAAACTGTTTTCGTGACCAGTAGTTGCAAAAAAAGTATTTATAAAGTGTATAAATGTCTCTAAGTAGTACTTTTTTATTTTTATTTTATAGATGATTTGCATTTGTATAATTATTTATATGAAAACAGGGCCAGTGTTGCAGGGCTGCAGCCAACGATTATTTTCATAATTGTTTAATCTGTTGATTATTTTCTTGAGTCATCGTTTGGTCCATACAATGTCAGAAAACTTGATCAGTATTTGTCAAACCTGGAAATGATGATGTTCTTGAATGTCTTGTTTTATCCACAAACCAAAATTATTCACATTTAATGATTTCTTTGTTTTATGGAGCAAAGAAATGAAGAAAATCAAATTTACATTTAAGAAGCTGAGAAAAAATCAGAGATCTTAATCGAGATCTTAAAAAAACTTCAAACCGATTATCAAAACAGATTAATTTTGTAATTGATTAATTGAGTAATTGTTTCAGCTCTACATTAATCCCACACACGTATGTAAACTTGTTTATTCTAATCTACTGTAATTGGTTGGAAAATATTTATCTTATAGCTCTAATATTATTTTCATGGAGTAGTCATGTTGTCAGCAACATACCAACAGTTTAGTTCTACATTTTGTATTTATTGAAATTGCATTGTTTGAAGTTGATGCCAATCACTGATCCAAACATGGAGTGGGAGTGAAGTATTGTTTTTGGTGGCTCTGTGCTCACTTGCACAATGGAGGCCAACAGAAGCTTGTGGTTAGACACACATGTTGCCTAAGAATTTTCACTGTGGCGTGGATTCGAACACACAACCTTGTGATGTGGACTCAGACACTCTATCGTTGAGCCACAGAGTCTGTTACACCAACAGGCCGACAGAGGCTTGTTGCGTGAATGGGGTGAAGTCTGCCATCTCTGATTGCCTTGTTTAGTTAGTTAGTTAAAAAAGTCAGTTTGTCGTCCAAAATTTGACTAAAAAGTCATAGGTTAGTATGTCGTCCAAAATGTGTCAAAAAGGTCATAGGTTAGTATGTCGTCCAAAATGAGACAAAAAAGTCATAGGTTAGTATGTCGTCCAAAATGTGACAAAAAAGTCATAGGTTAGTATGTCGTCCAAAATGTGACAAAAAAGTCATAGGTTAGTATGTCGTCCAAAATGAGACAAAAAAGTCATAGGTTAGTATGTCGTCCAAAATGTGACAAAAAGGTCATAGTTTAGTATGTGGTCCAAAATGTGACAAAAAAGTCATAGGTTAGTATGTCGTCCAAAATGAGACAAAAAAGTCATAGGTTAGTATGTCGTCGAAAATGTGACAAAAAAGTCATATGTTAGTATGTCATCCAAAATGTGACATAAAAGTCATGGTTTTGTATGTCGCCCAAATGTGACAAAAAAGTCATAGTTAAGTATTGTTATGACTGTAGTCATTATTTTAATTTCAAACTGCTGTGGGTGCTTTGTGTGTGCCCTGTGTTTTTTTCTTCCTTCAATCTCCTAGGCAAATAGGTGTGTGCCATAGCTGTGCCAGGATTAATGGAGTGGTTCTGGGCCCTGGCTCTCGATTGGCTGTACTCCACCACCACCTAATACATAAGGAGCCAATATGGTGGACGTCAGATGGCACAATGGCAGCGTGGCAGATGGCAACACGCACTTCCTTATCCTCCTCCTCTCCCAATCAGCCACACTTCAGTTTTGTTGACCTTTTGTGTAGTTTAGTTCTTGTTCGAGTAGTAGGGGTAGACTGCCAGTTTTGTTGCAGCGTTTTCTCCTGTTTATTTAGTTAGGGAGGTAAGTTTCCTATCATTTAGTTTCCTTAAAGTTAATTAGGTAAGGTTTATTGTTTTCTATACAGGGACCATTTTTGTTTTTTATTTTGGTCATAGTCAACCCTGAAGCCTTTTCCTCAGGTTATCTAATTTTGTCATTTAACTACTTTTGTAAGGGTCACACGGTGGTATAGTGGTTAGCACTCTCGCTGCAAGACCCGGGTTCGAGCCCCGGTTGGAACAAGGGCCTTTCTGCATGGAGTTTGCATGTTCTCCCCGTGTGTGCGTGGGTTCTCTCCGGGTTCTCCGGCTTCCTCCCACAGTCCAAAAACATGCAATGTGGGGATAGGTAAATTGGACACTCTAAATTGACCATAGGAGTGAGTGTGAGAGTGAATGGTTGTTTGTCTGTCTCTGTATGTGGCCCTGCGATGGACTGGCAAACTGTCCAGGGTGTACCCCGCCTATCGCCCGATGTAGCTGATATTGGCACAGCACCCCCCGCGACCCTCTGGTGGAGGATAAAGCGGTAGATGATGACTGACTGAACTACTTTTGTAAATAAATCCTTCTTTTTCTGAATACACAACTAAAATCGTTTGTGGTCACTTGGGACTTGGGGAAGATGAGGTCTTATCTTGTTATGTCCGAGGCTTCCTAGACTGGGGCATAACAAGTATGCTGTCCAAAATGTGAGAAATAAGTCATAGTTTAGTACCTCATCCAAAATGTGACAAAAAAGTCATAGGTTAGTATGTGGTCCAAAATGTGACAAAAAAGTCATAGGTTAGTATGTCGTCCAAAATGTGACAAAAAGTCATAGGTTAGTATGTGGTCCAAAATGTGACAAAAAAGTCATAGGTTAGTATGTCGTCCAAAATGTGACAAAAAGTCATAGGTTAGTATGTGGTCCAAAATGTGACAAAAAAGTCATAGTTTAGTATGTGGTCCAAAATGTGACAAAAAAGTCATAGGTTAGTATGTGGTCCAAAATGTGACAAAAAAGTCATAGGTTAGTATGTGGTCCAAAATGAGACAAAAAAGTCATAGGTTAGTACGTCGTCCAAAATGTGTCAAAAAGGTATGTCGTCCAAAATGAGACAAAAAAGTCATAGGTTAGTATGTCGTCCAAAATGAGACGAAAAAGTCATAGGTTAGTATGTGGTCCAAAATGTGACAAAAAAGTCATAGGTTAGTATGTGGTCCAAAATGTGACAAAAAAGTCATAGGTTAGTATGTGGTCCAAAATGTGACAAAAAAGTCATAGGTTAGTATGTGGTCCAAAATGAGACAAAAAAGTCATAGGTTAGTATGTCGTCCAAAATGTGACAAAAAGTCATAGTTTAGTATGTGGTCCAAAATGAGACAAAAAAGTCATAGGTTAGTATGTGGTCCAAAATGAGACAAAAAAGTCATAGGTTAGTATGTCGTCCAAAATGTGACAAAAAAGTCATAGTTTAGTATGTGGTCCAAAATGAGACGAAAAAGTCATGGGTTAGTATGTCGTCCAAAATGTGACAAAAAAGTCATAGGTTAGTATGTCGTCCAAAATGTGACAAAAAGGTCATAGGTTAGTATGTCGTCCAAAATGAGACGAAAAAGTCATAGGTTAGTATGTCGTCCAAAATGTGACAAAAAAGTCATAGGTTAGTATGTGGTCCAAAATGTGACAAAAAAGTCATAGGTTAGTATGTGGTCCAAAATGTGCCAAAAAGGTCATAGGTTAGTATGTCGTCCAAAATGTGCCAAAAAGGTCATAGGTTAGTATGTCGTCCAAAATGTGCCAAAAAGGTCATAGGTTAGTATGTCGTCCAAAATGTGACAAAAAGGTCATAGGTTAGTATGTCGTCCAAAATGAGACGAAAAAGTCATAGGTTAGTATGTCGTCCAAAATGAGACAAAAAAGTCATAGGTTAGCATGTCGTCCAAAATGAGACAAAAAGGTCATAGGTTAGTATGTGGTCCAATATGAGACAAAAAAGTCATAGGTTAGTATGTGGTCCAAAATGTGACAAAAAAGTCTTAGGTTAGTATGTGGTCCAAAATGTGACAAAAAAGTCATAGGTTAGTATGTGGTCCAAAATGTGACAAAAAAGTCATAGGTTAGTATGTGGTCCAAAATGTGACAAAAAAGTCATAGGTTAGTATGTGGTCCAAAATGTGACAAAAAAGTCATAGGTTAGTATGTGGTCCAAAATGAGACAAAAAAGTCATAGGTTAGTATGTCGTCCAAAATGTGACAAAAAAGTCATAGGTTAGTATGTCGTCCAAAATGTGACAAAAAAGTCATAGGTTAGTATGTGGTCCAAAATGTGACAAAAAAGTCATAGGTTAGTATGTCGTCCAAAATGTGACAAAAAAGTCATAGGTTAGTATGTCGTCCAAAATGTGACAAAAAGGTCATAGGTTAGTATGTCGTCCAAAATGAGACGAAAAAGTCATAGGTTAGTATGTCGTCCAAAATGTGACAAAAAAGTCATAGGTTAGTATGTCGTCCAAAATGTGACAAAAAAGTCATAGGTTAGTATGTGGTCCAAAATGTGCCAAAAAGGTCATAGGTTAGTATGTCGTCCAAAATGTGCCAAAAAGGTCATAGGTTAGTATGTCGTCCAAAATGTGCCAAAAAGGTCATAGGTTAGTATGTCGTCCAAAATGTGACAAAAAGGTCATAGGTTAGTATGTCGTCCAAAATGAGACGAAAAAGTCATAGGTTAGTATGTCGTCCAAAATGAGACAAAAAAGTCATAGGTTAGCATGTCGTCCAAAATGAGACAAAAAGGTCATAGGTTAGTATGTGGTCCAATATGAGACAAAAAAGTCATAGGTTAGTATGTGGTCCAAAATGTGACAAAAAAGTCTTAGGTTAGTATGTGGTCCAAAATGTGACAAAAAAGTCATAGGTTAGTATGTGGTCCAAAATGTGACAAAAAAGTCATAGGTTAGTATGTGGTCCAAAATGTGACAAAAAAGTCATAGGTTAGTATGTGGTCCAAAATGTGACAAAAAAGTCATAGGTTAGTATGTGGTCCAAAATGAGACAAAAAAGTCATAGGTTAGTATGTCGTCCAAAATGTGACAAAAAAGTCATAGGTTAGTATGTCGTCCAAAATGTGACAAAAAAGTCATAGGTTAGTATGTGGTCCAAAATGTGACAAAAAAGTCATAGGTTAGTAGGTCGTCCAAAATGTGTCAAAAAGGTATGTCGTCCAAAATGAGACAAAAAAGTCATAGGTTAGTATGTCGTCCAAAATGAGACGAAAAAGTCATAGGTTAGTATGTGGTCCAAAATGTGACAAAAAAGTCATAGGTTAGTATGTGGTCCAAAATGTGACAAAAAAGTCATATGTGGTCCAAAATGTGACAAAAAAGTCATAGGTTAGTATGTGGTCCAAAATGTGACAAAAAAGTCATAGGTTAGTATCTGGTCCAATATGAGACAAAAAAGTCATAGGTCAGTATGTGGTCCAAAATGTGACAAAAAAGTCATAGGTTAGTATGTGGTCCAAAATGTGACAAAAAAGTCATAGGTTAGTATGTCGTCCAAAATGTGACAAAAAGTCATAGGTTAGTATGTGGTCCAAAATGAGACGAAAAAGTCATAGGTTAGTATGTCGTCCAAAATGAGACAAAAAAGTCATAGGTTAGCATGTCGTCCAAAATGAGACAAAAAGGTCATAGGTTAGTATGTGGTCCAATATGAGACAAAAAAGTCATAGGTTAGTATGTGGTCCAAAATGTGACAAAAAAGTCTTAGGTTAGTATGTGGTCCAAAATGTGACAAAAAAGTCATAGGTTAGTATGTGGTCCAAAATGTGACAAAAAAGTCATAGGTTAGTATGTGGTCCAAAATGTGACAAAAAAGTCATAGGTTAGTATGTGGTCCAAAATGTGACAAAAAAGTCATAGGTTAGTATGTGGTCCAAAATGAGACAAAAAAGTCATAGGTTAGTATGTCGTCCAAAATGTGACAAAAAAGTCATAGGTTAGTATGTCGTCCAAAATGTGACAAAAAAGTCATAGGTTAGTATGTGGTCCAAAATGTGACAAAAAAGTCATAGGTTAGTATGTCGTCCAAAATGTGACAAAAAAGTCATAGGTTAGTATGTGGTCCAAAATGTGACAAAAAGGTCATAGGTTAGTATGTCGTCCAAAATGTGACAAAAAGGTCATAGGTTAGTATGTGGTCCAAAATGTGACAAAAAAGTCATAGGTTAGTATGTGGTCCAAAATGTGACAAAAAAGTCATAGGTTAGTATGTGGTCCAAAATGTGACAAAAAAGTCATAGTTTAGTATGTGGTCCAATATGAGACAAAAAAGTCATAGGTTAGTATGTCGTCCAAAATGTGACAAAAAAGTCATAGGATAGTATGTGGTCCAAAATGTGACAATAAAGTCATAGGTTAGTATGTGGTCCAAAATGTGACAAAAAAGTCATAGGTTAGTATGTCGTCCAAAATGTGACAAAAAAGTCATAGGTTAGTATGTCGTCCAATATGAGACAAAAAAGTCATAGGTTAGTATGTCGTCCAAAATCTGACAAAAAGGTCATAGGTTAGTATGTGGTCCAAAATGAGACAAAAAAGTCATAGGTTAGTATGTGGTCCAAAATGTGACAAAAAAGTCATAGGTTAGTATGTCGTCCAAAATGTGACAAAAAGGTCATAGTTTAGTATGTGGTCCAATATGAGACAAAAAAGTCATAGGTTAGTATGTGGTCCAAAATGTGACAAAAAAGTAATAGTTTAGTATGTGGTCCAAAATGAGACAAAAAAGTCATAGGTTAGTATGTGGTCCAATATGAGACAAAAAAGTCATAGGTTAGTAGGTCGTCCAAAATGTGTCAAAAAGGTATGTCGTCCAAAATGAGACAAAAAAGTCATAGGTTAGTATGTCGTCCAAAATGAGACGAAAAAGTCATAGGTTAGTATGTGGTCCAAAATGTGACAAAAAAGTCATAGGTTAGTATGTGGTCCAAAATGTGACAAAAAAGTCATATGTGGTCCAAAATGTGACAAAAAAGTCATAGGTTAGTATGTGGTCCAAAATGTGACAAAAAAGTCATAGGTTAGTATCTGGTCCAATATGAGACAAAAAAGTCATAGGTCAGTATGTGGTCCAAAATGTGACAAAAAAGTCATAGGTTAGTATGTGGTCCAAAATGTGACAAAAAAGTCATAGGTTAGTATGTCGTCCAAAATGTGACAAAAAGTCATAGGTTAGTATGTGGTCCAAAATGTGACAAAAAAGTCATAGGTTAGTATGTCGTCCAAAATGTGACAAAAAGTCATAGGTTAGTATGTGGTCCAAAATGTGACAAAAAAGTCATAGTTTAGTATGTGGTCCAAAATGTGACAAAAAAGTCATAGGTTAGTATGTGGTCCAAAATGTGACAAAAAAGTCATAGGTTAGTATGTGGTCCAAAATGTGACGAAAAAGTCATAGGTTAGTATGTGGTCCAAAATGTGACAAAAAAGTCATAGGTTAGTATGTGGTCCAAAATGAGACAAAAAAGTCATAGGTTAGTACGTCGTCCAAAATGTGTCAAAAAGGTATGTCGTCCAAAATGAGACAAAAAAGTCATAGGTTAGTATGTCGTCCAAAATGAGACGAAAAAGTCATAGGTTAGTATGTGGTCCAAAATGTGACAAAAAAGTCATAGGTTAGTATGTGGTCCAAAATGTGACAAAAAAGTCATAGGTTAGTATGTGGTCCAAAATGTGACAAAAAAGTCATAGGTTAGTATGTGGTCCAAAATGAGACAAAAAAGTCATAGGTTAGTATGTCGTCCAAAATGTGACAAAAAGTCATAGTTTAGTATGTGGTCCAAAATGAGACAAAAAAGTCATAGGTTAGTATGTGGTCCAAAATGAGACAAAAAAGTCATAGGTTAGTATGTCGTCCAAAATGTGACAAAAAGGTCATAGGTTAGTATGTGGTCCAAAATGTGACGAAAAAGTCATAGGTTAGTATGTGGTCCAAAATGTGACAAAAAAGTCATAGGTTAGTATGTGGTCCAATATGAGACAAAAAAGTCATACGTTAGTATGTGGTCCAAAATGTGACAAAAAAGTCATAGGTTAGTATGTCGTCCAAAATGTGACAAAAAAGTCATAGGTTAGTATGTGGTCCAAAATGAGACAAAAAAGTCATAGGTTAGTACGTCGTCCAAAATGTGTCAAAAAGGTATGTCGTCCAAAATGAGACAAAAAAGTCATAGGTTAGTATGTCGTCCAAAATGAGACGAAAAAGTCATAGGTTAGTATGTGGTCCAAAATGTGACAAAAAAGTCATAGGTTAGTATGTGGTCCAAAATGTGACAAAAAAGTCATAGGTTAGTATGTGGTCCAAAATGTGACAAAAAAGTCATAGGTTAGTATGTGGTCCAAAATGAGACAAAAAAGTCATAGGTTAGTATGTCGTCCAAAATGTGACAAAAAGTCATAGTTTAGTATGTGGTCCAAAATGAGACAAAAAAGTCATAGGTTAGTATGTGGTCCAAAATGAGACAAAAAAGTCATAGGTTAGTATGTCGTCCAAAATGTGACAAAAAAGTCATAGTTTAGTATGTGGTCCAAAATGAGACAAAAAAGTCATGGGTTAGTATGTCGTCCAAAATGTGACAAAAAAGTCATAGGTTAGTATGTCGTCCAAAATGTGACAAAAAGGTCATAGGTTAGTATGTCGTCCAAAATGAGACGAAAAAGTCATAGGTTAGTATGTCGTCCAAAATGTGACAAAAAAGTCAAAGGTTAGTATGTGGTCCAAAATGTGACAAAAAAGTCATAGGTTAGTATGTGGTCCAAAATGTGCCAAAAAGGTCATAGGTTAGTATGTCGTCCAAAATGTGCCAAAAAGGTCATAGGTTAGTATGTCGTCCAAAATGTGACAAAAAGGTCATAGGTTAGTATGTCGTCCAAAATGAGACAAAAAGGTCATAGGTTAGTATGTGGTCCAATATGAGACAAAAAAGTCATAGGTTAGTATGTGGTCCAAAATGTGACAAAAAAGTCTTAGGTTAGTATGTGGTCCAAAATGTGACAAAAAAGTCATAGGTTAGTATGTGGTCCAAAATGTGACAAAAAAGTCATAGGTTAGTATGTGGTCCAAAATGTGACAAAAAAGTCATAGGTTAGTATGTGGTCCAAAATGTGACAAAAAAGTCATAGGTTAGTATGTGGTCCAAAATGTGACAAAAAAGTCATAGGTTAGTATGTGGTCCAAAATGTGACAAAAAAGTCATAGGTTAGTATGTGGTCCAAAATGTGACAAAAAAGTCATAGGTTAGTATGTCGTCCAAAATGTGACAAAAAAGTCATAGGTTAGTATGTGGTCCAAAATGTGACAAAAAGGTCATAGGTTAGTATGTCGTCCAAAATGTGACAAAAAGGTCATAGGTTAGTATGTGGTCCAAAATGTGACGAAAAAGTCATAGGTTAGTATGTGGTCCAAAATGTGACAAAAAAGTCATAGGTTAGTATGTGGTCCAATATGAGACAAAAAAGTCATAGGTTAGTATGTGGTCCAAAATGTGACAAAAAAGTCATAGGTTAGTATGTCGTCCAAAATGTGACAAAAAAGTCATAGGTTAGTATGTCGTCCAAAATGTGACAAAAAAGTCATAGGTTAGTATGTCGTCCAAAATGTGACAAAAAAGTCATAGGTTAGTATGTGGTCCAATATGAGACAAAAAAGTCATAGGTTAGTATGTGGTCCAAAATGTGACAAAAAAGTCATAGTTTAGTATGTGGTCCAAAATGAGACAAAAAAGTCATAGGTTAGTATGTGGTCCAATATGAGACAAAAAAGTCATAGGTTAGTATGTGGTCCAAAATGTGACAAAAAAGTCATAGATTAGTATGTGGTCCAAAATGAGACAAAAAAGTCATAGGTTAGTATGTCGTCCAAAATGTGAAAAAAGGGTCATAGTTTAGTATGTGGTCCAATATGAGACAAAAAAGTCATAGGTTAGTATGTCGTCCAAAATGTGACAAAAAAGTCATAGGATAGTATGTGGTCCAAAATGTGACAATAAAGTCATAGGTTAGTATGTGGTCCAAAATGTGACAAAAAAGTCATAGGTTAGTATGTGGTCCAAAATGTGACAAAAAAGTCATAGGTTAGTATGTGGTCCAAAATGTGACAAAAAAGTCATAGGTTAGTATGTGGTCCAAAATGTGACAAAAAAGTCATAGGTTAGTATGTGGTCCAAAATGAGACAAAAAAGTCATAGGTTAGTATGTCGTCCAAAATGTGACAAAAAAGTCATAGGTTAGTATGTCGTCCAAAATGTGACAAAAAGTCATAGGTTAGTATGTGGTCCAAAATGTGACAAAAAAGTCATAGGTTAGTATGTCGTCCAAAATGTGACAAAAAAGTCATAGGTTAGTATGTGGTCCAAAATGTGACAAAAAGGTCATAGGTTAGTATGTCGTCCAAAATGTGACAAAAAGGTCATAGGTTAGTATGTGGTCCAAAATGTGACAAAAAAGTCATAGGTTAGTATGTGGTCCAAAATGTGACAAAAAAGTCATAGGTTAGTATGTGGTCCAAAATGTGACAAAAAAGTCATAGTTTAGTATGTGGTCCAATATGAGACAAAAAAGTCATAGGTTAGTATGTCGTCCAAAATGTGACAAAAAAGTCATAGGATAGTATGTGGTCCAAAATGTGACAATAAAGTCATAGGTTAGTATGTGGTCCAAAATGTGACAAAAAAGTCATAGGTTAGTATGTCGTCCAAAATGTGACAAAAAAGTCATAGGTTAGTATGTGGTCCAAAATGAGACAAAAAAGTCATAGGTTAGTATGTGGTCCAAAATGTGACAAAAAAGTCATAGGTTAGTATGTCGTCCAAAATGTGACAAAAAGGTCATAGTTTAGTATGTGGTCCAATATGAGACAAAAAAGTCATAGGTTAGTATGTGGTCCAAAATGTGACAAAAAAGTCATAGTTTAGTATGTGGTCCAAAATGAGACAAAAAAGTCATAGGTTAGTATGTGGTCCAATATGAGACAAAAAAGTCATAGGTTAGTAGGTCGTCCAAAATGTGTCAAAAAGGTATGTCGTCCAAAATGAGACAAAAAAGTCATAGGTTAGTATGTCGTCCAAAATGAGACGAAAAAGTCATAGGTTAGTATGTGGTCCAAAATGTGACAAAAAAGTCATAGGTTAGTATGTGGTCCAAAATGTGACAAAAAAGTCATATGTGGTCCAAAATGTGACAAAAAAGTCATAGGTTAGTATGTGGTCCAAAATGTGACAAAAAAGTCATAGGTTAGTATCTGGTCCAATATGAGACAAAAAAGTCATAGGTCAGTATGTGGTCCAAAATGTGACAAAAAAGTCATAGGTTAGTATGTGGTCCAAAATGTGACAAAAAAGTCATAGGTTAGTATGTCGTCCAAAATGTGACAAAAAGTCATAGGTTAGTATGTGGTCCAAAATGTGACAAAAAAGTCATAGGTTAGTATGTCGTCCAAAATGTGACAAAAAGTCATAGGTAAGTATGTGGTCCAAAATGTGACAAAAAAGTCATAGTTTAGTATGTGGTCCAAAATGTGACAAAAAAGTCATAGGTTAGTATGTGGTCCAAAATGTGACAAAAAAGTCATAGGTTAGTATGTGGTCCAAAATGTGACGAAAAAGTCATAGGTTAGTATGTGGTCCAAAATGTGACAAAAAAGTCATAGGTTAGTATGTGGTCCAAAATGAGACAAAAAAGTCATAGGTTAGTACGTCGTCCAAAATGTGTCAAAAAGGTATGTCGTCCAAAATGAGACAAAAAAGTCATAGGTTAGTATGTCGTTCCAAAATGAGACGAAAAAGTCATAGGTTAGTATGTGGTCCAAAATGTGACAAAAAAGTCATAGGTTAGTATGTGGTCCAAAATGTGACAAAAAAGGTCATAGGTTAGTATGTCGTCCAAAATGTGACAAAAAGGTCATAGGTTAGTATGTGGTCCAAAATGTGACAAAAAAGTCATAGGTTAGTATGTGGTCCAAAATGTGACAAAAAAGTCATAGGTTAGTATGTGGTCCAAAATGTGACAAAAAAGTCATAGTTTAGTATGTGGTCCAATATGAGACAAAAAAGTCATAGGTTAGTATGTCGTCCAAAATGTGACAAAAAAGTCATAGGATAGTATGTGGTCCAAAATGTGACAATAAAGTCATAGGTTAGTATGTGGTCCAAAATGTGACAAAAAAGTCATAGGTTAGTATGTCGTCCAAAATGTGACAAAAAAGTCATAGGTTAGTATGTCGTCCAATATGAGACAAAAAAGTCATAGGTTAGTATGTCGTCCAAAATCTGACAAAAAGGTCATAGGTTAGTATGTGGTCCAAAATGAGACAAAAAAGTCATAGGTTAGTATGTGGTCCAAAATGTGACAAAAAAGTCATAGGTTAGTATGTCGTCCAAAATGTGACAAAAAGGTCATAGTTTAGTATGTGGTCCAATATGAGACAAAAAAGTCATAGGTTAGTATGTGGTCCAAAATGTGACAAAAAAGTCATAGTTTAGTATGTGGTCCAAAATGAGACAAAAAAGTCATAGGTTAGTATGTGGTCCAATATGAGACAAAAAAGTCATAGGTTAGTAGGTCGTCCAAAATGTGTCAAAAAGGTATGTCGTCCAAAATGAGACAAAAAAGTCATAGGTTAGTATGTCGTCCAAAATGAGACGAAAAAGTCATAGGTTAGTATGTGGTCCAAAATGTGACAAAAAAGTCATAGGTTAGTATGTGGTCCAAAATGTGACAAAAAAGTCATATGTGGTCCAAAATGTGACAAAAAAGTCATAGGTTAGTATGTGGTCCAAAATGTGACAAAAAAGTCATAGGTTAGTATCTGGTCCAATATGAGACAAAAAAGTCATAGGTCAGTATGTGGTCCAAAATGTGACAAAAAAGTCATAGGTTAGTATGTGGTCCAAAATGTGACAAAAAAGTCATAGGTTAGTATGTCGTCCAAAATGTGACAAAAAGTCATAGGTTAGTATGTGGTCCAAAATGTGACAAAAAAGTCATAGGTTAGTATGTCGTCCAAAATGTGACAAAAAGTCATAGGTAAGTATGTGGTCCAAAATGTGACAAAAAAGTCATAGTTTAGTATGTGGTCCAAAATGTGACAAAAAAGTCATAGGTTAGTATGTGGTCCAAAATGTGACAAAAAAGTCATAGGTTAGTATGTGGTCCAAAATGTGACGAAAAAGTCATAGGTTAGTATGTGGTCCAAAATGTGACAAAAAAGTCATAGGTTAGTATGTGGTCCAAAATTAGACAAAAAAGTCATAGGTTAGTACGTCGTCCAAAATGTGTCAAAAAGGTATGTCGTCCAAAATGAGACAAAAAAGTCATAGGTTAGTATGTCGTTCCAAAATGAGACGAAAAAGTCATAGGTTAGTATGTGGTCCAAAATGTGACAAAAAAGTCATAGGTTAGTATGTGGTCCAAAATGTGACAAAAAAGTCATAGGTTAGTATGTGGTCCAAAATGTGACAAAAAAGTCATAGGTTAGTATGTGGTCCAAAATGAGACAAAAAAGTCATAGGTTAGTATGTCGTCCAAAATGTGACAAAAAGTCATAGTTTAGTATGTGGTCCAAAATGAGACAAAAAAGTCATAGGTTAGTATGTGGTCCAAAATGAGACAAAAAAGTCATAGGTTAGTATGTCGTCCAAAATGTGACAAAAAAGTCATAGTTTAGTATGTGGTCCAAAATGAGACAAAAAAGTCATGGGTTAGTATGTCGTCCAAAATGTGACAAAAAAGTCATAGGTTAGTATGTCGTCCAAAATGTGACAAAAAGGTCATAGGTTAGTATGTCGTCCAAAATGAGACGAAAAAGTCATAGGTTAGTATGTCGTCCAAAATGTGACAAAAAAGTCATAGGTTAGTATGTGGTCCAAAATGTGACAAAAAAGTCATAGGTTAGTATGTGGTCCAAAATGAGACAAAAAAGTCATAGGTTAGTACGTCGTCCAAAATGTGACAAAAAGTCATAGTTTAGTATGTCGTTCCAAAATGAGACGAAAAAGTCATAGGTTAGTATGTGGTCCAAAATGTGACAAAAAAGTCATAGGTTAGTATGTGGTCCAAAATGTGACAAAAAAGTCATAGGTTAGTATGTGGTCCAAAATGTGACAAAAAAGTCATAGGTTAGTATGTGGTCCAAAATGAGACAAAAAAGTCATAGGTTAGTATGTCGTCCAAAATGTGACAAAAAGTCATAGTTTAGTATGTGGTCCAAAATGAGACAAAAAAGTCATAGGTTAGTATGTGGTCCAAAATGAGACAAAAAAGTCATAGGTTAGTATGTCGTCCAAAATGTGACAAAAAAGTCATAGTTTAGTATGTGGTCCAAAATGAGACAAAAAAGTCATGGGTTAGTATGTCGTCCAAAATGTGACAAAAAAGTCATAGGTTAGTATGTCGTCCAAAATGTGACAAAAAGGTCATAGGTTAGTATGTCGTCCAAAATGAGACGAAAAAGTCATAGGTTAGTATGTCGTCCAAAATGTGACAAAAAAGTCATAGGTTAGTATGTGGTCCAAAATGTGACAAAAAAGTCATAGGTTAGTATGTGGTCCAAAATGAGACAAAAAAGTCATAGGTTAGTACGTCGTCCAAAATGTGTCAAAAAGGTATGTCGTCCAAAATGAGACAAAAAAGTCATAGGTTAGTATGTCGTCCAAAATGAGACGAAAAAGTCATAGGTTAGTATGTGGTCCAAAATGTGACAAAAAAGTCATAGGTTAATATGTGGTCCAAAATGTGACAAAAAAGTCATAGGTTAGTATGTGGTCCAAAATGTGACAAAAAAGTCATAGGTTAGTATGTGGTCCAAAATGAGACAAAAAAGTCATAGGTTAGTATGTCGTCCAAAATGTGACAAAAAGTCATAGTTTAGTATGTGGTCCAAAATGAGACAAAAAAGTCATAGGTTAGTATGTGGTCCAAAATGAGACAAAAAAGTCATAGGTTAGTATGTCGTCCAAAATGTGACAAAAAAGTCATAGTTTAGTATGTGGTCCAAAATGAGACAAAAAAGTCATGGGTTAGTATGTCGTCCAAAATGTGACAAAAAAGTCATAGGTTAGTATGTCGTCCAAAATGTGACAAAAAGGTCATAGGTTAGTATGTCGTCCAAAATGAGACGAAAAAGTCATAGGTTAGTATGTGGTCCAAAATGTGACAAAAAAGTCATAGGTTAGTATGTGGTCCAAAATGTGACAAAAAAGTCATAGGTTAGTATGTCGTCCAAAATGTGACAAAAAAGTCATAGGTTAGTATGTCGTCCAAAATGTGACAAAAAGGTCATAGGTTAGTATGTGGTCCAAAATGTGACGAAAAAGTCATAGGTTAGTATGTGGTCCAAAATGTGACAAAAAAGTCATAGGTTAGTATGTGGTCCAATATGAGACAAAAAAGTCATACGTTAGTATGTGGTCCAAAATGTGACAAAAAAGTCATAGGTTAGTATGTCGTCCAAAATGTGACAAAAAAGTCATAGGTTAGTATGTGGTCCAAAATGAGACAAAAAAGTCATAGGTTAGTACGTCGTCCAAAATGTGTCAAAAAGGTATGTCGTCCAAAATGAGACAAAAAAGTCATAGGTTAGTATGTCGTCCAAAATGAGACGAAAAAGTCATAGGTTAGTATGTGGTCCAAAATGTGACAAAAAAGTCATAGGTTAGTATGTGGTCCAAAATGTGACAAAAAAGTCATAGGTTAGTATGTGGTCCAAAATGTGACAAAAAAGTCATAGGTTAGTATGTGGTCCAAAATGAGACAAAAAAGTCATAGGTTAGTATGTCGTCCAAAATGTGACAAAAAAGTCATAGTTTAGTATGTGGTCCAAAATGAGACAAAAAAGTCATGGGTTAGTATGTCGTCCAAAATGTGACAAAAAAGTCATAGGTTAGTATGTCGTCCAAAATGTGACAAAAAGGTCATAGGTTAGTATGTCGTCCAAAATGAGACGAAAAAGTCATAGGTTAGTATGTCGTCCAAAATGTGACAAAAAAGTCAAAGGTTAGTATGTGGTCCAAAATGTGACAAAAAAGTCATAGGTTAGTATGTGGTCCAAAATGTGCCAAAAAGGTCATAGGTTAGTATGTCGTCCAAAATGTGCCAAAAAGGTCATAGGTTAGTATGTCGTCCAAAATGTGACAAAAAGGTCATAGGTTAGTATGTCGTCCAAAATGAGACGAAAAAGTCATAGGTTAGTATGTCGTCCAAAATGAGACAAAAAAGTCATAGGTTAGCATGTCGTCCAAAATGAGACAAAAAGGTCATAGGTTAGTATGTGGTCCAATATGAGACAAAAAAGTCATAGGTTAGTATGTGGTCCAAAATGTGACAAAAAAGTCTTAGGTTAGTATGTGGTCCAAAATGTGACAAAAAAGTCATAGGTTAGTATGTGGTCCAAAATGTGACAAAAAAGTCATAGGTTAGTATGTGGTCCAAAATGTGACAAAAAAGTCATAGGTTAGTATGTGGTCCAAAATGTGACAAAAAAGTCATAGGTTAGTATGTGGTCCAAAATGTGACAAAAAAGTCATAGGTTAGTATGTCGTCCAAAATGTGACAAAAAAGTCATAGGTTAGTATGTGGTCCAAAATGTGACAAAAAAGTCATAGGTTAGTATGTCGTCCAAAATGTGACAAAAAAGTCATAGGTTAGTATGTGGTCCAAAATGAGACAAAAAAGTCATAGGTTAGTATGTCGTCCAAAATGAGACGAAAAAGTCATAGGTTAGTATGTGGTCCAAAATGTGACAAAAAAGTCATAGGTTAGTATGTGGTCCAAAATGTGACAAAAAAGTCATATGTGGTCCAAAATGTGACAAAAAAGTCATAGGTTAGTATGTGGTCCAAAATGTGACAAAAAAGTCATAGGTTAGTATCTGGTCCAATATGAGACAAAAAAGTCATAGGTCAGTATGTGGTCCAAAATGTGACAAAAAAGTCATAGGTTAGTATGTGGTCCAAAATGTGACAAAAAAGTCATAGGTTAGTATGTCGTCCAAAATGTGACAAAAAGTCATAGGTTAGTATGTGGTCCAAAATGTGACAAAAAAGTCATAGGTTAGTATGTCGTCCAAAATGTGACAAAAAGTCATAGGTTAGTATGTGGTCCAAAATGTGACAAAAAAGTCATAGTTTAGTATGTGGTCCAAAATGTGACAAAAAAGTCATAGGTTAGTATGTGGTCCAAAATGTGACAAAAAAGTCATAGGTTAGTATGTGGTCCAAAATGTGACGAAAAAGTCATAGGTTAGTATGTGGTCCAAAATGTGACAAAAAAGTCATAGGTTAGTATGTGGTCCAAAATGAGACAAAAAAGTCATAGGTTAGTACGTCGTCCAAAATGTGTCAAAAAGGTATGTCGTCCAAAATGAGACAAAAAAGTCATAGGTTAGTATGTCGTCCAAAATGAGACGAAAAAGTCATAGGTTAGTATGTGGTCCAAAATGTGACAAAAAAGTCATAGGTTAGTATGTGGTCCAAAATGTGACAAAAAAGTCATAGGTTAGTATGTGGTCCAAAATGTGACAAAAAAGTCATAGGTTAGTATGTGGTCCAAAATGAGACAAAAAAGTCATAGGTTAGTATGTCGTCCAAAATGTGACAAAAAGTCATAGTTTAGTATGTGGTCCAAAATGAGACAAAAAAGTCATAGGTTAGTATGTGGTCCAAAATGTGACAAAAAAGTCATAGGTTAGTATGTCGTCCAAAATGTGACAAAAAGTCATAGGTTAGTATGTCGTCCAAAATGAGACGAAAAAGTCATAGGTTAGTATGTCGTCCAAAATGTGACAAAAAAGTCATAGGTTAGTATGTGGTCCAAAATGTGACAAAAAAGTCATAGGTTAGTATGTGGTCCAAAATGAGACAAAAAAGTCATAGGTTAGTACGTTGTCCAAAATGTGTCAAAAAGGTATGTCGTCCAAAATGAGACAAAAAAGTCATAGGTTAGTATGTCGTCCAAAATGAGACGAAAAAGTCATAGGTTAGTATGTGGTCCAAAATGTGACAAAAAAGTCATAGGTTAGTATGTGGTCCAAAATGTGACAAAAAAGTCATAGGTTAGTATGTGGTCCAAAATGTGACAAAAAAGTCATAGGTTAGTATGTGGTCCAAAATGAGACAAAAAGGTCATAGGTTAGTATGTCGTCCAAAATGTGACAAAAAGTCATAGTTTAGTATGTGGTCCAAAATGAGACAAAAAAGTCATAGGTTAGTATGTGGTCCAAAATGAGACAAAAAAGTCATAGGTTAGTATGTCGTCCAAAATGTGACAAAAAAGTCATAGTTTAGTATGTGGTCCAAAATGAGACAAAAAAGTCATGGGTTAGTATGTCGTCCAAAATGTGACAAAAAAGTCATAGGTTAGTATGTCGTCCAAAATGTGACAAAAAGGTCATAGGTTAGTATGTCGTCCAAAATGAGACGAAAAAGTCATAGGTTAGTATGTGGTCCAAAATGTGACAAAAAAGTCATAGGTTAGTATGTGGTCCAAAATGTGACAAAAAAGTCATAGGTTAGTATGTCGTCCAAAATGTGACAAAAAAGTCATAGGTTAGTATGTCGTCCAAAATGTGACAAAAAGGTCATAGGTTAGTATGTGGTCCAAAATGTGACGAAAAAGTCATAGGTTAGTATGTGGTCCAAAATGTGACAAAAAAGTCATAGGTTAGTATGTGGTCCAAAATGAGACAAAAAAGTCATAGGTTAGTACGTCGTCCAAAATGTGTCAAAAAGGTATGTCGTCCAAAATGAGACAAAAAAGTCATAGGTTAGTATGTCGTCCAAAATGAGACGAAAAAGTCATAGGTTAGTATGTGGTCCAAAATGTGACAAAAAAGTCATAGGTTAGTATGTGGTCCAAAATGTGACAAAAAAGTCATAGGTTAGTATGTGGTCCAAAATGTGACAAAAAAGTCATAGGTTAGTATGTGGTCCAAAATGAGACAAAAAAGTCATAGGTTAGTATGTCGTCCAAAATGTGACAAAAAGTCATAGTTTAGTATGTGGTCCAAAATGAGACAAAAAAGTCATAGGTTAGTATGTGGTCCAAAATGAGACAAAAAAGTCATAGGTTAGTATGTCGTCCAAAATGTGACAAAAAAGTCATAGTTTAGTATGTGGTCCAAAATGAGACAAAAAAGTCATGGGTTAGTATGTCGTCCAAAATGTGACAAAAAAGTCATAGGTTAGTATGTCGTCCAAAATGTGACAAAAAGGTCATAGGTTAGTATGTCGTCCAAAATGAGACGAAAAAGTCATAGGTTAGTATGTCGTCCAAAATGTGACAAAAAAGTCAAAGGTTAGTATGTGGTCCAAAATGTGACAAAAAAGTCATAGGTTAGTATGTGGTCCAAAATGTGCCAAAAAGGTCATAGGTTAGTATGTCGTCCAAAATGTGCCAAAAAGGTCATAGGTTAGTATGTCGTCCAAAATGTGACAAAAAGGTCATAGGTTAGTATGTCGTCCAAAATGAGACGAAAAAGTCATAGGTTAGTATGTCGTCCAAAATGAGACAAAAAAGTCATAGGTTAGCATGTCGTCCAAAATGAGACAAAAAGGTCATAGGTTAGTATGTGGTCCAATATGAGACAAAAAAGTCATAGGTTAGTATGTGGTCCAAAATGTGACAAAAAAGTCTTAGGTTAGTATGTGGTCCAAAATGTGACAAAAAAGTCATAGGTTAGTATGTGGTCCAAAATGTGACAAAAAGTCATAGGTTAGTATGTGGTCCAAAATGTGACAAAAAAGTCATAGGTTAGTATGTGGTCCAAAATGTGACAAAAAAGTCATAGGTTAGTATGTGGTCCAAAATGTGACAAAAAAGTCATAGGTTAGTATGTCGTCCAAAATGTGACAAAAAAGTCATAGGTTAGTATGTGGTCCAAAATGTGACAAAAAAGTCATAGGTTAGTATGTCGTCCAAAATGTGACAAAAAAGTCATAGGTTAGTATGTGGTCCAAAATGTGACAAAAAGGTCATAGGTTAGTATGTCGTCCAAAATGTGACAAAAAGGTCATAGGTTAGTATGTGGTCCAAAATGTGACGAAAAAGTCATAGGTTAGTATGTGGTCCAAAATGTGACAAAAAAGTCATAGGTTAGTATGTGGTCCAATATGAGACAAAAAAGTCATAGGTTAGTATGTGGTCCAAAATGTGACAAAAAAGTCATAGATTAGTATGTCGTCCAAAATGTGACAAAAAAGTCATAGGTTAGTATGTCGTCCAAAATGTGACAAAAAAGTCATAGGTTAGTATGTCGTCCAAAATGTGACAAAAAAGTCATAGGTTAGTATGTGGTCCAATATGAGACAAAAAAGTCATAGGTTAGTATGTGGTCCAAAATGTGACAAAAAAGTCATAGTTTAGTATGTGGTCCAAAATGAGACAAAAAAGTCATAGGTTAGTATGTGGTCCAATATGAGACAAAAAAGTCATAGGTTAGTATGTGGTCCAAAATGTGACAAAAAAGTCATAGATTAGTATGTGGTCCAAAATGAGACAAAAAAGTCATAGGTTAGTATGTCGTCCAAAATGTGAAAAAAGGGTCATAGTTTAGTATGTGGTCCAATATGAGACAAAAAAGTCATAGGTTAGTATGTCGTCCAAAATGTGACAAAAATGTCATAGGATAGTATGTGGTCCAAAATGTGACAATAAAGTCATAGGTTAGTATGTGGTCCAAAATGTGACAAAAAAGTCATAGGTTAGTATGTCGTCCAAAATGTGACAAAAAAGTCATAGGTTAGTATGTCGTCCAATATGAGACAAAAAAGTCATAGGTTAGTATGTCGTCCAAAATCTGACAAAAAGGTCATAGGTTAGTATGTGGTCCAAAATGAGACAAAAAAGTCATAGGTTAGTATGTGGTCCAAAATGTGACAAAAAAGTCATAGGTTAGTATGTCGTCCAAAATGTGACAAAAAGGTCATAGTTTAGTATGTGGTCCAATATGAGACAAAAAAGTCATAGGTTAGTATGTGGTCCAAAATGTGACAAAAAAGTCATAGTTTAGTATGTGGTCCAAAATGAGACAAAAAAGTCATAGGTTAGTATGTGGTCCAATATGAGACAAAAAAGTCATAGGTTAGTGGGTCGTCCAAAATGTGTCAAAAAGGTATGTCGTCCAAAATGAGACGAAAAAGTCATAGGTTAGTATGTGGTCCAAAATGTGACAAAAAAGTCATAGGTTAGTATGTGGTCCAAAATGTGACAAAAAAGTCATATGTGGTCCAAAATGTGACAAAAAAGTCATAGGTTAGTATGTGGTCCAAAATGTGACAAAAAAGTCATAGGTTAGTATGTGGTCCAATATGAGACAAAAAAGTCATAGGTCAGTATGTGGTCCAAAATGTGACAAAAAAGTCATAGGTTAGTATGTCGTCCAAAATGTGACAAAAAAGTCATAGGTTTGTATGTCGTCCAAAATGTGACAAAAAAGTCATAGGTTAGTATGTCGTCCAAAATGTGACAAAAAAGTCATAGGTTTGTATGTCGTCCAAAATGTGACAAAAAAGTCATAGGTTAGTATGTCGTCCAAAATGTGACAAAAAAGTCATAGGTTAGTATGTGGTCCAAAATGTGACAAAAAAGTCATAGGTTAGTATGTCGTCCAAAATGTGACAAAAAGGTCATAGGTTAGTATGTCGTCCAAAAATGTGACAAAAAGGTCATAGGTTAGTATGTCGTCCAAAATGTGACAAAAAGGTCATAGGTTAGTATGTCGTCCAATCTGAGACAAAAAAGTCATAGGTTAGTATGTCGTCCAAAATGTGACAAAAAAGTCATAGGTTAGTATGTGGTCCAAAATGTGACAAAAAAGTCATAGGTTAGTATGTCGTCCAAAATGTGACAAAAAAGTCATAGGTTAGTATGTCGTCCAAAATGTGACAAAAAAGTCATAGGTTAGTATGTCGTCCAAAATGTGACAAAAAAGTCATAGGTTAGTATGTCGTCCAAAATGTGACAAAAAAGTCATAGGTTAGTATGTGGTCCAAAATGTGACAAAAAAGTCATAGGTTAGTATGTCATCCAAAAATGTGGCAAAAAGGTCATAGGTTAGTATGTCGTCCAAAATGTGACAAAAAGGTCATAGGTTAGTATGTCGTCCAATCTGAGACAAAAAAGTCATAGGTTAGTATGTCGTCCAAAATGTGACAAAAAAGTCATAGGTTAGTATGTCGTCCAAAATGTGACAAAAAAGTCATAGGTTAGTATGTCGTCCAATATGAGACAAAAAAGTCATAGGTTAGTATGTCGTCCAAAATGTGACAAAAAAGTCATAGGTTAGTATGTCATCCAAAAATGTGGCAAAAAGGTCATAGGTTAGTATGTCGTCCAAAAATGTGACAAAAAGGTCATAGGTTAGTATGTCGTCCAAAAATGTGACAAAAAGGTCATAGGTTAGTATGTCGTCCAAAATGTGACAAAAAGGTCATAGGTTAGTATGTCGTCCAATCTGAGACAAAAAAGTCATAGGTTAGTATGTCGTCCAAAATGTGACAAAAAAGTCATAGGTTAGTATGTGGTCCAAAATGTGACAAAAAAGTCATAGGTTAGTATGTCGTCCAAAATGTGACAAAAAAGTCATAGGTTAGTATGTCGTCCAAAATGTGACAAAAAAGTCATAGGTTAGTATGTCGTCCAAAATGTGACAAAAAAGTCATAGGTTAGTATGTCGTCCAAAATGTGACAAAAAAGTCATAGGTTAGTATGTCGTCCAAAATGTGACAAAAAAGTCATAGGTTAGTATGTCGTCCAAAATGTGACAAAAAAGTCATAGGTTAGTATGTCGTCCAATATGAGACAAAAAAGTCATAGGTTAGTATGTCGTCCAAAATGTGACAAAAAAGTCATAGGTTAGTATGTCATCCAAAAATGTGGCAAAAAGGTCATAGGTTAGTATGTCGTCCAAAAATGTGACAAAAAGGTCATAGGTTAGTATGTCGTCCAAAAATGTGACAAAAAGGTCATAGGTTAGTATGTCGTCCAAAATGTGACAAAAAGGTCATAGGTTAGTATGTCGTCCAATCTGAGACAAAAAAGTCATAGGTTAGTAAGTCGTCCAAAATGTGACAAAAAAGTCATAGGTTAGTATGTCGTCCAAAATGTGACAAAAAAGTCATAGGTTAGTATGTGGTCCAAAATGTGACAAAAAAGTCGTAGGTTAGTATGTCGTCCAAAATGTGACAAAAAAGTCATAGGTTAGTATGTCATCCAAAAATGTGGCAAAAAGGTCATAGGTTAGTATGTGGTCCAAAATGTGACAAAAAAGTCATAGGTTAGTATGTCGTCCAATATGAGACAAAAAAGTCATAGGTTAGTATGTCGTCCAAAATGTGACAAAAAAGTCATAGGTTAGTATGTCATCCAAAAATGTGGCAAAAAGGTCATAGGTTAGTATGTGGTCCAAAATGTGACAAAAAAGTCATAGGTTAGTATGTCGTCCAATATGAGACAAAAAAGTCATAGGTTAGTATGTCGTCCAAAATGTGACAAAAAAGTCATAGGGTTAGTATGTTGTCCAGAATGTGACAAAAAGGTCATAGGTCATAGGATAAAAAAACCCCCCGCAAATTCTGTTTTTTTTAAAGAGGCAGAACGTTTGGTCTCGCTGTAAGCTGGACTCATTTAAGTGCCGTACCACAACATAATCTACACTGGTGACAAGGTTTGGATAATAGAGAAGTTTCTGACAGAGGCAAAAATAAAACTGTGCAATGTTTCGGAAACTAACAACAAGCCAACGTCAGCTGAACAGAAAAATAATTCATGTCACCCAAAACCCAAGACGAGAAAATGCAAAGAACTCTCTGTGTGTTTTGTCTCAAAATATTGGCAAGGGACAGCATTTATATTGTTAATACAAAAAAATGGCTTTTGCACAGCAAATAACTGATATTGGTAAAGTATTCATTGTTATCCAAATGTATTTATTGTTTAAAAAATGACACTATTAAAGTTATAATTCCACATTTCAAATTTTTGTTTGAAAATTGCTTTCTCATGAAGCAATATTGAGGTTATTTGTATTGCTAAAGCAAAAATGTTACTTGCAGAACAAATTATTGAAAGAAAATATGTAAAAAAATGAGTGACAAAAAGTCATATTGTGTCTGTTTGTGTTTCCACACTTGCCAATATGACCAGAGGCCAACAGAGGCTTGTCGCATGAATGGGGTGAAGTCTGCCATCTCTGATTGCCTCGTTTGGATTGTTTTAATCCAATACAGTCATTTTAGAGCTGTGTAACAAATATTCTTCTCTCATAACGAAGATATAAAAAACATGACAGCTGAAATGCTGTTCATGATTTTTATTTACTTTTTTAAACAGTCTGTGAATAGTGAAACATGCGATGTATGGGATTTTTGGATTTTGTCGGATTTTACATATTTATCTGTTCGATATACGATCCAGTGATACTGAGTATCATATCGGCTCATCCCAAGTTACAAGCAGATTAGGTCCTGGAATAGAAGTTGGACAATCAGTGGACAAACTTACAACACATTTAATTTTGATTTTTGATTTTGATCCATTTGGATCATAAAATATGCACAAAAGTATTGTATTGTATTTACACTACGGTCAATTATTAATAGATTCAAAAGAAAAAAACAAAACAGAATAGACAAGGAGTACACTTCCCTCCTTTAACCACCAATGGAAATGTGTTTGTGTCTCTGTCCCACGTGCCCTCTCCCTGAAGAAAACATGTTTTGCTGCCACTGAGTCTGGACTTTGATTAGTGCTCAGAGGTGATGGACAGGTATCCAGATGTTACGACCACTCACTGCTTTACAGGTCATTGTTCTGATAAGATTCCGCTCATGTTTGGCCTCTAACTCGATCCCCATGTGTCAAGGTTTCGACAAAGTTAGAATTCACCTCAAACTTTACTCCAGTACAAGCACAGCTGATTTCTGGTGCTTTTCTTTTAATGTTGTTTTTGTCATGAACTGGCAACCCAAAGTGAAATTAGCTGTGTCATTTTTTTATCTATTAAAAAGAGAACTACTTATTAAAAAGTCATCATCAGTTAAACATTATAATTTGTATCGACTAATAATTTAGATGTTTTATTTATTTATTTTAGTAAAACAGCAGCCAGATTAATAAGTTCCTGACATTGTGAGTGTTTTGGTGTGAATAAAACAAAAACAATGACTCAGTCATTAGCACACCTCATGTCCACACTGACCACTTTCCTTTTTCTCTGCAGAAATGAACAGGCCGTTCAGTTCTGTACGTGCATGTGAGGGTTCATATGGAGACAAAAGGAGACCTCAGTCCTGAGTTAACATAAGTGGAGGAGGGGGCGGAGTTATTGTGAGGAGAGGTTATGCAAGACCTGGGTGTGTGTTCAACCATATCGTCTTTGTTTGAAGACCACACTGAAGGAATGGTCTGATCTGCAAATCATCCATCCATCCCCTAAACCTCACAATAAATGGTTAAATAGTTCTTGGATCTCGGTCACCTTAAACAACCTGAACCTGATATGCAGTTGTTTCTTATCATAAGGGCGTAAATATGTAACTGGTAAATATAATAGGTTTCATATACGAACAGGATACTCAGGAACTCACTAGCTTATAGAGCAATACAGCGCCACCTATGGAGGCGGAGTCACACATATGCGGCCCATGAATCAATTTTCTCCTCCGGACGGACAAGGCAAGTTGTGCGATTGCCAATGTTAGTTTTATAAAATATTAAAGGGCATGTAATGTGATACAAAGAAAATGTTTAAAAAATGGTTTTCAAATCATGTAAATTAATATAAAATTCCAGTATCCAACCTCCGGTTCAGAAGCTAAAAATGTTCACCTGTTAGTTGCAGTTTTACAACATACCGTGCACAAGCACATTTCATCTTCATGCAACTCACAAAGCCACACGTCAGGATCACTTGAGAAGCAAAACAGACGCGTCCAATTACAACTGTTGAACCCATTTTCGCTGGGTCTGTGGTCGTACGGGGCTGTTGTCAGTGTGGGGTTGAACATTGAACCATTCATAGTGAGATAATATTGTGGGTCAGTGTCCTGTTGTGTGAGCTGGGTCACAATGACCTGCCAGATCCTGCATGGGAACAATGCAGGTCACCGGCAGGAAAACTCGGGCCTTCCTTTTGAACAATGTTGCAAAAGCTGTTGCTGCTGTTGCTGCTGTTGCTGCTGTTGCTGCAGTGTTAGTGTGTTTAGTCACATCCCAACACCTACATTTAAAAAAAAGGAAGGTTGTTAGTGCAGTTGATGTATTTTTCTTCTGCACTAATGAAGCCTAGTGAGATGTTAGTGCTACAGACTACAGAAATGGTCTGTCTTTATTTCGTGCTTCTCTAGTCTTGATGACCACTCAAAGCTGCTGTACACTACAGTTTTCCCATTCACACCCACTCACACAGTGGATCTGGGAATCTAACCCTCTACCGCTGAATCACCCACCATCAAAACAGCAAACATTAAACAATGCAAGCTCTAGTTTGAAAATCTAAATCTAGTCAATCATTGTTTTTTTTCTGAATCTTGGTGTATTATTTCACCTTAGTTTGAAACAAAGCAAAACCAGTAAAATAACTCAAAGATGCAAGCCGCATTAATTAGGCTCTTCCACAATTGTGTGACATGACACTGATCTCACACAAAACATCACATTTTTATTTTAGATTTTGTTTGCATGAAAACATGCTGTTGTATGCTGTAAGAATGTCTTGAGGATTTGAGCAAGCACATCTTAAGCGGTTCCTTTTAACGCAAAATAAAGATTTGAACATTCAAAATGTATACCAAAGCATATAAAATTATATATATATGTATATATATATACATTAGAGCATCAATTTAACACATTTGTAAGACTTTTTAGAATGTGTCTCTTGACGTGTGCAAATAAGACAAGTTAAAGATTTAAAAGTAAAAAGGTAAAGACAATAAAGTACTCTGCAGTGATTCATTCACTCATTCACTAATACACAGATTTTTTAATTTAATCCTAGTCCTGCTGTGGTGACAGTAACAAACAATGACAAACAATGACAGTGTGAGTGCTGATATTATCAAGATTCAAAGTGTTTATTGTCATATGCACAGTAAAGAAACACATTTCCCTGTACAATGAAATTCTTACTTTGCTGTCCACTCAAAAATACCAGCAGAAAGTAAAAAAAGAAATAGTATTAAAAAATAGTATATAAATAAACATATAAAGAAAAATAATAAATATTTAAATATATATATATATATATATATGTGTGTGTATATACATAAAAATATATGTAGATCAAATCTGCCTTTTCACAATGAAATTCAACAGGTCTTGTGTCTGCTGGTAGAAATGTCCTGACATGAATTTCAACTTTGGAGACAATGGCGCCCCCAGGTGCTTTGAGTCAGATAATGCAGTTTTATTATGGTATATAAATTAAAGCTTGAACTATTTGTTTCTATATTAACATGTACTTTATCTCTAACACACAAAGCTGGCGAACACTGAGCGGCCCCAGTCCTCCATGTTTCCTCCACAATATTTAACTCTACAAATTTAAACAAACTTGAATTTCTTATAAATTCAAGTTTGTTTAATATAAACATGACCGAGAAGGATCCCTGTCTCAAAATATAGTTGGATTGTTGTGGTTTATAGGAAGTGGTTATGATTTTCGTGTTATAATAGTCAATAAAAACGTAATTATCAAGTACAATTAAATCAAGAAAACATTAAATTAGCTCTCTTTATTAATATTTAATATTTGATTTTCAATTGTTCTAGCTGTAAAATAACAGGGAATAAAGCAGGGCCGTTCAGTTTATTTATATAGCACATTTAAAACTTAAAATAAAGTTAAAATACATACACAATAAAGAACACACATGTAAACACTGTGACTCAATTTAGGCTAAAGTATCTTTGAAATAAAACCTATGAGCACTGATTGATTTTAATATAACAAATGTGTTATTAAGACTTTATACTTTGCTTTGAAATATATACAGATTAAATGTGTGAGGTCCATGAATTATTATCTCATAATCTGGAGTAAAATGGATTATAGAGTCTTTGTAGTCACTTTGGCGCCATATGAAATGACGGGTAAAAGTCCCGCCCCCCTGTTGTCGTCACCCAGAGGCTCACGATCTTGTTCGTCATTGGTGGATTGAGATGTCTCTCATTGATTCCTTTAAACTTGACTCAGTGGCAAAGTCTCGGCAGCTCAGTCAACTGCAACACATTCAACCAAGACGTTACTGTAACAGGCAAGACTGTGCTGTCACAATAAAAGCACAATAAAAGGACATACACTTTAAATTTTAATCCAACAAAACTGAAACATCTAATTAGTCTTCTAGTTTGTTTTGTGCGTTTGACTTTAAATACCTTAATGTATTGTTACCGTGGTTGACAAAAAATCTTATTCATATTGTTGTGAAACAGAAAAAGTAGAGGTTATTGAAAGATTGGAGAAACTATAAATAATTAAATTTAAGACACACACAACTGGTTTTAAATGTGGCCATGATTAGTATCATGAAGTAATTTATACGCATGTCTACAGGAAACAAGGTGAGAGAAGTTTCCTCTAATAAAGCCACTGTAAAAAGTGACAAAATGATTGTGAGAGTGTCTATTTTGGAAAGTAAATCCCATCAGGACACAGTGAAGCAGAGACCAAATAAAATGCAATTTTGACACTGAAGACAAATGTAAATGGAGATAGACATACGATATACACAGAGACAAAAAACAATAACAAACTAATCAAACGCAGCTACAAAAAGGACCTCACAAGTACCTGAAAAGATTTATTTTCTTTGTTCTTTGTTCCCTTTGGGCTTTACAAAACATTAGTAAAAAATAATAAATTGTACATTTTCTTTTATAAAACAGAAGCAGGAAATGACAGCTAACATATTGCTGTTTACCGAAACAACTTACGAACAAAAAATGAACACAGCAATGAAAATAATTAAAAGAAAAAGAAAATATCATAATTAAATATATTGAAATAAACAAACATACATACTACTTCCACCACCACCACCACTACTACTACTACTACTAGATTTTTAAAATAATTTTAATAAAAAAAATATATGAAATTCCAAGCATGCTCGTGACTTGAAACCCAAATAAGTGATTTAAAAAAAGGTGAATCAAATGAAGCTAAAATTACTGAAAGGTCTGAGTATCTATCATCACGCGTTACATGAAGTTGTTGACGAAAATGGAGAAAAACACACTGAATTATAAACGTTTTAATGTGCCTCACGTGGGACACGTGGCAGTTTTATTTTGAAATCAGCAAACCGGTAATGGTGTTTCAAATGTCGAGTCTCTTGACACTGGTGGTCCGGTCAGTCACTAGGGTGGGATTTTTTTTTTTTCTTCTTTCCTTCTCCTCCCAAACTTTGTCTACCTCCTCCCAAAGTCATGACAAGTCTCAGTGTGACTGAACGAAGAGAAGCCACAAGGTAAGAACAAACAGCCCGAGGGACACACACACACACACACACACACACACGACACTGACACGCATCGATTAGTGGATTAGTGCCTGACTGATCGACTGTCTACGCAAACTTCCGAACGATGTATGGTCCTTGTGCTGTGAGTGCAGCTTATGGTGATAATAAGTGATGTTATTGTCTGACAAATACATACACATTTACGTTATTCTGAGTAGTGACTGTAGAAAAGTTAATATCTTTTTCTAGTACGTTCAGTATTTTTATTTATTTATTTATTCATTTTTACTGTAGTTTTTGCTTTATAGTGTTTTTAATGTCTGTTTGTTGTTGACACAAGGTATTTTCTTAATCTTATTTGTCACAGTAATCTTCATCTCTTCGTTGTACTTAACTCCCCATTTTCCACTGTTATTTAACGTGACTGTCCTGAAACTGGTGTTTTCGGTGCGACAGAGAACAGACATGTAGTCAAATATATAATCCCAGATTGTAATTTCTCCCAGGAGATGGAAAATATTGTGCTTTGTGATTATTTGCTCCTCCATTGAAAGTCCTGACAGAGCCACACATTCTTAATAATCGTCTCAAATCTCATGATATTTGGAAAAAAACAAAACAAAACGTGTTTCTTGATTGATATTGATTTTGCTGTCAGATGTTTGTTTGTTGTGAGATCTGTAGCACATTCACAAGAATGCTTTTATGTTGTCAGACACGGTTGTGGGTGAGGCTGTTACAGAACCTTGGACGGAAATCCCCCCAAACACTGTTGTCAGAAGTGTTTATTATTACACGGAACATCGTCACAGTTTTCCCGAGCATCTGTGGATGTTTAGATGTACTGACACTAGTCTGATGACCAAGATCTTTAGCAAAGGCCACGTCTAAGGCTGGCCCAAGTATGAGAAATGGTATTCATAATGAGAATTAAATATTAAGTTTAGCGCTGATGTGAAAGTTGAAGACAGCTGTCCGTAAACTACAACATTTGTTAAAGAGAAAAATGTTTCACAAATCCGAGGCAAGTCAGTTAATAGTAATTGTTTTTGTTTTTTTGTTGTTGTTTGAGAAAAACAGTGTAGAATAAGCATAATACTGATGATTTGATCAAGGTTAGAATGAAGAGAACATTGAAACTGAGTGATGTTGTTTGACAGTTTTGGAGAATCTTAAGTGTTGACAGCTTGTTGGTTCTGTCAATGAAATTGAGGCAAATATCAGGCTAAAAGCCAGAGATACAACCTGCTGTAAGAGAAGCAAACACTCTACCAATCCTCAATTTCACATTTTTGGATACATACATTGGTACATTGTCCCTGAGATTGACGTTGTTATAGCACAGAGTTAGGAGTGTAGTTACAGTTCAGTTTTTTTTCTTTTGCTGTAGCTTTGATCTTCCCACAACAACCTTAATAGTTGCTTGACCTTGCCTAAACTTTAATCATAGTTTATTTCCCTAACCACCATCTTTCCCCAAACCTTCAGTACAACATACTGTAGTGTTCCTGCACAGATATCGTGGAAGAGCAATCATTTAAAAAAAAAATATTGGTTTTGAAGGCCACAACAGTTAGGTGGGGTTTTGCTGTATCACCCAACATCAACATTCAGCCTTTTGATGGTGTGTTTTCTCAGCTAAACTGGAAGGTTCATAACAATAATAATAATAAAAAAAAAATGAGACTTCACTTTTGATCATCACTGCAGTTTAATGAGCCGAGTCGTGCTAGAACTGTTTAGTGGAAAATCCCAGCAAATAAAGAGCAGGTCACACTAAATACTGGACACTTTACTCTGTTGAGCCTGTTTTTTTCCCCGTGTTTTCTGGACGTGTTCCAATAAAGTGATTGAGAAATATAGAGCGGTCATGATAGCGTTGCTAAAACGACCGGTGATGCCCCTGAGTAAGAGAATAATTCAGGGGATAAATTGATTATTGTGTTGAAATTATCACGTTAAATCGGTTTTAAAGCTCTTAATAGTTTTCCTCAGCTTCCCCCAGGGGAAACTGTATTTTTGCAACAGGACCCCGGGGTTTGACTTACTGCAGTCGCCTCAAAAATAGATGCTCAGTATGAGGTGAGCGGGGGTTACAGTGACACTCCTGTCACGGTCTGGATGTTTCCTCTCTGCAACTTCCCAGAACAGTGTTGGTGCTCGTACAGTTTTTTTTTCTTTTTTTCTTCTCTGACAGACACACTCCTTTCCTTTCACACCTTGTTTACACTTTGGAGCTGATTGAGAGTTTATTAAATTACATCTGAATTAGATTTAGGTCTGCGCATATGCTCATGAGTTCCCCGGCTTAATAAAATACATGCTGCCGTATTTTTAGAGCTATTACAAGTGCATTTAAATTTAGCCCCACAAGACTGCGAGTTACTCCATGTGCTGCAGTGACATGATGCAGCCGGCAAAAGAAAAAACAAAAAACAAGAAATAACTGCTGGACTTGCATTAGGTGCACAGATACAGAAGTGCTAGACTCTAGTCCTAAAGGTAAAGTGTGAGACATTTTCTAGGGTTTATTGCCATGAATTGAATGTTTTACCCATATGTATGCTTACATAAGTGTATATTTGCTTTAAAATAAAAATAGTTTGGTTTGCATAGCCTTTAGGCAAACGTTTTGCTGTGCAGAGGCCGCCATTTTGCACCACCATTTATTTTTTATTTTTTACAGCAGCCCAAAAGGACAAACCAGCCAGTGCCTGCATTTTGAAGCAGAGGTTTACTACACAAAAAAGAAGCAAAGCAACATCCTTTCTGATATGCAAAGGCCACCGTAGTTTTATAGTAGTCCTTTTCCACTATGGTCCCGCTCGCCTCGGCACGGCACGGCACGGCACGGTTTAGGTTGCATCTCCACTACAAAAAAAGTTCCTACTCAACGAGTCATCACTGCACGTGAAACTGCGGTGACTTCGTTTTACACGCGACACACACACACACACACACACACACACACACACACACACACACACACACACACACACACACACACACACACACACACACACACACACACACACACACACAAACTAGTGACTTGTAAAGCAGTTGTTTTCAGTGTAACTGAATCAAATCACTAGAATCAGTTAATTAAAAATATTTATTCAGTACTTCCTCCATGACCAGAGCCCAGACTGAAATCCAGCGGCAGGGTTTGTGATGCCGGTCGCGATCAACAGTGCTGTCACTAAATACACCAGCCCTCTGTTAAATATTGAGATTTTAGACATTTCCCTGGCAGTTATTGGAGATGAACCCACGTTTTTAGGATTGCTAAGTCTTCGTGACTTGAAACTTACATGAAACCAATCTACATTTCAGCACTGTTCAGCTTGATTCATCTGTCGGACGTCTCCGGAGCAGTCCATGGACTGAAATACAGCGGCAGGGTTTACATCTATAATGATTTGTGTCCGTCCATGTGTTTGCAGATGTTAGGTTGCAGTGGCAGCCGTTTGCTCTTTCCATATATTCTTTGTCATCCATTTGTTGCAGACAAATACCTGCAGTATCATCTGAGTTTGTGGTTTGCTTTGGACACTCAACTGTACTTTTGTTGCTTTCTCTACTGTTCCACATGACTCTTGTGTAGGTGATTTCATCACATTTGATGTGAAAGCAGCATGAGTTTAGCTGAGGTTTGTGTTGTTTTGAATTTTATTTTTCCTCCTTAGCTACAGCCCTGCTATTTTCCACTGGTCAAAACAAAACCTACTAACAGCTGCTCACATCTTGCTTTTGTCTGCAGCTGGAATGGATGCAATCAGTATTCACTCCAGGGTCAAATCACTCTGCAAATGACATGACTTTTATTGCATCTGGCACTGATTGTCAGTAATGTGAACCTCACACCCCGTGAGCACGGGCATTTCATCTTCCACGACTCTATTTTGGCAAATGAGCGTTCGCAGTTTGCGCTGGCCTGCACCTTGTCCTTCGTGACATTATGACACACAACTTTCAAGCAGCGATCAAAAGTCACTCAGTTTGAAAGAGGGGCACAAGTGAAAGATACAAAGATATACCATATCTAAAATAGACACAGTATAAGTTTCATTGCTGTAGTTAAAACAGATCTGTTGCACAGTGTGCTAATATAAGAGGCCTTGTTTAACATTTGATATAATTTTTATACTATTTAATGCTTAAATAAACAGTGATTGTCTAACACACCTTTCAGTTAAGTTAACTTTTCAGTAAAAGAAAATAATAATAAAAAAATTTGGTTGCCAGTGGCTGCGGAGGCGTCGTTCAAAAACACAGCCGTCAAGTTGAACACTTTTTGCTCCTTGTTGTGCGTCAGCTCGCTTGGAACCTCGCCAGAGCAGGTATTAAACCTCTCATGACCATCGTGATAATCAGGCCGTCTGGATTTATTTTGATTTTATGGCTGTAGAATTGTCAGAAAATGTTCAATGAGTGAGTGTTTCTGTTCCTTTTCCCAAGATAACTTTCATTTATTCAACCGTTTAGGAAATACGGTACTGAGAAGCTGACGTCTAACACGCTGGTGAATCATTACGTATGACAAGTATATGGGCGCAAAACTCTATTTCTCTGCTTTCCGGTATCCATCCATCCATCTTCTACAACTCTATCCTCCACATGAGGATTACGGGGGGTGGGATCTGTGCCAATCTCAGCTGACAACAGGCGAAAGGTGGAGACATACCCCGGACAGCTCGCCAGTCCATATTTTTGGAATTTGATGGCAATCAGACCTCCATACTGATGAGGTCAAAACCAATGTGCATCAAGTGAGTCAGTCCCAAGGAAAACACCCAACATCTGTTGTGTTGCTGTCAGATGAAGATGTTTCCCAAGCTCGAAGCTAATAATGAAAGTGAGTCAATGCACAATAGACTCTGAGAGTGACGATACCTCTTTTGTTGAGATGTTGGAGGGGCAAACGGGATTTTTACTGGTTGCAGTCTGCAATTAATGTAGAATGTTAAACATGCTAATTCAGCACTGAATGTATATCAAGGAGGTTTGTTTACATTTTCAAGCAGTTCTTTCTCTGTGGCATCAATTCATTTTAAGTGTTAAGCCTCTGGGAAACTTGATAGCACAGGGCCTTCATCGTAATTAGCATGCATTCAGGCTTTGAAAGTGAAACTGAACTCTTTTCCTGATTGGAGTGGCTTCCCAAACTGCCAATGAAAGGAGAAGATCTTTGGAGGTTTAGCTCATGCTTGAGAGCGTTTCTACATGCAGCTGTTGTTTTCCGAGGGAGATGAACACTGGCCTTGATAATGATTTGTCTGGGTTTGTCAGTTTGTGTAGAAGAAAACTTGTACAAGCTCAATAGGAAGTACACAGACATCACAATACAAGGCAGCTGTCCACGTCAAAGTAAGACAAAGGTAGTTGTGGATGATTATGAGATGGTACTGCAGGCAGAACAAGTTCTAGATAAATAAGCATACTACCATGCTTATTTTATCATCAGGCCATTCGTCTTGCCTTTTAAATAAATTCAATCAGTCCTTTTGATATTACACCATTCTGTCATGGTAGTGTCATACAGTCACATTGCACCTCAACAAGATTAGTGTGGAAAAAAACAACAATGGTTTAATTGTTTGGTAAGTGTGTGATATTGCACTTAAAATAAAGAAGAGGGTTCTAAGAATGTTAGTGATTTGAGATAAAGCGACTGAAATTGTCGTTAAGTCACATGACACTTTACACAAGTAAATTGTGGCACTTGTTGCGATTGTTTTATCATTTATTTTATGTATTCACTTATTAGATATTTGATATTTGAGAGAATACAAAGAAACTGATGTTACTGCTATAAAGCTGACAATGGTTAGGATGTGGTGGAACAATGCAAACCACAGCAAATCTTCTTTGTACATACCACAAACTGGCCCACCAGTATTTCAGCCGTTGAAGATGTTTTCTGACAGTGTCTCCACTTTGCTGCAGACACGCCCTTAATACTGTCTTTGGGACACTTGAGTAAATATATCAGCAAAAAGCAGCTTATTTTTGTTAATGAAATTACCGTTTGTTGAGTGTCCCATTTCGAAAGGGTAGATTTTAACCAATACCTCATGTAACCTCATTAGTTTTTGAGTAATCCTGCTAAAAGACAACACCTAAAACACAATGTTTTCAGTTATGATGTATCTTTACTTTAGTGACAAATAACAGGAATGAGCTAAATGTAATGGAAGATGAACTAATTATCTCTCTGAATGAGATATAAGATACAGTATAAGTAGGCTCTGGTCTGCTTATTACACGTACTGACCTTTTTAAACTGAGTGGACGCAACTTAATAAATAGATTATTAGTAGTGACAACATTTATTTATTTAATTTAATTTATTAATGGGCATTTCAGTTACTGGACAACCTTATCATTTGATCCAAACCAAATTACAAGTGACATACTCAGCTTGAAGTTAAGTGTCTTACTGAGGGACAATGTCCATGTTAATTGAAGTACTGTAGTCAAACTCTCTGTGCACCAACACCTGGGTGAGAAAACACCAAAGAAACCAAATGCTGCAACATCTGGTAAACTTCTGTACCAGGCACAAACACTAAAACTTCTTCTTAGTGATAAACTGGTAAAGTGGCAGACAGACAAGTGCTGAAATCAACAGATTCCTACTCTGCCTAACCCAACTTTTTCTTTTTCTTTTTCTTTGTCCAAAAGAACCAAACCACAATTACTTTTGGAAACCGTTACTGCGTGCCACTGTGGTGCCAGTTCATTTTTGGAACAAACAATGAAAGTTTTGTGCTTGTATTGAGACTTTGTGTGTTGCTGTCTTGAAAATGTGCGTATGGTTTCTGCTTATGAATCTGATGCCTGAGAAAAGACTCGTAAGGGGCGAAGTGAGTGCGAGGCCTTGAACTCCTGTTTCCTTCTTCAAAACTGGGGCCTGTTTTCCCAAAAGCAGGCAGCACAGAGATCACCTCTGTTCACTGGCTCATAATGGAACAAATGTTGTGTTTAGTCCTGAAATGCCTGTGGAAAAGCACCCCTGCCCTATGAAGTCACAGAGGAAGCCATGTTCTGTTCCCAGTGCAGCTAAAGACTCTTTATTTCTCTTTCTCTACTTTGCATGTTCTTTCAACTTTTCCTCTTGTGTTGAGTTTAATTGTATGTACAGTGTATCAGTCACTCTGTGAAGTGTATCTTGGCGCAATAATTGATCATGAAAATGATAGTCAACTAATACCTCCTTCCTACTGTAAAGAAAACAGGTTTTTTATCATCTTTGGCTCCTAATGGCATCAGTGGTTCCCACTAAAGATCTGAGTAAACATGTTAATTTCTTTCCTCATCTCATGCAACGCTACACATCACTTTAGTTTTCTGGCAGTTGAAATGGTTGTTAGCCTAGCCATTATTCATGAATGTTTTTACCATATGTTATTTTTTTCCATCTTGGGACTGCACTTCAATTTATTATTTCATCAATCAGATCAGTTGTATGATTGATTGAGAGTGTAACTAAGTGCTGTTCATACACATTTAACACAGACATCATGGACAATGCTATTTGCAAATACAACCCTTTATCTTCAAAACACATTTGTTTTCCAACATAAATCTGAAGCCAAGGCGGTGGTAACAGCGTCTGCAAAACACAGCCTCATGTTCAGAGCGGCCAACTGAATGTTTGAGGGGAACCGAGGCTTTACAAACGTTTCACAAAACAGAACAATAGCGGAGAATGAATATGAATTCAAAAGCTACTACCAAAAAACACAAAACTTTCAAGTACTTAAAGACATTTACCGTTAAGTGTATTGTATTTCAATTTTGTAATGTACTCATTTTATCAATTTGTCATTTATTACAAAGCCATTACTTAACACTAACTATGTGTACAAAGGGTGCTTTAAGACCTAGAGTAAAAGCACCGTTCGAAAATCATGGAACTATAAAAACGAAGATGCAAAACTGGCAGTTTCGTTAATAATCTCAAGCTTTAATTAAGGCAACAATACACTGGACAAAAGTCAAACTTGATGAAAACATTCTCCTGACCATCGACCTTGTCAGGGAAGTTCCGTAATACCTGACACTGAACTGCGTCTCTCTGAGATCACAGCAAGAAAAAGCTGCCTAATTATGATGGGCTAACTAATTTGGGGCATTATAGAAAACTGAATTAGAGCCCACAAACATGGATTTTCCACAGGAGCAGCCGAGTGATGATGGTTTGTTCTCGGGAGACATTTTCAAGGTGTTTCAAAGATGTGTACATATCTTCTGCCTTGTCATTAACCCTGTGCTTCTTCATCAAAGAGACACTGAACTGGTATAATTTCTAACACTGGCGCAAGTAACACGACGACAGACAAGCTTTAAAATTGTACTTGGCAGAAAACAGCAGAGGCTGACATCTGGTCTTGTTCTGTAGTTATGTGAATCAAACATCTGGAGGCTCCAGTTGCTACTGTTGTGATGTTGACAAATGGGTCACAGTCTTCTCCTCGACACAAATCTGCAGAGCAGATAAGTGGGTCAGCTTCACAAACGTTGACATGCTTGAAACTTGTTCCCTTTTGTTATTTGCTTGGCTAGGAAACGAAAAGAGCAGATGTGATCGAAAGAAAAAGGAAATGAACAGTCATTTTTCAGTTGAAATTCTGGTTGAGGCAAAAAAGGCTTCATGAGACAAAATACAAACCTTTATTCTAATTCTACTAAGGTGGGGTTTGTCATCTTGGGCAAATAAACCAGGTCAACTAAGTGCATTTGGTTCGAAAATGCAACCTGACATCAGAGCTGGAAACTGGCTACTTGGATGAATACTTAATTTATGAGCATTTCTTTGTTCCAGGGAGGGACGGCCAGCCAGCAGACATGGGACTGCCTCAGTCTCAGTTTACTGGATGCTGCTGCTGGGATGCAAAATGTGCAGTTTAAATCTTTTTGGGCTGTAAAATGATGCCAGCGTCATTGTTTCCACAAGTCAGGTTGTGTGGTTTTCCATGTTTACAGGATGAACAACAGTGATGCAGTTTCCCCAACAAATGTTCACTGATGGTTTTTACTTTCTTCATCCTTGTAGAGAATCCATACAAAAATACCATCTCAGCATTTTCTGTCTCGGTGATACTGATTTCATGGCTTTGTGGAGGTTGAACGAGCAGCTTCAGGTCTCCTTGTATTTCTTCATGCACTGTCATACTGTGTGATGGATAAGTCTTGTTGGTTGTGGAGCTGCGTGAGTTCTTCATTTCATTTTCAGTGTCACGTCGTCATCAGTCTCATAAAAGAAACCCCTGCTCTGACTCTTCACCTTTCACCGTTAGTAGTACTTTCTGCAAACACAGAAACTAACAATACAGAAGAGATGATACACTTTTTATACATGTCATTGTGGATGCAGATTCGTGCTGACATGGAGCTGAAACACTTTTTTGTTTTCATCTGTAAATGCTGTACTCAAATGAAAACGTAGTAATATGGATGTAGCCTCCGTTTCTAGTTAGGAAATGCTGTCTAATGGTGAGATGAAGTGGCGGAAATATTGAAGTACACTGGTACAGAATTGGCCTGAACAACAGGGAAGGATTATTTTGCAGGGTAACAAACAGTACACACTGAGGGTAAGGGAACTTTATGGGGACAGAGCTTAGAAATACATTTAGAAATGTTCTGAGGGACTTCTGCACTCCACCATGCTGCCACCTTGTGGTAATATATACTACTAATGAGGTGCAACAATAATAAGTGCTGCTGCCTGCAATCACTAGTAAAACATTGTTCAGTTTTGTATTTAAAAAAAATATTTTTATTCATTATCACAGATTCCCCTGTAAAATAGTTACATATACTGTATATAAGCTTATATTGCAACCCACTGGTTTCCTGCTTTAAACTGAATTCCAATTGGTACGACCATATGATCATGGTTCCTGAAACCATGTCCTGTTTCAGAAACCTGATCAAGTCTCTTCATCAAGAAGACACTGATAGACACATAAACCTAGATATATATAAAATGTGGAAGCAGTGTTTTGGTTTGCAGGGTAAAGCTAATCAGGAAGCGAGGATATGTTAAATGGCCACTAGGGGGGGGAACTCTCTTGGTTGCAGTAAACATTTTCCTGAGGAGTTAAAGGTCTCATTCGCTAGTTTAAGGTCTTTTAAATCTTTTAAATTTTGAAAAGGATGTTCCTGTTTAGTGGAAAAAAGGCGATAAATTAGGGCATATATGAGTGTGTTGCAGGTCACGCGTCTGAACTTTCAACATCAATATGAAGCCGGTCAGGTCGTAGGTCTGGGCGCTTCAAAACGTGTCTTTCTGAAGATCAGATTCACGGATGACGTCACAACCAGTTTTTGGATAGGACTTATGACCTATGTGACATAAAAACAAAGAGTTTATGTTTTGGCTAATTTTCTGCCATGTTCATCATCATCATCATCATCATCATCATCATCACCACGTTATGTGGTCAGACTAAAATTAAGACTATGAAGGCACTGGTAGTGATTTACTGACCACTGCAGTAATGCTGATAATAAACTGATTCGCAGCTCTTATTTTCCTTGTCCGGTGATCAAATTAAGAAGCGAAACGAACTATCACAAGACTCGACTTCGTTGCGTCAGATAATAGTTAGTCGAGAAACTGTGAAACTGCGATGTGGTTGGGTTGAGGACACGTCGCCCTGCAGTAATCAAATAAACTATAATATTATTATAATCATGTGTTCAAGTGGATAAGTAACCGTGTTTTTCATATTTCATGCATTGGAGGAATTTAAGTGGATTTATTCACATCATGTGTGTTCACCAATCGCATTCAGTCATCAAACAACTCCTCGATTGTATTAAATATCCGGGATCGGGGCGATTTGACAGCAGCAGGGTTTTCCTGTAAAAGTTGTCACTGCATGTCAGCCTCCATGTTCTGTGGTTTCTCTTTGTTTTCCATTCATAGCTTTGAGCCTTTAACTAGACACTGCCTGCTCATCTTGAAACTGTCCAAGTGCTGGACGTTCTCCAGTAGGTTTGTCGAATTCACTTTGTCACATTTTGTGACATGACGGGGGGGGGGACGGCGAGGCCTCACTAAACTTTCTTTCGAAAAAAACGTTGCCACAAAGAGGCACAATGCCTCATTGTGGAAGCTGAATGTGCCTGATTGTGTTCGCTGGAGAATCTGGAAGGAAGAAGGAGGGGAAGCAGGACACATGTGATGTTTGAAGTCAACCTGATTGTGATTAAGGCAAAAATTAAATCTATTTTTCCCCACACAGTTAGTAGGATGCAGTTGGCTGTAGCGGGGTGGCAATTTGTGTATATGATGATGAGATTAGAGGGAGATGGTGTGGGGTGATCATGTGTATCATGATGTTACTGAATGTGTGAGCTTTATCGCACACAAACCCTCTTAACCTTGAACCTGATGCATCATGTGACCTCTGTGCTAAAGTGTGTGTACATGCCTGTATGTGTGTGTCTGTTGGTCACTAGTTTTATTTGTTCAGCTTTCAGTTTTTTGCTTGTCTTCTCTCCAGTGTTTTCATGCTGCCTTCAGGAAGCAGCTTTCAGGATGGCCTGATGGGTTTCCTGGCAGGACCCCCCCCCCCCCCCCCACCTTTTCTATTGGGAGACAATGGGGGGTCTCCCAAAGGGCATGTATGTGTGTGTGTGGTGATAAGGGGGATTTATTGGGGGAGTAGTATGCTTCCCCTCAGGAAACTGCAGATTTATCCCAGTAGCAGCGAGGCCCTCCTGTGTCTGTGCATGTGTACACTTGAATTTTGCGTCGATTAGACCAAAATGTTCTCAGACATGAAAGAAACATTTTCTTTGTCTCCAAGACTAATGAGGTTTTGGCAAGTGGACGTCTGTATTCCAACAATGGTTAGGACCAAAATACGTTTTTTTTTTCATTTCATTATTTATTCTGTACACTAAAAAATAATATCAGCCAATTTGGTTTTATATTGTTTTTATCTTGTGTTTTGTATGTTTGTTGTTTTATTCAAAAATGTCTATCACGCTGAATCAAAAATATTAGTATAATAATAGTACTATGACATGATTACATTCACTGATTTGCCCAATAAGATTTGAACAGTTGAAGAAAAATATTGGTAACAGTTTAACTGAGGCCTGGGAATTAAAACAGGGAAGGTTGTGTGTGTATGTGGACATGCTGTGAATGACTGTAGGAGGTCTGGGTTTGTTTCTGTTTCTGTGTGTCCAGTTTTCTGAATGGGCTTTTTTCTCATGTAAAGTGGTCAGAAAGTTGTTGACAGTGTGAGAGGATGTCAACTTTCACACTGCCCGTTTCTCCTTCTCTGGTTTGTTTGTCTTCTTGTGAAAAGGGTGGTGTTGGGAATGAGCTCACGGTTTCAAAACAAGGCTCCATGGAGTGGGACAACTCCTTGTCCTCGTCGTTTCTAATATCACATCATTGACTCCGCTCTGTGATTCCAGCGTGCTCGTCAAATGTTCCTACTGAAGGGAAGAAAAACTGAATCAATGACCAGTTATTCTGTTTGATATCTTTAGGGAAATACTTTTGGTCACTGAAATTCCATTCCTGATTAGTTCTAACTCCACAGGTCTTAGTCAAGCTCATTAAATCTTAGATGACAAAGAAAACATATATGAACAATACAATGTACTTACTGTATGCTATAGCAAGTACCAAACCAGTATTTAAATATTGTGTATAAAGTAATCTCAGATGACCCAAAGATTGGATTCCCTGCGTTCAGTTTTCTCTACCACTATCATCTTTAGTTCATCTTTAGTCTAATTTACATCATTTTTTGCATTTGATTCCTTTCCAGTAAAGCTTTGTTCATTTCTCAGAACAGGGAACACAGTGACGATACATCTAACAGGGCAGGAAACACGAGAGTTGTGTGTGCGTCAAAAGTCCTGATTAGCCACACCCACGGTTCCATTATCACCAGGACTGTTGTGTTATAAAGACACATCAAAGTTCACTTCCACGCTTAAATAAGTGTGTCCAAAAGGGTCGATTAATTAGTGGTTTTTCTTGTAGTCACAATTACCTCTGAACTATTACCATTATTAATACAAAACAAAAATAGGGACGACAGCTACTCCTATAATTCACTGCATTTGACAAGTTAGCAAACATGACTTATCACATGGAGAGCCTCATATTGTAGTGCAGTCATTTTACCGATTTTTAATTCTTCAGAGACATCACAACCACAATGGAATTTATTTCTAATGTTAAATGAAATGTATGTGAAGAGAAGTATAAACGCACAGTCAGTGGTTATATGTTGTTTTTAAACCACATGCCATGAAAATACATAATTGAATAATAATATAATGATAAACTTTAACTTAACTTTTATAAAAAAATAAACTTTTATATAGTCCTTTTCTTACCAATGTTACAAAGTGCTTAACATTCAGAATCAAGTAGGCTAAATTAAACCAAACAAGCTGCTGATTAAAAGTACATTAAGACTTTTTTTTTTTATGACACTGCTCTGGTTTAATCTGCCATCAGGTTGTTGATAACTGCTCTGAGTAGCCTCCCACTTTCCAACGTTTAGGGACCAAGTTCAAAGAACTATGATCGTTCCTGTGCAGTGTGGACACATGCGCAAAAAAGGGTATTTTCCCCAACATTTCTATAGAGGTACAAAAAAGGACCTCTGCTGCAAAAGCCCCTATTATGAAACACTCCAGTTTGTGAACGTGTGTTTGTATGAGTGAGTGAGACATTCAGCTGGTCGGGACTTGGGGTGTAGAGAGAAGGAATGCGGTGTCTCACTTCAGTCTGTAATTTGCTGCCTGTCATCAAATCAGAGAGAAAAACAGCGGCTTTTGAGAGGATCTCTGTGTGTGTGTGTGTGTGTGTGTGTGTGTGTGTTACTTCTTTAGAAACTTTTCTGGCTTAAACACTGACCTTGTCAGCACCAGTAGTCCTCATGGAGTCCTAATGAGGCCAAACCTTATGTCTGTGGCACTATTTAAGTTTAGGGCTAATATTTGAATTGTGGTTATTTAAAGGTTAGAGTTAGGCCTTAAGTGGTATGTTTAAGGTTCGGAATAACACTTAGTTTATCTGTGTGTGTGTGTGTGTGTGGAGAGTGAGAGATGAGAGTCATATGAGGAGAGGAGAAATGACAGTCATGTGATGAGAGGGGAGGAAATGTGGAGGGGAGCTGATGAAGACAAAAGGAAAGAGAAGTGAAGAGTTGAAGAAAGAGGAATGAAAGAGAATGGTGTTGGCAGGAGAAGAAGAGCAGAGCAGGGTGTGTGTGTGTGTGTGTGTGTGGGGGGGGGGGGATCGATGTGCTGTCAGTTACTGTTGGTTTACCAGTTAACTGAGTATGATTACATTTTCTCTTTTTTATACCGTGTGTCTCTTGCATTTGTATTGTTTCTTTAACACTGTTGCTGACCACAGACAAAGTGAATTTATGATGCCATTTTAATGAAATAATGCTGTAGATACCATCAGTCTAGAGCGGATAAACCAGAAATCCATCACTGAGAACAGTCAGCATACTTCCCATACCATGAACTTTGAAGAACAGGAGGCTTTGCTGTGAGACAGTGCCCTCTGTTTCCAGTGTTGTTGTGTAGTACTGTCTGTATACTGAAACGCACATCCTGTCTTATTAAATGTGGAATGTGGCATTTAGTACCGCCTTTACAAATGGTGCCAAAATTCAGTTTCATAAAAGACAGAAAAATGAATAGTGGGGGGAAAAAAAGCTGACTCTGTGACTGCGGTTCTGTCTGTTGACACCCAGGTGGCCGTATCAACACTGGAGAACTAGATAAGGTTTTTTTATTTTTTGTTTGCTTCGTAAAACGTAAAAGATGCTGTTTATTGTTAACCGACATTGAGAAACAAAGAAAGCAGAACAGAACAGAACTTTTCCAATAATAAAAAAGGGCTGAAACTGATTAGCAAAACAGTTGGTGATTAGATTATCAGTTATTGACCATTAAGAGTTCTCTTCCCAGGAACACAGGTTTTTTAGAATATAATTTCTTCTGTTTTTTCATAACATGTTGTGACTGTGAAAAATCTGCCTTAAATTCTGTAACTTGTTCTGCTGAAACCTCAAATTGAAAGGATTTCCTGCAGGTTTTCTTTGGATATTATGTTAACAAAGTAAGTATGGCTAGTGGGGTCACAGTGACCTTGGTCTATGACCAGCAACAAATTTTAATCAGTTCTCACAGGAACATCTTTTCCTTATTTGAAGAAAATCAACCAATCTTGAGAAACAAGGATGGGACAGAAGGACAATCCCATGGCCTCTGGCTGTCACCAGGCACACAGGCATAAAAAGGCACATTTGTGTGTCTCTGTTTGATGGCACAGTGAAGGAGAAACAAGAGATGGGGTGAGAGAGAAGGGAATGATAAGCAGGAAAAGGTCTGGTCAAAGAGTCAAAGCACTGACATGGTATGAGGTGTATGCAATGAAAGTTTTCATCCTAACACTTTTGCCTTGGCGTCACCCCAACTTTACATAGTTAAAAAAAATATTTTAACTTCAACATCTCAACAACTGCATGTTTCCTGAAGTGCCCCATAAACACACTACCGGCGACCTGTGTGTGTGGTTATGAGCTCTGGTTTGCTTGTTTTCATACTAAAATTAAAACTCAAACTGCTCCTCTCTGATTTCGACCAATGTAAACCACTCTAGTCAGTTCACATCCTTAACGATAGTTGTGCCCTTGTGTGACCGCCTGGTGTGTGATTAGTCCAGATGCTGCTGCACCACGTTTACTGTGGTCTGACCTGAGGGAAGCTGCTGACACAAACACTGAGCAGCAACAGAGCAGCAACTGATAACAGCAGAGCAGGAACATTGTTTTCAGTTAGAGATGACTTCTTTTTTTTTTTTTTGCAAATTAATTAATTAATCAATTGTCCCTACCATCCCATAATATAATTTGTGCTAATTGGTATTCTGTCTGGCTGAATGCCTATGGTCTTTGACAATCATCTGTCTGTCAGCTGGAGACTGAGATGACAGATAATCTGAATGTGTGTGTGCGTCTGTGGGTTATCAGTAGTGAGTCAGTCATAAGGGCGACCAGCGTGTTGCAGCAGCATGTGTCACTGAAGGAATGTGCCTGAGGCTGCTGAAAATCTGTGCGAGAGTTAGGCACAGAATGAATGATTGCATGTATCTAGGGTATAAAGTGCATGTGTGTGTGTGGAGGAGGTGGGTTCAGGTTACTTTATCTGCGACTGTATATTTTCATGTTTCAAAGACTAAGTGGAGCGTTTTTGTGTAACATACACAGCTGTTAGGGCTGAACCAGAAGAAGTGCCATACATACATACGCACACACACACACACACACACTGGCTTTTTAACAACCCACAAAGACAAAAATCTCTATAATTTTCTTCGTAAAGTCACACACCTGTGATTGTGAAGTCTGTCGCAGTGCAGGTAGAGGTTCACCCCTACTGTCACACTTCACACTGATGTCTTCACATTGAGAGGACACACGATTTGGTGATGCTGGTTGAGATCCAGTAACTGCGAGGAACATGTAAAATGATGTATGTGTATCATTTTCATATTCAAACCGTTCTCTCCATCGCTTTTTGCATCTGTTAAACCACTTTATTTCAGTTCAGTCTCCCCCTCGATGCTGTTCTTGTGTTGTGTTTGCAGTGTTTTAAATGATCTCTTCCTCTGTCTCTCTTACAGGGCTACATGGAGCACTGAGGAGGGAACCGGCGTGAAATCCATCTGCATGAGTCCTTCACTGAGTAGCTGAGAGGTAACCTGAACAAAGCACAAGTTGTTTGCATTTTCGTTATTAATAATATTTCTTGTGATTGCAATACTCTAACCAAATGTCCCGTGGTTCATGCAGTGCTTCATTTTGTTGAAATCATGGTCTCTATGACTCTGTGGTTAAAAAAAAAATCATTCATACTTCAGCACAACAGATGTTTTCTTTTGACATTCTTGATGTGAGAGCACACGTGTTGTCATGGAGATCATATGGGGACATAATGCAATTTAAATGCCTCTTATTCAAGAGCATTTATTTTTCTCAGTAACTGGTTACTATTTACTTCAGTAACTGGTTACTATTTCCTTCATGCAAAGGTTTTCATCTCATGTCAGGGACACTTACTAACTGGTTGTTTTTTTTCCTGCTGTAGAGGAAGTGATTTTAGTTTCCTATTTGGAACAAGACAAAGTTATTAACAGGAGCATATTGCATAATGTTGTTAATGAAGCAGTCTTGAGGTGTAGGTTAATGACCAGCTCTTTGTTTTTGAATGTTTTTCTTGGATATTTCCTATGACTGTTATTTTTGCATTTAGTGTACACACACGCTCTTGAATGCACACATACACACACACTCATTCTTAGGAATGAATTATGTTTCACTCAACATCCATCAACACCTCTGAGGAGGAAAAGCAAACACATGATCCTTTTAACAAAACCTCTTTATCTCTGAAAGAAGGCAATTCACCTTCTTTTGAATTGAGTCATGGGTTGTCACAAGTGCTAACAGGCCACAAGAAAGCACACACACTTCTTCAGCCCGTTCTGCCTTTTGTAGCAAGTTAACAACTCCTGTTAAGATGCAATGAGAGGTGGAGCCACTTTCGAGGTTGTGTAAATCTGTCTCCTATTAACAAAATATGCTGATGTGGAGCACATGATGTTCATACTTTAAAAAAAAGTTATATGTCACCTAAAAGCCTGCATACTGTACATATCAAAATATGTATAAATATCAAAAGAGTTTTTATCCAATATTCCTATTAGATTTCAATCAAGTGCCATGCGATTCCTTCGATGCTCCAACCAGACTTGGATGGATTTGATGCATCTGTATGATACATACAGATGCATCAAATCCATTGAGGGAATGAGCCTGCATTCCTCAGCAACCGCCCCAGCATCAGCCATCAGTTTAAACATATGTCTTCATTCCAGAAATGTCTGTAAAAGCTGTCATGCCCTTTCACTGCTAATGGCTTCTCCAAGCAGGAATCAGTACAGTGTACGGACTCTCCCTTACAGCTCATTCAAATCAGAAATACGTAAATATGTGGGCAATTCTAGTTCTTTGAGAGCCATGTCATAACAATGTATTCCTGTCACTGTGTTTTCTAAAGCCAGGTGCTGATTCAAAGCTGTGCGTGCTAAGAAGTTCCAGTGCTGAAAAATGACTCAGTCGGTGCAAGTTAACCCAAAGCTGCCTGGTAGGAAACCATGAGAAGATTTCTCTCTTTCTGTATTTTCAATTTGTACCCCAACTTTTTACATGTATCTATTTTAAGCAATTAGTGGAGAAGATGACAACAATTTAGGAAACATACATGTAACAAACAAGCAAAGGAACAAAAAGCAATTTAAATGTGAAAATGTCTTATCGGTATTGCAAATACTTCAATGTTCAATAATCAGTTTTATTTATTAGTTGCCAATGGTTTCAGTGTTACCAAGAGATCTGTCTTCTTTCCCTTCAGAGTTGCGCTCTCCATTCATCTACCCCAGTCAGGAAGAGGCTGACCAGCCTGTGTCCTACTCTGTCCAAACACCATATGGTTTCCAGCTGGATCTGGACTTCCTCAAATATGTTGAAGAAATAGAGAGTGGGCACAATCTCCGTCGGGGACCTGTCAACTCCCGCCGCTTGGGCAGAGGGGTCAAACTCTCTCAGAGGAGTACAAGTGTGGGTGGGCGTACCAGTGGCTGGACCTCCACAGAGTCTCTTGCTTCACCGGGCAGTGAAGATGGGAGAGTACCTCCACCTCCACCACCACGCAACCGCCTTGGCTCAGCACCCTGTGAGGGACTTTCTGTCTCTCCTGTAACCCTCCTCACTGTCCCTCCACTGTCTGCTGGAGCCAAAGTGCCACCTCCTCCACCACAGCGCAACCCTAGAGTTGAACGGACTCTCCTGGAAACCAGCCGGCGACTACAGCAGGAACAAACCCACCAGCATCAGAATGGTGGGCGATTCCAGCTCGCAGATCCTCCCAAACAGCTCTTACCCTTCTCATCCACTCAGCCCCTACAGAGTAACTGGACTAAACCCAGTCCTCAGACCTCTGGACACAGCACACCAGCTGCTGGCAATTCAATGACACCGATCCCTCCCAGCCAGCTGCAGACAGTGAGAGAGCAGATGGCTACAGCTTTGAAGCAGCTTAAGGAGATGGAAGAGAGGGTAAAAGGTGTTCCTGCACTGGAGAAAGAGGTAGCCAAGCTCCGTGCTGAGAAAGACATGCTCTTGTTAGCCCTGCAAGAGAAGAAATTAGCCATGGAGGAGGCCCAGAAGAAGCATCAGTCTACAGAGTCATCTACCCAAACCCTGGAGACCCTTCAAACACAAAGTGACCACCGTATTCTCGGCCGTTCACCAAGCTCTCCAGGTCACAAAGGCCTTGGAAAATCTGGTGATCTGAAAAAGTTGTCAGAGAAATTTGAGGTTAAGGAAGAGAAACGTACAGAACCTTCATCAAAACTTTTAGTAAAGGCTCCAGAGAAAGTTTCAGTTATTGAAAAGAAATCAGTGGCTGCTGGGGATGACAAACCAATGGACTCTGTCATTTTCTACCACAGTCAGGGTGTGAAAGATGCTTCTGTTGGCACCAGAGTGAATGTTTGTGACAAATGCACAGGAACAGAGGCCCCTCTGCTTCTTGAGAAGGGGGAACAGGTCACAGTGCAGACAAAAAATGCTGAGGTTTGGGTCATGGAGTCACTGCTTGGACTGACTAGTGAGGCACAACGGGAGATTGACACCTTACAAGACACCATTAAATTCCAGCAGGAGACGATTGTGTCTCTAGAGGATCAGCTAAGTGTAGTTGATAAAGATCTTGGGACGCTGAGAGCCCAGATAGAAGAAAAAACCTGCAAAGTTAAGTTTGAGAGAGGGGTTCTTGCAAAACCAGAGACAGCAGATGCCCAGGTAGAAACTCTGGCCTCTGTGTTAAAGCATGTTGGAGTTTTATGCCAGCAAACGATGACTGATGCATGTGTAGGGGAGAATTTGATGGTAGATCAGATTGAAGAAGGGACCCAGACAGAGGCTTTACAGAAACCAGCAGAACCAGCTCCTGTAGCACTGGTCAGCACTGGGTGTCAATGGGAGAACTTGTTTGGAGAAAAGACTGAAGAGCAGAAAGTTGTAGTGCCAAAAAAGAGACAGTTGACGATTGCAGAGTACAAGGTTTCTCCAGAAGTAGAGGTGGTCAGCACAGCCAATAAGCAAGAAGAAAACCAAGGACATAAGACTGCACCCAGCAACTCCAAGACAGGTTTGGAACTACAGTAATTACTTACTGTTTACATTCCTTTGTGTGAGGCATGTGTTCCTATTGTTTGACTATTGGGCTTCCTTCATGGCAATAGGTATGCTGAAATCAATCATGAAGAGGAAGGATGGGAGTAACCCGGGCGAGAATCGCACCACTGGCAAGAAGAGCCTTCAGTTTGTTGGTATTCTAAATGGAGGGTGGGTAATATGAAACCTACATTTTTATTTTTTACCACAGCGACAGAAAGTCTAGAGGTTCAGAATGTAACTCTGTCCAGGTCACAGATTTGACAAGCAAGAAACAATAGCTTAGTTGTTTTTGGAAAGAGAAGATGGTTAAGTACACATGCAAGAATTCTTGTATGATGTTTGTTACACCTTCCAGGTATGAGTCAACTTCCAGTGAGGAAGAGGAAGAGGATGAGGACGAGGATGAGGAGGAAGAAGATGGGAGTTCCTCTGAAGAAAGTGGAGACGGCGAGTGCTTGGATAGCACAGAGGAGGATGAGGCAGCTCTTGAGGAAGAAACATCTGAGGAGGAGAGAAATGTCAACCTAGACGAGAGTGACACTGATGAGGAAACTCTGAGAACTGCAAGTTATTCACCTGATGCTGTGAAAGAGAAGTAGGCCATTATTTATGACTTGCGTGGCAAAGAGTCATTACCTTTTTTTAAGACAGACACAGACGCACTTAAGGCAGTGACATGTTTTAAGGTAAAACTCCGTACATTTGTGTTTTTTGTCACAGGTTTGAGCTGAGCTCAAAAATGCGTGAAGCTTGCCTCATTCTGAAGAATCACCTGAATGATGACAGTAAATCTCTGAAGAGTAAGGAAGTGGTGCGTTCCTGCATGCTTCTTCAAATAACTATCATTGTGCTTCCTTTACTTCACCACTGGAATAATGGAAAGTAAATGATAGCAATATAATGCCATAAATACTTAATGTTGAATTGATGATAGCTGTGTGACTATGTCTTATTGTTTAAATAATAATAATGAACACTTAGAACTTTGAGAAAAATGCTTAGAAACAAAAAAAAAATAAGATTACAACTTTGCAACCTCACCCTCAGCTCTCCAGCACCCACACTGTGCAGCTCGAGTGGTTTCGAATGTCCAGTGCAAAGATGGCTCAAACCTCACGGGTCTCTGACTACCTGATGGTGTTCTCTGAGGTGTCCTTGGTGCTGCTAGAACATGTAGTCAACATGATTGATGGCAACGGCAACACAGCTCTCCACTACAGTGTCTCCCACTCCAACTTTGGAGTGGTGGGACTGCTGCTAGACACAGGTCAGCGATGAAGAGTCTTCACACAAGAATCATATCATAGTACACAGAAATGGTCTTGACCAAAGTGCGTGACCAAAATCACGGATGGATTCATGAAACAACTGTTTCCATTAATTTGTGTATGTTTGGATCACAATCTGTTCGGATTTTAATTTATGGTAATAGAAAGGAAGTCATTTTATGGTATTTTAATACATTTGGAAAATGCATTAATAAATTACAGTTCAAAAAGTAGTATGAATTTTGATAAAACGTGTGTGTACTTACATATTCTAGTACAGTCAGGCCTACCAAGAGACTGTGGATGAACAGCCACATTTTGGACATTTCCATTGTCATATCAAAACCTCAACTTGTGTTGAGTTACATACTGTGAAAAAACATGACTAGTACTACTCATACTAGTATTGCTAAGAATTAAAAACTGATGATGTTTATGTGGTCAGGTGAGAACTGGACCTTTGTCACTTACTTACAGTAAACAAAGCCTATACTCTACAGGTGTGTGCAGTGTGGATAAGCAGAACAAGGCAGGCTACACAGCCATTATGCTGGCTGCTCTCTCTACTGTGAAGGAAGAGGAGGATATGGCCGTGGTCAAAAAACTCTTCAGTCAGGGCAATGTCAATGCCAAGGCCAGCCAGGCAAGTGAACGTCACAGTTCAAAGTCTCTTCTTTTATACACACATAATGTATCATAATCAGAATGATATTACACTCATGAGATTGGGGTAAACTGATTTTGGCATTACTTAGGTTTTGTTGTTTTGTTTGTTACATGTTTAATTTAATGAGGTGTGTTGGTCATTTCCTGTTTTGTCCTCAAAGTTGCTGTCCAGAGAAATAATTGATTAACAGTTAAATTTGACTGCAGAGCCTGACGCAAAAGTCATTACTGAGAATCTGTTGACTTGTCGTGTTGTCGTGTTGTTGTCTGGCTGATCTAATTTGGATATGTAGTGTAGAGTATGTGCTTGGACATGGTGCCTGACAGGATTCATACCTAGTCATAGGACTTAATGACTTAATTTATTACATCACAAATCAAATTACTGTCACTGGTTATTAAAAAAAAAAACCACTGGGCATGCAATGCTTGTTTAGAGACAGGATTTTAAGTAATAGAAGGTATAATATATAATTTATTAAGTCTAACAATTACCATTTGGAGGAAGCAGGAGTAGGCTTGTGACATAAAGATGAAAAGTTAAATTAAGTGCCTAGGGTGAACTGGCCTGGGTAAATGAATGAATAGGAAAGCACTGCGGTCAGTACTTTTCCAGGAAAACCACTCAGTAAAGCACATTTTACAGTAAAGGTGTATATGTACATATGGGCCCCATCATGCACCCAGGACAAAACGGTGCAAACACAGCACAGCAGTCATTGCTAGTTTTCAACTGGTGCAGTTGTCATTTTCATGCAAAGCACACAATATTGTGAAGGTAGCAAAGGCACTTGTTCTCATCAGTGCATTGGTGGGTGTATGTTGGTCTTATAATTAGGTATTGTCAGGTGCAATGTTGGCGCATTGCTATCTTGAGGAAACAGAAAGCCACTGCACCATTGACCAACAAAAACCTGGTCTAAAGTCATACATAGACAGATTCATGCTTCGCATACACTCAGATAAGTAGAGGGTGGAGATAGAGGGTCCACCAGGGAAGAACCATATGCGCATTAGCGTAAGGGGTGCTGCCTGCTGGGACTGCAACCTAAAGCAGAAAAAAAACAGGCACATCCTTCATCCTCAATGGTGAGATTACAGAACTCATATCTGCTACTGTAGTTCTGTCTCTTCCTCCCCTCCATGACTGAACTGTGATTCAGCTGAGAATCGAAATACTCACATATTAATGCCGATGTTATATGTCCTCTTACATGTGAAACAACAATCATTTGAATCACAGCTGCACATCATGTGAGACCTGTCTCATTACCATCGACTTCGGGCGCTTGTTCTTAACTCAACAAACAAGTTCCTTAAATGTATCCTTTTAAACACTGATTTTCATCTTTTTTTTTGGAAAAAAATTGCATTTATCAAAGCAAAATAATCACTGCCATTTTTTTTTAACCAGCAATGCGCCAGTCACAGGCACACCTGAAACTCTAATTGGCTTGATTGATGTTATGCCCAAAACACACCGACAAATAATTCACATTCACTTTAGACAATGCGCTGTAGATCATCTAAGGAGGGCCCCTAAAGTAGGACAGTGCTGAAAAAGAGAATCATGTTTGCTCAAACAGTCTAAAAATAAGGAACAGAGTAGAACAACAGGACTGATGTCAAAAGATTACTGGTGTTGGAAGACTGTCATATGAGATGTACATGACATTTTCTCATTACTTCTATCCAGTGAAACAGCATTTGAAAAATATGTTCTAAGAGGAAATATGTTTATTCTTTACTTCCTTTACAGGCGGGCCAGACAGCATTGATGCTAGCCGTGAGCCATGGTCGCCAGGAGATGGTGCGGGCACTGCTCGAGTGTGGTGCCGATGTTAACGTGCAGGACGACGAGGGCTCCACAGCTCTGATGTGTGCCAGTGAACATGGTCGAGCTGAGATTGTCAAACTGCTCCTGGAACAGCCTAGCTGTGACATATCTATTGTGGATAATGTAAGCTATTTATATTTTAGCATGTAGATAAAGCTGCCGTTGCGATAAACCTCTAGTGACCTTTTTTGTCGGGGGCAAAAAAAAGAAGGAAAAAAAACCACCATCTGCTCGACCTGACTGCTGAAAACGTCTGAGCATTTTCTCATCTGGGATTCAGCTAAATTTGAGCTCAGGAAATGGCTCCTCATGGGAAACTTATCTGTGCACTCTCCTCGACACCTCTGTCTCGCCTTCTTTTAAGGTCTTGGAAGTGGGAAAGATAGGCTACAGGCTAAAGAGTCAATCGTTTTCATCTGTCTCCTGTTCAAATCAGCACTGTTTACAGGAAATCCAGCCATTGGTCTACCCTACAAGCCCCCGAGGAGTGAATTAAAAACAGCTCTTCTGTTCACAGCCAGACTTACAGATTTGAGACACAGTGTCCTGCAAGCTCTTGCTCTGACATACAGTACATTACCACATGGCTCATGCACAAGGCAACAGCAATTAGGTTAAACAGAAGATGCGTCTATATGTACAATGCCCCACAAACTTAAGCCTTCACAGTGAATTTCCTGTAACGAAACTCCTCTCATTTCCTCTCAACTGCTTTTTAATCTGCGTAGCTGTGCATATAAACTGATTTTACAGTGGAGTGGTTTGAATGCTTGAAGAGAGGCCAGACAGACAAATATTTGTCGAGCATTCACATCTGTAGTAGAATAAGCTGGGCATTTGGCACAGGCAGCTATCCTGGATAGCGTTTCATTTCAGCACAGCTGGACCCAGAGGGGGTGGCAAAATATTTGGAAAAGTCTGCACCTCCTGTGCTACTAAAACTAAGAACAGCACGACAACATGTGACTGTAAAGCACAGTAAATATACACTTGATACAGGCCTGTAAGAATTCTTCAAACATTTTGGTATTAATGGTAATAAAACTATCTGCACCAAATTTGGTAGAGGGATAGGACATGGGCCAATGAAGACACTATTAAACATTAGTCTCAGAAAGTGATGTATGAGTCATGTGCATTTGATATAAATTCAAATTAAGGTAAAAAGAAGTGGTTCCAAACCTGAAGCTTTTTTTTAGTTTACCTTAATTTTAGTCTGTGAAATTCAGTGTGAAGGCTCAACTCTGAAAGCTTTGGCAGTGTAACAGTTAGTTACATGGACGTGAAGACTTTAACTAAATTAAATAAAGGAATTTTTAATTTAATAGGCTTTGCATGAAGATATTATCAATAAAAGCAAGAGCATGTTGATATAATATTGGATATTTGGTTAGAAACTGACTTGGGTCAGAAAGGTAACAACCGTGTCCAATGTGGCTCACATGTCCCATCTCTCATTCTCTGTTCTAGCTGGAAACTCAGTCTCATGTTTTAAGAGTCAGTGAACCCACTCTGCCTATCTGATTGTCCCTCTCTGTCTCTCTCTCTATGTCTCTCTCTTTCTGCAGGATGGCAGCAACGCTCTGTCCATCGCACTTGAGGCATCTCACAATGACACAGCTGTGCTCCTTTACGCCCATTTGAACTATGCCAAGACCCAGCCTGCTCTGGTGAGTCCAGCCTCCCAATGACCTCCACCCTCATGAGGACTGAGACACAGGAATTTAATTTGGGTAAAAAAATACTTGTATCTAATTTGGGTCAGGAAAAGTATTATAGCATAAACTTATCCTATTATTGATGTTATCTTGGACTATATTATGAAACTGACAGAGTCTCTTATGTTGTAGGGCTGGTCAGTTCCTATGCAGTGCTGTTTTTACTCTGAATAAACCAAGAGACAAGAATAAATGGCCACATCTACAGTCTAACATTTCAGCCGATGTTGTTTCCTTTGTTGCATGCCACACTCACAGCATAACTGTTCAGTGAGCTATGTCTCTTGTATTTAAAGTAAGTCAAATCAGTTCCAGGGCATCTCTCCAAGCTTGAGTTTGGGTGTGGGCAGCACTGACTGAATGTGCTCTACTGCCTCCTGTAGCTGTCTTGAATGGGTCCTCACCTTAGGCACATTGTTAATATGTTAATACTAAAATCATTTTTAGTGCTCAGTAATGTCCCACTGTCTGTTCTTCATTTCCACATTTAGCACTTCATCCCCAGTTGTTGAAAAGTGGTTAATTAATAAAAAAAAATGAATTGCTCACTTTAACAGTTACACCAGTTCAGTGTAATACAATCCAATACATGTGTGTATATATATATATATATATATATATATATATATATATATATATATATATATATATATATATACACATACATACATATATATATATGTATATATATATATATATATATATATATATATATATATACACATATATACACACATATACATATACATATATATATACACATACATACATCACCTTTAACCCTCTTATGACCATCATGATATTCAGGCTACCCGGATTCATTTAGATTTTATGGCTGTAGAATTGTTAAAACATGTTCACTGAGTGAGTACTTCTGCTCCTTTCTCCAAGATAACTTTCACTTTCAATATATGGCAGTCTGGCCTTTAGGAATTATGGTACTGAGAAGCTGACGTCAAAAACCTGTGACGTGTTGTTGAATCTGGTCTGTGATTCCTGAGAGCTACACAAGTATATTGGTGCAAAGCTGTATTTCTACCGCTTTATCCTCCAAATGAAGGTCATGCAGGGTGCTGTGCCAATCTCAGCTGACATAGGGCAAAAGGCAGGGTACATCCTGGACAGATCGTCAGTCTACAGTTTTTGAATATTTTAGCTATCACAAAAGGTCTAGGAGTTACGCCAAATCCTGTCAACAACGATGTGATGGTGACAGATGGGTTAAAGGTGATTTATGCAACAGTGACCTTTAGTGTCCAAATTAAATATCCACTGACCAAGTGAAAGAGAGCGGGAGAATGTTGCGAACCTTGGCTGACATTAACTGTTTTGCTTCCCTGTCTGGGAGAAAATGATCCACTCTGGAATGTCTGCCTACAACGTCCTCTCTACTTTCAGCTGTCTAAATTTGAATACGTCTCCACTGCAGACCCTCATTTTGCTTCTACTTGGGTTGAGACATTTTTGAGAGGGGTTAAAGGGAATTTTAAGGTCTGGTAACATTCAGCAGCATTTCCAACGCGTCTGTCTGTCTGTGTCTGATGAAGTGCTATTAACTGTGTTTTTGGGTGGGCAGTGGTGGGTGGTGCAACAGACCAAAACATTTTATTAATTTATTTATTTTTTGAACAGTGGCAGCTCCATTGTTGTCAGTGGAGACAGAATTTAGGGCCTGAACACTCACACAGTGGTGTGAGGACATATTGGAATTCTTGGAATATTTATTTATTTTTTCAATTTGTGTTTCCTTAATCCCTGATGACGTTGTTTACATTGTGTCTTTCAGGGAAGTCCAAAGGCACAGCCACGAAGCCCCACCAGCCCCAACAAGCCCTGGCCTGCATACTGACCTGATCACAGCCACTTGCTGAGGCAGACACATCAGCAAACATAACTGGATATGAGCTGAGTAAAGCTCCACTGGAATTTACTTAGATATATATGTATTTATATATTGCCATATGTCCTGCAATTATAAGTATTGTTAATATGAAAATATTATTTTTCCATAAAAGTTTTGAATGGTATATTATATACTTGACTAATATGAGCTTCTAGCATGTCCAAATAACAATTTCAACACCTGTTTCTACTGTGACAGGAGATATGAGGACTTACATTTATTATTTGCACTCCACCACTTGTGTTTTTGCTGTTACAGTGGTGGCATATAATGCCCCCCCCCCCAGCAAATAATATTGTCCATGACAGCCCACACACACAGTCACAAATACATGCATTATAACATGTCAGTTTCCTTATTTAAACAATGATAATGCTCCAGAAAATATAGTGCTCCACAATACTTAAGGGATTAGGGGGACACCTTAATCATACATTAAATAATTCAGTTCCTTGACAACATAATAAAACCACCATCCACCAACCACTTGAGGGCTGGTTTCAAGGTGACTATGACCTGAATGTCTGAGAATATTCAACCTTTTTTGGCACTGTATATCATATTGACTCCCTGAATCTGCTCCTTACTCCTCTGTATGTAACCTTCATGTGACCTGTTAACATTAAATGACAACAGCACAGCTGTTCACAGTCTGCACTAACTGTCCATGCATTGTATGTTCATATAAATACAGTATATACATATCAAATAAACATATTTACCTAAAAGCTGATTTGAAATGTGTGGGGTTTTTTTTCTGTTGCAAATGATTTACATTCATGATAAACATCCTTGTACTAAGTGCAGGTAGAGTTTGTGAAGTATGAAACATTAATCCAATCTTATCATGAATGAGGTTTAATAGAATGAGCTGGAAAACACATGTTCACTTAAGGGTTGAAGTTAAGATTATCTGGAAATAAACTATTAGTGCAGTGGTTGAACTGTCATTGAAGCCAATATGTATAGCACCAATGTCTTCATTTATGTATAAATGTGTTTTAAAGCAGCTCAAAACACTTTATTTGAACCTCTGTCCTTACACTAATGTTGGTGAGACTGTGTAAAGAGAGTTAATGATGGTCACTAATCAAACTGCCACAATCAGGCCCTGCAAGCTCAAGAGTGACCCCATAAACAAGTAAGTTAATGACTCAGAAGACATTAAAAATATGCCTTAACCAACGTAATGTTGCTTTTAAGTAAGGTCAGTTTTTCTTTTTTTTTTTTCTTTAAATTAATAACATGCTATTTAATGTATTGTTACTGTCACTTATTTATTTTGGTTTGCCAACATCATTAAGGTTGGATTGTTTTAGGGAAAAGAAAAAACACAGCTGTAGCACTTTGGTGCAGAATAACATTCAAACATGTAGAGTGTAGAACTACATCAGAGGCCACACTGTTTATACATTATTAAGGTATTTTATATAACATAACTAATGCAAAAACCTTACTGATTGGTACCTTTCAAAAAAGTTATGTACATTTAAAACGTAATTTAACTGATTAAAAACTAGTTTGTTTAAGAACATTGGAAGACTGGTATAGATTATTTTACCGCATAAGGGCTTTGATGCTTTGGTGCTCAATAATGAAAATGACGTTATAAAAATTGCTGCCTTCGTGATGAATTTAAAAGTAAAGTGAGACATTAGGTCAATAACAGCACTCTTCGCAAGTGCAGTGGAATGAGTTGGGTGAGGTTTGATCTTGTCTTGTGTTGAATAAATATTTTATTTATTCTTTGTTTTATAAAGTAACATTTGAATCATACTCAAGCCAAAAAGTTTTCAGTTTGTAAAATATCAGTTTTTCAATAAATAATAAATTATTTTCAGTTTTCCTAAAAAATATATAGGGTAATATTTATCATTATATAATTTTTTATTTCTCTTGTGAAGCTATACAGCTTTATAATAGTGCAATAAATTATGTTAATATTTTTGAGGTGTTATAGGACTCTGCAGGCAGTTTTGTAATTTGGTAAGTAATACAATGTATACTTTATCAAAATACAGAAGTATAACCAGTCATGACTTGTTTATGATTATCTCAACACTGTGTCCAAGAAAGAGATGTGATGTTAAGCCTCATGACTGAGTGTAAATACATATATAAAGAATACGCATGCAGGTCCATGAAGAATAGATTTTCAGTCACAACAGAAAGACACAATATAACGTTTGAACACCTCACTTCTCACCAGATCTGTTTTCGAATCAATTAGGCTCAGCTGAGGCACTTGAGGTATTCATTTTATACATGTTGACTCGTGGTTTATTTACGCAGCAGGGGTCCACTAGACTGTATGCAACAATATTGGTTGACAAAACCTTCGAGTGAATAATGAGAATGAATGAATGAGAATGGGGGGCGGGGGGTGGGGGGGGGGGGGGGGGGGGGGGCGGTGGTAACACCATCACATCACCTCGAGCAGGAGAATTTAATTTTAAATTCTTGCTTTAACTGCCATGAAACAGCATCTGACTGGTCCCCAAGACACAAGAGAGACACAGAGAGAGTTGTGTGGAGTTTAAAACCTATATACTACAGTTTTAACATATTCATTAAAGTACAACACAATGAGGAATGTTCAATGACTGTGATTCTAGGTGATTCTATGAAAAATAGGTGATATACTGTATGTGCAAAACAACATGGAACAATCTCATAAGGGCCAATGGAATGAGGAAATAATTAAGCTGACAGACAGTTTTTGTTCTTTGCACTACTTGGGTTTCCAATAGATGTTTAATTACATTTATACTTAGCTTAAATAAATTAGCTACTGTAATGTGAATGTTCTTGACAAAACTCACAGGGAACACAAAACAGTTCACGATAGTTCTAGTAAAATCACGGGACCAGTCAAATGCTGTTCCTGGCATTTCATGCAAAACACCTTGAAATTGATTTCTCCTGCATGAGTGTCTTGAGGCTCCCATGAAGCTTCTGGGCTCCTCATCAGGCTTTATAAACCAAGGGGACATCCTTCCTCAGCCAACAGAGTACAACTGAGCTTGCTTCATTGTATTTCATTGCATTGTTATCGTCTCTGAAAGCAGAACTACAAGCCAGAATGGAGTATCACCATGCCTCAGAGATGAACGGAGGCGTAGCTGATTACCTGATCATCGAGTCTAAACGTAATTGTACATGCAAACAGGAAAAGGAATCCAAGGAGGCTGCTGATTCCAAAAAGCTGGCTCTCATTGAGAACGCTTACAGTACCATACTGACTGGGCTCGGAGAAGATGTGGACCGGGAGGGACTTCTACGGACACCACTGCGTGCTGCCAAAGCCATGCAGTTCCTCACCAAAGGCTACAAGGAAACCACACAAGGTAAAGGAAAAGTACTGAGCTGTAACAAGAGTCTCATTGGCAGTTTAACTACACCGAAACACTACTTATTGAAGATGTGCTGATGACCTCATTGTTAAATGTATATTTAATTCCCTGACAGACATTTTGAATGATGCAATCTTTGATGAAAATCACGAAGAAATGGTGATCGTCAAGGATATCGAGTTGTTTTCTCTCTGTGAACATCACCTGGTGCCCTTCTTTGGCAAGGTAACGTCACATCAAAATCACTGAGTATTTAGAAAACTAAAAAGGAACAAAATGGGGCCTGATAGAAAGCGTTTGCACATGCTACATGATTTGTTTTTATCGTTTCAGGCTCACATAGCATACCTACCAAACAAGAAAGTGGTTGGTCTGAGCAAGCTTGCAAGGTAAGAGACACAGACACACACAAGCACGTACGCTCGCACGCACACACACACGCAAATGTTTGATTTATGTTCATGTTCTTTCAGAATTGTTGAGATCTACAGCAGGAGGCTTCAAGGTAAAACAGTTGACTAAACTTTATTTCTTATTTACCCTTTTATTTCTTTTGTTCTTCAGTTTCATTTAAAGTGAATCTCTCTCCACAGTTCAGGAGCGTCTGACCAAACAGATTGCTTCAGCCATCTATGAGGCTTTGGAGCCTGCTGGAGTTGCAGTTGTGATTGAGGCTGTGTGAGTATTCAGCTCTTTTCTGTCTCGACTCTGAGAGCTCATGGAGCTCTTCTCACAGAATGAAATAATATCTAAGCAACCAAAAACTGTAAACATAAGGTTGTTTAGTATTTGTATACATCTGTATTATATGGAATCTGTATTAAACTTTGTAAAACTAAACTTTCACCTTCATTTAAATAACTCTTTTCTGTCACATTTCCAGACACATGTGCATGGTGATGAGAGGTGTGCAGAAGATGAACGCCAGTACTGTTACAAGTGTCATGCTGGGAAGATTTCAGGATGATAGCAAGGCCAGGAAGGAGTTCCTTGCTCTCACACTGAAGAAGTAAAACATTTTTACCTCAACACTCTGTTACAGAGGGAATTGTACAGTGTTTTAACACCAATGTATTCTTTTTTTAATTTAAATTTGACATATATATGTATATATATTCTGTCTGTATTTTATCAAGTAAATTGTTGATTGTCAAATTCATGTCATGTGTATAGATTGAAATATCACATGAAAGAAATGTCCTACTAAAAAACACTGCTATGTAAAATTATTCATTGTCTAATTGATTAAATTATTATAAGATGTATAAATGTATACCTCTTGTGAAAATAAAGGAAAAGCTCAATCTTAAATGTGAGTATTCTGGTCAGTTTTGTAAAAGACTTCCACCTAAAGCAAGTGGTTATAAGGTTATAAGGTTGTTTCTTCTTAATAGAACTGGAGAAATGTGCCTGATTCTTTGGTGTGTTTCAGTCTGTTGTCTGATCCTTGGTAGTTTGTTATTCACTTCAGCACCAACCAACATAAGGTGTCAACAGGTATCAGCAGAAACTCTCATTCACATCTTAGTTAGAACACATTAGTCAAAAGTGGTGCAAGTAATCACCTGAGCAAAAATTCAGAAATTAGAAGTACTTTTGACAAAGTCTCCTCACTGCAAGCCACACAAGGCCTCACTAAATGTTTTATAGTATGTGTACCTATAGTGAGGTTTCACTTTCTTTTAGAGCATATTGGTGGGGGAAAAAAGTGGATTCCTAGATGCACCATACTTCTCTTTTGAATGACTATGACTTGATTTAGAAAATACAATTTAAAAAAAGCTTAATCTCAGCTGAATTTGCTACTGCTCAGGCACACTGATGTCGTGGAGCAGAGTAACTGTTAAATATATGAATGATTTTCCATAATAAAATCAGCTGAGGAAGAAACAGCTCTTTGTTCTCTCGTACACTCCTCTCCCTCTCTCTTCCAGCTCTGTTTCAGACACTGCAGTGTCACGTGTATATCAGCCATTTTGTTTTAGTTGTTCTCATTTTTTTTCAATACCTGCTTGAAGCTTAAAGAAAAAGAAAAACACATCCATGTCTGGGTGTGACCCACTACCACTAGACTGATTTAACAGTGTTGTAAACTCTGCTTTTAGAGCCTCACTGTTGTTGTTTTTTACTGCTTTCCTCATAAATATATTGTTCCATTCTTTTAAAGCTGTCACTTTTAGAATGATTTGTAAAGGACATAAATAGAGCACTCATATCCCTGATTCTCAAGTGACTAGATGATGTGTGCCATCAAGTCGAATGCTGTAGTTCCTATATGTGACATGGACCCAAAACCAGAAGTTACACAGTGCTAAAACAGGTGATCTGCTCAGGCTTTAACAGGGGATGCATTTCCTGTTTTAGGTTGATGCACCATCAAAATAATCTTGGAGACGTTATGTGAAGGTTGAAATCTTACAATATGCCACTTTAAAGGGATCATTCAAGTCTTTGTCACTTTGTCACAAAATACACATGAGATGTGATTTTCCCAAAGTTGAATCAAACCACATACAGAGGTGTCGGAGTTTTACAGATCTGTTTCAATCTGAACGTCTCGGTCGCTCAGATAGGATTTCAAAGTGTCTTCTGCGCCACTCGCAGTGTGACTCGAACGACGATGACAACAACAATGACGTAGATACGGACGGAGAGTCGGAAGTTAATTGGAAGGTATGTTAAAGGATCAACACAGTGGAAGACAGTAGTTTAAAAAAAATGGCATAAAAGTATGTAAGACAACAACAGACTGTGGGTGGACCAGGAGATTGCTCCACTGCCATTGCAGCAGTGACGGCAGCACGAAAGGTAGCAGAACTCAGCTTTGCGCCGAGGCTACACATAACCATTTTGGACAGAAACAGGCCCAGATTTCTATCGTCCATATTATTTATTTTGTTTAGACTACATTTTTTTACGAGCCGTGGCCTGCAGAAATCCATGTGGAAACTAGAATAGACAATGTCAACATGGACACAGGCAGAACAGATCTGATCACTTACAATATGTAATGTGAACAGTTGGTCAGGAAGATCAGATTCTGGTTTGGTCCATATAGTGAAAACATGGCTTCCAGCAAGAACGCAGGGACATTTGATTTTAGAAAATTAACACAAGATTCCCCTCATAAAATGTATGCCAGCTCAAGTGAACACTGTCCTAAGCACTTTGTCAACCACTGTGCTGCAGCAATCATGTGATCATCAGACTGGCCATGAAAAATAATCACATTCCACTTAATTGGTACGGAAATTGAATGTTAAGCTTTGCTTCAAACAGCTCTTGTTGAACATATGGTTGTGGTACAGGTGGTAGGCCACCATCTGATGGAATTTATTTTTCACATTTAAACAAAATTAAAGATATAGTTGGGCAGCTAAAAGAAGTGGCAATGCTCACCACAAAGATGGATTCATGCTTGAAGTGCAATTCACTGAACTGACACAAGAAACCATGAAAACCGAGTTATGCTGATCTAACAGTTTCTGATTGACACGAGACTGAGAGCAGTCGAGGAAGAGCTCTGTTCTTTTCTCCTGTTCCTGTCAGGATATCATTTATGTTGAATTATGCACGTCCAGGTTAGGTAGGCTTCTAGGATTTCTTTTTGTTACATTTGGGATGCTGTGCCATGATTTTTTTATGTAAATAAAATGTGCTGTGGCATAAAAAATGTTGGAAAACACTCATCTTAAGAATATTTTGCTACTTTATCTCGCTGTTACGAAGGATTCTCCGTCAGGAAACTAAAGATTGTGTCGCTTTGGAAATCTCTCTATCACCCACACCAGAGTCCATATAGAAAATTCAATTTAGGATGTCAGACACAGGAGTGGGTCACACAGCATAAAGGTCAATAGTTCGGTGTGGAGTTTGTATGTTCTCCATGTGTGCGTGGGTTCTTTCTGGGTACTCAAGCTTCCTCCCAAAGACAAAGACTTGCAGATAACCCTAACCCTAACCCAGCACCTCCCGTGACCTTCATGTGGAGGATAAAGTGGTAGGAAATGGATGGAAATATGATTTATAGTGGCATAAATTAAATTGTGTGTGTTTTACTATAATTATTTTTATTGTAAATAAACAGATGGATTTTACCAGGAGGCAACAAATGTCAAACTTTGGTATGCTCAACCACAATTGCCAAAAGTTGTCATGGTTAGATTGTTATATGCCTCTGCTTGGATGGGAATTATAGATATAATCCATTCAACTACCACTGTTTACGTCAGGAAATATCACTCACTTGAACCAAGTCAGAGCGTGAAAGTTCAAGATAGTTCTAATAAAATCACGGGACCAGTCAAATGCTGTTCCTGGCATTTGATGCAAAACACCATGAAATTGATTTCTCCTGCATGAGTGTCTTAAGGCTCCTTAAGGCCACACTGTTTATACATTAAGGTATTTTATATAACATGACTAATGCAAAAACCTGAGTGGTACCTTTCAAAAATGTTATGTACATTTAAAACATATTTTAACTGATTAAAAACTAGTTTGTCTAACACTGTAATTTAATAATGGTAGGTTGGATACTGCTGGTCTGTAGTTGTTAAGCACTGAGGAAGACTGGTCTAAATTATTTTTCCACATAGGGGCTTTAAAGCTTTGGTGCTAAATAACGGAAATGACGTTATAAAAATTGCGTCCTTTGTGATGAATTTAAAAGTGATATTAATTGTTTGTTTTATAAAGTAACATTTTAATCATACTCAAGCCAAAACGTTTCCAGTTTGTAAAATATCAGTTTTTCAATAAGTAATATATTAGTTTCAGTTTTCCTAAAAAATATATATGGTAATATTTATCATTATATAATTGTTTATTTCTCTTGTGAAGCTATAAAGCTTTATAATAGTGCAATAAATTATGTTAATATTTTTGAGGTGTTATAGGACTCTGCAGGCAGTTTTGTAATTTGGTAAGTAATACAATGTATACTTTATCAAAATACAGAATTAAGTATAACCAGTCATGACTTGTTTATGATTACGTCAACACTGTCTCCAAGAAAGAGATGGGATGTTAAGCCTCATGACGGAGTGTAAATACATATCATTCTTGGAAGTAAAAAGTGATATAAAGAATACACATGCAGATCCATGAAGAATAGATTTTCAGTCACAACAGAAAGACACAATATAACGTTTGAACACTTCACTTCTCACCAGATCTGTTTTTGAATCAATTAGGCTCAGCTGAGGCACTTCAGGTATTAATTTTATACATGTTGACTCATGGTTTATTTACGCAGCAGGGGTCCACTAGACTGTATGCAACAACATTGGATGACAAAACCTTCGAGTGAATAATGAGAATGAATGAATGAGAATGGGGGGGGGGGTCGTGGTGGCAACAGCATCACATCACCTCAAGCAGGAGAATTTAATTTAAAATTATTGCTTTAACTGCCATGAAACAGCATCTGACTGGTCCCCAAGACACAAGAGAGACACACAGAGAGAGAGTCATATTGAGTTAAAACAATAGAGGAATGATCAATGACTGTGATTGTAGGTATGAAAAATAGTTGATATACTGTATGTGCAAAACAACATGGTAAAATCTCATAAGGGCCAATGGAATGAGGAAATAATTAGGCTGACAGACAGTTTTTGTTCTTTCCACTACTTGGGTTTCCAATAGATGTTTAATAACATTTACACTTTAAAAATAAATTAGCTACTGAAATGTGAATGTTATTGACAAAACTCACAGGGAACACAAAACAGTTCAAGATAGTTCTAGTAAAATCACGGGACCAGTCAAATGCTGTTCCTGGCATTTCATGCAAAACACCTTGAAATTGATTTCTCCTGCATGAGTGTCTTGAGGCTCCCATGAAGCTTCTGGGCTCCTCATCAGGCTTTATAAACCAAGGGGACATCCTTCCTCAGCCAACAGAGTACAACTGAGCTTGCTTCATTGTATTTCATTGCATTGTTATCGTCTCTGAAAGCAGAACTACAAGCCAGAATGGAGTATCACCATGCCTCAGAGATGAACGGAGGCGTAGCTGATTACCTGATCATCGAGTCTAAACGTAATTGTACATGCAAACAGGAAAAGGAATCCAAGGAGGCTGCTGATTCCAAAAAGCTGGCTCTCATTGAGAACGCTTACAGTACCATACTGACTGGGCTCGGAGAAGATGTGGACCGGGAGGGACTTCTACGGACACCACTGCGTGCTGCCAAAGCCATGCAGTTCCTCACCAAAGGCTACAAGGAAACCACACAAGGTAAAGGAAAAGTACTGAGCTGTAACAAGAGTCTCATTGGCAGTTTAACTACACCGAAACACTACTTATTGAAGATGTGCTGATGACCTCATTGTTAAATGTATATTTAATTCCCTGACAGACATTTTGAATGATGCAATCTTTGATGAAAACCACGAAGAAATGGTGATCGTCAAGGATATCGAGCTGTTTTCTCTCTGTGAACATCACCTGGTGCCCTTCTTTGGCAAGGTAACGTTACATCAAAATCACTGAGTATTTAGAAAACTAAAAAGGAACAAAATGGGGCCTGGTAGAAAGCGTTTGCACATGCTACATGATTTGTTTTTATCGTTTCAGGCTCACATAGCATACCTACCAAACAAGAAAGTGGTTGGTCTGAGCAAGCTTGCAAGGTAACAGACACAGACACACACAAGCACGCACGCTCGCACGCACACACACACGCAAATGTTTGATTTATGTTCATGTTCTTTCAGAATTGTTGAGATCTACAGCAGGAGGCTTCAAGGTAAAACAGTTGACTAAACTTTATTTCTTATTTACCTTTTTATTTCTTTTGTTCTTCAGTTTCATTTAAAGTGAATCTCTCTCCACAGTTCAGGAGCGTCTGACCAAACAGATTGCTTCAGCCATCTATGAGGCTTTGGAGCCTGCTGGAGTTGCAGTTGTGATTGAGGCTGTGTGAGTAGTCAGCTCTTTTCTGTCTCGACTCTGAGAGCTCATGGAGCTTTTCTCACAGAATGAAATAATATCTAAGCAACCAAAAACTGTAAACATAAGGTTGTTTAGTATTTGTATACATCTGTATTATATGGAATCTGTATTAAACTTTCTAAAACTAAACTTTCACCTTCATTTAAATAACTCTTTTCTGTCACATTTCCAGACACATGTGCATGGTGATGAGAGGTGTGCAGAAGATGAACGCCAGTACTGTTACAAGTGTCATGCTGGGAAGATTTCAGGATGATACCAAGGCCAGGAAGGAGTTCCTTGCTCTCACACTGAAGAAGTAAAACATTTTTACCTCAACACTCTGTTACAGAGGGAATTGTACAGTGTTTTAACACCAATGTATTCTTTTTTAATTTAAATTTGACATATATATGTATATATATTCTGTCTGTATTTTATCAAGTAAATTGTTGATTGTCAAATTCATGTCATGTGTATAGATTGAAATATCACATGAAAGAAATGTCCTACTAAAAAACACTGCCATGTAAAATTATTCATTGTCTAATTGATTAAATTATTATAAGATGTATAAATGTATACCTCTTGTGAAAATAAAGGAAAAGCTCATTCTTAAATTCCTGTGAGTATTCTGGTCAGTTTTTGTAAAAGACTTCCACCTAAAGCAAGTGGCTATAAGGTTATAAGGTTGTTTCTTCTTAATAGAACTGGAGAAATGTGCCTGATTCTTTGGTGTGTTTCAGTCTGTTGTCTGATCCTTGGTAGTTTGTTATTCACTTCAGCACCAACCAACATACGGTGTCAACAGGTATCAGCAGAAACTCTCATTCACATCTTAGTTAGAACACATTAGTCAAAAGTGGTGCAAGTAATCACCTGAGCAAAAATTCAGAAATTAGAAGTACTTTTGACAAAGTCTCCTCACTGCAAGCCACACAAGGCCTCACTAAATGTTTTATAGTATGTGTACCTATAGTGAGGTTTCACTTTCTTTTAGAGCATATTGGTGGGGGAAAAAAGTGGATTCCTAGATGCACCATACTTCTCTTGTGAATGACTATGACTTGATTTAGAAAATACAATAAAAAAAAAGCTTCCTCTCAGCTGAATTTGCTACTGCTCAGGCACACTGATGTCGTGGAGCAGAGTAACTGTTAAATATATGAATGATTTTCCATAATAAAATCAGCTGAGGAAGAAACAGCTCTTTGTTCTCTCGTACACTCCTCTCCCTCTCTCTTCCAGCTCTGTTTCAGACACTGCAGTGTCACGTGTATATCAGCCATTTCTTTTAAGTTGTTCTCATTTTTTTCTTTTAAAGCTGTAACTTTTAAAATTATTTGTAAAGGACATAAATAGAGCACTAATATCCCTGATTCTCAAGAGACTAGATGACGTGTGCCATCAAGTCGAATGCTGTAGTTCCTATATGTGACATGGACCCAAAACCAGAAGTTACACAGTGCTAAAACAGGTGATCTGCTCAGGCTTTTACAGGGGATGCATTTCCTGTTTTAGGTTGATGCATCATCAAAATAATCTTGGAGACGTTATGTGAAGGTTGAAATCTTACAATATGCCACTTTAAAGGGATCATTCAAGTCTTTGTCACTTTGTCACAAAACACACATAAGATGTGATTTTTCCAAAGTTGAATCAAACCACATACAGAGGTGTCAGAGTTTTACAAATCTGTTTCAATCTGAATGTCTTGGTCGCTCAGATAGGATTTCAAAGTGTCTTCTGCGCCACTCGCAGTGTGACTCGAACGACGACGACAACAACAATGACGTAGATACGGACGGAGAGTCGGAAGTTAATTGGAAGGTATGTTAAAGGATCAACACAGTGGAAGACAGTAGTTTAAAAAAAATGGCATAAAAGTATGTAAGACAAAAACAGACCGTGGGTGGACCAGGAGATTGCTCCACTGCCATTGCAGCAGTGACGGCAGCACGAAAGGCAGCACAACTCAGCTTTGCGCCGAGGCTACACATAACCATTTTGGACAGAAACAGGCCCAGATTTCTATCATCCATATTATTTATTTTGTTTAGACTACACGTTTTTACGAGCTGTGGCCTTTAACTGCAGAAATCCATGTGGAAACTAGACTAGAAAATGGCAACATTGACACACGCAGAACAGATCTGATCACTTACAATATGTAATGTGAACAGTTGGTCAGGTAGATCAGATTCTGGTCGGCTTTGCTTACAAATCCGATTTGGTCCATATAGTGAAAACATGGCTTCCAGCAAGAACGCAGGGACATTTGATTTTAGAAAATTAACAAAAGATTCACCTCATAAAATGTATGCCAGCTCAAGTGAACACTGTCCTAAGCCCTTTGTCAACCACTGTGCTGCAGCAATCATGTGATCATCAGACTGGCCATGAAAAATAATCACATTCCACTTAATTGGTACGGAAATTGAATGTTAAGCTTTGCTTCAAACAGCTCTTGTTGAACATATGGTTGTGATACAGGTGGTAGGCCACCATCTGATGGAATTTATTTTTCACATTTAAACAAAATTAAAGATATAGTTGGGCAGCTAAAAGAAGTGGCAATGCTCACGACAAAGATGGATTCATGCTTGAAGTGCAATTCACTGAACTGACACAAGAAACCGTGAAAACCGAGTTATGCTGATCTAACAGTTTCTGATTGACACGAGACTGAGAGCAGTCGAGGAAGAGCTCTGTTCTTTTCTCCTGTTCCTGTCAGGATATCATTTATGTTGAATTATGCACGTCCAGGTTAGGTAGGCTTCTAGGATTTCTTTTTGTTACATTTGGGATGCTGTGCCGTGATTTTTTTATGTAAATAAAATGTGCTGTGGCATAAAAAATGTTGGAAAACACTCATCTTAAGAATATTTTGCTACTTTATCTCGCTGTTACGAAGGATTCTCCGTCAGGAAACTAAAGATTGTGTCGCTTTGGAAATCTCTCTATCACCCACACCAGAGTCCATATAGAAAATTCAATTTAGGATGTCAGACACAGGAGTGGGTCACACAGCATAAAGGTCAATAGTTCGGTGTGGAGTTCGTATGTTCTCCATGTGTTCGTGGGTTCTTTCTGGGTACTCAAGCTTCCTCCCACAGTCCAAAGACTTGCAGATTGGTTAAATTGGGCTCCAGCACCTCCCGTGACCTTCATGTGGAGGATAAAGTGGTAGGAAATGGATGGAAATATGATTTGTAGTGGCATAAATTAAATTGTGTGTGTTTTACTATAATTATTTTTATTGTGTATTATGTCAAACCTTGGTATGCTCAACCACAATTGCCAAAAGTTGTCATGGTTAGATTATTATATGCCTTTGCTTGGATGGGAATTATAGTTATAATCCATTCAATTACCACTGTTTACGTCAGGAAATATCACTCACTTGAAAAAAGTCAGAGCGTGAAAGTTCAAGATAGTTCTAGTAAAATCACGGGACCAGTCAAATGCTGTTCCGGGCATTTGATGCAATACCCCATGAAATTAATTTCTCCTGCATGAGTGTCTTAAGGCTCCTTAAGGCCACACTGTTTATACATTAAGGTATTTTATATAACATGACTAATGCAAAAACCTGAGTGGTACCTTTCAAAAATGTTATGTGCATTTAAAACATATTTTAACTGATTAAAAACTAGTTTGTCTAACACTGTAATTTAATAATGGTAGGTTGGATACTGCTGGTCTGTAGTTGTTAAGCACTGAGGAAGACTGGTCTAAATTATTTTTCCACATACAGGCTTTGATGCTTTGGTGCTAAATAACGGAAATGACGTTATAAAAATTGCTGCCTTCTTGGTGAATTTAAAAGTGATATTTATTCTTTGTTTTATAAAGTAACATTTTAATCATACTCAAGCCAAAACGTTTCCAGTTTGTAAAATATCAGTTTTTCAATACAAGTAATACATTAGTTTCAGTTTTCCTAAAAAATACATATGGAAATATTTATCATTATATAATTGTTTATTTCTCTTGTGAAGCTATACAGCTTTATAATAGTGCAGGACTTAATTAACAGAATTAAGTATAACCAGTCATGACTTGTTTATGATTACGTCAACACTGTCTCCAAGAAAGAGATGGGATGTTAAGCCTCATGACGGAGTGTAAATCCATATCATTCTTGGAAGTTAAAAGTGATATAAAGAATACACATGCAGATCCATGAAGAATAGATTTTCAGTCACAACAGAAAGACACAATATAACGTTTGTACACTTCACTTCTCACCAGATCTGTTTTCGAATCAATTAGGCTCAGCTGAGGCACTTGAGGTATTCATTTTATACATGTTGACTCATGGTTTATTTACGCAGCAGGGGTCCACTAGACTCTGTATGCAACAACATTGGATGACAAAACCTTCGAGTGAATAATGAGTATAAATGAATGAGAATGGGGGGGGTCGCGGTGGCAATAGCATCACATCACCAGTCATCAGTTTTTGTTCTTTGCACTACTTAGGTTTCCAATAGATGTTTAATTACAATAAATTAGCTACTGTAACGTGAATGTTGTTGACAAAACTCACAGGGAACACAAAACAGTTCAAGATAGTTCTAGTAAAATCACGGGACCAGTCAAATGCTGTTCCTGGCATTTCATGCAAAACACCTTGAAATTGATTTCTCCTGCATGAGTGTCTTGAGGCTCCCATGAAGCTTCTGGGCTCCTCATCAGGCTTTATAAACCAAGGGGACATCCTTCCTCAGCCAACAGAGTACAACTGAGCTTGCTTCATTATATTTCATTGTATTGTTATCATCTCTGAAAGCAGAACTACAAGCCAGAATGGAGTATCTCCATGTCTCAGAGATGAACGGAGGTGTATCTGAATACCTGATCGAGTCCAAACATAATTGTATGTGCAAACAGGAAAAGGAATCCAAGGAGGCTGCTGATTCCAAAAAGCTGGCTCTCATTGAGAACGCTTACAGTACCATACTGACTGGGCTCGGAGAAGATGTGGACCGGGAGGGACTTCTACGGACACCACTGCGTGCTGCCAAAGCCATGCAGTTCCTCACCAAAGGCTACAAGGAAACCACACAAGGTAAAGGAAAAGTACTGAGCTGTAACAAGAGTCTCATTGGCAGTTTAACTACACTGAAACACTACTTATTGAAGATGTGCTGATGACCTCAGTGTTAAATGTATATTTAATTCCCACACAGACATTTTGAATGATGCAATCTTTGATGAAAATCACGAAGAAATGGTGATCGTCAAGGATATCGAGTTGTTTTCTCTCTGTGAACATCACCTGGTGCCCTTCTTTGGCAAGGTAACGTCACATCAAAATCACTGAGTATTTAGAAAACTAAAAAGGTACAAAATGGGGCCTGGTAGAAAGCTTTTGCACATGCTACATGATTTGTTTTTATCGTTTCAGGCTCACATAGCATACCTACCAAACAAGAAAGTGGTTGGTCTGAGCAAGCTTGCAAGGTAAGAGACACAGACACACACAAGCACGCACGCACGCACACACGCAAATGTTTGATTTATGTTCACGTTCTTTCAGAATTGTTGAGATCTACAGCAGGAGGCTTCAAGGTAAAACAGTTGACTAAACTTTATTTCTTATTTACCTTTTTATTTCTTTTGTTCTTCAGTTTCATTTAAAGTGAATCTCTCTCCACAGTTCAGGAGCGTCTGACCAAACAGATTGCTTCAGCCATCTATGAGGCTTTGGAGCCTGCTGGAGTTGCAGTTGTGATTGAGGCTGTGTGAGTAGTCAGCTCTTTTCTGTCTCGACTCTGAGAGCTCATGGAGCTTTTCTCACAAAATGAAATAATCTCTAAGCAACCAAAAACTGTAAACATAAGGTTGTTTAGTATTTGTATACATCTGTATTATATGGAATCTGTATTAAACCTTCTAAAACGAAACTTTCAACTACATTTAAATAACTCTTTTCTGTCACATTTCCAGACACATGTGCATGGTGATGAGAGGTGTGCAGAAGATGAACGCCAGTACTGTTACAAGTGTCATGCTGGGAAGATTTCATGATGATAGCAAGGCCAGGAAGGAGTTCCTTGCTCTCACACTGAAGAAGTAAAACATTTTTACCTCAACACACTGTTACAGAGGGAATTGTACAGTGTTTTAACACCAATGTGTTATTTTTATTTAAGCTTTACATACACACACACACACACATATATATATATCTATATATATAGATATATATATATAGATATATATACACATACTGTATATAAGAATATAAAACTGCAAGTGTTTATGTCAATATTTTATTCAGTAAACCGCTTGGTTAATTGTTGAACTAAAATTGATGTCGTGTGAAGATTGAAATGCCACATGAAAGAAATGTGTCACTAAAAAAACACTGCCATATAAAATGATTTGTTGTCAAATTAATGATTTTTTGAATTAATTACTACAAGATGTTTCAATGTATAAATGTATAACTCTTGTAAAAATAAAGGCAAAGCTAATTCTTAGCTTAGTCAGGAGTCGCTCAGGTAGAATAGCGCCCCCTGTCCATCATCTTAATTACATGTGAGGTCTGAAGAAATAAAAAACAAACCAAAGTAAACATAAATTGTCAGTAATTTGTTTATGTCTCAACAGTATTTAACAGACTATTAAAAACATTAATTATTAACATCACAAATAACTGTTGTTATTCGAGGAGCGGATCTGATAATCTGATTATCTAAGAGCTCATTCAAAACGGATCTGAGGCCAGGCTGCGCTCAGAGTGCCCTCTGCTGGACCATATGGTAATTACTTAAAACAGACTAACTTGAGGTTCAAATTACATCAGTAACTTAGTAACAGACCTCTATCTACAGCAAGTAGCCGAGCAGAAAATGTCAAATAATCATGTGGGACGCACTTTTGTACATTGAAGTTCATGGAATTGAATTAGACAATAAATATTTTTAAAAAGAATTTTAACTTTGGAGAATTATCTTTTACAAGTGTTGAAACTAGCAAGCAACCAGTGTGGCCCTTTTTCAATTGGCAAAAAAAAGGTCACTGCAATAGTGTTATCGTACTCCCCGTCATGTGACATGACTGAGGAACAGATGGAGATGAGACAGAGGTGAAACTAATGAAGGAGCCAGCCAGAGGAAGGCAGAGGAGATAGCTCAGAATCCATGTCAGATTATAATTACCACGCTAATAATAATAATAATGAAGGAGAATATGATGCAAAATAAGTTGCAAGTTACAAGTCCATCTGTAAAAGTTATCATGACAGAAATGTATGGTTCACATTTATGGGAAATGTGATCAAGTATAATTATAGGGTATCTTCAATTTGCATGTCATTGGCTTTCTTGGAAGTGGGTGAGTGTGTTTTAAAAGACAAAAAAATAAAAATATAAAAATATTTTATAGTAGTTATTATACTAGTTATGTTATATTATTATATGTTTTTCTATCAGCTATTTGATGAATCAAGGAACTGTTGCTGTGAGATTGTTTTATTGTTTATATATGTATATATATACATTTTTTTTAATGTATGTGCATTAAATTAGAGCGTTACTTTCTCCACAGTTAAGGAGTATCTGACCAACCGATCTGCTTATCTCTGAGGCTGCATGTGTTATATTGGTAGTTGAGGCTGCTGGGAGTATTCACCCCCTATATCATTCAGATTATACTTCATTTCTGACAGTGTCTTTTTATTATCTTACTCTGTTCTAGATGAATGTGTTTATCATGACTACTTTTATAGTGACGGTAACACTGGCCAAACAGAATGTGGTACATATAATATAAACCCTTCACCATCTTTTCTGTGCGCTTCACAGTGATGAGAGGTGTGCAGAAGATGAACGTGAGTACTGTTACAAGTTTGGAACAAGCTTGGAAGATTTCATGACCACCTGAAGGCTAGAAAGGATGTTCCAGTAAATATTATAATAAACTTTTTTTTACTAATTATTCAATATTATTTAATGAATGAATACTTATATCCAAACAGTCACAGCCCAATATATAATCTAATATTGTTCAATCATTATACAGCGGGCATGTGCTTTACATTTAGTTTATTTAATCTGATAAATATAACTTGCATGATAAAGTGCAGACAGGCACAGTCACTGAAACTGTCATTCAGGTGAATCTGTGGTTTTTTTTTGTTTGTTTTTTTTAACAATTAGTAATACAGACAGTGAAGAGGATAAAAATAATATGAGAGGTTTTAGAAAATCAGGTTGGAGGATAAAACGCCCCATACATCAGCAGAGAAATTACAAGGATGCAATAAATAAATGGCTTTTTAACTTAAAATGCATGGAGGTACATCAAAAACTGTTAGTATAAAATTGGTAGAAACTGGCTTTTTTGTCATCATATTTCACGAAAGCATTTGATAAACTGTATGTTCTACAAACACAATTTTAGTTGAACCACATTAGGTTTGTGTTACACACAAATGCCAGGAATCCAAACAGGAAATGCCTGTCCTCTCCTGGTCTGCCTGGTTATAACTGCAATAGCTGGGAAGGGGGAGGGATGTGTGGGGGCTGTGTCTCCTGTTTTGTCTACATTTTTATAACCTTTAATTCCACACCACTTCTTTCATTATGCTGATCTGTGAAGTGGAACACAACACTGGCAGAGTTGAGAGGTCAGAGGCTCCTGCTGCCTGGATACATACAGTCTAATATTAGAACATTTCTTTGATTTGTTAGTAGCATCTCTGCTGACTCCTGAGCACATGGCAACGAGCCGGCCAATAGGATTTCAAGAGACCACTAAGCCCCTCGCTCTGTATAGCAACAGTGGCATCCTTCCATTATTTATTTATATTGGACTTTTTTTTCCCACAGACTCATTCGCATGCTTCTGTCCCACCAGTGAGCATCCACACTGTGCTGGCTTGAAACAGTGAAAAAAGGAGGAATGGTGTGAGGAATAGTGCTTTGACTTTTGCTTTTCCTTTACCTGTAGAAGCTCTAAATCTTACACAGGGATTCAGTTTTTTCATCTTGATAGGTTTTTACAAAGCACTTCCACAGAGCAGAGGAATTATATCAATTTGAAAGAGAGCAAGTCAAAGTAAAAAACAGAGTGGACAAATGTCTTGGAAAATGCTCGATTTCTATGAAGACATGAGATGTATTGGTGAAGAAGGGAAATACGGAGAGGAATGGCATCGTGGGAAAAAGTGCCACTCAGGGGATGAACCAAGTTTACAGGACCTTTAAAAGATGGAGGACACAAGAGGCGGCACGGAATAGGAGGAGTGGGGAAGGAGGGAGGGGACACAGGATGGCGTGAGGACTGAGACCGGTGGTTGGTTTGATGTGAGCCACGTGTGTGTCCAGCCACATCTCTTCGCCGCTTTATGGACATCAATGAACTGTTGGCTTCCCCTATCGCCCAGTCGATTCGCTTTTGGCCCAGGTAGGTGCCTAAAGTCCTGTACTGAGATTCCTGATGTTTCATTTTTCAGGCTGTTTGGATTTTATCTACGACAGTTCTTTGCATGTTCAGTCGTCATATCGCTGTCATTCCAAGCTTTGGATGATGATAAGCTTGAAGCTGGTTCAAATATGGCGTAGGTCAACCATTAATTAAATTTTTTTTTTAAATGCAACACTGATAAACAAGAAACTTATAAATTTAACAAACACACGTTCAGGACAGTCACCATCAGCGAAATAAACACCCTCAGCATTAACAACAACATAGGAAAATAATGACGTTTCCAACTTCTTCGTGAAATAAACAGTTTACTTTGTTTTGATTAGGTCGTCAGTAAACAAACCTACAGAACAACATGTTCGACTGACTTAACAAAAATGTTGATGCCAACCATTTTTTCAATGACTGTCATTACGAATTAAAATTTTAATGATTGAGGTTTTTTTGCATAAAAATGGGACTGTTACGCGAGATAATGTTCACCATCCCACGTCGTCTCAACAGGAACGGGACGACTGTATGTACTGTGAACATCAAGCTGCAATCGTAACTAAACAGCTGCATAACATTGGAAGCATTTTGAAGGCGACGCCATTTCTGATGTTTTGATATCTGCATCACTCACATCACATCACACTGAATTTATTTATGACCATCGCCTGCTTTATTTTTCGGATCATTTTAAGACCAGTATAATTCACTTTATTTTACCATCATTAGTGGTTTTAATTTATTTCAACAAACAATTAGAGCAAGTAATATTTTTCTAAATGTGTTTTATATATACACACACACACACAAACACACACACACATTATTATAAATATATCTATCAGATTTTATTAAAATATTTGAGATCATCATTTTTCTCCGGTAGAGCAGCTGATACATTTACACCCTTCTGGTCATCACATGTAGTAGGGATTTCTCTGCAGTCAAAAAAAAACATGAAATGAGATTTTTCATTTCACCCATTTTCAAAAAGCTAAATTAGAAATCCCAGAATTAGGATTTTCAACATGATAAAAATAATCTGCTTTATCTTTTTTTCCGTTAAGCATATTGTGTCGGTTGCGCTAAAGAATAGCAGATGTTATATAACAAGATTAACCTCTTTCATGTTTAATGTTTACTCAGAAGTAAACACAGTCATTTCTGACTTTAATTAAGCCACCAGCTGTGTCAAATATTCATTAGTGGTAACAATGTGATGGAACAATTGTTTTTTACGTAATTATCAAATGAAAATGGCAGATATGTTGCATCACTGTTTTATTCTATGACGAAAAATTTTAGGAAGAGTGCCGTTTAGAAAAAAAACTGCACATTTATGATTATGACCTTGCATGCTAGCAATTTATGCTGCATTTTCTGTCATTTTATAAAAAAGGTTTGTAGATTAATTGAGAACTTATCAGCTGCAGTCTTCGGTCTTGTGATTTTGTGCAAGAGTGGTACAATTCATTACAACATCAGTGTTTATGCCAGAAAATATCCTGAAGATGTAACACACGCAAAAAGGGTACAAAGATAATCATGAAACGGTGACCAACACAGGTGTCACTGACGCCCCGAAAAATGATCAGTAAGAGAGAAAAGAGAAAAGACTTAACGTTCTGTATTACACAATTATAGTATTTGGTGCAACTTGCAGGGTGTAATAAATATTCAATATATAAACTATATAAAACATTCAAACTCTACACCTTTTCTGTTTCAGGTAGGCAGACATGGAGGTGATGCGCAAGACCTTGGCGAAGAGTCATGTTTGAGTCTGTCACTTGCCAGTGGGTTTACAGCACAATAACAAGAAAACCAGGCACTCAGCTGCTCAGTAAACAATGGTGACTGCTGTAGGTGACTTCCAGGTGTGGATCCATTTAAGCAAATGACTACCAAGCAGAGCAGAGCTCAAATACCGAAAACTCCTCATATACAAGTAAAGGAAGGAATATAGGTGATCTGCTTGCAATGTCATCACTAAATCTGGGAAACATGCTCCATCACTACAACACTGGACATCCATGAACTCTGCACAGTCACTCTTTTCTCCACCATGAATGTAACGGTTAGTTGATAGAATGTGATAAACAGTGCGGTGGTATCTAGCAACTTGCCGTTTCACCCCCTCAATAAAACCAGGTCTGAGGTCTGTGTTGTGAAAATGGCAGAGGAGTCTTTCCAGCTGTTACGTGTCGACAGCAAAGACCACACAGAGGACGACAAGCTCCATCCAGCTGATACTCCAATGCCATCACTAGCATCCATCCAAAGTGACAAGGCTGTGGTCATCAAGAAGAGCACCATTAAGAAGGGAGATAATCCCCCATCTGTATTTCCTGTGATGATGTCATCAACTGTTAACCAATCACTAAAGAAGAAAGACATATCTATGGCTATGAGGCCTGAGCTGTCACCAGATCAAGGTAAGATTAAAGGTGCTCTATTAAGCATCAGTACAGATAATCCTAACTGTGTAAATGTTCGTGCTCTCGTACCTCTTACCCAAAGTGCCTGAGCAAACTATGGTGGCCTTCACATACCAGAAAAGATGTCATTCGTCCATTTATGTAGTAAGCATCCACTTCAATGTTGGTTTATCCACTCAGGATAAACCAACACATATTAAACATATTAACGAGAAGTACATTAAGTTTAGGCCAGGGGTGTCCAAACTCTTTTTAACGAGGGCCAGATTTCCAGGGGCCAATGGTCCCTTCAGACCTTTTTTTTTTAAACACTAAAAGCTATCATTAAGCAACGTAACCAAATCTAAGCCACGCAGGAGTGAAACAATTCTGCCTTTGTATCACATCTTGAGTCAGATATCATAATAACAATAAAAGATCAATGGATGCATCTGTCTGTCACGGCTGAGATTCAAACACAGGACTCTGGTTTGTGCAACTCCTTATCAAATAAGCTATTAAGGATGACATGTAATTTGGGTCGATTATCTGTTTGACTCCGTCCCATGACTCCGCCATAAATAATACATTATAAAACCGAAGCTGTGGGCCATACAGAATCTGACACGGGCCGGACTTTGGACATGCCCGGGGGTTAGGCAAATAAACCGTCCTAAATGTGACACACTGGACCTTTAAAATGATGACGTTTTTCACGATGCACAGGTTGTTATACCAGACAAGATTTGACAGTTTTTGAGTTTCTGCCCCTCCTAATTTTTACAACGGTACACAAATGATTCCTCCAACATATAACTCTGTCTGCAGCAGCAAGTTAATGCACTCATGCCATCGGGTCACAAGTGTTGAAGAGATGATTTAGATCACGTACCCGCATACCTCTCATGTTCGCTTGTGTGCATGGATACACACTGGTAAACACAAACAATTCACAAAAAAATGCCATGCTCTTGGGAAATGCTCGACAGGCAGGTCCTCACCTTTCCCATTTTCCCGAATGCCACATTCACACATGGACAATAAACATAAAGAGAAACACTGGAGAAACACTCAGCTCCACTCCTTCGGGGCTGACATGGCATCTCTCTGCAGACAGCTGTTGTTTGTTAAGCGAGGCAAGGCGAGGCAAGGCGAGGCGAGGTCGGGCACTAAGCAGCACTGAGTCTGGCTGAATGTGCCTGAGTGTTGAGGAGTGCCAATTCTGGTATTTTAGGCAGTCAGACAGTGTCACCTGTCAGCAGACTAGTCTGGACAGAGTCTCCCACATGGTGCAAGACTGAGCAACACAACAGTATCTCTCTCTCTCTCGAGGCCTTGTCAGTGGGCCAGCAGTGTGTGCTGAACAGCCACAAAGTGCACATAACCACATACACACTGGTCCAAAACTGACATCAGGGGTAAAACTGGGACGTTGTATGGTGGATGTTTCAGAGTCCTTGGAGTCTGAGGTGGACCAAGTCGACAGCGAGGTTCAGTCTCACACTCAGACAGCGATTGTGCAGGATCTTTCTTCCCTTGTTGATCACAATGATGTTTATCCTGCCCTGAGAAACAACACAGCGATGGAAGGAGGTACTCTTCAACATATTTTGAGACTTATTTAACCAATTTTGCTCAATAAGAGAAAAAATGCACAACCTTATGTCATGATGATTTAGTACCCTGCATTTTTCTAATTATTTACTCTTTTTTTTCTATACTTTTGTAATTTTTACAAAAATAACTTTAACTCTGGTCTGTAAATTAACTTTAAGTGCCAATTGTCCTTCCATTTGGTTTTAGCTGATCAACAAAAACATGATGCTGATGTTGATTATGATAGCTGTATTTTAGACTTAAAAAATAAATATATGTATATATATATATATATATATATATATATATATACATAAAAAAATACCTTCTATGTGCAGATTATGCAGTCTAGATCTAGATTGTCATCTTACATTGACCAACAAAAACTTGGAAACCAGACATTTTGTTAAAAAGAAAAAAAAAATCCCAATATTTTAGCAAACAAAAATAATTTTGTTTCTTTCTTTGTACTCAGAAAAACCCAAGAGTAACACAACCAAAGTAATGGCAGCATGTGAATGCAGTGCCGATGACAACCAGCTGTCCAATGCAGACTGGTACTGGGGCAGCATCTCAAGGTATTTAATCTTTTAATATTCATCAATGTGGGATATCTTGAAGCATGTGCACCTCATTTTGTTTGAGTTCTACATGAACTGCTAGGAAACCTCAAGTCCTTTGTGTGCCATCTAGAGAGGAAGTAAATGAGATAATGAGAAACACTCCTGACGGCACATTCCTGGTCCGCGATGCTTCCAGTCGGGTTAAAGGGGAATATACTCTTACACTAAGGTAAATATGGTTTGAATTATTTACTCTTCGTTGAAGAAAGTCACATTTTTCCCATCAGGATTTTGTGACCAGAGCACATTATGTGTTCATCACAATCAACTGTGTTCATCAAAAAGGTTAGCCAAAAGTTTTAATTTAAGGACATATAACTCTCTGCCTCATCAGTCATCTATATTTTTATGGGTACAAATATCCTACATTGAAAACATGCATCAGTCCGATATCCTTTATTTCCTTCTTTTGCATTTGGTGTCTCTGGTTCTGAAGTCAAACTTTACACATTTCTTTTTTTTTATTGAGAAAAAAAGCACTACACACACACATATATATATATATGTATATATATATATATATATATATATTTATTTATATATATACATATACACATATATATATACACACATATATACATATATATATATATTAAACTTAAACTACATTTCTGAAATCTGTTTAATTTTAGCAGAATGAGGACAGACGGGTCCTGAGGTTTCAGATATTAAGCTTTGTTGATTAGAATTTGGCATGAACTCCAACAGTAAGCAACATAACACCGTCTGCACAGTCAAGTCATCCAGTCATCTCTCTTAAACTGGTCTGAAGAAAAAGACACTTCAACTTAAATCAATGCTGTCTATTCAGACACTTGTCTCTTTCAAAACTGTGACCTTAAGTTTGTATTCAAATCTCTAATCTGTTTTAGTAATTTGATCAAAACCTGATACTTTGAGTACTTATTACTTTATTCACTGTGGATGACCAGATGCACTATAGAGTGTCACAGATGACTACTACATTCATACTCATACACATACTACATACACTTCACAGCTGATGTAGACCAGGTGTTAACGTGGCTTGAGACATAAAACAGGCTTTGTTGGATGATTGTATCCAGATATAATTCTTTGCAGTACAGTGGTTAGATGTTGAAGACAATGCACGCACACCAACAGTAAAACCTTGCAAGGGATGTATATTCATTTCATATATGTAATTTCATTCTACATGCTTGACTGACTGCCCCTGCCTACATCAGAGTAAATATATCCCACTCCCAGAACATTTGTGAGTCCAGCAGTAGATATGGGATCTCAATCATATTCCAAACCCTTGAGATTTTTGGATCACACACTCACACAAGTGTAACTAAACACTGGTAGGACTTGATGACCACTTGGAATTTTACTTGCCACAACGTTAAAAGCTGCTGTCAGTGAATTACTTAAGTTAAAATACGTGTTAAATAGTTTTTTGACAGCTGTCACTAAGTGTTTGGTCACTTTATCCATCTCAGGAGCTAACACTCCACAAAGAAGCAGTGCTCTCTGCTCATTAGATTAGGCTGTTAATCTGTGAATAAATGCTCTCCCTCATCAAATGTATTCATGAGGTGACATGGGAGGAGGGGTTATAGTTCGAGTCTGTAATTCGTTTATGAAACACTTCAACTTACTTCCATTTTTCACATTGGCATTGTTTAGTGTTTTCTTACGGGTGAATCAGATATGATGTAGTCCTTGTCAACACGCCTGAACTCAGCTTCTAGCAGCTGTCAGCCAGTGTGTGATCAGGTCGAGGCTTTGACGGGAAGGCAGTCAGATGGGGGCGGGATGTATTGGTTGCAATTTTTCTGAGTATTATTTTTAGCTTTAACAGAAACATGCATTGTACTGAAATATAAGCCTGTCTGACTGAACGCACTCAAGAAAAACTAGGTTTATCGAAATTTTAGCTCTGCTTTCTGATTTGTTAAAAAAAAAAGCAGGTGTTGTATTATAGGTGGTGAACGATAACAGTGATCTGAAGTACTGGTCTATATGCTTTCAGTAAGTCACTTTTTTTAAATATTTTACAGAAAAGACGGTACAAACAAGATGATAAAGATATGCCATCATGGGGGGGACTATGGCTTCTCTGAGCCACTGCTCTTCCCCTCAGTGGTGCACCTGATCCAGTATTACCAGAACAAATCACTAGCCCAGTACAACACCAAGCTGGACACACGACTACTCTACCCCATGTGCAGATACCAACAGGTGAGACCTCTAAGAACGTGTGTTGTCTAATCTTCATTGTACTTTTATGTGTACGACTAGAATTACGCTCTTGCAGCTGTTCATGTTTATGTTCAATGTTGTATAAATCCTTAAGTTATGGCCATCAAAATCCTAACATTTGTGCCAAAGAAAGAAATTAACTTAAAGGGTTCTTGACTCTTAATGTTAAGTGTGAAGACTTTTGCTGATATCAGACGAGTATCACTTATTTCAGGTTCATTTCAATAATGCTATTAACACTTTATCAAAAGGTAATGAAAACATGTTATGGTTCCAAATAGAGTGTAACTTTATACCAGACCCATATATGGTTGAATTTGGTCCTAAATCTCCTTAAATTATTCTCTGTACAGCAGCAGGTTGGAATGGAAGTTAACATTGAAGCAGTTGGAGAACAGCTGAGGATATTTCAGAATCGATTCAAAGAGAAAAGCAAAGAGTACGACCGTTTGTTTGAGGAGTTTAACCAAGCATCCCAGGTATAACAACAGTGAATATTTGTTGTTGTTTTCAAATGTTGGCAAACTTAAGTAGGAAGGTAAACATTTGTTCTTTCATCTTCCCAGGACCTGCAGAGCAAACGCACAGCCATTGAGGCTTTCAGTGAAATCATTCGGATCTTTGAGGAGGAGTGCGAACCTCAAGAACGCTACAGCAAGGAATATATCAACATGTTTCTAACGTTACACAGCAGTAGAGAAACTGACAAGTATGTTTCAAATAACTCTCTTTTATACAGTCTAAACCTGAAAAATCACTGTGATTAATAATTCACAAAAGTGGGAAAAAATGCCTCCAACAGGGAGGGCTAAAAACACTATGCTCATTAAGCAGAATAAACAGGTTCTGAATCTCTACGAACATTATTCTGTCTCTTACTCCTAGGATACAAAGCAATTCCGGTGAACTGCAGTTGAAAGTGGAGGAAATCCACAACAGCAAGAAGAAGCTGGAGGACGAGCTGAGAAAGAAGTCGCTGGCTCACATGGAGGTTGACAGAAAAATTAACAGTCTGAAGCCCGACCTGATAGAGCTTCGAAAGATCAGAGATCAATACCTGCTGTAAGTTTTTAACATTAGAACATCATGTTCTCAATCATGACTAGTAGAGGTTTTTTGTATAATGGAACGACTACATAAATCTTATTTGCTTCTAAAAATAAATGTAAATGTACAGATGATATTTAAAACCTGTGCCAATGGGTTACTGTCACTGCAATCTCACTGCTGTGAATCAAACCAATATAAGGCACATTGTACTGCTTTGTATATTGCTTTTTGTTCAGCTTTCCTATTTTGTTAGTAAAAGCATCCATCATATTTTGGTAATTCAGAATGACATTAAACTCACACTCTAGTAATGAGGATCCATGTACTGCAGTTTACTAACTGTTATGTCCATGTTTCAGCTGGCTCACCCAACATGGCACGAGGCAGAGTCAGATTAATGACTGGTTGGGGGTCAGGAATGAAGACGAAGAGTGAGTGTGATCATTTAAGCAGGCCAACTGAACTCACTGTTACACAAACCCAGAAAGGTGCAGAATATGCACAATTTCATGCACCTTATGAAAGCCAAAAATATGTTTCTACGGCATGTGCCCATGTCTGTGTTAAAATCCCATGCCACATGTATTGTAAGTGTGAAGAAGAATGGCAGCCAAATTTCAACAAAAAAAATGGCATTCATTTAGACATATTTTTCATGTAGCTCTAATAATGCTACAGGCCATGGCACTCACCCATCAGTCGTGATTGATAACCATGAGCTGCAAGAATATTGTTTTTAGAATCTGTGCATTTCTAAAAATGTCTTCTAACTAATCTAACTGTCTAACCCTCACATTGTCCCTCAGCCTGTACACGCTGGCAGATGATACACATGAGGGGGAAGGGACCTGGTATGCTGGTGGTATGAGACGAAAGGAGGCAGAGGAGCTGCTGAAGGGCAGAAGGGATGGGACTTTCCTTATCAGAGACAGCCAATCTCAGAGAGGCTCTTTTGCCTGCTCTGTTGTGTGAGTACTTTTACATTTGTATATTTTAGGTATTGAGGTCATATATTTGCTGCCTTTTGAATGTCTTGGTTTTGTACACATGGGTCGAGCTCCACAACACCACTGCATTAACAGGAGTTTTGATGTCTCATCTATTTTTTACACACGATGCGCTCATTTCTGAGCAAATACACAAGAAAAAATGGCAGCACATGACCCAGAAATGAAAAGTGTAGATGAAATTGGCTATAGGGATGTCCAGATCAGAAAATGCTCTGATGTATTACCTCGATGCAAAAACACAAAGAAAAGTTATGCCACTTTATTTTAAATTCCTAAAGATAAGAAAATGAAGCACAGAAGAACAGACAGACGTTTGTTCACAGTCAATTCATCGCTAACAATAGAATTATAAAATTATAGAGACGCAAGCCAAAATTTCAAACACTGTATATTAGCTGCACATAAGTTATGTCAGACTAATAAAACAACGAGGCGGTTGCTTGAAAGAGATACTCACGTCGCCCTGTAGTTACATTAGGTTGTAGAGAATCTTATATTGTGAACGTTTAGTTTAGTAGAAGTGTGTGGAGAAAGTGGAGGGTACAACTACAGGAAAATCCTATGTAGATTATAATTTTCTCTCTCCGACTAAACAAAAATCACCTTTTAAAGTCATTAACAAACTGGTGGTGTTCACCACATGCAGACATGCTGCACGTGAACGTGTGCCCTCTGCTGGAATAAGTCATAACTACTTATGTCATGTAAATAAATTAATAGAAGGCAAAGGGCAGCTGTCTGCTTTCTGGTATTGCCCATCATTTAACACAATGCCAAAAAAAAAAAAAAGATAGGGCTGGTTAAATATGGAACAGGAAGTGATGGGTCTCTTCTCATGCAGAGTGGACGGGGATGTGAAGCACTGTGTGATCCACAGGACGTCCACAGGGTATGGCTTCGCTGAGCCCTACAACTCCTACTCATCACTGACAGAGCTGGTTCTCCACTACCGACACACATCCCTGGTCCAACACAACCAGCAGCTGAATGTAACCTTGGCCTGGCCTGCTCTCAGCCAGCAGTCCAGCTGAGAAACACCAGCATGTCGCACTGATGGAGCTTTTCCAAAGCTCCACTGTGCACTGAAAATGCACCTTATTGAATACTGCTACCAGGCTCCAAGACTACAGTACTAGTTAGTATCATATTTTAAGTTTCATGCTGCACTGGTATGACATCATAGCAAATACACAGCATTATTAGGTTGATCATGTCTGTCATTGTCAGCTGTGTTAGTTCAATACAATAGTTTCATATTTAGATCCTGGTACCAGTCTGTCAACTAATTCAAATGAACAGGGATGTAGTTTAATATACAGAGAATTATATAAAAATGAAGCTCTGTTCTAATCCATTTTATTTTTTATGCTTATTACTGGGGTGGCAAGAAAAAGTATGTGAGATATTATGACTTTTTGTACATTTAGTGCTCATAAAAATAAATCACACGTATAGACGAATAGATGGATATTTGTATTAAGATGCAAATATTAAGACCATTCTGAAGGGTTCACTACTTTCATGCCACTGTGTTCCTACTGATAAAAATCCTATTTACTTTCCATTTAAAGTTTGTGAAACTGAATAATTTACAGAATAAACACTGAACTGAATCTTTTACAACAAATCTCTCAAAACTGTGCTGATAATAAACTAGTTTATAAAAGCAAAACTATGGAAAGACAAGAACCTAGCATCAAACATTTAAATTATTATTACAAACTTAATAAACACAATCCAACATGATTTGTTTTGCCCATTTCTAAGATATTAATGGATTTTATCTATTAATCTAAGAGTTCCATATATTTTTATAATACTGAATTTGTTTTTCCTCAAAGAGAAGCACAAAAATCATAATTCTCTAATGCACCTCAAACACTTAAAACATAGTTTTCCAACAACCCACATCAACACTCCATAAACATACATAACATTATACTCGTCCAAATATTCAGTATAGTAGTAGCACAAGTATACAATGAGGGAAGTAGAAGCTGAAGACATGCAGCACTTTATTTTAAACAAAGACAACCAGCCTACATAGACGTGGCTAGTTCAGAAAGGTAGATTTGTGAAGATTCACTAGCCGTGATTTAACATTTTGATCGTTGGTTTTCTGGATTTCTGTCATTAGAAAAATACTAGTTAGATTCTTGTTGGCACTGACCGAGAACACATTCTCCTGTATTTTTCTTTCTCGCACTTTTAAAATGAAAATTATTATTATTTTTTGGTTTGGAAAACATGTGACAATCAAGGCACATTTTGCCACTGTATGTTGCTTAAAGCTCACTCATTAACACCTCAGTTATTTGAAGGGGTGTTTACTGCCACAGACATTGCTTGCAAATAAGTGAGTTGTGTACAAGCAAATCTATGTTAACAGATGTTAAGTGATTATATACTTGCACACTTGCAGTTCTGTACAAAGTGCCTTGAAGCACTTCTATTCCAGTGATAGTTATTGTATGCAGCAGTTATGATAAACCAGGCAGAGAAAGTATCGAGCTAGATTTAACGCCACAATAGTGTGTTACAATGCCACTTTGGATTTACATCGTGTGTGAAGAGCCAAAATGCCAGAAATTCAAACTTTGAAAACATTTTCATAATGGTGCAAAAATTACTCTCTGCTATGGAAATGTAAAAAATTAAGTTAGCAAATAAATGATGTACAAAAACTATATGATTTAAATGCCCTTCAAGCTTATGCTAAAGGAAGCATTACCTGAAAACGAACTGCAAAACTGACAACAACATTCCTTATATTAATATAAGGAATAAACGTATGTGTTCTCCACCTACCAAGCTTTTGATCATCATAGTACATACTGTCGATGTTTTTTCTTGGCGTTACCTCATAATGCTTTCTTTTTGTACCATACTGGAGAATTAGTGCCACCTATTTCACCATATGCTAATTGTTGAATGTCCTTTCTTACTGAAAATTCAAGCTAAACCACACATTTAAAACATAAAATTATTTTACATGAAATAATTACAAAAACAATTGCACTCACCTGTCACTTTGGGTCTATTCTGCAGCAGTTGTGAAGTCCATCTATGGCAGAAAAAGAATAATGATATTTTATTATTACATTTGCTTGTTTGATAAAATGTTGACAGCAGTAGAACATACATTTTTCTTCTTTCATAACTGCAGAACATTTTCTTTTTTGATATGTGTGAAGTATACATGGTGATCAGAGAGTATAATAAACATCACTCTTATCAAGAGGATATGAGTGAGGGACCGTGGTGCTTATGGGTTACAGTGAATCGTTAAAACTCATTAACCTAAAATAACACTGCACTTTTTTTTTTTTACTTTACGTTTCCCATCAAAGACAACCAAATAAGTTAATTTTAACATTTTGTTATTGGTTTGATCAAAATATTGTATTGTATTTTGATCTGTTCAATAGTCACTTAATGCACTTATCGCTTAGTGATACAAGTTATCCATTTTGTTAATTGCCCTTGAGGGAAATTGTCCTATTCTTATACTTTGTGGCAGTGAAAAGGTGTACAGTACATGTTTGATTCTGCATGCCATCATTGTGTAACAAGTATTTGTATATTACTAATATCTTTAATAGAGACATTGTGGTGGTTCTGGTACCAATTCCACCACCCGTTAAGCAAATGTTTTGCTACCCACTCTTTAATGGGGTTTTTTTTGTTCTTGTTTTAGTAACATTTTTATTTTCTTTGTCTCAATGTTTGTTTCTATAAATGCTCCTCACTGAGATCAAGGGTTAGTCACTACTGCAAGACTTCTAGTAACTCTTCTATTACGTCTTCTTTTCCAAATCAAATGGAAAAGCTTGTCTGCAGTGCTTGAATCTACATAAATATGTGATATAGTGTTGCGGTGAAATGTCACACTTTGGAGCAGTTCATGCAGTTTTGTAACACCCTATGTAAATGGACAAAAAGTCAAAGAAATTACAACTTAATTACGATTAAAAAGTCAACTGAGCATGCTGTCAATTTAGCAACAGAGAACCTTTAAATTATTATCAACCCTACACTGTTGCTCTTTCATCTTTCATTTCAAAGCGTCACTGTATGGTCCAACCAAAAATGTTTGTCTCATCATTCAAGCTGTCTTTTTTTAAACTTTGCACAATGAGTAGATTAAGTGAGTGTTTTCGTAAGTGCATCATGATATGGAGACGTTTATTTATTATTGTGGATTTATTTTCTTGCTTTCTTTTTAATGAGACATTACTGAGTTAGTTTTGTAGTAGGAACAGTAAAGTTTAGAGTGAAAGCATAGCATTTGCACATACAAGTATCTCATATGAGCTTGAGATACAATGACGGTCTTCATGTCCATCCACCCTTTGACTGAAACAGGTGGACATGTGGTGGTGCTACATATAGACATGATGTTGATATAATGAATACAGTATGTTGTAGCACTGATAAAAGCACTGATGTGTTTTGTTTTGTTTTTTTCCTGTGTGGTATCTTCAATGAACTGACCTCTTAACAGTCCTTCCCGTATGTGCAGGACATATTTTAATTATTTGTGCATTATCTGGTCTTTTCCTGTTACTGTCAAAATTAGATAACCTTTGTGTTTCATCACTGTGGAAACAAAACTGAACAAAAAAAATGCCAAAAACACTTTAGAATGGCATTCAATGTTTCATAGCAAAGTTACTGGTGTCTTATGTCATCAAGTATGTGTCATTGTGTAATTTTAGTTTATTTTTTTAATTATTGGATCATTTTATTTGGAGGGCATTTGTTTTCAAAGTTGAAGACGTAATGTCAGGTAGCTCTCTGCATTAAGTAACTTTTCATAAGTCTCTCAAACACTGTGCGTATGGAAAAACATGGAAAAACGTGACATGAAATTGCAGCGAGTCAACTAAAACTTTCCTACCAAGGTGAAGAAATTTAAAAAAAAATATTTTTTCTTTAAAAAGCACCTAGATTTATTAAAAGAATATGCTGGATGCCATGGGTTTATGGCCTTTATTTTGGTTAAGATAAATTAGATCAGGTCAAGTGATTTAAAGAAAGACTGCACAACTAGGAGTTTTAATTTAGACAATTAAGTTGGATTGAGGAGATTGATAGAACAGATAAATGTGTTTAGGTCAGTTTCTCTGTGGTGAGGGATATATTTTGACCTTCTGTCTCTCCAGAATTTACCGTATTTTCATATTTGACGATTAAACAGTGTGTACTTGTGGGTGGGATATTGCGGTAGCACTTGTCAAACAATCTAGCTCAAGTTACATAAGACATATTAGTTAACTTTTTTAAATGTTTGCAGTCGTGTGACTTGATGTATTCAGAAAGGTTTATTTCACTTTGAGTTGTGCTTATAATGAAATACCTCTACTTGTCTCTGCATTGCACTTAATGTACCTGTAAAATCATGTTTCTGTAGCTTTGACTTTCATTTTTGTTTTTAATGTGACTTTATGGATCAGACTTTGTGCTTTAGTTATACTTTGTCTGTAGCTGTGAGAAAATAACTATTGTAAATGTTAATTTGCTGTAATGATTATGCATCAACATTCAGTTATTTGTGTTTAATCCACAAACCATGTATTCACTGTAAGTTAACAATAGTTTTACTTTTTTGATGTAAGGCCTACTTTCTGCACTTTGAGATCCTAAAATAAATCTGAGATGATGGTTTAAACGACATTTGAGTGAGTATTATTTTATAATCTGAAGATTAATATTTTATGGCAAAGCCAGACATCTTTGTCTAATTCAGATTTAAATGTGATTAAGACTGTAAGATATAACAGACTACAATTTGAAGATTAAATCTTTGACACTGATATAGTTATAGTGGAAGATATACATATAAATATAAGGTTACTAAACTTTCTCCAAAGTCCAAATTTCTTTGAATGTTTTGAAAGTCTCCTATTTATTAATCTTGACACATGTTTTACAATGATTGCATTGATGAAAGAACATACAGTACATTCTATGGTTGATTCACCATAAAAGGAAACCATATTTTTTACAGTAGCAAATCATAGATATCATTTATGAAAACACTGCTTTGTAAATGTACAGTTAAACCACCTTAGAAAATAACATAGAAAATGTAATTTCCACTGATAAACGGAACATCTGTAACCGGTACCGTACCGTTAGACCTCAAATGAATGAGCATATTTTTTTCTAGTAGCTAAAGCTAGCTTGATCGTGGTTCACTTCCTGGCATCATTTAAACTCAATTGACCACAGTTGTTCAAGAGCATGATTTAAAAAAAATAAAAAAATATGTGGATAAAGTGTGTGTAGATTATGGTTTATGATTCAGATAAAGCAGCTTTGACAGGTAACGGTAACTTATGGGCACAACTCCTAGCAGCAGCGTTAGCATCATAGCTAACTTAATGCTAATAACAGCCTGGCTTCTGCCCACAGCACCTAACACGGATTTATTACTTACTTACGAGTTTAGCCAAACTGAACCGACGTGGAGTGAGTGGTCGCGTTTGATTCCTACAGCTGTGACAGGTTGGTGTCCTCAGCTGTGTCTCACTGTAAAGTTTGACTCGAGTCTAAAATCCCTCCACAACACGGTGTATAGAGCTGTGCAGTATGGTTTAATTGTTTTTATATTCCTATTTCTCGATAGAGCTCTGGAGTAGGTCAAATTCTGCCTGTCACTGTGCTGCCGTAACCCAGGGAGTGAAAACAACTATCTATCAGTGGCGTTCACAGACATTTGGAAGGGCAGATGCGAAATTAAACAGGTGGAGCAGGTGCCACTCGTAAGCATAAGGCAGGCATGTCCAAAGTGTGACCTGAAGCCAAAAGCAGCCCGGCCCTAGGGACTGAATTTTATATGGACCTCCACACATTATTGTTTAATTAATTTCTATCACATCTATATACACATATGGCAGCCGGTCGGGCACTTCCTCATGTTTTTACCACTCTAACGCGTACTTCTGTGTGCGTCTTGTGACTAGAGAGTGAACATTTTTGTCCATTAGGGTATGCCACTGGTGGGAATTGTCCGAGGATCCCTGAAGGCAGCAGCATTGATTCAAAGCTGAATTTAATTATCTGGTGATGAGGCAGAGGATAAACTCTAGTCTTCTCTCTCTGTGCTCAGTGTTGTTTGAACGCTCTCCTGTTTTCAGACAGATATGAAGTTGTCAGTGCTTCTGCCTGTGTTTTTATTCCTCTGCATTGACAGCAGAGGTTCTGGGATGTCTCACCCCAAACCTGCCTGCCGTTATCCTCCATCTCAGTGGTGTCGATCACTGGAGATAGCGATTGAGTGTAAGGTGAGAAATAAAAAAAACACTTCTTTTTTTTCTTAGGTGAAAATGCTTACATGCCTATCTTTTACTGTAATATATTCTTTTTATGGAATTAATTTAGACTTGTAGTGTTTTTCAAAATTACTGTAAATGTCCAGAATTCAGACACATACTTGCATTAACTTGTGCCCTTATTTGAATTACCAAATGTTTTTTTTTTTTTTTTTTTTTATTATTATTATCAGGTGGGAAAAAAAGGAAATTCTTCAAACTGAACTGTTCTGTGTTAAAATGGGCAAAGAGTATTATCAACAGTGACATATAGAAACCTTGGGAAATTAAAGCTTCCATGGTTTACATCTAAATGAGAGTCAGGCTTCAGAAATTAAACACCAGAGGTTTTTCATGTGACTGGCAGAGTTGCTCTGGGTCACAGTTAATCAGTTTAAAAATGTCTGAAGGCTGAAAAAAAAAACCAGGGCGTTCTGTCATACTTTGTGTTATAATACCTAATATTCTATATATCATAGCTAATTTCATCCATCAAAACTTTATCAGCACCACTGTCTATTACATTGTGTGTGTTTTAGGTTCAGAAGCAGTGTATGGAGGTGAATGCTACCAGACCAAAGCAAGACGTCCCTCCTGTATCTTTGACTCTGTACTATGAGAGTTTGTGTCCAGCCTGCAGAGTCTTCATCACACAGCAGCTGTTCCCCACCTGGACGATGCTGCAGGACATCATGTCGGTCACTCTGGTGCCCTATGGAAACGCTAAGGTGTGCTCATCCAAGATTTGGTGTCATCTTACCGACTGAGAAGATCTTGACTTGTGTTAAATACAGATTACACTTTGACTTTGTCTTTCTCTTGTAGGAGATTCCATCAGGAAATTCTCCTTTCACTTGTCAACATGGAGAACCAGAATGCAGAGGAAACATAATTGAGGTAGTTTTTCCATCACCAGTTCTTCTGTGATTATTTTTTCATTACTAAGGCACAGTGAGTTTAGATGAACTGTTGTGCTCCTCAGGCCTGTATCATCCATTTAACAAGACACTCGGCGCTTCACATCATCTACTGCATGGAGTCGGCAGCAAATGTCCTCAGTGCTGCACAGTCTGTGAGTATCTGCAGCGTGGGGGTCACTGAGTGTCTAGTTTGGTCAGATGGGGGCCGGACAAGTGCAAGGAAAAAGTCTGACTTTTTCAGAATAAGACATTGAAATAATTATGATATTTCAGAATAAAAGTCTTTTTTGCTAAGGAATGATCAATGGTTAACAATATAACCTATTAAAACAAACACAGAAACATTTCTATTAAGTGGTGGGCCACATGAAATTGATTGATGCATAGATTAGCTGCTAGAAAAAAAATTGAGGACAGATCCTCAATGTGTAAATTGAAGAGGAGTAAATGACTTTTTTTTTTTTTTTTTTTCTTTTTAAGGCAGATCCAGGTGCAGCAGTTGATCAGAAAAAAAATTTCAGTAGCTTTCAGTCCATCTTTTTTCAAAACCTATAAGATCTTGTGATGATTTCCTGCTGTTTTAGTCTCTCAGTTCATTGAATCAATAAACAAGTCCAGACAATATAATCTATACATTACTGGACTCTTACGATTTTTAGAACCACTGACCCATTTAAAAAGATGACAGTGGGAGAAAGACTTCGAATTAGAACTTTCTGACGTTATATGGCAATTAACACTAGACCAGATACAGTTTATGGTTTTTCACAGACTACACTGGTCTAAAGCAAGGTTGAATTTACACCAAATATCAACCCTAACTGACTGCTGTGGATGTTTTGGTTCTGTCACATTAATAGACTCCTGGCAAGCTATATTTCTTTTTGTTTTTCTAACATGTTAAACATTCATGGAACCCAATGACATCACAGCATCTACATTTCAAAAATTGTGGCAAAAATATAATAGCTTTTGTGAGGAAAAATCCCCTCAAACTTTCTATCTATGGATTAGAGATTTTATGTATCATCTGACTCTCGAGAAAATTCTGTTAAGCTACAAGAGGCTGTGCTCTTAAATTTGACACCATCTGACAACCAGTTCTGGATCAGGTAGAAGAGATGGATGCTGTACACACATAAAAACTAATAAAGACACCCTGAACACAAATATTCAGATTGAAAAAGCTAAAGCATTAAATTCCTAATGACTCGGATGATTAAATGGGTATCAAGTGCCAAATTATTTTGTTATGCAAATAATCTTTTCAGCTCTAAACTCAGTTTATTTACAACAGCCGAAAGAGGAGAAGTGTGTTGGAGTTTTTACAGCAAACGGAAGAAGTGACTGATTTTCACACTGATGTATGAATATTGTGTGTATATTCTGGATGAGCTTGAGCTTGTCTGTGCTGTTGTCTCAGTGCCTCCAGCTTTACGCTCCCGCCGTCTCCTGGTCAAGTGTAGACTCCTGTGTGACAAACGGACTGGGAGACCGGCTGATGCACGCCAATGCTGCCATGACCCGAGCTCTGAAACCACCTCACACCCACGTCCCCTGGGTCACTTTCAACGGGGTAAAACAATTGTTTTTATTTTTTTTAAACTTATTTAAATACTTAACAGTATGCTTGATGTACAATGTTAATACCAATATAATTCTGATTTACATGAGTTGGCTGCATAATAACTGCAATGTACATATTTTTGAATCACTGATAATCTAATCCAAGAAACCATGATTTTATTTTTTTGCTTTTCCTACACAACTAAATTTAAGTTCTTTGTAGTACTACACAGGTTTAATAATTTTTACAAACTTTTCTTCAGACTTGTACTGAAGTTAATTTAGACGAGTGACAGTTGGGGAAATTAACAGATCTATAAAAGCATCGACTAAATTAATTCTATTTCTGCTGATGGAATGATTGAAAGACTTAAACTCACTGTTTTGTATTTGTACATGCATGGATAGCAACGCAGGTCCCAGGAATTCTGCTAATGTTTAATAAAAATAAATAAAATGCAGGAATACACAGAGGAGAATGAGGACATGGCGATGTCGTCCCTTTTCCACTTGATCTGTCAACTTTACAAGGTGAGGACTTGTTTGCGAGTTGTGTTCAGTATAAGTTCATGTTGGACGTAGGCATGGGACGCTGTATGAAAATTTCCCACCATTATTATGCTGACCGAAATGATTGCGATTCACACTATTCTTGTAATGACTCAAATTCAAACAGGCCTAGCCTTCCGTCTCCACTTTCGGTGGTCAGAAACATCACAGATGGGATTTATTTTTTCTTTTTTTTTTTTTAGGCCTGAAACTAAATTAATCGTCAGCTATTTTAAGCATTAAACCTTTTCATGTTTTTTTTAGCTCCTACATGTGAATATCTTCTGGTTCTTTGCTCCGTATAACAAAGTAATTATTAAAACGGAATCATTTTGTTTTGTAGACGACACTAGACACTTCGTTTTCAGGTGTGAGAAATGCTGATAAACTTTTTTTTTTTTTTTTTTGAACGAGTACTCGATTAATTGAGAAAATAATAAACCGATTTAATCAATTATGAAAATAATCGTTAGTTGCAGCTTCAGCACTTTTTATCACAATGAGCGATAATCTCCTACATCCTCCCATCACTACTTGTAAGTGTCTCTTACCTTGGCTACCATTGCTTCTACATAACTTAAGTCTCCATTTTTGCACTTGCTCCGTCACTTTCTTCTGCTTTAATGAGCCACGCTCCGGTTTTGACTGACTGTTTTCATCCACAGGGGGTGAAGCCTCCGGCCTGTAATGGAGCCCGGGTCAGACTAGATCGAAGTTTCTGCTGAACACAACCGTAAAACCTCTGTACACTTACCGCCTGCAAGAGAACAGCAGATTATATTACATATACAGGACAATATACCAAATAACACCATTAAAAACATGTTCAGTTTTAGAGGATGTCTGTAGTCAGTGATGTAGATGTGGCTTTTTTCCTGTCTCTTTGATTGGACTTTTGGGACCAGATTTGATAATGGGAGTATTATTGGTTTATCAAAAATGTAGTTTTATATTTATTTGAAAACTGTTCATTGGGAATAACTTTGTACAGCATTTCCATAAATTAGACCACCACAACAAATATTTTAGAAATCTTTCTCCAGAACTTATTTAAAACGAGGCAATCAGATGGCAGACTTCACCTCATTCACACAACAAGCCTCTGGTGGCCTCTGTTGGTCATTGACAAGTGCAAGTGGGGAAGCACCAACAGACACACAGAGCCACTAAAAAAAAAAATACTTCACTCTCGCCGTGGGATGAAGTGACTTGGTGGCTCTGTCTGTGTTTCCGCACTTGCCAAAGTGAGCAACAGACGCTTGTTAGAATTTGTGATAGACACGGGCATGTTGTGCCACAGAGTCTGTTACACATATAAAACATATCAGAAAGGTTAGGTCTAAACCCAGAATATTTAACTTTAACAGCAGAGGCCGACAGAGGCTTGTTGTGTGAATGTGGTGAAGTCAGTCATCTCTGATTGCCTTGTTCTGTTCAGGATTGCAAGTAAATGACTTAATGTGACATCTTAAACAAGAAATAATGTGCTTTACTACTTGACACTTGAACAATATTATCATTAAAAATTATTTTGGTTAAAGAGCTTCTACATACAGAAACAAAACATTTTGATAACTACCAGTGCTGATAAATTTAGGGCAGCTGTGGCTTTGGGCAGTGGTCTAATGAGCACTGTAAGTTAAAAATAAATAACCAGTCTGATATAAATTTCCATATAATTTATTGGCATTTTCCACTTAAAACTCTCAAACTCCTTTGGCTAAAAATGAGAAACAAAAATATATTTGACAAAAACATTGGAGTGGCATACATCTTTCCATACTTGTAAAGTATACTTGATTTTTAGGCTCCATGACAAAGTCAATTGTCCAATGTTACAGTACTTTGTCTCCACAGAAGCATTTTGAGGAATAAATAAAGATTTTTTTTTTTTTTTTTTTTTACAAGACGCACATATGCTGAGAAAATGAGACGGCTTGAACGTTAATGACGGGGGGGGGGGGCGGCAACGACAACGCGACACATTAACGGAGCGCAGAGCAGCGACTTTGCGGCTGCTCGGCAACACATTTAACACAGTATAGCACTGATGACTTCCTGTGAAGAGCCACAGTTTAACATGCTGATGAAGACAAGTTCAAGAAAATGGTGAGGTTTCTGTTCAGGGTACTTTTAAGAAGAAAAGAGCATTAGTGATGATCACGTCGTCCTGGTCTTGATGTTCACTTTATGCTTTTCTGGTCACGGCGTGTACAAAATATCCAGTGCTTCAGTTTGTTTCATACAAACTGGGGAAGTTAAAAACTCCCTGTGCTGCAGGTTGTGTTTAGAACAGAATAATCAACGGGAAACAAAGTACACGATGAGGAAAAAGCAGATGAGGTTCACTCTGAAGAGGCAGACATTGTAAAAGGAAGAATTTCCTTTCCTTGTTTCTTTTTATATTGCTGAATGACTGCCTTGATGTTTTGGACTGAGTGTAATACATGTTCATTTCATAATATTACTAACTTGCTGGTGTTTGAGCTACTTTCCTTCCTAATAAATATCACCACAATGTCAAATATTTTAAATCACCTGGGGATTTTTCTATAAAGACGGCGTTGACTAGAAGTCTACACACAATGAATTCTTTAGAATTAAGTTGTAACTTGATGGTGCAGTGATGATAAAGACATCACTGAGCAGCTTTTCAGGCAGTGAACATGGAACGCTCCACTCGGCTGCAATATGACAACATGATGAATGTAAAAAAAAAGAAAAAGGTTTAGTCAGGCAGGAAGGCCACAGAGCATTCATCATAATTGCTTGACATTTCTTGTGTGTGCAAGTATGAACTTTGTCCTCTTGATGGCGCTACAGGAAAGTCTGATAACCCAGCTGCTGAGGTCCACATGGTGTTTTCATTACATGAAGGCATCTACGGTTGATTCATCAAATAAAGTGTGCGATTGCGGACATGAAAACTAAACGGGAAACTGAATCTCTCCAACGTTTTCATAGCAAATATTTATTCTGTCAAATGCCAGAATGTCACTGCTGTCACGAGAAAACCCCCTTTTTTCAGCTACGGTTTGATGAATTTCCAAACCATTGAAGGCTCTTTATGGATGAATGACATAAAATGATTATGCTAAACACTTCTCCAGTTTCCAGAACTGAAGGAACCTACGAAACATGAAGACAGAACTGTGAATCAAATGGCGTTCTGAGACTATTAAAATCGGCAAAATTGTCTTCTTTTTTTTTTCCTCTTTTTTTTTTTTACATCAGGTTCCAATCACATGTAAGGCTTATCATTAAAGCTTACTAGCTGAGTTCATGTAATACTGTTAGACTAGTGTTTTCTACCACTGCCTGACCAGGATGTACATCATGTCCTATCCTAACTAGTGCTTGTTTACTTCCTGGTCAGTTCTAACTCAGTGACGGCGACTAATCCTGATCTAGACGGAACATGTACTTGGTACAGAAAGAGTCATGGAACTCCTGAAACTAGACACATTCTCTGGTCGCAGCTATCTGATTATGAAAGGGCTGAACCGACGACGACGCCTACGCTGCACAAAATCTATTAAAATTGTCTGCTTTAAATAACATCGTTGACATCTATCATTTGTAAAACCTAACACTACAAAGTCTGAGACTTCGATATACAATCATCGCGTTAAAATCTCTAGTGTAATAATGTACATTAATCATAGGCTGGCAGGTGTTTTGTGAGTTTTCAACACTCGTGGCACACAGTTATCCCAGTCGAGATTTCGTGATGACATGAAGTCGGCTTAGCAACTACAGGCGAGTGATTTCTCTCAAAAACATCTGAAAGTGTGCTGCTCCTTGTGATGCAGATCCTGTGGTCAGCGAGTAACACGAGTCAACTGGGAGCGATTTGTTTTAGTTAAGGAGTTATAAATGATGTCATAATTGCTTAATTCAGATTATTTAAAATAAAAGGTTGTTTTTTTTATGCAGGCATTTACCAAGTGGGGAAATTAGTTTGAATACAAGGATCAAGAGTGCAATATTACATTACTGGATTACTCCTTTAACATTAGACTGAGGTTTGATATTTAAAATCACTGCAGCTTTACTTATAGGGTTCAGTCAGTTTAAAAATGTATTTCCAAAATAACTGAACCCTGGTTTTCTGGATGGTTGAATATCATATCATATAAGTTTCTTAAAACACAGACCGCGTGTTAGCTGACCACCAGATCCCCGGCTTTCCCGCCCTGCCTTATGGTAGCCAGCATCAGAAACCCTCTACTGCTGCTGATCACTAGGTCTACATTGGGTGAAGCCCTTAGTATGACTGAATGAAGGAGCTGTACAGCAGAGATGGTAAAGTGCTACTGCGGACTGGAGGCACCCTGATAAAAAAAGAGAAGCTTTTTAAGCTCATAAACACAGATGAGACCAGCAAACATACAACAAAGAACTGTCCACAAATCATTTAAAATCATCTTGGGTAAAAAAAAAAAAAAGACGAAGAAGCTTGAACATACCATACAGGGGGTGAGTCTTTTGGTTTTTAAACACATGGGATTGGGGGTATGCCTTCAGTCTTTTTCAATGTTCCATCCTTGTTGTGCTACGCGTTGGTTTTAATCATTTATCTTTGATTGCTTACTTTGCCAAATCGCTCATTAAAGGGTTTTCCATTAAACACAGACACACGGGTTAAACATGTTTGGAGGTAACTCAGAGAGTTAGGTCCAGGGAATCGACTACATTCATGCTACATTAGTTTGTTTTTAGTTTCTCTTCATACCCTGAGCTTTTTAATTCTCTCGCCGCTCACCTACATCCGGTATTTGGTAAAAGTGTCTGTTTCTCACATCATTCTTGAAAAAAAAAAAAACTTTTTCTCCACTTGAACTGACCTAATAATTTCATAAATTAAACTAAAAACTAAACTAAAAATTTCCAAGACCCTGTTCGACCACTGTGATGCGCCTCCGCCGCTCTTGTCCAAAAGTGACAAAGAGTTGCTGTGCTGTGTAGAAAGACGTTTCCTTTTATCTTGTGTAGTAGTTAGAATATCGTGCCTCAGCTCCACTCTTCTTCTTCTTCTTCTTCTTCTTCTTCTTCCAGTCAACTGCAGCAGAACTGAGGCTACAACGAAGCAGGATGGGACACAAAGGCCTATCAGGCACCCGAAGAGAGGCTAAAACAATTCATCTTCTGCTGAAAAATCAAATAAAGCAGAGGGGGACGGGGGGACATCCCTCTGTTCTCCAGAGAGGGTGTCTCCAGTGTAAAGGGACTGTGGTGATTTTACAGACCTTATTTGAAAATGCCTGCCCTGCCTCCTTCTTCCTACACCCAGTGCTTTGTGTATATTAGGCAGGGCAGGTTGTGCTGGTTGTTACGTGTCCATTCGCAGACAGGTCACACCGTCGCCCTCCTGGCTCAGTTCATTGTCCCTGTCTTCGGCCAGCTGTCTTTGAGAAAGGGAGCTCTGCACCGACATAGCGGCTAAACTCAGGGTCCGTGGGGGGTGAGGCGAAGGAGGGCGGTACCTGGTGTTGCTGCTGCGAGGGTCCGGGGACAGAGAAGGGGAGGAGGAGTCCTGCTGCTGCTCCTTACCCCATTGGGACTCATCCTCTGTGGGGCTCTCTGAATCAGACTCCATCACCTCCTCCTCCTCTTCCTCAAGTGTGAGTTCAAACTGGAACTTGTCCCCTCCACCTCCTCCTCCTGAATGGACAGATCCTCCTGCTCCCAAGGCTCCTCCTCCAGGCTCCCCCTCAACAAGGTGATCCTCTGGGCTGGAAGGCGACGGGCTGTGGGGGATCATGCTCTGGTACCACTCCCTGTTGTCCTCCAGAGTGTCCAGGATGTCCTGGGCATCCGGATGCACCAGGTCTGCCCAGGTCTCCCACAGAGGATGGACAATGTAGTCGATGAACCCCACCTGGTCATGAAAATCAATAATAATGACCAAACTTACGTTACTGGAATGAAATATAAAAACATTTGACAGATGCACAGCTGGAGACAGACGGTGTTAATTTGAAAATGTTTTGGCTGAAGATGGAAATTAGCCACTGGCTATAATCGTGTATATTTACATGAAAATGTCTAGTAATATGCCTGGTCACAATTTTAAATAGGGAGGTTTCAGAACTTCTGTTAAAAACCTAGACTTTCAGCAGTTTGATGGGATCAATGCTTTTTGAAACAGTGTAGAAGGAGGAGGGTGGTGAATACACCTAGGCACCAGATGTGTTTTGGTAATTGCCCAAAATTCCAGTGTTCCACTGTTTCTCTGTGCGTCGGCGAGTGTTACCTGCGTCTTCTCTATGGAGGCGTTCTGTTTGTCACACATGGGACTGATCTCCATGCCCTTGTCCCGCTCTCGGTCTCCCTGGGTAAAGAACTCCACCATGATGCGGTCTGTCCACTGCCGGTACAGCTCCAGCGGCTTGGTCGGGTTGCTCAGGTCAGCACAGTGGACCATGTTCTGCAGAACCTGCAGGGGAGACGACCTCAGTGAGGCTCTGCTGGTTGTGTTGTTACATGGACTTGTGTTCAGGCCATTACCACTATGTGGGTAGGACTGTGAGGTTCTGTTGATGATGACGATACGTTCCTCCAGACTTTTGTTTGTCTTTGTCTATGAAGACTGTATACAATATAAAGTCCAGCAGGGGCAGTTACAGTCGCATAATGATTTTTATATCAAACAAACTGGAAATGTAAAAGGAGGTGATTCTTAGCAGAAAATATTTCGATTTTACTTTTACTTTAGAAAGTGTCCTGCAGTTTGGTGTTAATAACTGGAAAGTGTGGCTGTTATTAGGCTTAGTTATCTATTTTACAACAAATAAGCGATCAAATTTAAACACAAGTTAACATGTATTAATCATAACATTATTTAATAATGTAATAATTAACAGAGAATGACAAACTGAAACCGGGGGACATTTTTGCTTCATTTGATTAAACAGCAGCAAAAGACAATTTTCATAAACGTATTCATAATTCAGCTGATAAGTTATCTGTGTTTAGAAAGTGCTTTTCGAGTGTCGATGACGACTCAGCAGCTTCAAACTACAACTTCTGCCATTCACTCATTCACACCAAGTTCATAATAGTTTGGGATTTTTCATAAGTTTTTATTTCATTTGACTTTTTGATAATAATAAGTATTGTGTCTCAAATACAACCTCTCAAAAGGATTATGTATGAAATAAATTTACAAAGACAAAAACTAAGCACACTTTTTACTACAATTTGAGTTTGTTTTGTAAAAAACAAACAATTCAGTTTCAGTTATTGATTCACACTTTCACTCTCATTCACTCTCACACGCTGCCGGCACAGCCACCAGGAGCAACGTGGGGTCAAGTGTCTTGCCCAAGGCGGACACATCTGCATGTAGCCTAAGGAAGGAGGGAATCTAACCCACTACCCACACACTGAAAGACAAACCTTGATAACACTCGGTAACCACTACAGCGGCACTAACACACAAACTCCCCGGTGGATTCTGCACTGACCTGCTCCATGGTCAACAAAACAGCTGCTCAGTGTTTTGTGTACAATGGAGCAGTGTGTGGGAACACGCTGTCAAATTACTGCCTTAATAATCATTTTATTGTTAATAATATTTTTTTTTGATTTAGGTATAAATCCATCCATCTTCTCCCGCTTTATCCTCCACATGAGGGTCACGCTGCCAATCTCAGCTGACATCGGGTGAAAGGCGGGGTACACCCTGGACATTGCTAGTCCATCATAGGGCCACATGTAGAGACAAAAAACCATTCACTTTCTGTCTGTCAATTTAGAGTGTCCAATTCTCCTAATCGCCATTTTGCATGTTTTTGGACTGTGGGACGAAACTGGAGAACCCGGAGAAAACCCACGCACACACGGGGAGAACATGCAAACTCCCTGCAGAAAGGCCCTTGTTCTGTTCCCACCTACATTGATAAATCCCTGGATGTGAAATGGCCAGCAGGGGGAGCTCTCACCTGAATGCGGTCAGAGTAGTTGTCGAGCAGCAAGACTCCCAGACTTGTCACTTTCTTGGTTTCCACCATTGTCTTCATGTCCGCCAAGAAGTTCATGTGTTTGGACATATCTGTGGCCAGCACCTGAAGAGTACAGCACACGTTCAGCCGCTCATTTTAACCAGAGGATGTGTTCTGAGTGTGTTCGCTGCTTTTCTGTAGTTCTACAGGTGTTTAAAGCTTTCTCTGTGTGTGAATGTAAATATGATATGATATCTTTTTTATGAATGACATTATTTGTCACCAAATCTGATCACGACAAAGGAAAGACACGCTGTCGTATCATCTATCTGCTTCACTGCAGAAGTCCAGAGCTGCTCTGGACCTCAGTAGTGATTCAGCAGTGATTAAATTATAGAAATAGGATTGTCTGTTGTCTGTTCTGCCTGCTCATCTCATAATATAATAAATCCTCTTACACACACACACACTGACCACCTCTTTAGGTATTATGGCTACCTAATAGTGTCTGGTGTAGTGTTCTGCTACTGTAGACCTTCTGCTTTACGGTTGTGACGTGTTGTGTGTTCAAAGATGGCCATCAGCATGCCTCAGTTGTATGTTACCGTGCCTTTGCTTCTATGATTTCAAACCAGTCTCTACTGTGTATATGATTCTCCTCTGACCTCTGGCATCAGATAACTGCGGCTCACTTATCAGCAGATTCTGAAAAACTCAGAGCAGTTTGTCTTGTCACGTTCAGAGTCACTTAAATCACAGAAGGTCGTCTTGACCGTAGGCATGTAGACGTGCTACATGCCTACATGCTAGGCCTGAATGGTTTTGAATAAATATCTCATTGCGATTGGGACATTTTTATGTCATTATTCTCATTTTCATTTCAATAAAATATTCAAAATGAATACTGTGTGATATTTGAGGGGATCTGTGAGAAATAAAGATGTTTTCTTCAGTCTTTCGATCTAAAAATGGTAATGTGACACACATTTTTGGCTTTAACCCTCTTATGACCATCAAGATAATCAGGCCAAACTTCATCTGCAAGGTTTTGTATTGTATTTTTTTTGTCATTTCTGGTGTGTTGTTTCTTTCTTAATCCTATTTGACTTTGCACTTTGTTTTGTCTCATCCAGCTGAACATGTTTTTAACAGCCCATCAGTCATAATGTGATGTTTTGCCAGCAGCGTTTTTCAAACTAGGAAAAAGGAAAGCAACTTTATTGTCATCATACTGGTATTGTACAACAGATGTCGAGGTCAGATGGAGGGTTGATCAGAGAGCCGCTGCGACTGAGCGCGCCGCCACAAGGGACCAACCTGACCGAACGTAACTAACATTCTAACATGTTTTGATGGTGGGAGTAAACTGGAGAGCCCAGGGGAAACCCACGCAGACATGGGGAGAACATGCAAACTCCACACAGAAAGGTCCCAGACCAGGAATTGAACCCAGCACCTTCTTGCTGTGAGGCAACAGTGCTAACCACCACTACTAACCACTGCGCCACCATGCCGCCCTCTAGTCTGTTACCAGAAACATGAAGCTGCTCCATCAGCATATTTTACTGTAAATCGTGTGCAAAAATGCAATAATGATAATACTGTTATCATTATTAAGCTAAAGTTCGAGTGCAGTGAGATAGTGAGAAAAGGAAATCCCACTGCTGTATGAAAAGGCGCAGAAGGCTCACCATGTCGATCACCATCTTGCGGAGGGAGTCTTTTAGTTTCTTGTTGAGGTTTTGGAAAATGTCACAATTGTCTTCCTGGAGCAGTTTAAAGCCCACAGCGAGGTGGTGGTTCTCCAGCACCGAGGTATCGTTATACATCAACGCCAACTCTGAACCTGTGGAGATGTAAAGTGAAATGTTTAACAGGACATTTAAAATGTTATGCGCGCTTCTTTAATAGGGATGGGTGAAAGTGCAAATATCGATATTTTCACTCGCTGGGCGTCACAACCCCATGTCTCCTCACAGCGGCGCTGCTCAAATGAATGAGGGAAGTTACCTGGCTGAAGAAGAGGGAGCTTACGGCGGCATAATGGTGGTTAAAAGCTACGTTAAGAGATGCCCCTTCCGTGTTCAATAAATAGACTTTATGCCCTTTGTTCTCTATGTTGGGAATAAATAGAGAAGTCCTGCACTTTTAACTTTTGACAGACGTTTTGTTTTCTTCAGTTAGGACAGATATTGTGTCGTATCGATATATGATTGTCTTGCAGTATATTGATTATCACAGAATCGTTGCACCGTGATATTATTGGTATTGTGGATCATGTATCGCGTATTGCATCGTGAGGTACCTCCCTATTATTTATCATTCTGCTGTCTAAATGACATCATTTATTAAATAAACTCTGCAAAGCCTGAGCCATAATGGGTACAGCATGAACCAACGCCACCACTAAATATGCGCTTTAATAATAGCTTTACTTATAATTACTGATTACTTAAGAGACTGTCCTTTAGACACAATGTCCTTTAGACTCAAACCACTGTCACACAATGCTGATGAAGCCTTTTACTACCAGCATAACTCTCCGTGTTTCTGTTTTTAGTGTTTTGTTGTCAAGCACAAGGGAATTGGGCTTGTCTAGGGTTCAACACGAGCAGTGTTTTAGCGCCAAAAAGTTACACACTGAGGCTTTAAAAGGTCTATAGTTTTATATCGTGTTTGAAGAGGTGTCGCAGTGTTAACATATTCTTTGCAATGGCAGCAATTTCTGCATTCAAATTCTAGTAAAACTGTGCTTTAAATGAATAAAAAAAAAAAAGGAACCTACTGGTGTTTATTAGGAACTGGTTTGTGACTCCTGGGTGGTCGACATCATGAATGGCACTTGCAAAGAGAGCAGCCATAATCTCCAGGTCTGTAAACACGGCCTGTGTTCAACAAGACAGGTCAAACATTCATTCCAAACCATTTTCATTGTAAATAGCATTTATTTTTAATGCGGTACTGAAAGAGGGGAGTGTCAGTCATGTTCACATTCATATGAAAGTAACCAGAACTTGCCTCTAAAGCTGGGGTGGACAGGAGAACATGGGTGGACTGCACCACGTCAGCTGCATGGATGTTGTTGTGATAAGCTACGTCAGCATGGTAGTGGTCCTCCAAGGTCATCATGAAGGTGATGAAGGTGTCGACTGGGATTTTAAAGGTTTTTAAAAGATCTCTCTCCTGGCAGGGCGAGGAGATAAACACCACAGTCACATCAACACCAAACTTTCTATGAACTATATTTCTATAGTTCTATAGTTCTCTTGTACTGTGCTTTTCATTTGGCTGAAGAAAAAAAAGTTCTAATCACATCATTTCATTATTACTTTTCCTCTATCAGTTAAAGTGGACAGATGTCTCGCTGAGAGATCCTCCTACCTGGAAGACGGAGTACATGATCACTGTCAGAGGACGGTTTCCCGAAAATTCTGCTATCTTGAAAATATCCAGGCCCCAATGATTAACGTTCTCGATCTCCTGGAGAAGTAACACAGAGCATCTATGGCTGCTTTTGTGTGTGCGAGCGTGTGGATCTGTGAGTGATTATGAGCTGAACCCACCTTGGCCAGCAGACTCTCTTGCGGTGTGCTGACTCCGAAGCGAGGGATACAGGTCGGTGCTAAGCTGGGACTCTGCGTGGCCTTTTTCACACCACTGATCTGAGACATTGGCCTTTTCTTCTTCTCCTTCTCCTTAGAAGGTGGAGACAGGATCTCCACATCATGTTGTTTCTCTGTAACATGGACACACAGACAGAGGGGTGCACTGTTAAAGGCTGATGAGTGATTAATTATTCAAATCCCATTACTGATGGCCGACTTCCATTTAGATTGCTCAGTGATGTCCAGCATACACTGTATGATTTTAGACTGTCCCATATGGAAGAGGATGAGCCACTTCAGTCAGTTTAGACAAGTTTAGATGACAATTTCACAGTGTGTGTGCAGCCTTGAACTGAAACTGCCTGGTACTACATTTAATCTTGTACACTAACTTGCATCATAACCTATGATTCAACAGGTGCTATTATTGCACAGTCTACAAACATCACATCTCATGTCGCATCCGGCTGTATTGGATTGGATTTGTGATGATTTCATGCATTTATTTTTTATTTTTAGCAGTGACACTTGTGCTTTTCCTGCTCAGAAGTGTCAACACATCTGCTGCGAGAAAGGTCAATACCCGTGACTGCTTACGAACAGAGTTCATTTGGACGTATTCCTCTTAAATATAAGACTTTTTCTAAAAAAAAAAAAAAAACATTATGGAGATTGGTCATAAAATAAGCTTTTTAGGTTTGTAAGTGTCTTAAAGTGTTTACTCTTGCAATCATGCATAGGTATGAGTGTGAGAGTGAATAGTTTGTCTCTATGTGGCCAAGTGATGGACTGATGGTGTCCCCCCACATCTTCTTATAACTATTATTATTTGCCAAAGTCAGGTTCACTTTGAGTCACAGCCTGTAATTCCCTCAGACTAATCCAAGACTGTAGGAATAATACGGTTGTGCTTCTTCAGCACAAAACAATAAGTGACCTTGTGATAAAGAGGACTTTGCATCGCTCTCACAGGTAAAAATAACATTTTCAACATAAATTAAATTCGAAAGACATCATAAACACATTGAAATGCTCTATATTGAGAAAGTTAAATCATATTTCCAATTCAGTCAGTGCAGAATAACCAGCAGTTTCAAACTAAGCATCATGGGTAAAACCTTTTTTTTTCTTTTTTCTGCTAATTCAGCATTGTTTGGAGCTTGATGATGACGCACATGTCATGTCTTTAGGGTTTCTGATGTATTTTCCAGCCCTTTTGAAGCATTTAAATCCATACCCAAAAAATACAAGACAGTAAAACACTGACAGTATCGACACAATCGACACAATCTCTATTCGATCTTTTTACACAGAGGTGCTTTCGCCCCGGACATGACGGTGGTGCTGCTGAAAATGACTCATCTGTTTTTGATTGGACTCCAAATAAATGAATAAATAAACAAATAACCTGCTTTACCTCACATCCATTTGTATTTCCTAGCTCAGTGGAAACAATTCCTTAAGAAGATCCAGATCTCAGGGCGAGATATAAACACCAGCCGTCATAAGGAGGCAGAGCAGCCTGAGTGACAGCGTCACACCAGGCGCTGTCTGGCCTCTCTCACCTCTCTCACAGTGCCTCCTCTTCCTCACACCCAAAGCCATGGTGTTTGTTACCAAACGCAGTCATGCTCGACTCTGAGGTTCTCATAAGAAAACGGCAACCGGCCGACGGCTCCATCGTCATCTGTCTGGACCTCCATCTTGCCAACAGGGCTGGTGAAGACTGAGCCTCCTATTGATGCAACACGCTGTCTAATAATATTGCACCCTGTTGCTACGACAACGCCACACAGTGTGTCAGGGAATGCTGTCTTTGCACCTCCTTCTCTTTTAAAGACGGACAAATCCCCCGCCTTCTCCGTCCATCCTCCTCTTTCTAAAAAAAAAAACAAATCTTCTATTCATATTTAAAAAAAAAATATCCCCTCCTTTGTTCCAGTAAAAATCCACCGTCCTTTATGTTTCTGTCTCTTTCCTATTTTACCTCCCGTCTTTCAAAACAGGTTGTAATTTTAAAAGATATTTAGCTTTCCAGCCCATGTATACGAGTGAAACATCCTTTAATTGAACAGTTGAACAGCACAATAGACATAAAAATGACCATAAAGTTGAATCAACCACTGTAAAAACCAGCTAATCAAACTGAAAACTGAGGATATTTCCATTAATACATGACATTCATTTAAATATTTATTCCTTTTTTTAGGCTTGCAGTGAGCAGCAGCAGCAGCCTACATTCTTTCATTTGTTCACTTCTTTATAGCTGCTTTAAGACCAACAGTTAAATGCAGGCATTCAGACAGATTCTCCAGAGGGGCAGAATGTCACAATGTGAGAACACACATGTCTGCAGAAGTTGCTCTAGACCAGGGGTCTGCAACCTGTGGCTCAGCCTCTCTGCAATGGCTCCTTTGAAGCTTGTTTTTTTTCCTCAAAGTGAACACCAAGTATTTTGTGCGTCACATCCAACGTCTATGTCAAATGTTATTTTGAAAACCAACCCAAACCCCAAATGATTATGGGAGGTGACTTAGAGTCCTTGGGCCCACATGCTGTATGCCAGGCAGGTTTTCTCAATCATGAACTACATAAATACGAGTCAAATATTACTTGTGGGTTACTTTCAATTTCATTAATTTTGAAATGACAAACAATGGAAGGACTCGGTCTACATAATTCTGTGAAGTAGTTTTTTCCACAACGTTACGTTTTCTTATTGTAGTTCTTAAATGTCATAAATGCAACAAACCATTCTTTTACACATTGTCTATCTGTATGAAAAACGTAATATGCGATATTATCTTAATTTTATGGGTCAAGTGGGTTTTGCGGGTCCAGATTCATTTTATTTGGGGTGGAGAGGCGACAAAAATGGCTCTTTCCGTACGTATGGTTGCAGACATTCACAGGAGATTCTCCCACCAATGTCCCAGTGAGCTCATGTGAGAACACAGCAGGAGAGACTCTGGACAATCCACAGGAGATGCACAAACACGTCTCGCTCACTGACAATCCCCAGCTGCATTTCACACAATGTGCACGACAAACCTCCAGACTCACGATGCGGCGTTGGTATCTGAAAAAGGGCTTGTGTTGATTATTTGTGTGTGTAAACTCACCTAAGAAGGTGTTAGCAATGAACTCTGACACTTGATTCCCTGAGCGGCTTGTCTCTGAAAGCTGCGTCAGCTCACGGTTCAGCATCCTCTTAAACTGTGTGGACACACACACACACACACACACACAGATACAAGCAGAGATGTGGTTAGTCCTTGTAGAAGTCAGATAAACATGTTAACATTCATACACTGGCAACATCCATACAAAGTCAATATGCTAATATTAATATAGCAGTGAAATTAAATCAAATTACCTTCATGGAGCAGTAAATAAATAATGTGACACTTAGTGGTGGAGACGACGCGCATTGTGGTTTTGAAAACGACTCTAAGACCACAATAATAGGATCCAGAATTACCAATTAAAATAGCCTTCTATGTGCATTCATCTTTGACCATGGTGTTTTTGATCAACAAGGATTATCACTTTTCGTTTACAGGTAGATTATAAAATTATAAATAAATTGGGTTTTATTCTATTATCAGATTAATTGTCAACTTTAATTTAAACGGAAAAACAAACACACTCTTGTCTGTTATTTTATATAATTCACGTTCACCAAATCTGAAATGCTTTCAAAGTGAAACTGTGCAGCATTTCTGTACTTGCTTAAGCCTGTTTTCAAACGATTATTAATATGTTTTTCTTTCAGCTGCTCTTTCTCGCCACAGCAAACATGCGCATCTGCATATTTGATTTTTGAAATGACGATTAGGTACATTGCTCAGGGGTGGCCCAGCCCTTGACCTGGCAGGGATTCAAACTGGCCACCCTCTGGTTACCAGCCAACGTCCCTTTCCACTTGGCCATGGGCTGCCACACACATTATGTTTTCTCAAATAAAGGGAAAAATGCTCTGACGCCTATGTGTTGTTGCAAGAAATTTACAAAGCCAGAATGAATTACACACACAGGCACAAACGGAACGAAAAAAAGAAACAAACAAAACACACAAAAGCCTGCTCAGTGTTTCCCCTTCTGACTTTTATCGCAGCAGCTTCCACACTGATTATGTAACAGCCTTGGCACATGGAAGCTGAAGGTGTAGGGAGGGGATCTGGGAGAAAGAGTGATGCTGCAGTGGGTCCACACACACACGCACACACACACACACACATACTGACATAAAAGGAGGTGGAGCTACAACCTGAATTATCTACTGATTATAGCTTCTCACCACAACAACTGAACATTATGTTATTTCACCTTCTCTCTCTCTCTCTCACACACACACACACTCTTTCTCCAACACTTCACCAGATCCCTCACCATAACTGCCAACTACTTGCCAGTTCCTAAACTTTAACCTAATGCTCCAATACCAAAACATGTGTTCCCCTTAAAATCGAATGATTTTAACTTGTGGACAACTACTTCTGTCAACCATAAGAAAGACAATACTAAGAAGTACTAAACAGATTTAGGTCCTCACAGTAATGAGTAAAACCTCACCACATACACACGTTTGCGCAAGACATCCAACATATTCCTGCTTCTATAAACAGAGGCAGTTTTTTTAAGAATCTGCTTGACTGGACCTGGATCACAGCTGTTACCATGCTTTGACACACACACACACACACACACACACGCATGCACGCACAAATACAATTTTCAACATTCACCCGTTGTTGCAGACGCAGTCCTGACTCCCGAGTCAGATCAGACCCACTCAGCATTCCACCGACAGAGACCACGCTGCCAATCGATCGATCCCAGTGTAAACAAGGAAGCACCGACAGAACTCCCTGTCGCTCACTCGCTCACCTGTCCGAGTCTCCAGCACAGACAAACCCAGAGCAACGACGCAGGCATGTTAACCTCCGCATGTTGATGTTGGAGGTCGGTAAAATCCCCCCCAAGAAAACGTCAAGCAGACAGCCTGCTGGCTCAGCGACAGGGTACAGTCCGCTCACTTGGGCACTTGAATCGGAAAGAAGGTCACTTTGAAACGAAGTTCCCACAGTCCCATGTGTCATCCTGAAGGTGGCGGGGGGGAGGGGGGTGGGAGAGTCGGGGGGAAGGGGTGGGGCAGGGTGAGGCTGGGAATGTGGTCAGCCATCGGAGGGAAGACGGGGTGTGACTGCAGACGCTCGTCCCACTACTATCACACTCTGTTAGTGAGAAACATGAGGAGGGAGACGGGGAGGGAGAGGCTGCGAGAAACCCCCTCCTCCAACGCCCCAGACGCTGTTGCCTCCTCACTGTCCAATCAGATTTGTCTGGCTTCAGGGGCTGGGTGGAGGAGAGGCGTGCGATTGGCTGACGGAGGGATGGAGGAGGTTTGAGTGTAGCAGCCAGACGGTGCAGAGAAGCAGGAAGGAGTGAAGCGAGCAAAGAGGAGACGCTGATTAATTATGCCATTCATGAATCCTCGTTGCCGTCGTCACATTTTCTGTACACACAAACGGTGTCTTCCTCTCATACCCACGTCACATATGTTTCAGTGGTGATCTGCACATTCCTGTTTAATGTTTAAAAGGTTTATCAAAAGGGAATTACAAGTGATGGGCAACAAAAAGGCTTAATTAAGAAAACATTTTCTGCATGTTGAACCTATTCAGTTGTACAAAATACTGCAATAGTACTAAGTGAATGCTAGTCTTAGGGGGTTAGAGGGGTTAGGGCAGGAGTTGCTCTGAGAAGAGCTAAAAAAGAAGAGCCGCTCTTTAAGACAGAGAGTGACGTCCTTGTGCTGACGGCTTGTTTCACCAGCGAAGAAACCACAAAGAAGTAGTTATGATTGCTTTGGTGCAGGGGCAACGACTTTCCGACAGAGTCCAAGAGTTGCTATGAGTTCAAGTAGATTTGTGCAGACCCAGAAGATCACTCATCTTTTGACACTTTATCCTCCACATGAGGGTCGCGGGAGGCGCTGGTCCCAATCCCAGTCCTCACACTCACCTACAGTCAATTAAGAGTGTCCAATTTGCCTAATCCCCAAATGTTTTTGGACTGTGGGAGGACAACCCTCACACACACGGGGAGAACATGCAAACTCTGTGCATGCATGCATGTCTCGATGAACCTCAGTGACTCAAAATTTGATTTAGGTGACCATGGTTAGGTGGTGGGTTTCAATGAGCTACAGAGTGGCGTGTGATCTGGAGCTTATCATGGTGACAAGATACAACAATGACATAACCACGGCTTGTGCCAGGAGCTGGACACAGATGCACCATGTTCAGAGAACAACCCAGTTTTCTAATGTGACTAATAAAGATTATGATCCTGACACTGCCTTGGAATGACTATGAGTTAAGTTTAAAAGAGGTGAGGTTGAAGGTAACACTTGTTTATCCAGGTAAATCTGTCATCTGGCAGGAATGACACATAAAGTTGGATGGCATCTGCATATCCATGAGCTTTATTGCTTATATGATTTGCCCCATCTGACAAAGTGCCATCAAGCGTTTAAACAAAGGTGAATCCGTCTTTAATCACCTTATTATGTCAATATCAGGTGATGGCAGAACAATGTCAGATAAGCCTTCTGGCATTATAGTCAATCACAGGGGCTGAACACCACTCACACTCACACACACACACACACAGTGATTATGTCTGGAGACAACTTCTCAAGCGCAGGAGTCCTCACCTTATTGGACGCCATCTCGCTGACAGAGTGTCTCGTCTGCAGCGTCTCCAGCTGGTCCAAACACCAGTCCAGCTCTTCCAGTGTCTCCATCGCAAGCTTCTGGTAAGGCTCCTCTGAAAGGTCAGGGGTCACACAAACACAGGTCATATGCTGGTACGTAAGTGTGCGTCACCATAACACATGACAACTTGTGCATATCTGTGCTACTCGGAATACAACTTAAAAATGCCACTCTGCAGCTACTCTACAGAGCAGTATTGACATCACTGACTGTAATCTAATCTTCAAGAAATGATAGAAGATTAAATGTACAGCCCCGTGCACAATATTTCCACAGAAACACAAACACGGTGGGTTTTTAATCCCTGAGAGTCACGTCATTATACGTCGATGTTCACACTAACCTGCGAGACATGGCTTACACATGGACGGCTGGTTGCTGCTCGAAGGCCGCCTGTAACGGGGAAACAGGTCAGGTGTCAGTAAACCAACAAGGAAACGACCGGTTAGTCATCTTCTGTGTTTTTCCTGCTCTTACTTGCTTCCCACGCGATCTTGCAGATGTGTCAGAGCGGCAAAGTTACTTCGGACTGTTCGCAGACTGGCAAGAACCTGCGAGGAGGAAACACAGTCTGACGCCCAGAGGTACGGATAAAGACACCTTTAACCAACTGCTGGAAATATTCAGCAAAGGTAAAAAATACTACATCCAAATGTTTTATATCGGTTTTGAAACACATTATACGAGTGGATTTTGTTAATGGACTGACATTAGTGACAAATAAAGACTCAGAATAAGCTGTTCAGATCAGAGAGAGGGAGAGTGTGGGTGTTTTCTGTGAGAAATGATCCATCTCTTTTTTAAGTAAGGGACAGTGAAAGGTCATGTGAATAGCGTGGACAGACGCACACACTTCAGTTCATTTCAATGGGAACACGTCACAAATGTGTCCCCCGGAACACACGATCGATTTCGAGATCGAAGGATGACTGCCAACGACACCGCGCACGGATAATAGCAAGTGACAGTGCATGAGACCGATTTGGTTCTCTACTATATTTTGACAACAACAAAAAACAAATGGTGAAATCCTGGAGGGACTGGTTATATACGTTGAGAAGGGCTTGCAAACCTACACCGTCATGCTTGCCGCAAACCTACACCGTCATGCTTGCCACAAACCACTACGTCATGCTCTCACATAATAATGATATTAAATACAACATTAGATCAACACTCTTGAAGTACATGTGTAAATGCCACTGACCTGTGCAAATGGAGTCACGATCATGTCTTCTCCATGTCTGCAAAAGCACAAACAAACTGTGACACGATGTCTTACAGAGAAAACCACCTTTAACCAAAGTCTCAAACATACACAAATAAAACACACCAGCAGTGACAACCATTAGGGTTTGTTGTCTCTGGTATCTTCGAGGACTGCAGAGAGAGATTATGCTCATCAGGGTTGGTTTTCAAAGTAAAAGTATAAAAGTATACAAAAGGAAAGTAGAGTTTTTGTTTTTGTTGGAGGCAAAGATAGAGTTTGGAGTTAAACCTCAATGGGGCATAGCTATAGATCCACTAGATTCAAATAGAAATGAAGTCTAGCGGAGAAGAGGAACGCTAATTAAGGAGTACAATACATTAAAGGGAGTCAAACCTAAAACTGGTGAATGCCATGGAAGGAGTTATCTATTTTGCATCCCATGAGGTTTAACTAACCCAATCTTTAAAAATCTGCATTAGGTGAAACCTTTTTTTATTATTGTAAATACATTTAAATAAAATTACTAAAATTCTAGGACACAGTATTTGTTCTCTGGCCAAAAAAAATAAAGCAAATACTGAAAATCCCCACAATAAGAGCTAATGGAAGAAATGAGATGCTACAGTTTTAGTATAACTATAATTCAATGATGTATAAGGATTAAAATATCTGCTCATAACATGATGATGATGATGGTGACAACTCGGTGTCAAAATCACTTAATGCAGATTAAGGTATAGTTTTGCAGGACGCCTCTAAGATATACGTGCGTATTGGTATCACTGGAAGTGTACGCAGCCCGGGTAAGTAGCAGTGTTCATGCATCAGGTGCGGAGGGAGCGAACTGTTGGAGAGACACAACTCTTTGGCAGATTTAAGGGCACAGCATGCACCTCATAACCATCCAGACTCCAGGGGAAACCCATGCTGCCAGTGAGAAGGAAAGAGCCAGTCAAGACTGAACGTCCCTGTGTCCAGCAAACATTTTAACTTTGAATTACTACAGATATGCCAGTGTTACTGCGGCACTTGTTTCAAAATACGTCAAATGTGTGTGATGCCAGATCATCTTCCGTCAAATGCTTGCTGGGACTTTTTAGCATAAAACTTTGATAGTGATGTCCACAACGCTCAGTTCTCAAAGTTGTGTTCAGGGTAACGTGGGGGGTGGGGACGGGGAGAAGAAAATGGAACACGTTGTAAAGAGGTGGACGGAAAATCCTTCACACTTTCTCTCACCGAGGCAGCCCATTGACTTCCCAATTCTTCAATCCCTCCTCCCTTCAAAACAAAGGAGCAACAGCGATTGGTGGCTCCGTTCACACTGTGGCTTCAAATAGACTGTCAGCTGCACGGAGAGCTCTTTAGTTGTATCAACACAAGTTCTGAACTTTGGACTGCAGTTCAGTTTTTGTGGACAGTGAATGAATTTGATTTCCCTGACGTGTGCACGAACAAAGGGAACTGGAACGCCTCTTTGAAGCCAGATGTCACAGATTTACAGTGTGAACGACAAAAATAGCTACACAGAACAGGTAACGATATAATCCACGAGTTCTGACGCTGAGCACAGATACATGTGCATTTGAATCAAAAGGAGGCATGAAGTACACAATAAAGATTCACCACATTCTATATTTAATATATAATATTTGTTTCCATCAAATGGCCATTAATAAATGAAACACTACATTATCATCATCTTTCAAAGTGTGTGGTGGTTTCTACTGGACCAGCAGTGGCCTTTTGTGCAAAGAAGCATATCAACACAAATGCAGAAGTCTAAAGGTGAGTGGGTTTATTTGTGTCAAGAAAAAAAAAAAAGAAGGATTTCTGAAATACTCACAGGTCGCTGGCAGTGGATGAGTTGCGTGACATGGTTTTGGGCGAAAGGTCGAAGTCGGAGTCTGAGCGGTAGAGAAAAGACTCACGGCGCTGACTGTGGGGGAAGTTGGCCTGAAGTACCAGACCAGATCCCGGACTAGTCTGAGAGTCCAGTGGACTGCGACCCACCGACAGGCCATTCTCCAGGTCAAAACTATAGGGAGACAAAGAAGAAATACATAAATACAACTGTAAATTCCTTATTGTCAGTCCTGATACTATGGAGATCCCCCACTGATAGAAAAATCACACAGACATACACACAACGCTCACTTCTTCTAATCAAACACACTCACACCTTCACTACATCTGTGTGACGGCATCACTGACTTCATGCACGTTACGTCAGTGGAGGTTCTTACACCCCCCCCAGCTATTCTCTTCTTCTCCATAACAGCTAGAGAAAAAAAAGCAACCCTATGACTTATGTGGGTGCACATCATTATTACGATTTAGTGTTTTTAAATTGATTTCATTTGTATTGTCAAAACAAAATCAAAAATTCCCGTCTATTGTCCCGCTGGATTTACTCTGGCTGAATCACAGTTGGACTCGATCCGGATTTTAATCCCATTGACATCCTTCCAGCCATGAGGTCAGACTGCAGCCTCTGAATTGCAGGGTTCAGAATTGCCAACATTCATTCACTAAATTCCCTTCGAAATCCAACATTTTCTTTGAACCAAACTAGATTTTGTTTTTTGTTTTTTTACCACAAAAGAGCAAAGATGGACTTGGCACACACACACACACAAGGTTTGTAGCGCGTTAAAGCTTATCATCCAGAAAATGATCCACATTCCCTCTGTGAAGCTGTGGTTGTGGTTTGCACCAGGACACTATGACTCTGCAGGTCAGTGAGTGTGGTCACTATTCCCTCTGATGACAGGACTTAAGACTCTAAAGTCATCCACCAGAGTCTTCTGAATGATTTCATAAAACGTGGATATCTCATGAATGAAATTACACTTCAAACCATGATACACCGTAAACAACAACAAGAGAAAACAGAGCACCTGCAACGCAAGGTGGCCTCTGTGTCTATTTTTAGCTCGGCCTGTCTCCGGTGCTCCAACAATAGCGCCGTCTGATAAATGAGACATGACTGTTATGCATTCGATGCTGAATGAAACAGACCCGATTCACAGGAGCTGAGAGGGAGAAGACAGCTCGAGGAGGAGGAGGAGGAGGAGGAGGAAGGCTGTATCCAGCACAGTGATGTGGTTCCACATCTCGCACCTGATTGGTGTGACCGTGCAAAGAGAGAGAGAGGGCTACAGCGGGGCTTACCTCAGCAATGACAAACCCCATCTCCCCACCACCACAACGCCTCACCCACCTCACCCACCCACATTTTACCCCCCCCCCCCCCAGCTCAGTGTAGTCGGCTGTGACGAGGCTCTATCAGAGGAGACCAGTGACGTCAGAAGCTAAAAATAGATTTTCCTGCCAGGAAAGAGGGGGGGAACTGGGAGACTTATGACAGAGCTTACATGGACGACCCTCCTCCCAGACAGGGTGCAGATGATTTGGCCCCCCTTCTCATGAATATATATATGTTGCAGTCATACGTCGATGGAGAAGAGCTCCCAGCAGAAATATAGTATTTCACATCATTGTACACAGATCATTCTTTTTATCTTTTATTCTGGGTGAGTGCTGTATAGCAAGTATGTCACAGACGAAATGCACATAGTATATATATACACATCCTTAAATAATATAAAAATGTTACCGTAAAGGATTAAAAAAAAAAAGTATGAATTAGTGTGATTCAATTTAACCCCACCTCTCTGTTTCCCCTCAGACGTTCAATCAAAAACAGAAACTAGAGCATTAACAGGAGAGAAAAAAAAGAAAGTAGAAAGAACACAGTAATCAACATGCAACTCCATTATAATGATATTAAATCAGCTCATTATCACATCAGATCAATAAAACAGTAAATTCATGGGACCGTGTCATCACAAAATGTGAGAACTACCACTGGTTTTACTGGATTATTATTGTTTATAACAGACTCCCCACGTTTTTACTTTCCACAATCTCTCAAATCACAATTTAAAGCAGGTGCCGTTCACTCCACCTTGTTGCTCTTCACTTCACTGCTTTATGAATGGGAATGAAAACCCAACAGTCTTCTGACAGGGAGACAGCTCCCACTACTGGGGACAATGTGATACTGCACCGTCTGTCACTGAACAAGTAAAGGAAGGGTCCCACAACACAGAGAGCGGCAGTGATTCTTGTTAGCAGATCATTGTGGAGAAACAAACATCTATTCAAAATAAAATGTGATTTTTAAGACGACAAAGAACACCACAAGTTAAACTGGATTCATGCTTTAAACTTCAGCCACACCTCTGACAACGAGTGAGCAGCCAGAGAGTTTGTTATGGCGAGACAGAGAGATGGATGACTGAAGGTGGATCTGCTCATGATGACAGGAGCAGCAGCTCAATACGCTGGGAAATGCAGTTACTATAAGCTGTACTGAGCTTCCCTGATGGGAAGTCCAAAAAAATGTAAACACAAATGTGAATATCTGCCGAATATATTTCTTATTAATTTCACATATACAAATAAAACAATGAACCAAAAAAAAAACACAGTTATTACCCACAAATAGATCAATTTACATACACAAACTGCACGTACTCATGAAGCCTACATACTTTAAATTGGTGAGATAACGAATTACAAGGAAGTTAAGAAAAAAAATGATATCAGGAAGGTTAATCAAGTACAGGTTACCAATTATTATAAAACGAATTGGTCTTACTCTTTAATGTTTATATTTGATTAGATTATTTATTGTCATTGTACACATGGACATGGAGCTAAAGAATTTTTGGAGCACTTTCGCTGAAGGTGCATACATTCATTCATCCATAAACACATTTAAAAGAAGTAATAACAATAAAACTATGTACTAAATCGTAATAAAATAAGAAATATAAATAAAAAACGGGGTATTTACATGAGGACATTACGACATGAGGGAAAAAGTAATGAGGTGCTCCATAGGAAAAACTATTGTTAATGTCAATGTGTGCCTATTTTAAAAAGACTGTGTATGAGTATTTTCTGAAGTGTTTTACTTTGGACTAGACTTTTTAAACAACATCAAACTGTTGATCTACTTCAGCTCATTCTTTCTGATAACTACCATTCTACTATTGACAGACTGAGACAGATATTATCCCTTCAAACAGACAGACATCTTGTTCAGTCGCGGGCACACACACACACACACACACATACACACAGTTGACCTTGGTTTGCCTCCTGCCTCCAGCATTGTTCTCCGTTTCTCTGACGTAAGTGACAGCTCCCTTTTCTCTCTTTAACTGTTTTACTGAAACTTTTCTCACACACATCCCCTAACACCCACATCCTAACCTCCGCTTTTGTTCGCAGGATGTTTAGTTTGTGCCTCAAAACCATGCTGAAGATGAGGAATCCTTAAAAAAACACCCCCACACAGACACAGAGCAAACTGTAATTTAACAAAGTTTTCCATTACGCCATGACTCAATTCTAAGTGTTTGGGCACAAGTCCTCCCTGGAAGATAAGTGATTAGACAGAAATTGTAAAACAGTTTAAAGAGAATTGGCCAAATAACGCAAATTAGTCAACTGACAGGAACATGAATGACCAACTAATTTAACAGGTTATGAGTTGTTATGGTCATTTCAAACAAAAGGGGCAAACAATGAATATGAACTGTTGGTCAAACAAATCAAAACCACTGTTAATCACTTGGCTAGCCGTCTATTTTCTATCATGGTTTATTAAAATGCTTCTCAGAACAATAAACTTCTGCGGCTTAAATGAACACAGGCGACTTCTCGCTGCTGTTCGTGCATGTGTGGCGAGCGCTCTGTGCCGGGAAACGGAGCCGAGGGATTTAAGGAACTTTTGATTATGTAAGTGAGACTGACACTGATACAGAAAACAACTATCAAGGCCAGATGTTTTTGATTGGCGATGACACAAGGCCCAGGGTTAAAGTCAACGCACACACACACACACACACGCACACACGCACGCACACATGCCCCCCTCCTGTTTTTCTCCTTGTAGCGTGGGAATTGGCCGAGGGGCCTCAAACATCACACCAGGAAGGAGGCGAGAAGTGAGGAGGAGAAGAGGCTAGTGTGTGTGTGTGTGTGTGTAAACCATTAATACAGAGCAAGAGTGGAGAGCTTAAATATACAAATGACTTCTCTGAAATGAGAACAAAAACAGCATAATGCAGCTGCAACGGCATTGTGTGTGTGTGTGTGTTTGTGTGAGTGAGAGAATTCAGGGAGTGAAGAGGGTTTGTTTGCTTTGCACCTCAAGTCTATTGTACATTTGAGCTGAAAGCTCCAAAAAAACAACAACAACCCCCTTCCTCGCCCCGTCTCACCCTGCAAAGCAGAGCTTTCCTTTCGCCGTCACTGTGTGAGGTTTTTGTACGTGTATGTGCATGTGGCCGTGCATACACATCCCTCCACGGTCGAGTGGACACAGTTTTTTTTGCCTGGAACCATCGCTGTGAGGGCTGTGAGGGCGACTTGGCCCATCTTCACTGCCTCAAAGGGGCTGTTTGAGGAGTAAGACTTGCACTACGTCAGTGAATGTCCTCACAATCAGTGTTGTATTGTAAAGTACAAATACTGTGCTTTTGTACAAAATTCACATATCTGTACGTATTTGTATTTCTGGCAACTTTTACTTTTACTCCACTGCATTTCCTCTAACTATCTTTGTTACTACCAAATAAAATCAGAAGAAGAAGAGTTGGTCATGGTCTGTTTTACACTAGAGTTTTGCCATTCACACACTGCAACATGAGGTTACGTGACACATATAGACTAGTATAGCCAGGAATTGAACCCACAACCTTTCAGTTTAAAGACAACTCGCCCTACCACTGAACCAATATGGCTCAATCCAGTAAATGTACAGTAAATGTCATGAACTTTAAGACTTCTACTTAAGTAATACTATAAAAAGTGATTGCTCACAATCACAGAGAGTGTCTGCATGAGTGCGTCTCATGCACATGTCCTTCTGACGACACATGATGGGGAGAGGAACGAGCAGGAAATGTATCCATGAAAAATGCGAAAAGAGAGAAAATCTACTTCCTGTATAAAATAAAAAAATCCAGACCCCATGTCTGCACTGTGTGGAATTAATCCACAGAGTGGATGAGCAGAAACATACACGACAGCTGAGCCTTTTTTTGCCTCAGTCCTGTGAGGATTTTGTGAGGGTCTATCAGTCTGCAGAAAGATAGCTGCTCGTTGTGTGTCATTTGCGCGGTGATATAGATCATTTTCATTTGTACATATACACTATACTCTTTCAAAGACCAGCAACTGCTACTGGTACTTTTGTAGTGCATTGCTATGTTCTCACATTTCCACACCCTGTTCAGTTTCCTTAATACTGTACACGCATTCTTCTTTTGACATCAGCTGTGCAGCTTCCATCCTGAGATAAGGAACTTTCACTTTCTCTAATTCTTCTCCTCTGAGCTGTATTTTTAGCATTTTCCCATAGGCTTCCATGCAAATGGAGATGGAGTCGCCTCCTGGTGGCTTTTCAGTGAATTCTTACATTCTGATTAACTTCACCTGCCAAAATAGCAGACTAGCTCCAGCTCTTAGATATGGTGTATGATCACAGCTGACAGTGGACATGAGGTGACAGGGTGCCTGACCACACGTGGGCTGACAAACTTTAAGAGTTTCATTCATGCTCACACCTATGATCCATTTATCTCCTCCCATCTCTCCCATCAAACTAACCTGCATGTCTTTGGACTGCGGGTGGAAACCCAAACACACACACACACACACACACACACGATGAGAACATGCAAAGTCCACAGAAGAACAGACAAAGGCCCAGGTCACTCGGCAGGTTTGACCCTGCTGCAACCCTCTTCCAGTGACAGGTTGTGATTCAACCATCAAACATACAGTATCACATGGAAACTGTATTTGATTTGTAATAGAAATGGCAGTAAAATAGTCACAAATTTGCCTTTGTCATAATCGGGAATTGTCATCTTTTAAAAAGTGGATCCCCATTGAGAAAAAGGTTTGGGAAACACATAGAGCGCTTGAGCTGAAGACCGCGCCTCCCCGAGGAAACAGTTGCTGTTTCCCTTCACCTGACCGGCCACTGTGGATCCCTGTCCAAACAGCAAACTCTGCATCCAACATCAACATCTGATCTCAGAGCAGCTCATGTCCCTCTAAATATAGCCAAGGGGAGGAGAAGGTTGCACAGAGTCAAGTCAGCTGGTGTGTTTATTATTTTTCTGCGTGACCTCTGACCTACAGGCAGAGGAAGGACGGCTGCCTTCGAGAGCAGCAGAACTCTATAGAGAAAGAAGAAGAAGAAGAAGAAAGACGGTGAAGGCACAAAAGTTACCAAGGCCCTGATGTCAAGTGTCTGAGCGCATCTGTCTGCGGCGTGTACATTACACACTGCAGACGGAAGGAAAAGGAGTTCTATCTCCCATCAAATATGAACGACATCCACTGAGCTTTTCTTTGCTCATTGGCGGGGAGCTTGTGGAGCGTCTGGTATGGTTTTATCACAACCCAGAACGGAGCAAACACTCACTGAACCTTTTTTCGCCATGTTCGAAATTCGCCAGTGACGTAATTAGTCAACGAAAGTGCCTTTCCGCTTTGTAGAGCTCAGGAAAACAATCCAACCCTGCACTCTCAGCAGTGGCTGAACTGTTATGGACTTTTAGGGCTTCATAGACGAGGTAATGACGCAGATACACACACAAATGCAGCGTTAATTGGCACTTCCGGGCTATGGCCTCTTTAATATTATACATAAAATATTCTGTTAGCATAGGGTGTTTCAACACTAGCTTCATCATCATTTGTCATTTATCATATGTTGTGATAGATTCTGGGCTAAAGCTCCAACTCTATTCTACTGCCAGGTTGACTTTCCCTTCAAGTTAAGATACATTCTGGTTACACTGAGCACAGTAATCAACGTACTACCTTTTCTGATTCATGTGCCGCAGCTACGGAACTACAGAGAGAATTTGGGGAGCCTTTATTTGGGGAAACAAAACGGTCACTTTGCTTTTGGATTGAAATATCGGAAAAATATTTTTACCTGCTACAACGGGGCAGATGTTTTTACCGTGCGAGCGCCTCTGTGTGTGTGTGTCACACACGATCACCTGTGTGTGACACGTCCTGTTTTGAGTCATTTGGAAGGTGTTGAGATGTCAGCGTGTCTGTGGACACAACAGCGTCCCAACAGTGCAAAATATCACGGTACATTACAGGTGTGCATTTGTTGTGTTGCTGCAGTTTAAGAATAGCCTGCCAACGTGACGAACCATGAAGTAAAGTGACCATAATATCAGACTGACCCTTTAGATGTCAACGCTGTTATGAATATTCTAGGGATGCAAGATATTGGACTTTTTGACAATTTATTGGGAGTGTTTGTGCCGATTTCTTTAAATACTTTGCCTACTCATGGCACAGCAGACTCTTGCCTTTGCAGCAGGTTAATGTTTATAAATGAATGTACAGCTGGGTGAGAGGGGCTTCTGTGTTTGTCATGAGCTTAAGTGTTCTCCTTATGGACTCAAATCTGTGCTGTACACTTTTTGTTTGTTTGTCTTATTCTTGTATCCATGTTCTTAAAATGCCTTATAGAAAACTTGTCAAATCTCTGGTACAGCGCTGAAGAGGTTAAATTTTTGGAGTCCAGGGTGCCTCAAAGGTTGATTCACAAGCTGGAAGAGTATTGATCCTGGAGTCTATGTGCAGTGGTTAGCTCTGTCCGTCCAGCCAGGGACAAATCCATACAGTGGCTGATCAGCATTAACATCATTAGAAACTGGTTAGAGGAGATAACACACTGGGCCAGAACCACCAGAACCACACACACACACACACACTCACACACACACACTCAGTGTATGATTACTGCCCCAGCAGTAGAGATCTAGATTTGGCTCCAGCATCGACCTGAAAATCGAACCACCTTACATCACACTAATGCACAACTGGACAGGCTGGTTTAGGACACACGCACAAGCACGCACACACACACACATTCACGCACACACACTCCTGTCTTTGCACAGCAACAGGCCATGTTGTGTGTTGTTCTAATCATGTTCATATGGCACTAACTGGCGCCTTTCAGTGATTAAATCCAGAGGTGAGGCACGAGTGTGCCACTTCCTCCTTTAATTAGGCGAGGGCAACCCAGGAGCAGCCAATCAGATCACTGATCAGTGGGACAGGACAAGATGGAAACAACAGAGTCTGTTTTTAGGCTCTTACTTGATGTATAGCCTTGAAGTTCTACTCATCGTTAAAAAAATTGTCGGATTAATATTGAATAGAATAATAAGGCACTGGATGAAACACTAGAATGGTGAAAAACACCTTTTTCTCCCCCGGGTGTCACGTTGTGCCATTCAGTGTTTGCGTCGCCACTGAGTTACTGTGGTCTAGTCGAGCGTGTTGGTTTAAGTTTGGTGACACAGGAATCTGTGTATTCAAAATGATGAGGGGTTTCATGCAGTGAGGTCTGCTAAAAATTACACATCTGGAAAAAGTGTTGTAGTGATTTTGTTTTCTCTACGAGCAGATGCCATGGATTTTGTAGTGTAGGAGAAAGAGCTGCATGACCCGTACATGATATTTAAACACACACCGGGTAATAACAGGGGGTTTTATAAAGATAGAGGTTCAATGTGTAAAATTTAGAAGGGTTTATTAGCAGAAATAAATACACTACAGTTGTTTGTATAAGTGTATAATCACATTTTCATTTTCATAGCCTTATAATAAGCCTTTATGTATTTAGGGAAGGGCCTTTACAGAGACAGTCATCATGCCAGCGCGTGTGTTGTAAATGTAACATTTTAGAACACAAAGACGAATAACAGTTTGCGTGCTTTAAATAGTTCTTGATCCATAAATGTACACTGACTAGAATGGTTTTTTTTTTTCACTGTTGATATTTTTGTGCCTGGATGGATGGATAGATAGATATGTACCTGTCATAAAAGTGAGAAAATATTGTTTAGAAATCTTCCAAAAACCTGCTAAAAACTAAAAATCTTATCGTTACTTATTTGGCAAATAAAGTGAATTCACCTTTTCACATCCAAATTTAAGCCGGCTCACTGAGAAGTTGGGAATTAATCAAGCATAACATTCAACCACTAAAACTAATTTAAGTAAACAACTATACTTTGACATCTCAATCCAGAAATGATAATATGCTTTACTATTTTTTTCAGTTATTTTGTAAAACAGTACATTTCAAAATTCATGGATAACAACAATAATAGTTATATTTTAGCATTAAAAATATAATTTCACTTAAAGAGCGTCTACATACTGGTGTATTAACTACCTAGAAACTAGAAACTGACTGACTTTGATATTTACCAATGCTGTTAATTTAGGGCAGCTGTAGCTTTGGGGGGTGTTAACAATAACAACAATATCCCAACCTGGCAACCTGCTGTGTGGGTGGAGCCGTGAAGTCGATGTGAAGCTTTGCCTGAGGGGGCTACATTTATTTACATTGTTTTTTGTTTCATTCATTCAGTTCAGTCCACTGAATGTTACTTTTGTCCTAAAGCTACAAGAAAATGCTAGAACACAGCTTCTAATGTGGAGCGTCTGTCCTGTCCCTCAGCTGATCATCATTTTGGGAGTCCCAAAGACGTCAAGATTGCATCCAGTCCACTCTTGCAACACAAGCACACACAGTCACGGTCGCGCTCGTCTACTGACGTCAGTTGTGGTTTCACGGCAGTCACCGCGCTGCCAGCAACGCAGGCCTGCAATTACTCCCAGCCCAATGCCGCTCGCTGCAGCTCCTCGCATTTTTTCCACCAAATAAGAGACTAGAGAATGCAAAGGATGCTATGAAACACGCTATAAAGATATGAGCCGGAAACCAGCTGGCTGAGCTTGTGGACGCAGTGGGACTTGTGTTGAGACATGTTTGCTGAAGGAGCCGAGCAAATGTGACTCCAGGGGGAAGGAGCAGAGGCTTCCTGTGGTTCGGTGGGTTGAGGCGTTAACTGGGATTTGTCAATGATTTGGGATCAAGTCCAGGGAGCAGCCACTGACACATCAATAGTTTTGTCCTCACGAAGGGTCAAACATTTCTTTCATTATTATTGTTAAAGGACAGATTCCTGTTAACGATTTAGTGATGTTGACCTGCTGGATTGGAACAGCTGGATATGACAGACTGTAGAATCACAGGCATGTGCGGTGACAGGAGAGGGGAAAACTAGCTGTATACATCTTCTAATAGGACAAGGACCCTGGACAAGAGACCCATCATCAGTTGTCTGAGAACAGAAGAGTACGACCAATCACAGCATACACACGCGAAGGGTGAAAGTCAGTGACACGCAGCCAGTGGATGGGAAAAGAAGATCAAGGAGGACGTTCACGTCTGACGCCAGAGACACAGATCTGTCAACATACTGCATGTTTTCAATCAGCTGTTAATTGCTCAAAAATCACTCATAAAAACTCAGAAAACATCTTTACTGATATAGTAAAAACACTTTGGATCCTGCATCGAAGTAAAAATCAGTTTATCTGAATGTATTAATAATAGGTTTCTTTGCACCGACAGCTTCAGAGACAATAATAAACCACTGAAATCTTTATATATCAATTTCGTGGGTACAACTTAAAATTATTATCGTCGTCCAACCTAATCCAACAACCTAATGCCCACCGTTATTCACTTCAGCATCTGTTCTGACAAAGAAAAGCAAAGAGTCGGCACATTTGTCAAACAAGAACCAGCAGATGCTTCAAAATAACAACAACAAATCATTGCAACTGTGGTTTCCACGGCAGGGACCATGCAGATAAACATTGTTATGTAACTATATATCATTAAAGATGTAATGCACATTGGGAATTTACATGTAAAGTGTGACCTACATGACCTAAACTTGACGTTTTAATGGATCAGAACATGTTTTTTAAATCAAAGGAGGAATAAGAATAGCTTTACCATGTTGTTGTAGTTCAGAAATCTCCAGACTATTTCCCATCTCTTTATAAACAGAAACAAGTGAAGCTGTGCCACAAATCCCATCTTCACATGTAACCTACTCCATTAGCCAGCCTCTCTACGAGTGGAAGCACTTGCATCAGAAAACACAGCCCAGTGTGCTGCACTGACAGTTCTGTGGCAGATGATGCACAGTTCTGGTCCCTGCACTGAATCAATGCTATTGCACAACCGCCATAACCAAACCAAACCCCAGAGACACACATACTGTAACAGCGAGTGATGCAAGTGAGTTAAACAGATGCAATGCATCAGCGCTGTCAGGACAGGTGAGTGAAGTGGACAGCACTCACAGTCACAGTGAACGTGACTCTCCATTTACAGTATGTTGCAACATTCTGGCAACCCGCAGGGACCTTTGACCCCATGGAAGTGAGCTGTGCGTCATGTTGCAGTGTGCTGACACGGGCTGAGGCCCCGAGGGCTAGTCAACCTGCTGTGACACCAGCAAAGGTCAGGTGTGATTCCTGTACGTATGGAGGAGCCGGGCTGTGAGCAAGCACAAAGAGGCAGAACATACCTGTGTGGAAACGACGACAGAGAGTGTCTCAGATGCTTGGCTTCATTCAAATATCCATGCTGATCTGATATGATGGAGGTTTCTGTCAAACAGACTCAGCAACAACCTGTCCTTTCTTTGTTCATTAGTTCAGGTAAATAAACAAGGGACGTTTCGATCTCAAGTATCAGATCAGAGCCGATCTGAGTAGTTTCTCACTATTTAGAAATCGCCAATCAAACTCATGACCTCTCTCTAATCTTCTGACGTATTTCCACCATGATACAGTTCAGTTTGGTACAGTATGGTACACACAACACACAACAATGGCTGTTGGTTTGTGGCTGTTTGTCTCAACTTTGTCAAACTTTGTATGAGAATGGACTGCAGGCGTTGAGTAAACGCCTGTCGCAAGGGAGGGGCGCTTTTCTGTCGACGAGGGTCTAGCTCCACCTGTACCGTACAATTACTCTGGTACCACAAGGGTATTTTGGTTATTTTGGTACTATTCTAACAGAAATGCAAAAAAATTACGTACTCATGTGCGACAGAGCTGTGCACATGAGCAGGTCCTTCATGTAGCTCAGCTGTAAACTGCAGCAGCGGCTTTATTTGGGTCAGACTCATCTTGGCATTCACTTGTGCTTGATATAATTGGCCCAATTTTTAATACGGGGCCTTCTTTTGATCAGCTCCTTTCTGTGCCCAGTGCACTGCAGCGTGTGCACACACACACACATTTACACACTTTAGTGGGGACCGTAGCAGGTGAACATCACTGCAGCTCAAGTTTACAATGAAACTCATCCATGTTTGTACAGAATATAAACGTAAATGATTTGAATGAAACCGCCTGTTTTACAAACATGTACAGAAGTGACATTTTTCACTATTTTGGTGCCAGTTTAACAATATGCTGTACACACCCACCCACACACACACTCTCTACCTGTAGGACCTAAATCCTAAGAGCAGGATTTCTCTCTAAACCTCAGTTAGAAATATTAGTGATTTTAACGACAGTAAGCATTTTTCAAAAAAGCAAAAAAGTATCTCGGATCAGGACACATTATCTGCACATACTCAACATGGAACAGGGGCCAAAAAGCTGAAATCATCAGAAGTCTTTTATCACCAATGATCAAATCTCAGAGGGGGAAAAAAAATCGAACTCTCTTCACAATGAAGTGCAACGCACAAAATGTGTCATTTCAAACACAATTTGTTGTCCGTTGTATGTCTTTTATGTTACATGTTGTATTGATCTTTGACCTTAATAGTGTTTTAATGTCTTTTTTGTGATTTAAATAAAAACTAATAAATATAAACTATATATGTATATAAACTAAACTGTATATGTATATATGTATATATATATATATACACATATACATATATATTTACATATACATATATGTATATATAAATATATACATATATAGTTTATATTTATTAGTTTTGATTTGACCAGGAAGTCACATTGAGATCAGAGAGAGCGAAATATATATATATATGTATATATATACACATATATATACATATATATGTTTGTATGTATGTACATATACACACATATATGAATATATATCTACATGTATATATTGTCATTCCCCAACCCTAATGACAAGATGAGCAGAGGGTTTGTGGGACATGACGTGACAACCGTTCCTACACAGATGTTTATGAAACGCCTCTTCTGCCAAAGCTAACCATCTAACCTCTAACTTCTTTATGAGGTGAATCTATGACGAAGGAGGCGGCGGCGGCGGCATGTTTTCATCCAAATGAAAAGGAAACTACAAGGGAGATAAAAGAGAGTATGACGGTTACAGCGCCGTAGACGCTCCTCTCTGCTGCTCTTCTTCTGCCAGTGTTATTACACACATGTGGTTAATCTATCAGTCCTATAAATACAACTGACTCGCCGTTCATTAGCAATCTCTGTTTGAAGATCTTTTTTATTGGTGGTTTGACATTATAGAGACACTTTGATCCCCCCCCCGCCACACACACACACACCATCCCACCCTCCCCCGTCCAAACAAGCTGACGCCGGCATGTCTTTCTCAAAATTAGTCCCTTTTTTTATCTCTATGCGACTCTTGATGGAACAGTGCACTTTCACGTACACTGAAAATGTGAATGTGGTGTTTGAACTGAACTCCAGCTCATCTTACAGTATGTTTTTGATGTACTGTGTATTCTATACGCAGGCTACTATTCGCCTTTGGCACTGAGGGGTTACACATAACACAATCAGCTCAAGAAAAAAGAAACCATTAGCAATTGTTCTCGATACAAAGAACTGGCTGAAATCCAGAGGGGGGGAAAAACTGTTTACAGTATCCATTGAAAAACTGGAGAAGTGAGTTTAAGGTTGTGAAACCCCAGGAGCAAAAACAGCGATTAAAAAGTAATGTTTAAAAAATATATATATACATATACATATACATATATATAAAGTCACTAAGATTTGAATGCTGATTCATATCTTCCTCTTGGAACACATCAGTGTGTCTGACTCACCACTCAATAAGACAAAAACACTTAAAAAGCCAAACTGACTCATTATTAAGTCAGTCTGAGCTCAGCTCGGCTCTCTGTCAGCTTTATTTCACGGCAGATAAACAACACCCTGGATTAAAATAATTCTCTGACGAGTAAAGAGCGGAGGCTTTGCCCGAGTACACATTCTGTCTCTCTGACCTTCTTACACCTGACACACTGTGTCAAAGAAAAGTGGCTGGAAGTTTGTTTCCTGATCACAATCAGTGTTGGATTAAGGAGTGGAATTACTTCAGCTGCTGGCACCTACATGAGCTGTGATTTTCAACACGTTAGGGGATTAAACCAACACATTAATACATATTATTAAGTACTGTACTGTAAAAATGAACATCACATGGACATGTGCTGCAGAAGCAGTCACGCTCTCAAAGTGTAATTAAAACAGTGCAGTAAAGTTGGGGTGACTTGTTTTATATTTGAATAATCACACGATTTGCGTCAGAGGACGAATTGTGAAACTCTGCTGTAAAGGAAAACAGACAGCAGTGTGTTATAGTTGTGCAACATCTGGACTGAAACCACATCTGGCCTACCGCCTGCGCTTCTGCACGATGTCGATGGGTCGGTTGACGGCGCACGGAGAGCCGCAGATATTCCCGTTCCGCGCTTTCAAGTAGCGATCCTGGGCCGAGAAGGCCGGAAACATACAGTTAGTGGGCAAACTCATGTCTGTAGTTTGTTGGGTTGTTTTGTTTGTTTGTTTGTTTGTTTTTGTCTCGCGGCTGCTTTTGTTCCTGCGCGCTATTCTTCCTCTTCCTCCTCCCCCGTGCGCTCCTGTGCTCCTCGGCTCTGGTGCGATCTGTCCTCTCCCTTCTCGCCGCACCACGTTTCCATTGACGCGCGGACCGACGGAGGAAAGCCCTCCTCGGCGTATTCCAGCGGCATAGCCTCGACTCCGAGGCGAAGAGACGGCGAAGAGGAGACGAGGGGATCGAACACAGAGAGAGAGAGAGTGAGATGAAGAGAGGGAGAGTTACTTCCTAACTTGCACAGTAGGGGCTGGCGCAAGTCGTGGCTGTTTGGAGATCAAATCCACATGAAGGAGTTCAGGGCTGGACGCTCTCTCTTCTCTGGAGACACACTCCTCCCTCTCTCTCTCTCTCTCTCTCTCCCCCCCCCCCCTCTCTCTCTCTCCTTCCAGCACATGGACTTCTGTGCCTTTGAAACAGACACGAGCCACGTGCGTGTGTGTACAAATGTTTATGAGCGAGTAAGAGCGACATGGAGTGGGTTTGTGTCTATGTGCGTCTATGTGTGTATTAAAATACAGTATATATATCTGTGTGTGTGTGTGTGTGCAGTATATAATATACAGTGTGTGCAGTGTATCAGGGAGGCCAGCTCTTTGAATAGGGGAACTCCCTGAGGCTGTGCCATGGCCTCCTGAGAACATTTTAACTATTTACTTGCCCACTTTACCATCTTACACACACACACAAACACACAGGCTTAAAAGACATAGAAAATAAATGTATCATCAGTTTAAAGTCCAGTGTGAGAGATTTAAGAGGGTTTATTGGCAGAAATGTTATGTTTGGACAAGGAATGGGACATAGCACTTTTTTGTGTCCAATACCGATATCACAAACTCGAGTATCGACTGACGGTTCACACTCAAACTATACGTTAGTTTGATTGATCGTTGGCTACGGGAGCGGGAGCAGTGAGCAGAAGGGTTCCAGGCATCTGATAAAACAGCAAAGCTCAAACGGTGACGTGTCATTACTGATTTATTTTTTTAGAGTCACACCAACTGTGAGTTCACTGTAACTTATTCACATGTTTCTGCTGTCACACACACGGCGTGTATCCCTCACACACTAACATTCATAAATACAACAACTTCATGAACGCATGAATATGAACGTACATGTTTACAGTTGCCTATAACGTCACGTGTACAGTAGTTGCATCACCTGCAGCAACAGAAGCATGGACTCACCATGGACTTACTGGACCCAGTGATATTATCAATGGACTGTCTCACTGCTGGTGACATCACAGACAAATATTTGTCTTCTGAGACTCAGGCCAAGCAGTGGAGTCGGATATGTTGGCATGAACATGGAAGTGTGGGGGACTTTGAAAATGCCACATAATTTAAAAACCGAGTTGGCAAAAAAATCCAAGCAGAGGTGAAGGCGAGAGTGATGAGAAGGTCAAACATCCTGGACTTCACTGCAGCTTTACATCCTCATTTATCATTATTAAGTTCTCGCTGACACACTAAAACGGTTGCATTCCGTTTTAATTCAACATTGAACTTAATTCAATTACATCAAACGTAAACTTGCTTCCATTTGATTAGCAGTGCATGTTGTTGGAGCTGTGATCTGTTATTGGCTGATCTTTGTGCCAGCTGGGTAACATCAATTAGTACCAGCTGTGGGCTCCGATAATTCAATTTCCACAGTGAGTGGGGCACAGTGCCCAGATCTGCACCATAATGTCCCAGCTGTTCACAGATATGAAAGAAAATTAAGGTCACCTGGCAAGGATTCCACGGAATCTGTGGGGACAAACGACGCTCGCTGCCCGTTCTAAACGGACTCAGGCCTCTCTGCACCCCACGACCGGTTTTAACTGTTATCCTGAACTCTCTGTCCTCCTGTGTGACTGTACTCATTCGCACTGACTCCCATCTCACCTTCAGAGAATCTTAGTCAGACCTCGACAGTAAATCAAAGTGAACAAATCATATACAAGACGTCTTCATAAACTGGACCCTGAAACGTGTTCACTTGAGGTGAAATTGTCTGGTCACCATCCCAGCAGAAACAGTCCAGAGTGTTGCAGCCTCGTCCTTGGATTGGCGTCATCAAATGCAAACAAAGAGTCTGCATACATGTTTTCCCTGCAGTGTCCCACAGTGTCACGACACCAGGATTCTCCAGGCGCATTCAGTTCCAGAGTGGCAGCCAATCCCAGATGGCGATAGAGCGTGACACACCCCAGATGAGATGAAACTAATAGTGACGATGATAATTGTTATTAATGTTATTGATTTTTGCAAGTTTTATTGATTCAAGACTTGTTTTTTTTTTTTTTTAAAGCTGCCTTTGGGTCCTCCATTTTTGCACCTCTGTTTCACACAGCAGCCGGAGTTAAGTCACTACACTACTCCGTATCGCAATCAGTCCGATAAGTAAATTCCTATATGATAAATGAACTCTTACAGCAAGAAGGTCGCTGGTTCACGTCCCAGTACGAGTCTGCCTGTGTGGAGTTTGCATGTTGTTCCTGTGTGTGCGTGGGTTTTCTCCAGGTTCTCTAGTTTCCTCCCACATACACATAACATGTAGAGATTAATTGGACACTCTAAATTGCCCGTAGGTGTGAGTGAATGGTTGTTCGTCTCTATATGTCTATTGTCTGTCCAGGGTGTGTACAGCATTATGTTTTTCAAATGGCGCATTTATCACCAAACTAGTCATTTCAAAAACACAAATGTCTTATTAACAGCAATTTATTTAAAAGAAGATATTAGAGAAAAGGTGTTTTCATACCTGTATTTGTTTCCGATTCAGGGAGTTATGTTACAATACAATAATTGCACTTTAGTCCGATTCATTTTCACACTGCCATCTCGACTCGACATGCCCTCAACGCTACATGTCTATAAACAGTTTTGTAATTGGTCAGAACTTTGTGGGAAATTTGCCATTTGCCGTTATCTGGATGGTGATATATACCAGCGTTCCATATATGTGAGCGAGCAAATAGGATACACCGAGGAAACAATGCCATATATCCGACGATAAGAAGACGCACTCCTGTTGCATTCAGACACTGAAAAACTGTGTCTGAAAACTGGTTGAGTCAGTTTTGCTGAAGCCAAATATCAAATTCAGTTCAAATTCAGTTGCCACCACCAAGACCACTGCTCTCACCTGAATCCTGTGAAAACTCACTGCACGCACCGTCGCTTTGATTAATGTGCGCATTATTATTATTATTATTATTAGAATAATTATTATTATCAACCACTTAATCTTTCTGGATGAGCACACGTTACTGGCCCACATTTCACTCTTTAATGACACTCATTTACAAACCTTGATTTGTTTCCTAAATGGGAGGAGGAAGCTCTAACGGAAGTAAGCGCCTCGACAACACGTAAAAAAAAATAAAAAACGAGGACAAACAAGGGGTGATTAAAGTTTAAAACCGCAGGACTCATGACAAAAATTGTGCTCAAACCCCACAATACGGTTAATTATCTGCTGCGTGAAACACAAGCACATGCCTGTCACACACAGTCTTACTTGTATACTTCCTTGTGGCCATTTTTACACTGAGAAACAAATGTTTTGTTTATCTTGCTGTGATTCGTACTGTCATATTTAGATATTTTCACCCTCTGGTAAACCACCCCCCTCTCCTTTTGCAACACGACCTCGAGACAGATGCCACCGCTGAGGTTTGCTGGGAATGAAGTGTTTGTAAGGCCGCTGTGTAACAGAATCCACCGGCCACATGACGTCTTCAGTCCAGCTGGCTGCTGGCTCCTATGACAACATTACCCCTGCTAATGAGAATAAGCTGTGAGGGAGGAGTGTAGAGTGTGTGTGTGTGTGTGTGGGGGTGGTACAGAGGGAGTTCTGACAGATACAGTTTGTGTGTCTGTAACACATTCATATTTGGGCATTCACTACTTTTTTTTTATTCTGCTTTTTGTTTTGTGTTCGTCTTACAAACCTGCATTAAAGGTTCAGTGTGGGCGAAATACTGACATCTAATGGAGAGACTGCAGAGTGCAACAAATGCTTGACTTTCCCCAAGTGTGTCAGGTGCACGGCTATGATGGCCTTCACATACCAGAGAGGATGGGAACACAAGTGACTTTTCCTTCTTCTCCGTTGGTTTATGCATCATTTAGGTTTGTTTGCATTATAGACTGCAGCTTATAAATGTGAAACACAAACATCCAGGCTACTGCAGACACATGACAGCGTTTAAAGCAAGGCCTTTACTTACTTCAAAAAAAAACATACAAAAGCCTTTTATGATTAAAGTAATCTAATACTTTTTTAAAAAATAATACAATATTCTTATACAAACATACTTTTCTGCCAAAACAAACTATTCTGTCTGTATTTTTCTGAGTATAAACAGTCCAATGAGGCAGAAAGATTATTGCATGGTCACACAAGGTCACTTATTCTCTTTAGACTATGAGCTACCATGCTTTCTGTCAGACTTCACTTATCCTTTTCCCTCTGGCTAATGAACAACCATCCACATTATGCAACCACAGCAGCCAGTGTGACACTGAAACAAACTTGACACCATGTGTTTTCAACACAATAAGGATACGTTTTCAGTCAGTTCAGCTTAACATTTCACAAACCTCAACATCCTGTCAGTACAAGCAGTATAGTAAGTGGCATCAGATGGTCAATGTGATGCCACTGACTTCAAGGACAGAATGTTATTGGCTCTAAAATGATGCCACACGAGTTATGAAATGATCCATAATTGTGACTTCTTTAAAGAGCTGGCAATCACATTTACTGAAGAGGATGTAAGATGAAGGTTTAGAGATGGTCTTGCGACACCTTGTGGAGAACTTGTATTACTACTTTGTATCATTTCACTATGTTTACAAAACCTTTATTTAACCAGGAAATAAACCAACAAATTGAGATTAAAATTCTCTTTTTCAAGTGTGCCCTGACCAAGACAGAGAGCAGCACAGTGAACATGTTAACATTGAAATATCATCATAGAGCTGCTGCAGTCTCTAAGGATTTGCACCAATAACACACACTGCTATCCTAATCTTTTATACATGTTTAATGACTCAGTGTTACCGTAGCTTTAAATCACTCTAAGGTCTACAAGAGGAACTACTGGCCTCATGCTGATGTGTGTGTGTGTGTGTGTGTGTGTGTGTGTGTGTGTGTGTGTGTCGCGCGTGTGTCCAAGATATGATGAGCAAGCATGCTGCAGATTTTTTGCAGATTCCCACTCACTGGGACTGATAATATTGATATTTGGCAAACACACAGGTTAATACTGCTGCAGACAGACAGAGGTCGCTCTTTGCCAGTTCACGAAACTGACACACAGCAGAGAGCACAACTACATGGGCTCCTGTGGCCACAGTTAACACCATCATAAAATCTCTTAGGTTATTGTTTCTCTGTGTTTTTGTTTTTTAAACTCCGATGGATCAGAGGGAGGGTGTCATGAAAGTGGAACTTTTTCACTGGTGGTGAATAGGTCGCAACTTGCAACAGTAATTCTCTGGTGCAACAATCAATATGTATCCTGTGAGTGTGTGACTGGGGGAGGGAAGACAGTATACATGAGAAACAAGTCACATGTGTCACAGTCACGTGTTAAGTGTAATACATGCAGCCATGCTGGCGAGGTGGGAAAGTATTCCAGGCATCGGAGGTTTTATTTTGGGGTCTGTTGTGTTATTGTCCCTCTCCAGCTCCTCCTCTGCTCTCCTGCTCTTGTTTGTACTCAGCTGTGGCTGCACTGAGTCAGAATTAGTCTCTCACTGTGTTTGCACTGCACTGTAATTGCAAATAAACTCTTTAGCCTGTGTCACACTTCATTTTAATCTCTCAGAGCTGGCATTTTGGAACACTTTCATAACACATCGTCGTTATGATGTCAAAACTGGTTGCTACCGCAATGTAATTGCGGTAGAAAAACAACACTATCTGAACTCATAACAGACTTTATAGCCTTTCCTGTTTCACTGTTGTTCTCTTTCACCGAGACATGATCACTGAGAATTGATTTATGACCCAAAAGGAACGGTGTTGTTCTAAATATCACATAAATGCTTCCCTATGCACAGGTTGTAATGGGATACATGCGTCACCAATGGCATGTGACCAGAAAGTGAGTGAGTGATGCACACGTCTGACATGCTACAGTAATATTTTGAGCTGTGAGGACTGGTTTTAGGATAAAAGAAAAAAAACAATTTAAACGAAAAGATTTTGGTAGACATTCAACGCTGTGATATCGATATCAAGTGGTATTGAGCCAATTCTGTTGGAAGAGCTGGGGGGACGTCCACTAGTGTCCCAGCGCAGTTTAAAGCTGAGCAGCATGAGGACAGGAACTGGCATGAGCTGGTAGTAAGAGTAAAAACAAAACACAACACACCACATGCAGGATCCCATCCAGTCCCAGCGTGTGCCTGATCAGGCTTTGATACGTGCAGCTGGACTGTATACATGGAACGTGACCATGAAGAGATACATCAAAAAGCGGAATAATAGTCACCATTAATGTCAGAACTTCAAAAGAAGGTATCAAAGGAGGCCAGAGGGCAACTGGGTTTCATTTACCCATTCCAGATATTGTACAAGTTCATATATATTTTGTCAAGTTTGCATGATCGCAATTCTCTAGAACTAAGATGAAGAAAAAATGATCGAACCTCAAAATCGCCACCACTGAGCCAGACTGAGGAGTGTAGCAGCACTGAGGAGGGTCTGCTTCAGTGTCGGGCATAAGTGACAGAGGAGACACGGCACAGAGGCCCAACCTGTGTCTGAGCCAGTGATGGTAGATATTTAAATTTGCCAAATGTGCCAGCGTTCCAAAAATGAGGAGCAGTATGTGCTTGCCACACATGCAGAGACACAGAGACACACAACAGGGTGTGTGTGTTTCTCAGTGTCACATCACTCGATGTGTCATCAGTTCGGGACAGACGAGGGCTTCCCACAGTATACACAAACACTGTCCTTCTGCTCTGTCTGGCATGTTTGTCGCCAGTCTTGTAGGCTACATGTACATCTGTTTTTTATGCTCTTTTTATGCTCCAGTAATTGTCTTTAGGCCATCAAACTGAAACCTGTCTCAGGAAAATCCATCCATCGCTTTATCCTCCACATGAGGATCGCGGGGCTGCTGGTGCCAATCTCAGCTGACGTGGGGTAAAAGGCAGGGTACACCCTGGACATGTAGCCAAGGACAACCATTCACTCACGTACTCACACCTGTGTCCAGTTAACCTGGAGGAAACTGGAGAACCTGAAGAAAACCCAGGCACACACAAAAGGAGAACATGCAAACTCCACAAAGAAAGGCTCGAACCAGGACTACAGTGCAAGCCACGTGCGCTGCCATCTCTTCTCTTGAAGATGTTCAGCGAAAACAGGAAGTCTGATGTATAAAAGTTGCCACAAACATGCTTCCTCTCCGAGCTTGTTGGGTAAAATGTCAGCAGTACTGGTCTCATCACTCACACACACACACACACACTCAAAAAGATCACATGTCAACTACCTTAACATGTGACCTTGCCGTGCGTCTCAGTGAAAACCGTGCAGCTCACTAATATTCGTGATAAACCAGACTCGACCTAGCTCCTGCTACTGCCACATGCCACGACAACATTAATGCAATTATCCGTTTTCGGCTGGCGAACAGCTGCCATGTCGACATGTAAGTTATAATTATAAACCCGTGGATGCCTTGTTCATCTGACGTTCAAGGTCGTGGAAAGCTAAATGGACAGGTCCAGTGTCAAGTATTTAAAGTCTCACAAGACAAAGGTTGCAACAGACACCACAGTCCGATCAGGTGAATTCTTCGACCATCCATCCCAGAAGAAACGAACGATGGAGGCGGTCACACAAATAAAGCTAATACAGTGTGAATAGAAACACGCTCCCCTGTATACAAACTGGTTCACTAAGCACCCCTTTTGAACTTTATGTACTGATGTAAACAGTTCAGATTTCCTCAGGATTAATTAACCAAGTCCATGTCTGTTCACCTTGTCAATATCACATTTAGATTTGTTTTTCGGGCGAGTTACCAGAAAACAACAATGAGGCTCATTCTGCGTTATATTATCTTCTTAATAAAAGATAAGGGATGTACTTTTGTAATAAAATGCTTGGCTTCAGTGAGGAAATCTATAGAGACATTTTATTTGTGAAATCGAGGAGAAAAGGCAGAATTCTGTATGAATGTGAAATGTAAAGAAACACAGGTTTTAACTCCTGACACGGTCATCTTTCAGCCTCAGGTCTATAAGCAGTGATGTAATATAACAAAGTAAATGTACTTTACTGTCATTTCTATTTCTAGCAACTTTTACTCCACCACATTTCTCAAACTATCATTGTCACTCATTACTACCAAATAAAATTTAGAAGAAGAAGAGTTGGTAATGGTCTGTGTTTATATAGAGATTTTCTAGTCTTGATGAGCTGCTTTACACTACAGTTTTGCCATTCACCCATTCACACACTTCAACATGGGGTTAAGTGTCTTGCTCAAGGACACATTGCAGAGCCAGGAATTTAAACCACAACCTTCCAGTTGAAAGACAAATCACCCTACCACTGAGCCACCACGGTGCAATCCTAACTCCTCACCTTTTCAATACTTCTAAAACGTATGAACATTTTATATCAGAAAATAACTTTTGATACTTAAGTACAGTAAATCTCATTTACTTAAGTAATATTATAAAAAAAAGTGACTTCAACTTCTACCAAAGTCATTTTCTGGTAAGATAAGGTACTTTTACTCAAGTATCCCTTCCAGGTACTTTATATAAGACTGTCTATGAGGCACCTTAAGGTCCAAAAATTAAACCTATATAAAGTCAGTCACAGCAAAGACCAGAGCTCAAGTATAAATGGTGCACGACTCACTCAACGCAAAGTTTAAAAACAGCCGCATACACTGTGTGTTTTCACCGCTGTTGCCGGGACAGTGAGTGGAACAGTGTTTGTGGAACAATGCTCTGGCGCAGCGTGAATGAACGTGAGAGCCAAAAAGATGCAGCTAACACAGCTGAGAAACAAACATACCCCAAGCACGAGTGTCTCCGACCGTGTCCAAACCCAGTCAGCTCCACTTTCCTCATCAATCGCAGGTCTCTGTCCATTGTCCTTTGAGATCCTGACTTACATATGAGACCGTAGACAAATTAAGTAACACATCTTCCAATGTCGCTTGAGCTGTTCTTGTTTACCAGCGTGGACCACCAGCTGATCCTACGTCAACTCCAGTAGAATCCAGTGAAAACAAAATATTTACAGTGACTCGGAGGATGGATCTCATTCACGCTCAGCGCCTCAGGGTTCAGGAAAAAAATCATTGAAGGATGGTGGACACAGACGAGCGAGCAGTCTACGATATTCGATTAGTCTGTCCAGAAGAAAGCAACGGTTGTGACTGAGGAGGGACTGCCTTGAAGGATTTTCCACAGTTGTCTGTCGGCTCTCACTGGTATGTTGTCGTTGTTGTTGTTGTAAATACCCAAACTAATCCCAGACATTACATTGACGGAATTTCCTGAAGGGATTCCTCGCAGCATACAGTAGCTTCAACTTGTCCGGGAGCAAACAGTAGAGAGAAACTTTTACAGTGTTATTCTGCTCCTCACTCGCTCTGCCCTCAGAAAAAGAGGAACAGCTGAGTCGCTGCTGAGAGAACTAACACTGCAGGGCGGTTTCAACAAGGCTTGACCTCTTCCTCTAGCAGTTTGAGAGTTTTTTTTTGGTCCCCTGAGGTCGGTGTGGGTGCTGACAACAGTCCACTAACGTACATAAGGAGCTGTCACGGTGTCTGTGTTGTACAGGCCTTTACATAACGCAACACCGGAGCTGCTGCAAACTCTCTGCGGGTTTGTGAGAGTGAAAATAATGCAACATTTAAGAGGAAAATTGTGTTGTGTGTGTCCTAACTGTACAAAGGGAGATATGACTCCAGTGTGTTTCTGTTCGATGGCACGTCACATCAACAGGCCACATAGACCCGACACCTGCCTCCTGCTGCCCCACAGCTGCATAATTACAGAGGGATATTGTTAGAGTCGCTGCCGGACATGGTGGCACTAGGGGTGAGCGGGGTGATAAGTGCACGCACATAAACACATCTTGCACAGAAAAATTACGACACATACAAATAAATATTTCCTATGTCGCACGATGGTCTAAATTACCAGTGAAAGCTATTTTTAATTAAAGTGGGCGTAAAGCAAATACAGGGATTCACCTCTTTATGTTGGAAAATAGTGGCTGGATACACAATTTCTCTCAGGATTTATTTTTTCTTTTTTTAGGCGAGTCTAAAAATATGGCTCGATGATGCACAAGAGCCATAGTTAGCGTCAGTCCTCCTCAAGTGCCGTAACAACATGAAGACCCTCATGAGTAACTGCACCTGCTCCGACACTGCTGCCTCAGGTTTGCCAGCTGGCTGAGACGTCTTTGTCTAAAACCTCAACACTTTATTTTACATCCCTAAAGATGAGGGAATTTACAGAACAGAAAAAGAACAGACTGAAGCTGTGAGGCTGCAGGTACCACAGAGAGAGAGAGAGAGAGAGAGAGAGAGACAGAGCTCACGACTGTAATATTTGTTTTGATACCAGAGCGTTTACCTTAACATCCTGTACCAACACTGACTAACAGCAACGTTCGCCTACTTTGGTCCCCACCTACAGTATGTGTGTGTGGGACCTTTTCCAATTTTCTGGCATAAACACTGACCTTGTCAGGACAAGTAGTCCTTAGAATGACCAAAACCTGGTCCTAATGAGGCAGAATCTCATAACTGAGAAACTGGTTTACATGTTTACAGCTACAACTTGCATTGTGGTTAGGGTAAAGTTGGGGTTAGGTAATTTACTTGATATGGATGATGCTTTTTTTAGGATGTCCAAATGAATGGATGTCAATGCAGTCAATTTTTTTTCATTCATTCATTCATTCATCCATCCATCTTCTACCAAATTTTTTGAGGTATGACAAAAGAAGAGAAGAAGAGATCTTTTTTTCATTACTTTACCAGGACAACAAAATAACACATTGTTTAGTGTGTATGATATTACAAAAAAGCCTTATTCTGTTCAATCAACAAACACACACCTCCTTTTAGGCTTCAATACTCTCGCTTAACTAGTAAATAGCTGCTCATCTCACAAAATAGTGTCACGACTCATGATAATAATAATCACAATCTTTCAAATGTTTTTTAAGAACCTTGGATGAAAAATTAAAACAGGAGAGAGAGGAAGGCGAGGAAAAGTGTGAAGGTACATTTCACAACTCCTTTTCACTCATTATATGATAATTCATGCACAAAAAACCCAGCAGGATAGTGTTTAAATCACCAGATTACAGTCTCTCAGAGGTGAGATTAAACCCCTACTGCTCACACGTAACACATTCTCCATTTGAAACCTGACAACAGATCTCCAGCAATGACATGTTAACCTGAAAGAGACAGCAGAGCTGTTTAGGTTATGAGCTTGGAATAAAGTTTTACGGTTTAGCTGTTCCGTAAAATCTAAACGGTTTCACAGCAGCTAATATCAGACAACACACTGTGTACTGAAAACTCTGATAGCCATGCTGCCTGGTCGTTGGGAATGCTGTAGTTGCATTTCAAAAAAATATTTTAGAGGCTTATAATCCCTCTGCAAAGAACAAAGACCATGCTCCAGGCAGCTCCAGTTTTTTATGCTTTTACCTAATTATTTTCCACTGTGCTGAGTAATCACGTCTTATTGGTTGGCGGTTACCTGCAGGGTAAAAGTAGTCGACTCTGTTAAATCGATGGTGAAATCTGGTTGAATGCGACGACTTTTTCTCAGCGCTGCCCGCGAGGCGATTTTAAAGAGGAGCTTTTCTATTTAGAGTTTAATAAGAAATGTGTTGGTTCACCGAGCTTACGCTTTAACTGGATTAATTAAGAGTAATGAGATGAAACAAATAAGATTAGTGTTCCTCTGGTTTCTAAAGATGGAGTAACTGCACTCTTGTGTGTGCGTGTGTGTGTACTTATTTCAAAACTGAAAGTGCACGACATACAACTGCGGTTTAAACCCCAGAGAAAGAAAACATCAATTTCTACATGAAAGAAATCTCCTGAACCACATTAGCAATAAAATATAAATAATATAAAAAATAAACTTGGCAGTGGCCTGAGATGAAACAGCTATCTGCTCACTGACACGCACCAACGCTTTACACAAATATTTGAATTGAAAAGTTGTTTATAAACATCAGTCCACACTTGGCACATAAACATGCACTTTCATGACCCTAAACATACTTTTTCCTGTGTTGAACTTATCCTGTGGCTTCAGACAGCAGGGGGATTTTCCTTCCCTGCAGCGTTCTCACAAGTTTGCTTAAATGACCTACAGGTTGTTATTGGGTGTGTGGAACATCTACGACCGACGTCACTATCTGGCAACACTTCACTGACACCGATATGGTTGGTTTCTAATTTTTATCAAAAGAAAATGACTTTGTGAGTTCCTTTGACGTTTATAATTGACATTTAGCTCAGGAATGACTTATGATCTTCATCTATCACCTCATAGCTTCACTGCAGAACCTCTATCACACCCTGTTAGCGTAGACTAATTACCAAATCAGTCTGTGGTCTCTAAGACCCTGCGGTGTGTGACCTAGTTTCCTGTCCCGCACCCCAACCCAATCTCATACATGTACACGCACACATACAGAGCGCGTGAGAGAAAGAGAGACAAAAAAAGCCTTGCAGTCTTCTGATGTGTGATGTGTGTTTCCAGGAAACCAAATTGGAGCTGCTTTGTGAAGGAAACAGCAGTAGCCTTGACTGACTATGCAGGCATATAGTTGGGCAGCAGTTCAGGGAACAATTAATTGCTGTTGGGGGAGCATTCATCATCAATATTACACTCAGGCGAAGGGGCCACACGGTTGGTGTCGTGGTTAACACTCTTGTCTTTGCAGTAAGAAGACTCGGGTTCCTGACCCGGTCAGAACAAGGGCCTTTGTGCATGGAGTTTGCATGTTCTCCCCATGTGTGCGTGGGTTTTCTCCGGGTTCTCCGGTTTCCCCACAACAGTCCAAAAACATGCAGATTTGGGCTACATTGCATTTCAGCATAACATCAAAAGTAAGAAAAACAACCTGTTTTTGAGATTATAAGACAATATAATAACTCCTTCAGTGACAACAGGGTCCTTCACAACCAAACCCTAATCATGAAATAACAAACCGTTAATTAATTTTCAGATTCAATTCAATAAAGAAAGAACAAATGATACATAGATTAGGGACACTACAAGACTTGTGTTTAGCAGTGTGTCTGGTGTAATAGAATCCTCTCTCCTCATACGATTTGACTTCTGCCCGGGGGAATGCAGCAACAATGAACACCTTGGGCCCAAAACAAGAGCGTCTCTTTCATAATAAGAACAAGGAGATTCATTGAGATGACACGAGCCCTGACGTCAACAAAACCACGAGTTCCCACAGTTACCTTCTCATCAGAGAATACAGCTTTATTTTCCACAGTTAACCCATGGCACACGTGTTGATAATGTAGGACAATTTCATTTAGCATTTTATTGTGATAACTTTTTTCACCTCGCCCTAATTCTGAGCATTCAAGTCAGAAAACTTGAATCAATTTATGTGCAACATTAAAACACTACTACTATGTGACACCCATGCCAAAGGATTCACAGCTTAACTCAACCTGGGTGTGTATGCCACGGTGAAGCGCCTCTGCAGGGCGATGCTTCGGTTCATCAGGAGTTTGCGGAACAGCAGAGGAGAGTGGGACATCGCGGGGGACGCGCAGGGTGAGCTGGACGGTGACTGCGCACTCAGCTTGACGGGCTGAGCGCTGCTGCGTGGGAAGACAGCAGCTTCCCCAGAGTCGTCCCAGGGGGCTTCACTCATGTTGTCGTCCAAGGGTTTAAGAAAAAGCCTGACGCTCCAATCTCTTGTGGTAGTCCAAGTGTTCCATAACAGATGTATTCCTCAGGGGAAATCCTCAGACAGCTATCAGGTCTGGTTTTATAATAGTGCTGTGCATGTCCACACAGACACTTGAGAACATCTGATCTTCTCCAACCCACTTTTACTCCACAGCTTGATGACTTTGAGTCATCACGATTCCCAATAGACAGTTTTGAAATGTTGTTGATGGACACGGACATGAGTGTAGGAGTGAGCCCTGCCCTCAGCACTAAGCTCTGTTTACACAGCATTGAGCCCAGTCTAAATATGGCCAGGCCTGAATTATAACATTGTTAGCTCATATCACTGGTGAACTAATCATGTCCAGCACTCCCTCCACGCAGGAGCGCACTGGCAATGACTAAGCACCAAAGTGTTTACATTTTTCCTCTTCCTCAGCCCATCAGTGTGCAAATATTAACCAGTGATTAGTCTTAGTCCGTGTGTAGACAAATACCAGAGCTGTGCTGCCGACACAGGCTGCATCCTGGACTGATTTTCATTTCACTGAGTGGGGGCCCCACTCTAAAAACAGAGCCTGCTTCTGATCAAAGATAACAGCAATCCTGGAAATGTCACTTAAACTTGTCCTTGTATCTCAAGTGAATAGTGCTGCTTTCCCAACAGAGCTGGAGTGTGATGGAAAAACAGAGCTCAAACACGGAGTTGCATCTTTGACCCACAGATTATCAGTCTCCAAAAAATTCCAAAACAAAACCCTGTAACTTCAGCCAAAACAAACTCCAGTCTTAAATCTGCTTGGACTGAAACTATATTGTAAGTAGAACGTAGCTGCTACCATTCAGAGCTAATTCAGTCAGTCAGCAGACTTTACATGGAAATACCTGCTCAATATCAGACATCAAAGAAAAAGGTTCACGGTATCTTCATTTTCAGGGATTCAGACAACGTGTCTAAGATTCTAATATGCATACATGTTTTGATGGTGTGATGTTTTCATTACATCAGCACATTTCCAAACCCCACATCAGCTGAGAAACATTATGCAAAGGTAATAACAATATTTCATGGCATGATACTGTATTGAGTCTCTGAAGAGCTGAATCTATGTAGAAATATCTTTAACGGCGGTTTTTCCGACGGGGGTTCTGTGTTGTAGTTAACCCTCTGACCACTAGTTCGCAGCAGGCTTTCGGCCATTTGACTCTCTTCCTCCCCCTTCCTCTAACTACACAAAGAAAACTGTTTATTGTTCATACAAATTAGCCTTACACTGTCACTGTATCTGGATGTGTATTGTATCACCAGTGTGTGCTGTGTCGGCATTGTTATTATTACAATGATCACCTGTCAATCAAAGAGTGTGACTACAATGTCTTAATGCTGGGGTTTTATGTTGACTATGATGAAGTCTGGGCGTGTGTGTGGGAAGCGCTCGCTCCTTTGTCTTTTCAGTTACAGCAAAATGAGAGCTGAGCCGTTCACAGCAGCAGATGCTGAAGCTTTAAATCACTAGTTAGTGGCAACATGCAGTGTCAGCCGGGCTCAGAAACATACTTATACTCAAATAACCTTCCTTTTAAAGATCATTAACCTCCTTACATAAATCACAAAATGATTTTCCAATTCCCTGTCATTGGGTTTTGGTGTCACTTGCAAAGGTAGACGAACTCTTGAGCCTGAGGGTCCGAGTGCCAAGGTACCGATTTAACTTTATGAGGAGTCACTGCACTGAGCTCACAATCAAAAACACAGTTGTTGTAGGACGTGCTGCCGAATGAGACCAGCAGATGGTGCCCACACCAAAAAGAAAGAAAGAAAAAAAACAGACATAAATGCTGACAAAATGTACAAAGTAAAGCTTGGGAGGATGTCCAAGGCTTCTGTGACATTTTGAATGGTTTTTTTTTGGCATCAGGGAGAAATGTTTGTCCACATTTCAACTATCTCACTTTACCCTCAGCTGCAGAGTCGCAACTCCAAACAGTCAACACATCATGTGTGAACATAGTTATTAGTTATTAAATGGACAATTTTGTTCTCAGAAGTCATTAAAACAATTTTATTTTTCATTCAAAGTTTTCATTTTTTTGAAGATCTGTTTAATGTTTCATGTATTTAATATTTAGGTATACATATTTTTTATTGAAAATCCTGTATATGATTGCACTGCAGTGCACACATTAAGTGTGCATTGGAGCGACAGACCATTAGTGTTGATTAACAACTGTATTTTTCCTGTATTTGTTATCATTAAAGAGTTATATCTAAACAGATGGTGAGAGAAAAAAAAGAAAATCAGCAAACTAACAATAATAATAATAATCCTCATCAATTCTCAGCCATGGGCTTCCCTGATGTAAAAAAAACCAAAATGATATCAGTCAATCTTGGCTACAGTAACACATAATATGACTCAATAAGGGATTGACTGAGTGGGAGAGAAATAATAACGTCTGCATTGGCCAAGAAAATCCAACAGCTGTTATTATGAGTCAGTGGGGATGAAAGACAGGGAGCTGACTCCCATATCGTTTCTTTAAAACGACAAATACTGTATACGTTCAAGTCACATAATGTTCTTCCTCCCACCTATAGCACTAGCTCAAACACACACACACACACACACACACACAGATCAATTTTAAAACACACACAGGCAGAGCCACCATTAGAGACCTGAGCAGCCTTGAGAGTTTACATAACAAAGTGCAGTTTGCTGTACCATTAGTCTCCAGTATCTGTAGGAGTAGCTGTATTATACTATCTGTCACATACTCAACCAAGGGCATTAAATAAATAAAATTAAAAAAAAAACGTGCAACAACATAACTATATAAGTGCGATTTTAATTCATGTCCTCCTGAGCATTGACACATATCGACAGCGGCTTCTCTCTCAAGGCTTTGTTTTTTAATAAAAACAGACTTCCCATTGAGGTGTGTGTGTGTGTGTGTGTGTGTGTGTGTGTGTGTCTGCTGTTAATCACACAAAGTGAATGACACTTAAGTGACAGTGCGGTGAGTGAGAGCGACGGTTTGACAGAAGGCGAAAGCAGATTTGGCGATTATATTATATTATATGATAATATAGGATAGGAAGGGCTTCCAGCGTACACGTCTCTGCTAAATTTAATATGCAGATCATCTGCTGTGGCGACTCCTAGAGAGGGAGAAGATTTTATATTATACTATATTATATTATATTATATTATATTATATTATATTATATCATATTATATTTAAATGCATGTGGATGTACAAGTTTAGGCAGTACATCAATACAGAGCAGTTTTCATATTGTATCATATAAAACAAAACTACTGAGCATTATTCTTACATTATGTATAGCATCTTTTTATTTATTTTTTCACTAATATTTCTGGTTTTCAGTGATTTCAGTGTAGCTTTTCTGTGATATAAACAAGCACAAGTGGTTGTTGTAGAAGATTCTTAAATCTCTTAGCATACTGTATTTAAAAATCATTAAAACCTTAAAACCATTAAACATTAAAAGCAATTTTGAGCTATGAGGAATGACATTGACTGAGGAGAGGTCAGAACAGTCACGTTAATAAATATCTCAATAAATGTCTGAGTGAGTGTTGAAGAAACCCGTTTATTGTGATTTCAAACATCTTTTGCATAAATGCACAATCCTTATCTTGATACTTCTTGAACATTTCTTTTATAAATATAGAGGAAACCTTTATCACAATATATTGTCAATGCAGCCCTAAATATAGCTATTTTATACCACAATTTCCTACAGAAATCAAAGAGGACACGGTATACCAAGCACCAAAGGACCCTTAAGTGCCTTGCTGTGTATCCTTGAGGTTACATGCAGCTGTAAAATAAAAAACACTCCATACGACACGTCAACCATCAACCACCAGGTTATTTTAAAACTATTCTGTGTTCACTTGAGCGGGTAATTGCAAAGTGTGCTGCGTGTAGGCAGCCGTATGTATGATCATCAATGTGACTAACAAGTGATGGGAGTGAGGAATGAACTTCTCCATGAAGGAGGGAAACTGCACCAAAACAATATTTATTATCACACCGAAGTACACTGAACATTCATCTACAGGGTCTCGCACTGTAAATGCTTCTGATGCTGTTGCTCAGACTGTGACTGTAAACAAATCACTAACTATCATTAGAGGACTACTTGCATTTAGCTTTGTATTACTAGAATAGGGGCAGTATTTTTGAACAAGTGTGCTTCCCAACCTCAGTTTCCCCTGAGTCGAGAAATATCTCCATTCTTGTTTTTTGTTACGTGCCCACAAGTGACACTTGGTTCGAGCCTTGGTCCAGGGCTTGAAGCTGCAACGCTGACAGAACCCCATTCCCAGAATGTAAACAGTGTCCGCCATCTTTGCTGACAGTTACGCTAACAGAACCAAGTGTCACTGGTGGGCACGCAACAAAGAAAAGAATGAAGATATTTCTCAACTCAGGGGAAACTGAGGTTAGGAAAGACAATTTTTTCAAAAAATACTGCCCCTATTATAGTAATACCAGGCTAAATGCAAATCCTTTAACATTAGCTGGAGATAACCACAAGGTTGTTACCGAAAAGATGACATTGACATTATTAATGAGATTCAAACACTGTGTCCATAAAACCAAAGATAAAAAAAAGATAAGTTATTATTGTTGTTGTTGTTGATAATAATGATAATGATAATAATAATAATAATAATAATAATAATAATAATAATAATAATAACAATAATGATAATGATAATAATAATAATAATAATAATAATAATAATAATAATAATACTCTAATAAAAATAAAATCCCTGATGATAATACTGTATTTATTTATCAAGCAAAAAGCAGAAAGTCAGGGTAAATGTCTTTATCCTCCTTTTTCCAGGGATGGGAAGAAAACCTTAACATGCGGTCACAGATCACACCATGTGCATGGTGCTGTGTCTGAAAGAGCACTAAAGGAGGACTGTAATTTCACTCATTTATTGTCAACCACTTTATCTTGACACAGGGTGAAAGGCAGGGACAGTGCAGCCTGGACAGGTTGCCAAGTCCACCCGACTGCAATCCGTAATCGTCATTTTCCAACATTGTTCACCTCACCTTTAGTCAATAATGAAAATCACTAGCTGGTTGGCCCATCTACTGTGTATTACATTGCTACTTCTTGATCTGCAGATGAACTCCTTGAAAATTACTTAAATAAGGCTATATCCAGATTCAGGGCTGTAACTAAAAGCTGAGTATTTTCATAAACAATTATTTCTTGGTTAATCAATACCTCGAAATGATGAATTTCACAAATGTCTTGTTTTGTCCACAAACAAAATGATTTTGTTTTTATGATTCTTTTGTAATATGAAGCACAGAAATCAGAAATATTCACTTTGTTTAAGAAGCTAAAAAACCCATATACATATGTATTTAAACAACCAATGGAGGAGAGAGACGTCATCTGGAGCTAAATCCCAACCGAAAACCTGCTGCTATAGCATCCATTTCTGAATTTCACTACAGGGAAACAATAAAGGCAATTTTATCTTTTATATGTCCTGCTTTTAAACAGAGTTATTTTTGTTTGAGTAGATGATGCATGTAAGAAGGGTTTTTGTTTGCCTGTGTGCTGTTTGAGCCGGCATGTTCAGATACAAGTGATCTAATCTGTAATTAATCAATTGGATTTGGTTTGTAATCTAAACGTAGCCCGAGTCCAACTATTGAATCTGTTAAGCATGTTCAGATACAAGTGATCTGATCTGTAATTAATCTGATTTCAATTGGATTTTGCTTGTAATCTAAACGTAGCCCGAGTGCAACTATTGAATTCCGGTAATGAAAAGGTGAAAAGGGAAAAAAAACACATAAGACTAGGTTACAGTGTGAGGAGGAGAGAGAGGCACAGAGCTGCACGGTGGTTAGATTGTCCAGATGGAAATGTCCTTGCCAGCTCCGAGAGGAAGAGGAGCCAGGAACATGAAGAGGCTCATTCTGGACAACTTCCTCTGGAAAAGGCCAGGAGCTAGGATCAAAGCCAACATCCCATATTGTAAAAGCTCTCCAAAGGCTTTCAACATGTTCCTGCGATCAATTAACTACGGCTCACATCCTCCAAGCAATATCTGTCGGTGTCCGTGTTCACATCAACCACAAGCTTGACTTGTTTTGGTCCACAAGGCAACCGTCGTTTCAAAAGACGTCAATAGTTCAGAGAAACACAAAGTTTTCAATTTGATATTCAAAAACATCTTCAGGAAATTATGTTCAATCACAGTCACTTTTTATCCCTACGAGCAGCGTATCTGTGTGCTGAAGGATTTTTCGGAGTCATCGGTCACATGTGAAAGCGATGTTTGCATTAAAACAACAGGATGTTTCCACATCAGCACCGACTCTGCAGCACAGCTCTGTTACCGGGTTCATGTTCCGTCCAAACTTTCATTTTGAGAAACACTGAACACATGTGAGAAACTTTCACTCAACACAAGACTGGCTCCCTTTACGCCTGGCATTAGAATGTGTCTTCTGGGATCAGATAGCGCTTCACCGCATGCATTTACACCTGGTATTATCATGCATCTCCAGTGTCTACATCAAGATCCAATTGCTAGGCGATCACAGTCATCCCTCCCCTTATGTCACCTCTACCTTTTCTTCTGCAAAATATTTCCAGCAGCAGACTACAGCGTCACATCCTGTATGCCGCCGTATCAGCAACAGCGTTAGCTGCACGTGAAGAGGCGCTATTGTACCGACTCATCTTTGCGGGGGAAGAAGTCGCCTTCAATGAGAGGGAAACAGACGAAAACAAAGGAGATTGTGCAATTTTGTCGCTGCTTTCATGTTATCTGTGCTCGGAGCCACCAACGTATTTCTACTCACTTAATTGTTGTGAGTGGTGCGGAGATACATCGGAGAATTATTGCATTTACACTTCTGTTCAATGTGATCACAATGCGTCTCTGACCACCTCCCGAAGTGGTTTGGTAGATCGGATAACAATCCGTCCTTAATGCATCTCAGATGTATTTACACCATTACTTACAAATGGTCAGGTGTGATTCGATTATAATCCGATCACAATGTTTTATTTATTTTTTTTGCCAACAACTTATAGCATAAAGTATAATATCCACTTCCAGTGTCATTATTAATAGTGGGATACCACTTTTTTGTATCAGATACTGATACCGATATCAAAAACCTGGGTATCTACTGATACCGATATCAGTCCGATACAGTCATTTTTAGACTACTTAGGAACATATGAAACTGTTAACAACGCATTTGTGCTGAGTCATTACAAAGACATAATTCTCCAACTGTGTAACAAATATTGTTCTCACAAAAAGAAGAAATAAACAGCCCAAACATGACTCAACTAAAATGGTTTTGTACAGTGAAGCATGCGATATTAAGAACTTTTGGATTGTATCTGATTCTACATTTTTAACTGTCCAATATCCGATCCAGTGTTTTTGATCAGTATCGGACAGATACTGATACCGATACTGACCGATTCCAATCCCTAATTTTTAAATATTTAGTCAACACCAGACTTGGGTGTGGACCTTCACATTAAATTATGTTATAAGAAAACCTCAGCAGGAGGAATGTAAATGCAACTGACCCATTTTCTCTGACTTCATCTTTAGTGTGAGCTGAGGTGACTGTGATGATAAATGCCTGGGCGAGACCCTCATCCAGGAAGAGACTGAGCCATCAAATCCTTGATCACACAGCATATAAATCTATCTCTGTCAAGGTCCAATGCATCACCAAGGAAACGGGGAGCTCCTCAAAGGCAAACAGAACCTTGTTATTCAAACAGGACATCAGTTAATACTCTGCCTCCGGTTGGTGACCTTGCCAAACCCCTGAGGCTGCAGGCACAGAGGGTTAAAAACAGATGATCATGGGATTATTATCCAGGTGAGCACAATCAGAACATACCATCAGTGAGGTGGGAGAATCTTTAAGAATGATTGTGATTATACTGACTGCGTAAGGTAAGATGTCCCACAATTTGAGTTATAACCCTCCTGGTAGGACTACGTGGGACAATGACTCAAGATATCATAATAAAATTTTCTTCACTATCAATTTAAGGAGACACAGGGTTCACAACCTGGTCCTATCAGCATGTTCTCCCTGTGTGTGCGTTTCCTCCCACAGTTTAAAAACATGCAGATTGGGGGATTAGGCAAAATTGGACACTCTAGGTGTGAGTGTGAGAGTGGATGGTTGTTTGTCTCTATGTGACCCTGTGATGGACTGGTGACCTGTCCAGGGTGTACCCCACCTTTCAGCTGGGATTGGAGCGCCCCTCGCAACCCTCATGTGGAGGGTAGAGCGGTAGAAGATGGATGGATGGATGATGGATGGACATCAAAAACAATGAATATCTTCAAGTTCTCAAACTTGCATTAGAATGTCCAGCTGTTAATACTTAGATATTACATCGCAAATCAAACTGTGATTGGAAAATTCAATATTTTAGGTCCATACATAGTTGTTTCTATTTCTATTTCTATTGGTTTAATCAACAAACATGGCACATCTACTACTGCAATCACCAGGCAGAGGACAACAACCACAAAAGCCTGCACGATGATTGCACGATGATGAAATGGTGACTCAACTCAACCACTCGCCATTAAGCCTTGTTCTGTTCATGTCCGATCCCATGAAATGCTGTTATAATTGTTCCTGTCAACAGAGTGTGATCCTTCTCAGCCTGCCTTGTGGAACACGTTAAGATTATTATAATTGTCAAGACAAAATCCGAATAGTACTGCAATAAGAAATTACACCCGTCTTAACACACTCGGTCAGTGGTCTGTCTTCTTTGTGGCTCTGCTATAAAAGAGTGTTAAAAGTGTTAAAATATTATACAACTTGTAAATGTGATGTTCTGCTGCTCCACTCACCAAACCCAACGGTGTCTTTCCTTATAGCTTATTATCTTTTCTCTCTTTGCAAACACATCTGAATTAATGCCAACAATTCAAAATGTTGTCGTCACATAATGCGACAACAAACAAAAGCGATGCAGACCAAAAACCTGTGAGGACGTTTGCGATAAAGCACAGGAGGACCACCGTTAGAGAGATAAAGAGAAGCTCAAACAGTTAAAGATACAATATGTAACACGTCTGCATTAAAATATCAACAAACTAAATATATATACACACACATCTCGTTGAGTAGTGCACTTAGGACTAGCCAAAACATTTCCAACACTATTTAAATATACATTTAAAATCACTGAGTCAGCGCCACATGATTCTCTCTCTCTCTCTCTGTTTCTCATTACTGAGGTGTTTTGTTTCTGTGTCTGTAAAGATATAACAGAAAGATATAACTGATGTAAAACCTGATGTTTAAAATGATGTTTATAGTGTTAAAGAATTATCCATGAACTTTCACACTGTCTTAATTTATATCCTTCACTGCTGGGAGGTGATCTGTTTGAACACTGGATAGTGAGGAAATTAACACCAGATTGTGTTACTAAAGCTGAGGAGAGTTCATTAACACATGTCCGAGCTGCCACAGTGACTCTTCCACTACACTGCTTCATCAGTTCCGGCTGTAATCAGACGACGTTTTTCAGAGACTGTGACATTACACAGACCTTACAAATTTACAGCAGACAGGATTAGGGATGTCCCGATACAACTTTTTCACTTCCGATAGGATACCGATATTGCAGCCAGAGTATTGGCTGATACCGATACCGATATCGATACGATATCAGCACGAATCATACATACCATAATTACTTATTTTGTAGTGTGGAATGTTAGAATAGGCTTGATCAAGTGATATTACTTAAACAGAGAACAATAGTCAGCAACATGATTTTATTAACAAACTCATTGGTTAATAATAAATGGGTCAGTTTTTCTCATGCCTACCATGAGAAAAACTGACCCATTTATTATTAACCAATGAGTTACATAAATTTAAACCTTCAACATAAGAATATTCGATTTTTTGACCATGTTAATTTCATACAGTCTATGGTTAATTTCATCAGGAGGAAAGTACCAAGTGCTAATGGGGGTGTTTTCAGAGAACACCCCCCTTGTTTTCACTATTTTGGATTAGCCCAACCCACACACAGGGTGAGTGACTCGTCCCACAGACGTACTTAGCTCTGTGTGTGGAGCTTCAGGACACATTTAAAACTCAGAAAGCTCTTGGCATGTCTGGTTTTTGGGGTATAATTAACAAACTGAGGCTGTTGAACAGTCGACAGGTGGCGCTGGTTTATAAAAAATAATGTTGTTTTAGCAGCTCGCCTCAGGATGAGCTAGCATGGTGCTAACAGTTAGCTCGCACTCACTGTGCAGCTTGTAGCCTCTGATTTCAGAGGTTCAAGAAAAAAGTTTAACCTCTGAAATAGCAGTAGCACACACGCTGTTGTTGTGACCATGTGGGCTCTACATCCAACACATAGAGCCCACGTGATCACAACGGGCGCTGCTGGATAGAAGTGCTGGAGTGGAATGGACTGCTTGTATCGGAGAGCTTATATCAGAGAATTTAGAGGCAGTCCAATAAAATCTGATACCCGTTTTTTGGCTGATATCGGACCGATATCAATATCGGATCGGGACATTCCTAGACAGTATTAAATTGCGTCAGAAATGATCTCTATAATTAGTGCTTATGTGAGTTGAGTTAATCTTTATATGCCAACAGAGGGTACAATTTTATCCAAAAGGAACATGAACAAAGGCATGTCGGAGTACAACTTTGCAGCGGTTTGTGCTCTCGGAAAAATTCCAACGGTTTCTGAAAGCTGAGAAGTTGCATGTGAAAGCCAACATTGTGGTTATTACGATCATTTCACTCACACTTTGCAGGAAGATGGCGAATCAGCATCTTTGTCGCCACACAGGAGAGGGTTGGAAAAACGTGTGTACATAGTTTCCACAAAAAATATTGCACAAAATATTTATAGTAAATGTTTTATTGTGTTCAGAATTTTATTTAACATGCAAAATCTGTTGTTCATGAACAACTGCAGTGTTTTTCTCTAAAAGCAGTGTAAATAACTGCCGGATATTAAAAATTATTCTGGTAAAATCACGTTTTGAGGCTTCGGGTTAAGGCATCAACCTTTGAGTGTGAGTGTCTTGTATCTTGTTTGTCTAAATGTCTCAGTTATATGCGATGTTTGCCATCCATCAAATCCAATCCTTAAGCATGTGTTCTGTGCCAATACTCCCATAAGTGAGCAGTAGGCTCTCAATATAATTCACAGTAAAGGTTAAGAACTCATTCATTTGCTGATGCAGCAAAGACACAGCAAACACGAACTCACACTGAGTATGAGCGAACCCCTTTGATGGCTCCAAGAGTGGCAGGTCCCTTGATAACATTTCAAAAGTGAAGGTCACATTTCTGTTTGCCATTCCAAAATGAAGTTCATGGATGTGACTGTGAATCCAACTGTCATGGAAAGGTCAGGACGTTAGAGGTTTCTCAGCCTTTTGGGAGAAGGATTTTTACTCCACCATCACTTCCTTAAGTTTGATGGATATTTCTGTAGTTTCTGTAAATGAACAAATTTGGGTTTTAAAAAAAATGTAATAAAACAAAATATTTTTGTTGAACATATCTTCAGGTGTCAATGCAAACTTACACAACACCAGATCCTAGTGGATACACCATGTTATACAGGGGGGGGGGGGGCTCAACAAGCCACACACCACGACAGACCAGCGTGAAGACGAAACAGTAAAACATAGAAGAAGTCACTGCAAAGTCACAATCCCCAGCTGAAGAACAACAAACACCTGCATCCATCATGTAGACACTATTGTTTGATCAATTACAAAGACTTAAAAATCCTGTAAACATGCTAATCTCCAGTGAAAAGACCCTTTCCTGATGTATACTGTGGTAATGAAAACAACGATGCACATATTCAGCTGAATGTACACTCAAAAAAATAACATCAAAAACAAATACATTCACCCAAATCTTACACACTGGACAACTTCCATATTTCAACAATATCTCTATGTCACCTTATATTAAAATGTATTGACATTTGACTTTTCCTCAAGAGATAAACCTGGTAAACCTCTACATGTGCACTGTGGAGAACATCATTACTCACCACATCACAGCATGATATTCGAGCTGCACCAGGAGGGAGCAGATGGTTCTACAAAGACTCATTCAGATGGCAGAGGACATGATCGGGATCCCAATACCTGCAGTCAGGGGACATTTACCAGGCTTGGTGTCAGGACAGGGCCATGACCCGACACACCCTGGCTACCACCACTTCCAATTACTCCGCTCCAGATGCGATATGGGACAACTCAGACACGCACCACAAGATTGAAAAACGGCTCATTCCCTCCAGCTGTTAAACTAATGAACAAGGCCTGAGACATCATTTCTGAGATGCCAAGGCCAGCGCAGTTACCTGGTCTGTGTGGGAAAGGGGGGGGACGTGAGTTAATGATTTCTCTGTTAGATGGAGCAAAGAAACCAGAAAATGTTCACATTTAAGGAGCAGAAAAATCAGAAAACTTCATGTTTAATAATGGATTGATGGAGTAATTGTTTCACATCACAGGTCGTTAATTCTTGCATACTGTACGTTTATTTCGATCATCGAGGCTTATGCGGTGAATAAAAAAGTTTCTAAAATGAAAGGTATTTACTCTACATCGTGACGTAAAATTAATACAGTTTGTTGATACTAGTATCAACAAAGAAGTAAATCAACAATTGCAACAATGTAAAGATCATTTCCAGGACAGCATGGTTGATAAATAACATAAAAACACACACTGTAGTTTTACAGCACAAAAAGGTTTAGGCTGCTTTTTCCCCATTACTATGTTAAAACGCAATTTACCAAGAGTGTGCCTGCGGCATGGTGAGAACTAAGGGTTAAAACACAAAAAACTATACGTTTCCCTTTTCCTTTGTTGTGAAATATAAAGAGAAATGAGAACAGACACTGTGAAGAAGATTGTGTTTACATTTTCTTTACATATGTCATTCTTCTTTCTTTGTGACATACATTACATACATTAGTTATCTGGTTTTAACGCTGTGGCTCATCAGTATATACATTATCTTGTGTAAAAGTCCTCTTGTGTGTGTGTGTGTGTGTGTGTGTGTGTGTGTTCCGCTTTGTTCTCCGCATGCTAGAATTTAATTAGATCTGATTAACAGCATTAACCAGGGGCAAGGTCCAGCCTTCCCTCTACAGTGTGACATTCAGGCTGTTTATATATCTAACACACATTTTAATTGCTCTTTTAATTCTGTTTGGAATAAAGGAAACATAACACAAACATTACTTTCCTTAAATGTAAACAGCCTCTTGAAGCAAAAGGCTGTCAGTGTGATTGCTATTAGTGCAAAGACCATCTGTGGATACAACACCATCTCCAGTTGTGCCCACAGTTGTGCCCACATTTTTAAGTCTTTGAGTGACACTTAAAAAACAAGAGCTACATGTAGTTTTGCTTAGATTTTTATGCAGAGAAAAAAAAACAGCGTTCACTATTTTGGCCCATGAGAACATTTTTTGAATGAGACACAAGACGGAGGTTATTAATCATTTTCACCATCACCTCATTGTGTGTGTGTGACAATTAAACAGATGAATCTCGGTTAATATGGCTGTAATAAAAAGATAATTAACACGCTGCGACACGACTGTTGACGCTGCGCTGCCCGGCGAGTTGACCAGACCTCCCTCCTCAAACAGGATGATAAATCCCACTCAGTGGTTGTTTGACTAATTGCCATGGAGATTCCTCCTGACTCAACACACCAGCAGATGTGCATCGGTGTGATGAATCAGAGTCATTATGTCCAACCCGCCTCCTGTTTGCTCCTGTAATGAACCTGTTGTCCTTGCCTTGCCTCTTGTATTACCTGTCAAACTAAAGCAATTACAAAAAAATTACAGATTTATTCTCTCTGTGTGAGGCGACAAGAGGTAGGGCATCGAGGGAACGAGGAGGTGAAAACGAGCGAAAAAGCGGGTGAGGAAGCGCGGCATTCATCAGTGATGTTGCTCACAGTAGTAGGTGTTTCTGTCAGTGCACGCATTACTGCCAGACTTTTCTTTTATTAAAAATGTCAAAAGCCAATGCAAGTAAATGCAATTTGTATTGACCAATAACTGCTTTCTGCCTCTTGAGAATAATCTTCTCAAGTCAAAAACACTTTCCGTTTTTAGACTTAAACCTGTTATTTCTTTTTGTAGGATTGTTTTTGCTTCAATATTTTTTGGAAAATGTTGGAAAATGTTATTTACTCAGACTCGACTTCTTTGCATTGTTGAGTCAAATTTATAATGTAGCATTTTTAGTAGTGATATAAAGTAGCAATAATTGTGCCAAAAATCACAAAATAGACATAAAAAGGAGGTTGAAGTGTGACTTTTATATAGTTGCCTAGGTTGTGCTGAAAAAAAGGATATAAGAAACTCTATATTGCACATTCCTTTAGCCTCTGTATATACTGTCCGTTTAAACAGCAAAAGGCTCTGTGTTCTAAGGATTAAAGTACCTGTTTTAAACTCTAGTTGCATAACTTACACACAGCCCATTTAAGACTAGCACAGCACTTTAATTATAATTCACATGTAATTTAATGTTCTGTATCTCGGACGTCATTTCATTCTGTTTTAATTAGTATTGGCATGAGTTATATCTGGACCATATCTTTATTTTAATATGCTCACATACTCAATTAAATGCCAGGACTACATGCAGAGTCCTGGTATTTTAGTATTTCACAACAACAATAATAATAATAAAAAACCTACATAACAGACGTGTTCTTTGAGTTTAACACCGCTATAAAGACTGTGGTGAAAGATAGTTTTGACTGAAAACAGAGCAAATAGGCGGGCGCTGTGTTCTTCAGAAGAGCACTGTGGCTCACTCACAGGTGATGCACTTGTCATGCAGGCAGAGTGGCCGCTCTAAACTGATAATGTATGCCTAAATTAACAGCAACAACTTTACGTGCTTAGAAAGAAAAGACTTACTATTTTCTGAAATGAGATGCAAAACATACGAACACACTCCTTCCAAAATGATTTAAAACATACCTGTGTTTTGTTGTAATATATATGTCTATTAGCTGAAATCAATCCCTGCTTTTTCTGTAGTATTATATACAGTATGGGAGTTTGCAGTGTGGAGCTACAGCTATGAAACAGACAGATCAAGTGATCTTTGCATTATAAAGAGTTTAAACCATTGACGATTACTTTAAGACAACAAGTGAAGCTTAGCTTCCTCTACACTACATTTCAATATTAAACGCACGCTAGAACACGATTAGAACGCGTCACTAGTTCGTTCAGAATCAGCTGTTTATCGCGGATGGCGGATCGTCTTACGTGATTTCCACTTGAAGCTTCAACTATGTGACGACACAGAATAGCTTTATTATTTCACTGCAGTGAGCTCGGCGGTTATTGGACAAAAACTCCAGGGAAGCTCAGCTTCTGTGGGAGTCAATGGAGTAGTGGGCGGGCGCGGACGCTGGGCTTCTGCATGACGATTGAAGGAACTGTCTGAAAGGCAGAGCCAGTTTTTGATTGACAGCGTTGCATAAACATACACGACAGAGGAGCCTTTTTTGCCTCAGTCCTGTGTGGATTTTGTGAGGGAAGACTGTAGACGGACAGCTGCTCATTGTGTGTTATTTGCGTGTGATATAGATCATTTTCATTCGTGAGAAAACTATTATAGCATTTCAGCTTTACATAATTATTGGGCTTCCTTGTTCTTTTGTTGTTGTTTGTTTGCAGAATATATGTAAGAATTTATGCATAAATAAAGGTTTCAAACACCAGCAATCACCACTGGTTTAAATGTATCCTGACATCAGCTGAAAGTGCTGGGATTTGGCACACGTCTGTACCATCTGAGAGCTCAGTGTGGACCGAATGTTAAAAATATTAACAAGGGCATGGCATCATTTCCCCACTACTGGTCCACTTAAAGCCACAGTGACACAAATGGAACTTGCACGCACACAAAATTAAGGTCAGCGCAAGGACAGGGGTACAAATCTCTATGCTCTTCACTGAATATTGTTTTGTAATACGATAGGGTTTATCATGTGGAAGCATATTTATTTATCTGATCTGCTGTATATCTTGACTGAATCAGTGGACCATCAGTCCACCTTGAGAGGAAGTGCTTTCCTCATCTCCTGTAGAGTTCAATCACCAGGATACTGCAGTGCTGCTGCCAGACAGATCAGAAACCTTATTTGCTTTTGTTCCTGCCTCAGAAACGCACGACATGTCACGTCACAGCCCACACTGCTGCACAAAAAAGGGCATAAACAGCCTTTAGACTTGTCTATATAATAACAACGAGCTTGTTTAGAGGCCAAAAATTAATCGAAATTTTATGGAAATCGCAACACAGCCTACTGCAATTTCTCAAATCGCAGGGGGCGCAGTATTTGTTAAAGCCAAATATCTGCTTAGATGAATTATTGTCTCCATCTACACACATCTTATTCTACAGACTGTAGAGAACAGCTTTGTTTCTGACAGATCTGCACAAATATCACACAGTAATCAGTAATGATTCCCATTCCCTCCGATATCGGGAATAATTGCAATTAGATATTTATCCAGATATTCCCTTCCTAAAGCAGGAAATTGTCAATTTATTAACAAAGCGGACCCATTTCTCAGTTGTAGACTGGGTTTGATAAATCAGTTCAATCAATTGATGCTTTTTATTAACCAAAAATGTAATTTTGATTCCAGATACTTCATCTACCCACCCATCCTGCACATGAGGGTCATAGTGGAGGCCATATCTTTGAATTTGCACTGCCAGGTTTGCTGCTAAGAGGGCAGAGACTCATCCCTCCAATAAGAGTTGTTGCATCGGAATGGTACGTTAGGCTGTGTCGGGGCATTGAAATAATCATACAGTGCTTGATTGGATGTAACTACAAGTACGTATACTCCCCCAGAGTACAAGATGAGTCATTTAATACTCGATTCAAGGTCAATGCTGCCTCTAAAATCTATTAGGGATATTAGAAAACAACTCTTTTGATATTATTAGGTTGTATATGGGTGATTCAATCAATATAATTTGTATTTTGTAATCATGGGGACTTTAAAGACAGTGACTCCGTCAGCCAACTTACTGTTTGTGTCTTTTGAGAGCGTGCCAATTACTGACACCATGATTAAACCTCCTGTTAATGCCATTTAGATAAAGTTTACTTTGCCTCTCATGAGTGGGATGCCACCAAGGAGATTTGTTTTCATCACAGATTGTGTCTGGTGACTCATTAATATTATTCCATATCCTGTTTTCTTGGCATCAGTGGCATTCATGATTAACTGTTACAGGCTGTCTGGGAAGAATTCCACTGGGTGCCTTACCTTTTTTTTCTTTTTACACTAACGTAGGTTAGAGTGATTTAGATCCTTTTTTTCCAGCACAACATATAGGCAATTTTTTCACCAACTATATAAACACATCTGAGCAATTCAAAATGTTTAAAATCGGATGGAATTTATGAAATTTGTAAATACGTCACAGTTCAAAGTTCACATGGCTCGTTTTTATGAATAAAAACAAAATAAAAACGGTGTATTTTGTGACTTTTGCACAATTATCGCGACTCCTGTTTTTATTTGCGTTATAAAATGACATAAAATGCATTTTGTAAAGCCTGAAGATATAACCTACAAACACACACCCCCAGGATGTCCATATACTGAGTTGTGTATTATTACTGTGGCAATTTACCAAGGGTGCACCTGCAGCACTAATCTGTCCTGTGTGATGACTGAGGGTTACACAAAATGTCTGATCAAAGAGGAAAATACTTTGAAAGCATTAAAAAGTGGAGCCAAAGTTGGTTGTTTTGTTGAGTAATCCTTGAGGAAAACTATGTATTAATCATCTTCACTATGATCTCATTTGTGTCTGACAAACTTTTTTTTTCCATTTCCCTCAAAATTAAATTACATCACAGTTGCCTCTTTTCTTCAAACGCAACTTTTGAAAATCTGGTGCGATCGCAACTCGGCGTGAATCACTCTTGTACAAACATGTGCCCGTGAGGATTTGACTTTCTGATGATTCATATCAAACGATACGGTCGTGCTGAGCTTTCGACGGTGTCATTTATTGTTCTGTTGCAGCCGGAGAGGCAGTGACATTTATTCTATTAAAAAGAAAAAAAAAATAACAGGACATCACCATCAGAGCCACATCGAGTATCAATCCGGAGGAAAATTAGCAAACAAATTTATAAAGCAGGCAGCAACAGCAGTTCCCATGACAGGCCTGACTTTTTTGTTTGTTTGTTAGATAGATAGTTTGATTGTTTTTGCCACCGGCGACTGGTCTGCCTGGGAAACGTTAAACACTGTCAATTCTAGATGACTCTTGCTACCAGCTGCCGGCAACTGCACAGACTGCAAGAAAACACATATATTTTAAAGTTTGTGCATTTATATCAAAGCTACGTGTAAAGTTTCAAACAGTTTAGAGAGTATACAATGTCCTGGATGTCAGGCTAACACAAAAGATAATCATCTTAAGAAATGCTTGAAATCTATTGATAATGTGTATTAAAGTCAATTGACATGATTAATGCTTTTGTTAGATATTACTTTGTTTTAGAGTCGTCCATAAAAGCATCAGCAGTTTGTTTTTTTTAATAACGCTGTTTCACAAACCATACTTTCAGTGATACTAATTTATAATGTTCTCAGTTTATTACTTTTTCTTTTTCACGTTTAAAACCATGTAAACATTGATCCTCTTCCAGTAAATTGCCTTCTTTCTTTTCTTTTTTTTTTTCAGCTTTAAACTATGATATTGGCCATGATGACATATGCTCAATACTGCATCTAGATGTTGTTGCTTTAGGGCGTAAGCCTCGTATGATGGTAGACATGCTTGTTTTCACAGCAGATCACGGTGAAGTTGATGTAAAGGTGACAATAGACGATAAGATAACTGGTCAAATATAACGTGTCAGTCTGAAAGCACATGCACTGAAAACAGCAAAAATGCAAATGCAGGTATGCAAATGGAGCTACGCTGCTTCTCCTGAGTGGTTTGGAGAGCGACTGCATGCACACACACACACACACGCACACACACCGTCACATACAGTCAACCGTAGGTATTTTGCATGTGCACACTCTGTATTTGTTTGCTGTACTGGTTATATTGCTTGGTGAAATGGCCTGTGTGTTTTACAAAGGGGAAAAGTCATTATTAGTTGAGCTAAACACAGGTGGAGCAGCTGGATGACGTGTTTAAGTCATCTCAGAATATCCATCCACCCATTTTCCACCGCTTCATCCTCCACAGGGTGCTGTGCCAATCTCAGCTGACTTAGGGCGATAGGGGGGGTACACCCTGGACAGTTCGCCAGTACACCGCAGGGCCACACATAGAAACAAACAACCATCCACTCTCACACCTACGGTCATTTTACAGTGTCCAATTGACCTAAACTATATTGCATGTTTTTGGACAGTGAGCGGAAGCCGGGGGACCCGGAGAAAACCCACGCACACACGGGAGAACATGCAAACGGTTTAAATTTTGATGTGTGTTGCTCTGTTGTCAGCAGAGACAAATCAAAGCTGTTCATGAACCTCACGAGTCTGGTTGAAAGAACATAATGGATTATCACGTTTTCATGACTCAGCAGAGTTGCATCGTAATGTCTTCAGTGCGACTACGCCTCTCTGACACAAGTCATATTTGTTGTGTCGCTACCATGCGAGGAGCATTTCTCTTCTGATGTGTATACGTATATGTAGTATTATGGGCTACAGTACATACTATATACATACTATACTGTTTACTGTAGTACAACTGCATGTTTGACACAGATGGCAACAGTGAAATGTAAAATTCATGTCAAAACAGGAGAGTTGGAGTTCTTTAGAAATCTATATTCAAAAATGGAATGACAGCTTTTCAACTTTCTGATTTTCTATCTCAACTCATGAATGGATATTATCAAAACTACTCACTAATACCATGTGACATTGACACTTTTTCACTCCTCGCAAAGAAAAATACACCCGACTGACTGCTTCAGCTCTCTGTGAAAACATGATCCACTATAAAACCACACATTAAGACTACACGTGTGATGTTTGTGTTCACAGCGGCTCTGCTGAGGAAAGATGTACCGTACGTCTGATCAAGTGAGGAACGCGGGTATTGAGTTTCACTGCACTCCTCGTTCTTTCACTTCCATAAATCTTAGGGTAATGATTTCTTGGCCTAGGATTCCATTAGAGAGCTGAAGTGTTCCTAATGAGGTTTTGTACAAATAAAACCAGACATAAACTAAAATCCAGGGTAAAAATAAAGGCCTGCTCTAGGTGTATTAGATGCCAATCATCTAGAAATGACCAAACAAACACTACCTAAACTATGGAACAAGTATTATACTCAACAAAATCTCTTTGGTACGTTTATTGTTGCCTAACCATTTTCATTTTATGAGAAGGATGCCGGCAGAACAGACAGAAACTATAAACGGTCTTTAATTTACCTCCCCTGCCGTGGTCACAGCGGCGTTAAATGAATGGATTAAACTTAATAAAAGCGACAGCCAACAGCTAACACCTGCAGGTCACGCCAGCACATGAAACACGGCGTTTTAATCCTCCCTCAGCGAAAAGTGTTGTCTTTTCTTCATGTGAGATTAGAGGTTTGATAACATTATGCACATATGTCTCAATAGCTGCCCCACAACCCTTCCTATCAACCTACTGGGCAACCATTGAGGTCATTATCGCTGAATAAACAGATGGGCTCCATAGCAACAGGGGTGATTTTGTGGAACCCTAATTAATGTTACTGATAAAAACTCACAGCATTCCAATCCAAACGTCAATGACCACAGACATAAAAACAACGAAGCTGTAATTAAACCTTTGTTATATTGACATTGAAGAAAATTCTTTTGAGATACATACACTTATTGACTTATTTCTTAGCTCCGGGCCCTGATTTAAACCCTTAAAACCGTTGAGGTGTCCTTGAGCAAAATAGTGAACTTCTGCTGGGTAATTTCGCTTTGCAGTTTGCCTTTTGCCAGCGTGTTATGTGACCTTAATAAGCCTGTCAGCATGCCTGGGGTTACACACATTAACATGCAGATAAAACAAGGTGGATATTCTGCAATTCCAGCTCTTATAAGTCTTCTGGTCTCAGATAGTTGTTTCTATAAAAATAAAGCTATATAAGACAAACAAAATATCATTAAATTAATTGTTTGGTTAATCCAAATGTAGACAACCCCCAAAAAATGCAAGAATGTAAAGTGGCTGTTGCATTATACTGTATTTGGCGGAATAGATCGATAATATTCACGATAACCTTTCAACATAATGTCGATTGGGGCTGGGCGATATCTCGATATTTTAATATATATCGATATATTTCTAAACGAGATATAACACGGGACAATATCGCTTGTATCGATATAGTTCATTTTGCGTTAAAATGACAACACACACACACACACACTAAAATTGTAACATTATTGTATTTTTTAATTAATGACTGTATATTATTGAGCATTTTTATTTCAGTGACCTCTGACATTTGGCATGTGGCTTAAACTTATAATGGACTGTTCTAATGTGCTATAATGCTTTGGGGGAAACCCCAATTACATCACAGAAAAAATATCGAGATATATATCCAGTATCGCCATTCAGCTAACAAATATCGAGATTTTCAGTCCATAACGTCCAGCCCTAATGACGATCAAGTGATCCGAGAGAGAGAGAGAACTACACTTCTGCACTTATTCCAGGCCGTTTACTCCCTCACAATTCCAAATACAGATAGATTGATTATGAAAATAATCATTAGTTGCAGCCCAAATTATATTAAAACTACAATGTGTATGGCCTATAAATGTTACTGTGAGATTTTTAAATAAAAATGACACAGACTGTCGGATGAAATATGTCACACAGTTATTTTTTGCACTTTAAGATGGAGTTACCGTTTATTTTTCAACGTTCCTGTTTTGAGGACGATCTATATTTAACAGTCATATGAGTAATCTGGAGTGAGGCGTTCAGTGAGGAATAAAAATACTGTACGGTGCCAGCAGTGGTGCTGCTGCCGTTGGTGGACATGAACCTGGGTGACTCAGTGCTCTTACTCCTACTTACAGCTCAACAACATGTTTCCATTTCAACGGTCGTCATTTGGCAGCATGATTCACAGTGGCTCTAATAGTGTCCACAGAGAACTGAAGAGATGAAATTCAAGAATCAAACTGACGCAGAGCCGGAGGGAATACCTCGAGTGGAACGACGAGTTAATATGGATTTTTATTCAAGCCCATTCAACTAAATCAGTCAACTCAGACCATTTATTTGTTCGTCTGTGGTCACACTGTCCCTGTAGTCCATGTATATTCTTCTCTTTTATTATGGTTTTCCTACACTTCTTCATGAAACGTGACGTCGCGCACACACATCAAATTGACGTCGCTGATAAGAAAATCTTTCCATATTGACTTTTTTTGTTGAGTAAAACTGTGAACTCTCGACTTTCTACCATCTCTTTACTCTTTACCTTTATTGATTTTTCCTTCAACGTGGGCCTCTTAATTTTCCCTCGACAACACTGACACTGTCCAAATGAAAAAAAAGGTCAGCATTTGTTGATAACGTGTTGTATTTTTCGGACACGTCGACAATGGAAAAGCAAAGAATGACGCTGTGAAACAGAGGGAGGTTCACTCAGTTATTTCAGGGGCTTTTTCTTCCAAAATACCCTGCAGTGCAGTGTCATCATTAAATTTGCAGCCTCTTTCGTTTTGTTACATGTCGGAAATGTGATTCATTATAATTCATAATATTGAATTACATGTTTGCTAAGCTGTGGTATTTTCCAAGAATGTAGACACATGACAGTAAGGTTACTGCTCTCCTCTGCCCCGCTGAGTTACACGTAAACAGGTCAGCATGAACAGCATGAACATTAAATGTTACCTGAACCTAAGCCTTCTGCCGTGTTGACACAACACATCAAGCAACGAGACGTTCCCAAGGATACAGGTTCACGGCTGCAATTTGTGCACAGTTTCATCAACAGCCGAAACCGGTGCTGGTCAATGTCCACCGAGAGATAACTGATAACTGGTAACTGGTAACTGATAACTGATAACTGATAACTGATGATGGCGATGATCTCCGAGAAGACTCGCAGGTACACAGAGACTACACAGAGGTACCAGACACGACCACTCGTAATGAGCGCGGGTGTCACGATGGCAACCGTAAATCAAACATTGATAGAAAATGACGTCACAAAGGTGGTATCGAGGATGTAACCACGGTCGTAGCCTTTGTAGCACGACGACACGTCACTTCCTCCTGCTAAACCAAAACTGCTGCCAACTAATGGTAACCATGGCAACTGCTGTTTTGGGCGACACATCGACCCACATTGACCCACTCTCGATTCTCTCAAATCGTGGTGTGGAAATATTTTTGCGTTCCCCGTCAATTCTGGCAACAACATTAGCGCGTAAACTATGTTGTGCACGTGTAGCAAAGCACAGGACATCCCCGCATACGTCACAAGGACAGAGACGTAACTACGAAGACAACTCCGTGAACAACTCTTCTGTCCTCATTTGGAGCGAAACATCCTCAAAATTCAACTAGCACTATGGGCGTGTTTGTAGCATCAGACATGTGACCTTATTCAGTGGTGGAAATCCCTGGATTTAAACATTTAATTAAGGGGCCAGAACCATGCTACTGAATGCCAAGCAGGTCACATCTTACAATGAAGTGTTTTCCTCCATGTATGATAACGTTACAGGAGGTCAGAGGTCAGATTTAATGACCGTAACAACAAATTGCTGGACCTTCAGAGCAACACAGAGAATCTCTGTGACTTATCTTCTTTATACACTTAGATTCCAATTGACTGGTTATTGTTACATTCATATCATAATTATTATTATTGTTATTATTATTATCATTGATTACTATATATTAAGCCTAGACTAAATTAGACTAATACAGCGTCTCAAGTGGCGAGAAGAGGACAGGTTGGACCATCGGTCCCTCAAAGAGAAATTGACTCCTCTTGCACTCACTGGTCAATGTCAGTAACATTATACAACATAATCTCGTGGAAAGCAGGAATTATAATCAAACTGGCCGTACTTTCTGTCGTGACTCGGTTCCCAGATCAGTCATTAACTGACGGTCACGATGACACACGGTGCAGAATAATGCTGCGTGTCTCGACAACCTAGGTCTGTCAGATAATTGTGCTAAAAATGTGCAGTCAGACCTCGGCATCAGGCACATCTGTTCATCTGCTAGATGAACTCAAACACATACTCAACCAATCACATGACAGCAACTCACTCTAAAATGCAAGATTTTTAGGGCCAGTTAACGTCAGCAGCACTGCATTATTTCACCATTATTTTTTTTTCATTAAAATAATTGCAGTGTCTTTCAACTGGGAATGGTAAGAGAAAAAGAGTGAATTATGGAGTAAGCAGCAGATTTCAGGGAGAAAATGTGCCTTTTTGATGCCAGAGTCAGAGAAGAATCACAAACAATATCATCTGCACATCCATACTGGTAGCACAGGACCATTTATTGTTCCTGCTGTGCTCCAATAAAACAAAAAACGTGCTGAATGTTCTTGAATACATTTTTAGAAGAAAGGAGAATGAAAAATTTAACAATTTCTGGCAGGTATAATTAAAATATAAACTATTTCATGGACGTTATTCCTGTGTTTATTGTTCATGTTGTCTGCCATACCATGTGAACATATATGCATATGAATGAAGTAAAGATAGAAGGTTTGTAATGTCACCATGTCATCCTACATTACTTTCTCTCCACTCTTGTTTTCAAGCAAAAACACTGACAGTTAAACCAGAGTTTGGTTTACTTGACAGGGGGAAATGCGGTTTACCGTTTCATAGACGAGGGCCAGGACATGCGGGGTTTCCTCAGCCCGGGTCGCAGCTTCTCCAGAGTCCGGTTGCGGCACAGGTAGCGCTCGGTGTCCGAGTTGAAGCGCTGTTTGATGCGTATGTGAGTTCTGGGCTGTCGCCACAGATGTTTGGGCGGTTTGGCGAGTCCCGCTCCGTCTCTGTTCAGCGCGGCACACTCCATGTTTTTTGTTTTTTTTCCCTTTAACAGCACTTTGTTCGCTCTTCTTTCTTTTGTCTTCTTCTTGTTTTCTGAGTGGACGCGGTTTCAGCAAGCGTGGAAGTCCACGAGAGAGGAGGAAACTCTGCGCTTCACACGTTGTTAACGCACACAGAGAGAGACATAGTGGCGCACTGTTCACGCTGCTGCTGCTGCTGCTGACGTCCACGAGCTTCAACTCTCACTGACAGCAAACCACTCACGCTCTGAGCCTCTCTTCAATCCCACCTCCCTCTCCCCCCCCCCCCCCCCCCCCCCCCCCCTCTCTCTCTCTCTCTCTCAAGCCTTTATCATTGAACCAATGGGCTGAAGGAGGAATATGTGAATATTCTCAGTCACTAAAAAGTAGTTTATACCAATAAAAATATTTAAGCCCGAGCCTTTATGGGGCCCTAAGCTGAATTTGATTCATTCAGTGCTTGACTATTATTGATGCAAATGTCACACTATGAATTGCGTTAATTAAATGTGCATTATTTACACCGAATCTGTGTAGAGGGCAGTAAAATCACAAAAGAGGCCGAGTATTAATCTGCACATAGAGTAGATACTTTATTGATCCTGAGGGAAATTCAAGCATCCAGTAGCACTTTACAGCAGCAGTGTAGTAGGTTAGTCAGAAAGTTAACAGACAAACAAGGCCTAACTGTTAGTAGGAGAAATTTTAAAAATAGCCCAAACATTAACTAAATAAAAACATATATAATACATAAATATAATAGAATACAAAGTAGACTACAGAATAAAAACAAATAACTTAAGATAAACGCTATTTAGATATCTAAATATGTCTAAAGATATTGAGATTTCTGTAATTTGTTAAAACGTTTTTGGGGTTTTTTCTATACACACATTATTGGGGGCCCAAGCAGCAGCTTAGTTTGCTCATGCCTTGGCTCTGCAGGAGTCTACTCCTCTATTGTTACTGTCTGGGCAGCACACATTTGTCACTTCAATCAGCTGATCATACAGAAACCCTTCAGTTTTCACGAGAGTCTGACTGGACTTAGACAAACACGGAGCGCTAATGAGCGAAGGTAACTCTGACCTTACCCTGAGGACTAATGACACAATGTCACAGTCGTTACACACAAACCGACTGTTATCAGACTGTTATTTTTTTATGACGACTGAAAGACTGGGCATCACACATTTCATGACTGATCACAGACTACGTGGAGAGCGACAGTTTAAAGGATAAACAAACATTGCCATCGTTGTTTTGATATTCCCGCTACCTCCTGTTGTCTTTGTCTTCTGACGCTATTTCCTGTGTCCTACCAACTCTTTTTAATTTTTCATTGGCTATAATCCGTTGTCAGTCCTCACTACCCAAATGCGTCCAGAGTCGGCTCAGAAAATTCAAACATGTTTGATTGACTGCGACTGAGGTCGGGTCGGGTCCGTTTCCCCCTCACACACTACAACAGATTTCTGTGCCGAGCAGCCATGCCGACTGTCCCTAACTAGTGCTGACTGGAGCATACTCTGCCCAACTGTGAATCGTGGGTAAAATTGGATAAAAAATCTTGTAGTGTCTCTCCAGCTTTAGAGAGAGAAATAAACAAAGAAAGAAAGAGGGTTTCTGAAGTCACAAACAAGAGGAGTCTAGTCTTAATGGATTTCCACTTGATTGAACAACGATCAACCTGCCAAATACACCACACACACCAGAATAACAACACCCGCTGATGCATTCTAATGGATATGGGGACAGCAAAGAAAGACAACAGGTGGAGACACAGCAGCTCCATCTGTTTGACAAAAAAACAGCATGATTGTGCACTTCTCATCATTCTCCCCAAGTGTCAAAAGATATAACACATCAAAAATGTCGTCCCATATCCCTTTAGTCGAAAAAAAACCCAAACAATAAGAAAAAAATAAGAAAATCCTGCTGACAGTATGGGCAGAACACTGACAGTATGGGCTACTGTGGCGTCACAAGCACTAAGAGCACAGAGAATGACATGAAAATAAAAGTACTTACCAGGGACGCAACAATACCACTTTTCTGTGTGCGATACCGATATCACAAACTCGATACCGATATCAGTCATTTTAGACCATTTATGTATGACTCTGTTAAAAACACATTTGTGCTGAGTCATTCCAAAGACATCATTCTCCAACTGTGTAACAACTATTGTTCGCCCAAAAAAAGAAGAAACAAACAGCCTAAAGATGACTCAGCTAAAAGGCTTTTGCTGATTTCTATTTACATTTTTATAGTCCGTGCACAGTGAAGCATGCGATATATATATAGGATTTTTCGATCCAGTGATTTGGACCGATACTGATACCCATCCCTAGTATTTACAGTACACTATCAGTATTTATTTTGTAAGGGCCAAATGTAACCTACAAAGAGAGTTGAGGAGAGAAGAAACCCACAGAAAGAAAGCCTTACTTGGTCTGGACCTCTCTTCACGCTGCAGCCATGCTTGCCAATGACATTTCTCACTCAACATGTCATGTGCCAACCCGCTTAAACCCAATAAAGAAAAAGGCAAGAAGAGAGAAAGAAACAGCAGAGAGGGGAAAAAAAACAAACTGCGACACTAACCGGTGCTCGTCATGGCTGGCCAATGCTCTTCTGTACAGCACTTCGAGTTGATCCAACGGCACGCCGTGTGCCGTAGGCAGCCGCGTGTGCTCCTGGCACGAGTGTCTTCTCCTCAATGGAGGCAGCACCAGCGGGCCGGAGAAACGCCGTCGCACTGCCTGGTTAACCAGAGGGAGAGAATCCCGGCGACTCTGTGTCAAGAGAGAAGAGGAAAAAGATCAACACAACATAGTCGTGAACTAAAATAAAGGAAACAAGCTGATAACTGAATCAGCAGAATACACATCTACCTGGTTCAGTTTTGGAGGCTGAGACAAAATAGACTAAATATTATACTTCAGCCATATATTAAAAACACAAATAATACATGCTTTGTATTACTAGAATAGGGGGAGTATTTTTTCCCTTGAGTTGAGAAATATTTTCATTCTATTTTTTGTTACGTGCCCCCCAGTGACACTTGGTCCGAGGCTTGAAACTGCAACGCTAATACTGCACTTTTTAGACCCACTCGTAGGGGGATGGGACCTCATTCCCAGAATGTAAATAGTGTCCGCCATCTTTGCTAACAGGTACGCTAACAGGACCAAGTGTCACTGTTGGGCACGTAACAAAGAAAAGAATGACGATATGAAGATAAACACTGTGACAGGTGATTCACATGAACATAACAAAGAAAAGTGTGCACTCCATTATATAAGTAAGCGAATGATAACACAAATTGCTCAAACGTACATTAATAAAACATTCGCGATGGGTCTTTACTGTGCAGATGTTTTGAAATATCACCTAATGACCTACAATTACGACCACCGCGGTCGAAGCGTGTATATGTTCCGCACACATACGTGATTTAATAGTGCTGCCATGACAAACTGACTGATGAAATCATTTTGTTGTCTCAGTTGGTTCCACACAAATCAGCCTGTGTCATTACAGGGACATGTGGCAACCGTCCGATCTATCTGCCCCGTGGGCATTGCAGTCGTGGAGCATACACTTTTCACATCTGACACAACCAAAGTCATTTGTTTGATTTCACTTCTCTGAACATTCAAGTCTCGCTTTTTCTTTCTTTTCTTTTTTTTGCGTGTTCTTCTTGTAAATCCATTTAATACCCACTGATGCATTAGCGATGAGAAACAACAGGTGGAGACACTGCAGCTCCATCTGGTTGACAAACAACAGCATGGCAGTGTGCGCGTGTGTGTGTGTGTGTGTGTGTGTGTGTGTACATGTCTTACATAAGCTGTGTGGACTAATTGTCAAATAAACCGATCTTTGTGAGGACATTTTTAACAGGCCTTTTTAGGATTAAGTACTGGTTTTAGGGTTACGGTTAGAATTAAGTTTAGGTTAGAGTTAGGCATTCAGTTGTGATGGTTAAGGTTCGGCTAAATGGCTAGGTGTGTGTGTGTGTGTGTGTGGAGGTATGACCCGTGTTGTGGGGACCTAAATCTGTTTCCACAGGCGCACTTTTGGGAGTTCCTTATGGGGAAAAAAGCAAGTCCAGACGGTGTGTATGCGTGCATGTGTGCGTGTGATACTGAAGCAGCAACTTAAATTCCAAAATCCATGTCCATTTTGGCCAAGGCCCCAGCTTTATCGAGGAGTATGTGTTCAAGGAGTCACTGGCCCCTTGAGAACTGATGGATATTGATCTTCCAAGAAGGAATTTAATTTCCCTGATTGGTGCTGTAAAGCATTAAAAACTAAACATGCCTGACAGTCTCAGACAGTCTTTGTCCCCACCTGTGCTCCTGGACATGGACTTTTCCTTGTGAATCTAAAGATTTTGGGTTTTTTTGCCTGCTACAGCTGCTGGTCCCAGTTAGTATAAACAAAGGATTTCATGTCATGAATTGTAAATAATGCAGCAGAAAATGCAATTGTGGACTTGAAATTGCATGTAAAGGCTGGTTAATATATTATTATTTGATTTTTATTTAATTAATTGGCAAATGAAAAGTAAAAACACAGCAGTTCAGCCCATTTGTAGTAGGAAATCTAAGGTGATTATCTGTGATTTGTGTGGAGACACTCAAAGAATGTAAATCTGGTGTTGCATCCAAATTACTCTGTGATGAGATTATACTGTCCAACAATAGAGTGTGCAGATTTTCCACATATCCTGGCCTGCTGAGATTAGCAGTACAAATGGGCATCGAGTTGTGGCCAAGAAATAACTGTGAAGGCTCAGCTCATTGAGTGTGTTGAATAAGAGCTGACAACTCTACTCTATAGTATTCACTGTTTTTACATTATAATTTTTACATTAAACTGTAATTTAACCCCCTTTTGCTGCAGCTAACTCCGCACAAAGAGTTTGAAAATGCCAAAGATTTGCATCTGAAACGACAAATAGCATTACTACTTTACCATATACACTGGTTTTTACCTGAAGAAAAGTGGTTTATTTACACTTTAATTGGCAGATGTGGTTGACACTGTTGTCATCTTCTTAAAAATGTGTGATTGGTTGATCCAGAGAAAATGGACAATGGACATACTGTAATTCACATATTTTGTGTTTTGTTTAAGTAGCCTAAACACATAAATGTGCCCGGTTCTCCTATTGATAGTATTTTTAATTATTATTCATATTATTTACTAGAGTTTAGGCAAAGGCTTAAACATTTTAAGGAAAATTAAGTCTCACTCTGATCTTACAGCACATAGAGGAGATAGTAGAGTATTAAAAGTAACATCATAATGCTTTTCCTCCTTTACTTCAGATTCTCTTAAAGCCTAGAGCGAATCCTTTTCTATTCCTCACAGTTTTCAGGAGGGATAAGATGCTTTGTGAGTATTTTTTCAAGACTCAATCTTAACTGTGAGGGTAAAATCCAAACTAAAAACTGCTTGTGAATGAATACGACCCAGGCAAGTGTATGTTATTTTCTTTCTGTTGTGGCCACTATTAACACGTTTTATTCCTATGTTGTACTGTGTTCAGACAGAAACCAGATTACATAGAGTAATCAGATAATACCTAGTTTTTTATGCAACCAGTCAGTAATCAAATTTCTTCCCAACCCCAGTTTATGTGTGTGTGCGCGTACTTGTATGTGTTACCTCTTTCGGACCTTTTCTGGAGAGTTTTTTTTTTTTTTTTTTAATTTGTCACATTGCAAGTACAATTTTTTTCATTTAATTTTTTCATTTTCATTTAAAAGACGACCCAGTTAACCGAGTGCACACAAACAATTACAGTGTTTACATCCACACCTGTAAGAGGAAACTAACTTAATCTTACGCACTATGGAGGCTGTGAAGTTAGACTGGATTTACAAACTCTACATGTCAAAAAGTCCAAAAGCAAGACACTAAACCTCATTTCATAAAGTTTATTTTACTAAGTTGCATGAGAGCTCCACTACAATCTGAGAAATAGGTCAGTGACAAATGACAAACTTTACTACTTGTCTGTTAAAAGTTAAAACCGTTTTCTTCCCCACTGTATCTTCAGTACGTTGCTGATTTTTAAGCTTTTGCATTGATCATATTATTATTTATTTGTTCATTTGCTTCAACAGCCTCTGTCGCTCTCTCTTCTGAATAGACACAGTTTCCTCCAGCCAATCAGCAGCCAGCAGAGAGGAGGCAGCTGTCTGTGTTATCACCTGGCTGTGGTCCCCCCACCATGTCATACAGGAAGTGCTAATGAGATGGAGGCCGTGGGGCTGGTGTGTGATGAGGTGGGGGACGGTGGAGTCTCAGCAGGCCTCTGCTCTGCCTCTATAAAAACCGAGCGCGCTCGTCTCTGCCACACGTTTCTCCGTTAATCAAGAGCACTGAGCGGCAGTCAGTGACTCGCGCGATTTCAGACATCAGTGTCTGTCTCGTTTTCAACACGGTGGGACAGGAGGACACAGTGACACGCAAACGCATTCACACCAGCCCTTCTTAATCGAACCCTAGTTCGTTTGGGGAGGTGTGAATGTGCAACTCAACTCTGAGGCGCACCAAAAAAAGTGAACTCTGGTCAGCCTAAAAACGTAGGTCTCGGTCCGCTACAACACAGGGCATTGTGGGTAAACACAGCCAACATACACGCGTGGAGAAATAGCTGAGCCCATTGTTGCAGCATATATGTGACGTACGTTCACATAAAATAAAATAAAAAGTCCACGGATTAATTTTGACGCAGCTCCCTGTTTTGCTCTTATGTGGAGGAAACAGAAGTTGCCCTGCATTTGCCAGTAGATGAGTTGTGATGATAGTTTTCTTGTTTATTGTTTGTCTCGTCTTCTCCTTCAGTAATTCTTGATGGTTTCTCTCTCAGGCTTCCTCTCACAGTTCTAAAAAAATAACATCTCTGTACGTCTCTGTAGAGCTAGTAAAGCGGTTCAGTTTTGTTCAGTACATATTTTTTTTCGGGTTTCCATTAGGAATAGAACCAAAATAACTCGCCCCAAATCTTTGGAACCTTTCCATTGAGGTACCAGAGTAAAAATGGTACGGTACCGTCAGGGTGGTGGCTAGACTGGCATCGGGCACAGCCCACACCCTGCCTACCAAATAAAGACACCGTTCTCAGGATTTGACTCCCCCACAACCCTCATGTGGAGAATAAATCAGTAGACAATTAATTCATTTCTCCGTATTAATTTGTTGTCTTGGATTTAGTGATTTGGTGACTCATTTTCTCTCTCCCAATCTCGCGCCCTCTCCAATCTCATTTCTGCAAATTGGTTGATTAGTCATGTGAACGTGGCATCTGCACTCGCCTGCATCAATCAAAGCTCTTATGTCATTAAACAGAACCTTACAATGGGACTCACGGCTGATCCCCTTCTCGTCTTAATGCTCAGAAAACAAACAACATGGTACACTTGTACGTTCTCTGATACTGACACGATACAGTCTCAGAGGCTGTACCTCTTTAGACCTGTAGTCCTCATACGGCAGAACCTCACTTCTGAGGAAGTGGTTAAAGGTGGGGCTAAGATTTGAATTGTGGTTTAGGTTAGGGTTAAACATTAAGTCATTATGATTAAGGTGTAGATGTGAGATGTGTTGAGTGTGTACAGTGGGAGCTCAGACAGTATTTTGATGCTTTACAGAAAAGTTCAACACAGTAGGTATCCCACAATGCACTGCGCATCCATCTGCTGTATCCTCACACATATGTTTTCACACGAGTGCAGGAGGAACAGAGTTGACACTTTTTTATGGGAAAAAGGTGTCAAACACACACACACACACACACACACACACACACACACACACACCCACAGAGCGAGACACACAGAGAGACAGTGCATTTCATCAGGAGACACTGCTCCTTCATAAACTCATGAGACAAAACACAGCTGCTGCTGATTTCCTAATTGGCAAAATGAATAATAATTCTTCATAACGATGCTGGATAAACCAGCCCGCTGTGTGAGCGATGTGTGATTATGTGTGAATGTTCCCCATTAATGCAAAGCTGTAACATTTACCTAGGGTCTAAAGTGCATAATGACACCCAGGACCGCAAAGACAGTGATTGGCATTGGTCTATAAATAACCGGCATCTGTAGGTGTGCTGTGATTAACTCCACAGGCACACGGAAGCGCAATGTTTTCACGAAGGCTGAAATGTTCTAAAGAATACTCAAAATACCACGGAGGAAGACTGTGGGTGAGGGTGATGAATCAGAGAAGTCAAGAGGTGACTTCACCTTCGGGCATCTGATCTAACAGATGATGGTTTTTTTTTCTTCTCTTTTCACATTCAGTACTAATTTTAGACGCTAAAATTTTAAAGCCCACATAGACCGGAAGCTCCAATTAACGCTGCGTTTGTGTGTGTATCTGCGTCATTACCTCGTTTATGAAACCCTAAAGTTTCAGAACAAACAGTTCAGCCACTGCTGAGAAAATAGTGTTGTATTGTTTTCCTGGGCTCTGCGAAGCGGATCGGCACTTCCTTAAGTTGATGTCGTCATCAGAAATCCTCACCACTCCTCTCACCACCGTAGCGCCTCCTGGTGTGGGCACTAGTCCGGGCACATCCGGTTGCGTACATTCAACCGCAGAAGAAGAAAAACTACTCTCGTTGTAGCTGCTGAGATGCAGAGCATCCACCGTGCCAGAGGGGGAGCTGTGTATCTGAGAGCTGGCCTATCTATTACGTCACTTCCAGGTACCTGGCCAATCACAGGACAGTGGGAAAGCTCTCGTTGGCTGGCCAATCACAACACAGTCCACGTTCTGCAGGTGTGGTTTTGGTCTGAAACAGCGCGGCTGACGAGCGCGTCAGTGAGGAGATATTTTGATCGGCTCGTTTGCAGCGATGAGGACGTTTTTAACCGTGAAAACAAGTTAATATATGTAAGTAGACCTCCATAACTAACATATATGTGTGATACAAGCATTCGATGTCACCTTTAAGTGAGGATGCTCAAAAGTACTGACGTTCACTTTTTAAATGTTTCAGTTTATTCTGGGCAGGTATTTCATAGCAGAGTGAAGTCACTCATCATCCGTTGAGTGCTACATTCACTTTCTCTAACTGTGTCAGTCGGTTTTGGGGCTGACCCGGTGGCATTTTTTTGTGGTAAAACAGCTGCTTCTGTGTCGGAACACTGAGCTATAGACTCTTATAAAAATGGACATAGCCCAGGAAGTAAGACAGAAGTAGCGGTTAGCCACCAGGGGGCGAATCTGCTTGCTGGTTACAAAAATAACTAGACTTGAATTATAATCTCAACAGCTGGTTTCAGGTCTTCTCCAGTAGCACACAATGTCAATTTTATAGATTTTGTTTTACCATTTAGAGAAAAATCATACACTAAAGCATGGCACATAAGAGTGAGAAGAGTGTTACAAAACTATCAAGGTAATAGTTAAATCACAAATCTCAAGGCTTTAGACTTTTATATACAGTCTGTATATAGTAAGTAAAAAAAAAAGGTGATAGTTCTCTACGTTCACCACTGTGTGTCACCACTTTGACAGTGTCATCTTTCTTTTATTGTCATTTGAGGATGCAATAAACATCTACAGTTGCTCATGTCCTGCATGCACTGATGAAGAAAAACATTTACGTAACACGATAATTGATGTAATAAAACAGGCAATCATAAAAACAATGCACTATGTAGCACCATTTACAGTTGTATAGAACATTAACGTGCATCCATAACCAGTGCTTAACACATTTATTAGACCACCACTCAAAGGCACAGCTGCTTTAAATTAACCGCATTGGTTAATTATCAAAATCTTTTTATATATATATATTAATCAATTAAATCATATTGGTTTTATATTTGCCAAATAAATAACAATAACAGTTTTAGTTTCTCTTTAAAAACCACTGTAACCTTTCTATAAGAACACATTATATACCACGTGTACAGTATTTGTGTGTACAAGTATTACTAATGTTATGGGGACCTAAATCTGTTTACACAGTCACATTATGCAGACTTGTCTTCCTTATGGGGACAAAAAGCAAGTCCCCATATCGTAAATGACTAAATTTTTTTAGGATTAGGCCAGTAGTAATTATGGTTAAGGTTAGAGGAAAGTCTCCAGGAAATGAATGTAAGTCCCCTGAAGTCATGTAAACCTGTGTGTGTGTGTGTGTGTGTGTGTCTGTGTGTCTTAATTAATGTGAACAAAGCCCTGAGTCAAGATTAAACTTTAACAGCTGTGAGGTAATCCAAGTCCAAACAGAGTCATCATTTGACAGTGGAGCTTATCACCAAACTAAATGACTTGATAATAAAGGAAGGGAACTGTGTGTGTGCGTAACAGCGTGTGTACACATGTGTGTGTGTGTGTGTGTATGTGTGTGTGTGTTATTTACCTCAAGCCAAGACATGGATGTTGGTTATTTGTTGCAGCAACTGAAACAAAGGTAAAACAAGGCAATCAGAGATGGCAGACTTCACCCCATTCACACAACAAGCCTCTGTCGGCCTCTGTTGGTCATATTGGCAAGTGCAGAAACACAGACAGACAGACAGACAGACAGAGCCACTCACACTCCCACTCCGTGGGCTGAAGTAACAACAGAAAGAGGAGGCTTTAACAATGTAAATCACGACAAGACAAGTTATTAAAAATGCCTTTATCAACTAACTGAACAAACTAATCCCTTAAAGGGAAACGGGGACAGCCAGCATCTCAAAGGACTGTCACTTTAAACTGTCACTTTGACTAACTGAGTGTGTTACATTAAACATAAGAAGAAGCAAGAAAAAGAAGCAGCAACATCAGTCTCAAAATCAAATCATAAAGTTTTTAAAACTCATCCATAAAGCTTACACAGACAGATCTAAAAGGACACAAGAAAGTCCAACGAGCCTTTTTATCCAGAGAGAAAAGAACACGACGAAGCACTTTTATTACTTCAGTGAACAGATTTGTTTATTTTCAAGTCACTCACAGAGAATAAGTCCACACAGGCTTATAAGATGCAGTGATTAAACAAACACTGATATAATATTATAATAATAATAATAATAATAATAATAAAATGCTACTTTTAATCAGCAGCCCGGACCAAATGTGCTGTCTTTCAAGCTAAATTAAATATGGAGATATTTCCATGCTTCATAGAAAAGATAGTAAAATGTAATTTCTTTCAACACTCTCTAGATAAAACTTTGTCTTGTAGACACGTAGCTAATATGTCTGGTAGTCAACAGTGTTATCAAGTAAACATTGTGTTTTGACTTCAAATTTAAGAGAATGCAATTTATGACAAACGTATTACTGTTTTACTGACATTAACGTAATGAAGTTTTACAGCCGTCGTTTCATTGACACTCACTGTTCAAATCAAGACTCATAAATGTGCACTCGTGCTTTCTGTGCTGCCGTCGGCGTCTGTGATTTCATGTCACTACAAGTCAAATAAAATTGTTTATTAAAGCGATGAACACGTGATGCTTGAATGTGATGTTACCTGCACCTTTTTACAAGAGAACATTTGAGTTTGCTCACACATATTTGACACTGTGTTTTTCTTGAGTGAGTGGAGTCTGATGTAATGGACGCTGGGAGAATAATTTGAGGAACATTAATTTGCAACATTATTAGAGATAAGTTAAAGGGGAATATCTTTAGAATCCCATTTTTTATTTATCCTTTATTTAGCCAGGAAGATCTCACTTAGATACAAGATCTCTTCTTCCAGGGAGTCCTGGTCAAGATAGCAGCACAGACAGATACAAATAGTTACAGAGACAAGACAATTTCAGATATAAAACTCACTACAGGACATAAAAGTTAAAAGGAGGTCATTAAAGGAGAGTAAAAAAAAAAAGATAACCTTAATCCGAACGCCTCAAAGAGGTAAAACAACATGTTTCTTTTTATGACAGTACATAAAATGCCTTTGAACGTGTTTAAAGAAGGCAAGTGTCTGTCGTGAAATTATGTTTTGCAGCTCATTCCATGTCCATGGTGCAGAGAAGGAGGAAGCAATTTTACCAAATTATGATTTCATTCTGGGAACATTTAAATAAAAGTCGACATTTAAAATGAATGAAATGTGCCTGTGTCAGTAAGCTCTGAACTCCAGCTCCAAACTAATCTACTATCATTCAACAGTCCTGCAATATTTTAATGAAAGTTATGTTGTGGGGTTTTTTTTGCTGATTGAGTTATACGGTTGTTCTGGGGGGTTTGTGACATATGTAAACGTGGAGGGTGTTTCTAATATTCTGTTGCATTCCTGTACTTTCCATTTTATCCAGCTCCTCTGATACCAGGACTGTTAAAAAGCAAATCTGGATTACCTTTACAGTTTATGATAACATTTATCACTGCTGATGACGATGTGCAGGACGTGTGTGTGACTCATAAACATCTTTGACCAAGTTAAATGCTTACAGAGGACGTCTTGTTTTGTTGAAGGACTTTGTCTGTGCTGACTTAACACAACTCAGAGCCGAGCTTGTTGGCTGACTGTTGATCCGGAGTTTATCTGCCTGCACTTATGACTGACTGTGGGAATGGAAAACAGGCTTGTGCACCTGCTGCCTATTTATCTTGTCGTATATGACGTTTATCTGATTCATAAAACCGATCTGTTAATGTCTGCAGTCTACATATTTGTACGAATGCCTCTGAAGACTATGGGCTGATCACGTCAATAAAGGTCCAGTGTGTTAGCGTTAAGCCGTGTTTCCGTCATGGTACAGTTCGGTTTGGTACAGTGCGGTACGGTTTGGAACGTTAAAGCCCTCGGTAAAGCTTGTGTTTCGACTGAGAACAGTTCCTTTACTTGGTAGGCGGGGTGTGCGCTGTGCACGCTGGCCACGACAGTGAGATATATAGCGTGACGTCGAACATGAGCTCAGTACTTCTCAAATAGTGGAGCGGGCCCCCCTGGGGGAGCGCGGTGAGGTGTCAGGGGGGCCATGAGAGGCAGGGCAGGACAACGCATACAGTGGTTTATACAGATAAATAAAAAATGATCAGGTTCTCAATAGTATTTCAATTCAGGGGGGGGGGCGTGAAAATAATAGAGAACCACTGGTCTAGCTCCACCCGTACCATACTGTACCATTGCTCTGCTACACCAAGGGAAGTGTACTGAAAAATGGAACCGTCAAAGGTGTATTTGAATGACTGAATAAATGAATGAATATCTTCATCAATCACTTAACACAAATTTGCCAAAAACCGAAAAAGGAATAGGCTGAAGCTTGTGGCTTCAATTTCAATTCAATTTCAATTTTGCATTGTAACTTTTAATTATTTTACATTTCAAACTTTTTTTGAATAGTTTTACACAATTTCAATTCACCATTGAGCTCATTCCATAACTCCACCCCCAAAACTGACACAACTTTTGCGAAGATTATTTATGTTTTCAAACTGTCAAAGTGAGAACCAATATGAAATAATATTGGTCCTCACTTTGACGGTTTCAAAACATGAATAATCTTCGTAAAGTTTTATTCACCACACACATAGAAAAAAGTTTTAGATTATAAAATGTCTAGACATTTTTAACAGAAAAGATGCTATGAATTATTTTTGGTACTATTCGGTTCCACTCAGTGGAAACACGGCTATTATGACATCTAGAGGTGAGACCGCAGATTGCAACTACAGTGGCCTTCATATGCCAGAAAGGATGTTGTTTTTCATTTGTCAATGGTTAATGGTTCATTTGCACTTTCCATTTGAGCTGCTGTAGAAACATGGCAGCACAAGATGACTCAGAGAAGAACATCAGAGAATTAGTTCACCCAAAACTGCTGCTCCACACGCTGAAGTCACATCCTAGACTGCACTTTCTCATAATATTGGCACAGGGGATTACCAATGAACTATTCAAGGGATGTGGTTGGTTATACACTAACAAGTCTTACTAAGGAAGGTGATGGGAAAGTACCTCTGTACAGCCACAATGGCTTATTATCAATAATAAATCATCTGTAGTTAGACAACTCCACCTCAAATGCTGAACATTTACCGTTAACTCATGAGTTAACGACCTGTGGTTTGTGACAGCTGAGATGTCTTTGTCTTGAAAATTACTTTTAGCTTTACACACAGAAAAACTCTGACGCTTTATTTAAAAACATCCTCAAGATCAGGAAATGAAGTCTAGTCTGATTTTAGACGAAGACAATAATTTGGTTTTCTTTATGTCATGTAAACAAGTTAGTCCAACTAAAATCAAGCTAGTCTTAGTCGGACTAACGTACCTGGATAATGGGAATCATAGTCAGATTACTCCTGCATGTATGCACTTAGTCGGACTTGGCGTTTTCAGCACTCGCACCAGAATTTCCTCTCCGGACTTTGACCCGGAAGTAGAAGGAGAAGTGTATTTCGTACTCAAGTACAGGAACAAAGTATTTGTACTTAGTTACATTACAAACACTGAACATAGTTAGTAGCCAGGAGCAAAGGCAGGAGACAACCAGATTTTCTTGACTTTTTCTGAAAACCTGAGAAATGGCACACGAGGAAATCTACAACTACAAACTGCTTAAGTATATCACCACTATTTTCAATTGATTCCATTCGGCTTGAAAATAATAAATGCTCTGTATTTATACAGCTTTTAGTCTCAGTCTAGTGATGATCATTCAAAATACTTTTCCCTAAAGTTCTGCCATTCATTCGTCAGTACTTTCTCTGTCATACATCATTCATACATTCATCATCCATTCATTCACGTGCCACCAGCAGCAGTTTGGGGTTAAGCCCAGGTCGTCCACATGATAATCATTTAGTCATCTGCACATTTCTACGGTCGTCCACGTAGAGACCCTTTGGGTATGAGTGTGTGCAGACTGACTGTCCGTGTAGGACAAACGTTTTCCTGTCCACGTGGAGACACTTGTTCTGTTGAAAAGAGACGGACTCCAGATTTCTGAAAATAAGAAATCATAATTTGTCATATTTTCAGTACAGCAGGTGAGTTACATCTGTTTTATTTAAGATGAATTAGCAGTAAAGTGAAAACATTCTAGTTATAACTATAATACATGAACTCTTACAACATATTTTTGAGGAAAATAGGCTTTTTTTTTACTTTCCCTGAAAGCCTCTGCCTCCTGATGTGCTCCATTACAGTCTGCCACACTTTAGATTTTTGATCACGACTCTTCTCACAGCTTTATAATGCTTTCTGGATGTGTCAGCCCCCAGCGCTGTTACAATACTTTGAAATGTGGGTCTGGCTTTTTTTTTTTATCACTTTTTGCAGTATTGCAAAGTGTGTGACAAGTTTTCAGTCAACTTTTTCTTTTCGTTCTAACCAAAGGCAGAAATCTGTCCCGAAATAATTTAAAATAGAAGATATTTTGACTTTCTGTTTCTGTGCACATGAAAATTGTAGTTATTAGTATCTACCCTTTTTTTCCAATGGTAATTTATGTCTGCAGTGTGGAGAGTCTCTTTAAGAGCCTAATTGTTGAGTTCTCAGGCAATGATGAGCGTCTGATTAGTGCTTCATTAACATAGGCGTACTAAGGTCAAACCACTACAGCCTTAATGATAAAAACCTGTAAACAACAGTGTTCCCATCAACAAATACACACATTTATTGATGGTATATTCTTAAAAAATAAAAAAACGCTCCTAAATTAGTATTGTATTGTATAAAAGTATTGATTGCCATAATGTTTTATTTCAATGATAAAACAATGATCAATGATCTCATCATCGTGAGCTAGACCACCTCTTCAGTGTGGACCTGGAGGAGTCTGTAATGATTAACTGTCTCAGCTCAGCAGTGGTGTTCTTGTTTAAAATTCTCCAATCCAACGTTGTAAAGTGAAAACCCAAGGCATCTTGTGATGCATGTGGTGACGCACGGCTGATACAAGATAAGGCTTTTTGAGCTGATAAGAAAAGCACCAGAGTCTGGGCAACGTTCAAGCAGGCTTCAGTGTAGAAATGGCACAATTGTGATTCACAAGCATGATTCACACTCGCCCCTCATTATACACACACACACACACACACACACACACACACACAGGCTTGTGGAGCTATTCTACTTAGGACTCTTCAAGACTCATTTCTAACCTTAACTTAATGGACAGAGAAAAGCTCTGTGACATTTTACTAATGCTAGTTGTTAGGAATTGGCCATAAAATAGATAACTAAACACATTTGATTTTTATTTCCTGCTGAAAACACAACAAGATAGCATTTTGTAGACATCTCCAACACCAGTCTAGTTGGTGAATTACATCAGACACTGATGTAAAAGTCAATGCTAAACAATGGTTGGTTGCTTAAAAGGATAACTGAAAATTGTTTTGATAATTTGGTGTTTGAGACCACCAAAATGTATCATTTTTTGAAGACTAATTAAGCATCTAACTAGTTGTTAATATTTTCCTAAAGGGATGAAATATTTTATTCCTGACTTAATTCAGGGTTCCCATTGGTCCTTGAAAGTTTGTGACTTAACTCTGACCCAACTATGTCCAGTTAATGTCAGGTGTGGAAAGAGTACTAATCATGCCAATTCACTTGTCCGTATCATTCAATCACCTGTCCTCAACATTGACTCACCTGTCCTCATCATTCACCTGTACTCAACATTTACCTGTCCTCATCATTCGCCTGTCCTCATCATTCACTCACCTGTCCACATCATTCATTCACCTGTCCTCACCATTCATCTTTCCTCATCATTCGCCTGTGCTCAACATTTACTTGTCCTCATCCTTCACTCGCCTGTCCTCAACATTAACTCACCTGTCCTCACCATTCATCTGTCCTCATCATTCACCTGTCCACATAATTCACCTGTCCTCATCATTCACCTGTCCTCATCCTTCACCTGTCCTCCTCATTCACCTGTCCTCATCATTCACGTCCACACCATTCATCTGTCCTCATCATTTACCTGTCCTCATCATTCACCTGTCCTCACCATTCACCTGTCCTCATCATTCACCTGTCCTCATCATTCACCTGTCCTCACCATTCACTGCCTAAGTTTCCGGTGCGTGATTTATTAATAATTTTTTACTAAGTAACGGATACAAAATGTACATAAAAATCCTACTCAACTACAGTAACGTGAGTAAATGTGTTTCATCACTTTCCACCTCTGGTAAATCCCTACGCTAACCACAATTCAAACCTTTAGCTCTGAACTCAACCATGAGGTTCTGCCTCACGACCAGGTTCCATGAGGTCTACTGGTCCTGACAAAGTCCATATTTAATCCAATGGCAAGGAGACTCCTGCACATTGTCTGAACTTGCAAGGGAACTTATTGAGACGAGACCTAACCGTTGCAGCAGTAAAAGTATTTCTGCAAGTTCAGACAGTATACAGCGACGTCAGTGTTTATGCCAAAGTTTCCTAGACAGCTAACAAATACAAGTATACACGCACAGACACACACTCTTACACATAAAGTAGTTTTGCTGCCCTGATCTCCTTGTTTTAAAACCTTATATTTAACCAATGACAACTGTCTTGGGCCATACGCTGAACCCAGGATGCAACAATGGTTGCAAACACCTCTAAAACTTTTTAAAACGGTTGTTTTCGCTCTAGCTTCATGAACAGAAACAGTTAAAAGCAGTTGCAAATTTACTTATCAATTTAAATTTGGCCTTGTATCTTATTTTCTTTTCTTACAGCACTCGATCACTAAGTAGGCAAAGATTATTATTAGCAGGGGCAGCAAAATGTAGCACAAAATGTAGCACACTTACAGTAACTACAGAAGTAACAACATTCTAGTTTACTGTTATTGTCCTAATTTAGATAAATGTCAGACGTGAGATGCTGAGTTTGGAAATATGACTCATGAGTTAGTGACTCAAGAAATGTATCGTTCAATTTTGGTTTACGGAGAAAAAGATGACAGTGACAAAAGCATTTTGTCTCTAAAGGGACTGCTCCAAGCCAAGACTTGTACAAGTACATATCATTTATATTTATATTAGAAGTAGAGCTGAAACAATGAATCAGTTCAAAGCTTTTTTCATGATTAAAACAAGATTTCCGATTGTTTAAGCTTGTTAAATGTGAGTATTTTCTTCATTTCTTTGCTCTGAATAACAAAGAAATCATTAAAAGTTAATCATTTTGGTTTGTGGACAAAACAAGACATTTGAGAACATCGTCATTTCCAGGTTGTTGACCAACACCGATCAACATTTTTTAAGGTTTTCTGATATTCTATGGACCAAACGATTAATGGAGAAAATAATCGACAGATGAATGGATTATAAAAAATTTCGTTAGTTGCAGCTCTAATTATGAGGCAACGGCCACATAACATTCCAAAGTAGAGAAGAACACTGGCAGTGCCTCTGCTGTGTCGTTCTGTATTTCAGTGATGTTTTCTCAAGGTTTCTTTTCTGTCTCTGTCTGCATTCTAAAGAACCTGCTCTTCAACACTGATTTCTGGGGAAGAGACAATTCAAAAGGGGGGGGGGGGACGGATGTAGGCACTGGCTCTGCAAATGTTTGCCTCAGATAAACCTGGGGGATAAAAGATAAGACGAAGAAAAGGTGTCTCCAGGAGAGGGACACTATCTAATGGTCACTGACAGGACAGACATGTCTAGTTCCCCGTGTCTCCTTTTAACCTGAGGACACGGACCGAGTGTCACTGTTTCCCACAACACAGAAATCTGGTCCGACAAGGCAGATTCATCCCTGATAAGACAGCGAGAAGCTCCTGTGTTTTTACAAATCTCCCTGCAGAAACCTTACACCTCTATCTGATGGGATGGATAGACAAAAAAAGGAAGGCACAACAAAAAAAAGGGGATGACACAGGATTAAATGAACTCATGTTTTAGCCAAGTCTTCAAGAAGACACATAACAGGTCTGTCTGTGGGGGGGTTATAGAGACAGAATGAAGGAAGCAGATATGGAGGAAGGAAAGAGATAAAGACAGGAGGAGGGTACACATAAATATTTGGGGAAATACGTTTTTAAAATGGTTTGGAAGCTCAAAATATCCCAGCAGCTAAACGGAAATGTCGATGCATCTGCGAGAGGGAAAACAACTTCAGAACACATGCTGCACTGCTCAGTAGATAAATACTATGGAGTATATTATACAAATATTACCACAGGGCAGGTCCATGTGGGAGTGCTGCAATGACACTTTAACAAATAATAATAAAATTCACACTATTGTGTTTTTTTAACAGGCCACGTCGTGGGAAAGTTGCAGAAAACATAAAGTTATAGCATTATAGTGATTCATTCATTCATTTGAACATTTATCCCTTAGCAGTTAAAGCCTAACCGTAAACTTAAAGGGCGGTTTCATACATGTGTTTCCCCCATTGGATCACATCCACTATCTGACGATAGAATAACACATTTATCTGTGGAAATTAATTAAAAAAATTTATTTTGGGTGGGTGAAATAGCCCTTTAGCCTGATTACAATTTAAATTTAAGTCATATACTTTAAAAGTTCCTCAGAAATTAGGTTCTGCTTCATTGAGACCAGGTTTTGGACTCAATGAGGACTACTGGTCCTGACAAGGTCAGTGTGTATGACAAAAAGAGCGAACAAACACCTCGTTTCACTCACCTCAGCAGCGTCTCGTCTTTTCCCTCGTTGTTGTTTTGTTGTAGGAACAGAAAAATGCAGCCTCGCCAGTTGTAGGAAGCTGTGTGGGTCAGTGTGTGTCTGTGTGTGTGTCTGTGTGTGTGACAGTGTGTGTCAGTGTGTGCGTGTGTGTGTCAGTCAGGTAACGCTGCAGCAGCTGTCGCTCTTATCCATGTTTTCATTGCTGTAAACTTTTTAAAGTTGTCTCGTTAGTCAGTCAGTCAGACTTCAAACGCCTGCAACCCACACGCCGCTGCGCGAGCGCCCGTCACCGTGACGTCGACCGCCGGCGTCACGTGACAGGACATGTTGCTGCGCGAGTATAAACAACTTTACTACACCAAGCACGAGGTTTGCTGAAGCCGCCTTTTCTGCCGCTGCTGCTGCCGCTGCTAGTCTGCAGTTACACAGTCGGAATGTGACACCTCTCACACACATTATCTATTTATCTGCCCATCTATTATTTATTTATGTTATGCAGCAGTATCAATGGCCTGCAGTGTTGTAATATAACAAAGTACACATACTTTGTTACCGTTTCTAAGTACAAAATTCATGTATCTGTACTTTGCTACTCATGTTTATAGCAACTTTTACTTTTACTAAATGTCCTCTAACTATCTTTGTTACTCGTTACTACCAAATAAAATCAGAAGAAGAAGTGTTGGTAATGGTCAGTATTTATATAGAGCTTTTCTAGTCTTACACTACAGTTTTGCCATACACACTCATGCTCAGGAATCAAACCCACAACCTTCCGGTTGAAAGACAATCCATGCGCAATCGTAACTCCTGCCTTTTTTATTACTTTTACTTCTAAACCTTAAGTACATTTTATATCAGACAATGACTTTTGATACGTAGGTACAGTAAATGTTATATACTTTAAGAATTTTACTTAATTAATATTATAAAAAAAAGTGACTTCAACTTCTACCAAAGTCCTTTTCTGGTAAGGTACTTGTACTAATACCTTTAATTATCCCTTTTAGGTACTTTATACAACACTGATAACCTGTCCTAGACACTACTTGTCCATTGCCTTGTACAGTCTCACCATTATTCATCGCTTCTAATATTTTCTCATGACAAAACTCGTTTAACGCCAGTAAAAAAAGACATGAGCTCAGCTGCGGAACTCAGCAAATACTTGAGTGTTAACAAAATCCAAAAGATGAGTCCACATCACAATTAAACCAAAAATGAAAAATCTCTAAAACAAAAAATATGAAACAATATATGAAAACAATCTTTCACTGTTGTATGTGGAAAGATACAAGGAGAAAACTATTTAAATCTGTGAGTTTTAGCCAAAATATGCAGAATGAGTTTTAACAAAATCCAAAAATCTCTAAAACAAAAAATATGAAACAATATAAGAAAACAATCTTTCACTGTTGTATGTGGAAAGATACAAGGAGAAAACTATTTAAATCTGTGAGTTTTAGCCAAAATATGCAGAATGAGTTTTAACAAAATCCAAAAATCTCTAAAACAAAAAATATGAAACAATATAAGAAAACAATCTTTCACTGTTGTATGTGGAAAGATACAAGGAGAAAACTATTTAAATCTGTGAGTTTTAGCCAAAATATGCAGAATGAGTTTTAACAAAATCCAAAAATCTCTAAAACAAAAAAATAAACAATCTATATCAGTATAAATTAACTATTTATCTACTATATCACCATTGTATGTGGAAAAATACAGACTATTTCGTTTAGGATCTGTAATCATTTATTTCGTAAAGTCAATAAGCAAAGTAAGTGGTTAAAATGTAACAGTTTAACTCAAAACCGTTTTTAAATCTTTAACCAAAGGATGGTAGAAGATGGGTTAAATGCAGGCATTTCACTAAGATATATAAGATTGATTTAAAAAAAGCACAGGTAAATATTGTATTTCCTGTCTGTCAAAGAAATAAGCAAACACTATTTTCTTAACATGTCAGTTTTCAGGTCTGATATGCAAACAATGTTTGAAGTCGTGCAGGAGACAAAAACCGTTCACCTACATATTTTCCATCTTTGTGTCACAGGTTTGCACTTATTAGACAAAGCAACCTTGGTCAACCTGCGTCACTTCCTTTTCACACCTGCGCCTCTCTGCTGTTTTTACTGATAAAGTGTTTGAGTGGCGAGGTCAGCGCGTGATCCATAAAGTCCACGGTCTTACTCAGACACACGTTGAGTGAGTTTAGTCGCCGCGTGATGTCATCTCTGCGTCTCTGACCTTGCTTTGTTGACTGTCACCATCAAACCCCCGCTGACATCGTGCTTCATCTCTGCAGACGCAGTTATCTGTGTGTGAAGTGTGGCTGACGAGACAAAGGATGCCAGAGTTTGCAGGGCTTGCTGGACGGTGGTTCTCCTCAGTGTGACATCGATATGCGTCAGGTGTCACAGCAACCACAATACCGGCATACAAGAAATTTAAAAAAATATTGTGCTCTGGGAATTTAATTGCATTTTAATCTACTTTGTTATTTATATTTCTAGCAACTTTTACTTTTACTTCACTACATTTCCTCTAACTGTCTTTGTTACTTGTTACTACCAAATAAAATCAGAAGAAGAAGAGTTGGTAATGGTCTGTACTTATATAGAGCTTTTCTATTCTTGGTGCAACATGGGGTTAAGTGTCTTGCTCAAGGACACATATAGACCAGCAGAGCCAGGAATTGAACCCCCAGCCTTCCATTTGAAACAACTCACCCTATCACTTAGCCACCATGGCTCAATTCTTACTCCTCACCTTTATAATACTTTTACTTCTAAAACTTAACTACATTTTAGATCAGAAAACTGCTTTTGATACTTAAGTACAGTAAGTGTACACATGAATTGTGTTAAATGATGTAATCTGATAAATGATTGCGTGTCACCATTGTACGTGGAAAGATACACAGCAGAAACGATATCGTTTAGGGTCCGTAAACGTTTATTTCATGAAGTCAGAAAGCATATAATTGGTTAAAATGACAGTTAGACTGGACTCAATTGAACAAATTTGTATGTTTAGCCAAAATCCAATTGCACCACCGCCTGTTGATGTCCAAAGGATTATAATTATAATTATTATTTAAACACAAAATAATGTACTTTTAGTAGCAATACCTGAAGTGCTTTGGACATACGGTAAAGCACCAGTTTGGAAGACATTACATTAGCATTTTCACCTTTGAGGCAGAAAAGAACGAATTAAATGATAAGCAGATAAGCAGAAAAAAGTGCTTTTTGAAAACAAGTTTGAGCTTGACCAGAAACATATAGAAGCATCGTTGTTGTTTTTTCTTGTGTGCCTAGAGTTGGAGTCCCAGCTGCTTCCATGTCTAAAAGCATCAGACCACGATCCTCCTGAACTTCGGCGACTGAAATCTCCTCCCTCACTTGGAGTAATGAGCAAACGGAGACTGCTCGCTGACTTTGTTCTAGAGAGAAACGAACAGCAAAGGTGTTAAAAGAGAGAAATAACAATTCATATAACTATAAGTACAAATACTTTGTTACTGAACTTGAGCACAACATTCTCTTATCTGTACTTCACTTTGTTATTTATATTTCTAGCAACTTTCACTTTTACTCCACTACTTTGTAACTCGTTACTACCAATTAAAATCAGAAGAAGAAGAAGAGTTGGTAATGGTCTGTATTTATATAGAGCTTTTTCAGTCTTGAAATGAGCTGCTTTACACGACAGTTGTCACACATTCACACATCTTTCACACGCTGCAACATGGGGTTAAGTGTCTTGCTCAAGGACACTTATAGACTAGCAGAGGCAGGAATTGAACCTGCAACCTTCCAATTGAAAGACAACTCGCCCTGCCACTACCATCCTAACTCCTCACTTTTTTAATACATTTACATCTTTTACTTCTAAAACGTAAGTACATTTTATATGAGAAAATTACTTTTGATACTTGTACAAACAGTACAGTAAGTATCATATACTGTATTGCTTAAGTAATATTATAAAAAGTGACTTCAACTTCTACCAAAATCATTTTCTGGTCACATATTTTTACTCAAATATCCCTTTTAGGTACTTTATACACGACAGCTTGCGACCAACGCGCAGTAATGCTCTGTTTGTATTGGACATCTGGTTCCACAGATCTAGAACGTACTTCAGTGATGTTTCAGTGTCGCAGTGACACATTCTCATCTTCCCTTTTCTCTTATATACATAGATTGTGAACCATTATCTGTCAGCTCATTTCAGCTTAGCATAACCAGAGGCGTAACGCTCGGCTAACTCCCCCCCGAAAAAAATCAAGTGTCTATAGCATTCATATGCTAATTTGGTGAATGTTGAAATGTGAACATGCGTGATCCTGTCAGGCCGCGCCACAGGCATCCACGATGAGTCATGGCACTGAGAGGCACAAATTGCCTTTGCCTCTTGTAAGTTATGGAGGACACGATTATTTATTTTTATAGCTACCCTATAATTTGTATTTCTTCCAAAGGAAAAAAAAAAACCCACACAAATGTACTTATTTGCTTAGAGAATAAATCAGGCATTTTGAAAAGGAAATGTCTTGGAAGTTCTCTTCATTCTGTCTCCACTTAAATCAGCTCAAATCAGCTGTTTTGACCTCATGTTGTGGACCATTACAATCCAACATAATATCCTTTACAGTGGTGTGGCTGTAAAGATTTAAAGATAGAAGTCACCGTAATAATAATTCTCCTGTTTTGCTTACTGCGCTCCAAAAACAGTGTTTTTTCACACGGTGGAGCCCTGATTCTTGGTTACACTTTAACCTAAAATGTCATCTAAGGACTCGAGGAAGCGGTGCGTAAATACCTGCTGACACACTGACGGAGTGTTAATGATAAGCTTTCATTTCTTAAGGAAACTAAAAAAAAAACTGTCCCGTCAGTAACACTTGTAGTCAGCCTTCCTGTTTGTGTCAAAAAAAAAGAGCAGAAAACCACGAGTGATGACGAGAAAGAAAGAAAGAAAGAAAGAATACAGAAAGAAAGAAAGAAAGAAAGAAAGAGATGACTGGCAGCTGAACACACTTCAAATGCAAGACCTTTACTCACTGCCAGTGTTCAGTAGCCTGTGGAGTGAGACATTGCTGCTGCAGGGGTTCTGCTGTCGTATCATTGTTTACTATGTGTTATTTTCTCTTTTTAATATCATGCATTTGATTGTTTTGTTCTTTGTGTGGAAGTTTGTGACCCATCTAAATGTGGCATAGACCCCGCCCTGACTGTGTTTACACATGGCAGCAATAATGTCCGTGTGTCCACTATCTTGGTATGTGCAAGACAGTCTGCCCCACACAAGTACACATCAAAACTGTGTTGTTTTGTTTTTTTGGACTAAGACGCACTATCATTGACATTTAACTCATTTTGAATTGTTTTTATAATTAACAATTTATATTAATTTCATACTCCACAACAGAAAATAATTATTATTACACAGGCTACTACTTGCCACATTCAACCACTTTTCATGCATATATGTATGTATGTACAGTATGTGTATATATGTATGTATGTATGTGTATGTATGTATACATATATATATATATATATATATATATATACATATATATATACATATATATATATAATGTTTGTGTGTGTGTGGGCACGTGTGAGTATGAGTAGGACAGTTTCAGGGGAACTGGTTGTCAGTAAGGTTAAAACGTGCTATTTCCTTTCTGAGTCTATAATAGACGTATGTTAAGTCTGAGTAATAAACATGAACCCCAGCAGTTTGTCATATTACCACAGAAACAACGAACACCAAGCCCATAAGGTTGATGGAAAAGGTGTTATCTGCAGATCTCGACCTTTCAGCCAAAACTGTTACTAAAGAACCATCTACCAGTACCAGCATATCTAGAAAATTAAATAAGTTACCTACATTTTAGTTTTATTCACATGTCCCCTAACAATTAAATGGTTAAAAATGTTATTTTACATCTCTAATAAAACGCCAAACGCTCTTTTCGACCTCACCAATGGCACACCGTCGAGCCTCTCAAAGTTGGACCTCGACGATTTGAAACATTTCATGATGAAGACCACCACCGTGAGCACCAGGATGATGCAGAAGATGCAGAGGATGGCCACGAGGCCGGGGTTCTTCACAAAGCTGTCATTTCCCCAGTCGTGTAAATCGGCTGAGGGACACACAGACACAAATGTGAACTGAAATTTGTCATCGTCAGTTACTGGCAAATCATTTTCAAAGTCACCATACTGCATATTTGGTGTTGAACATCAGCTCATGGTTAAGTCAAGGGTTGCCAATCGTTTTGATCAATTTTCTATGATTCAAAATAAAACCATAAACCTTCAGCTATAGTCTGACCTGGACTGGTTGAATTAACAGTGGTTTCCACAGTGACGTTTGGTAATCCTGTTGTTGTTGGTGGGAGTGTCAAGCCGGTGGAATCTGTCTCGTTGGACGTGGGGTTGGTCGTTGGAGCCTCAGTAGTGCTGTTGAAGTGGGGTTGAAGTGGCGACGTCGTGGGTGGAGCTGGAGACGACGTTGTGGGGTTCTGGGGTGTTGTGGTTTGACCCTGTGCCGAGTTGTCGGTGGTTTTCCCAGTGGGCTGTGTAGCAAGTGTGGTTGACTTGCTCGTCGGTGGTGCTGCAGTGGTGATGGTGGTGGTGGTGGTGGTGGTGGTGATGGGGTTGATGGTGGTGGTGGTGGTGGTGGTGATGGTGGTGGTGGTGGCGGTGGTGGTGGTGGCGATGGGGTTGATGGTGGTGGTGGTGGCGATGGGGTTGATGGTGGTGGTGGTGGAGATGGGGTTGATGGTGGTGGTGGTGGCGATGGGGTTGATGGTGGTGGTGGTGGAGATGGGGTTGATGGTGGGGATGTCTGCAAAGGATCATATAGCAGAGACTATATGATGATGCACATCATTCAGACCTATGGGGTCATAACTGTTGTTTTTTCCAAGACCGATAACAACGGAAACTCCACTTAAGATAGCTTCACTGGATGACACAGCAAACACATAGAGTGTAAACACTAATACAGGGGTGTATAAAGGCCACAGAAAACAACAACAACAACAACAACAACAACAACAACAACAACAACGTGCAAGAAAAATAAAACAAGGGGTTTGAGAGGTTTTTTGGTTGAGTAGCCATTCTCGAGCCGGTCTTGTTTCTGCTGCTTATTGCAGGAGCAGCTGAGACTTTTCACCACCTCATTTTTACTCTCCCAGCTTTATTCAACTTCATCCTGTCAGAGTTCACACCACAGCAGCAGCAGCAGCAGCAGCAGCAGCCTTGATACAGACACCCAGCTTTTACCACAACAACAGATAACACCATGTGATTTTGTTGCAGTGACCTGAATTACCATCCTTTTCATGTTTGACTGGCACTCCGACTGGCATAGTACCTTTGGGGCTGGGACGCTGCCCTTTTTTTTATCTTATCCCACAGAAATACTAATTCTTTACCTTCCAAATATCTGAAAATCCATATAGTTTGCTTGTTTTACATAAAGTCAAATAAACTAGGGGGAAGGGAAAATAGGGAAAATACTCCTGCATGGTAAAACCATGACTGCAAATGTGTACATAGGGCGGTTAATGAATGAAAAATTCAAACATAACACATCAGAAAACCAGGATTCACAAAAAGCTCTATTTGATAGAGAAAAAACCCAACTTTTTTATATGATTAGAAAAATCAATAAAATGTTTTTTCCCTCTTTCGTATTTACCTTTAGTCTAAGTATCGCCATCATCTGCAGCCGAAAAGGTCACAATCTGCAACGACTCGGAAACTGAGCAGTTGTGAGTCAGAACTCTTACTTTGTTTTTTGACATAGTTAAGGACATATTTGAACGAAGTTTTGCATGTTTCTTACGTTCATTTCTACCTGATTTAACACATGCTTTCAAAGCACTTGAAGTCTCAGCATTAAGCTGTTTTACATAATTCAATCTCACCTTTTTTTTTTCCTGTTTTCAGTGTTGGTTTGACTTGTTCTGACCTAAGTGTGTTTGCAGGGGGTCTCCGACACATGGATTTGTTCATCTTTCTTCATTATCAGTAGATCCCCCCCCCACACACACACACACACCATCACCTCAGCCATCTTTTTCTGTATTTTGCATTTTAAACCTCTGGTGTTCATTTCTGTATTGAATGTGTCCGTTTTATCTTATCTTAAATTCTTTATCATTGGCTTTTTCATTTGTTCCTTTTATTTTATCTTAACTTTTGTCTCTTTGATTTATCTTGTTGTATAATATGTAAAGAGATTGAGTGAAAGGCGCTTACAAATAAATTATATTACTGTATTGTTATATTATATAGTGGTAGTGGTAGTAGTAGTAGTAGTAGTAGTAGTAAGAGTAGTAATAGTAGTAGTAGTAATAGTAGTAGTAGTAGTAGAAGTAGAAGAAGTAGTAAGTAGTAGTAGTAGAAGTAGTAGAAGTAGAAGGAGTAGTAGTAATAGTAGTAGTAGTAGAAGAAGTAGTAGAAGTAGTAGTAGTAGTAGAAGAAGTAGTAGAAGTAGTAGTAGTAGTAGTAGTAGTAGTAGAAGTAGTAGTAGTGATAGTAGTGGTGGTGGTAGAAGTAGTAGTAGTAGTAGTGGTAGCAGTGGTGGTGGTAGTAGTAGTAGTAATAGTAGTAGAAGTAGTAGTGGTAGTGGTAGTAGTAGTAGTAATAGTTGTAATAGTAGAAGTAGTTGTGGCAGTAGCAGTAGTAACAGTAGTAATAGTAGTAGAAGTAGTAACAGTAGTAATAGTAGTAGAAGTAGTAGTAGTAGTAGTAGTAGTAGTAGAAGAAGTAGTAGAAGTAGTAGTAGTAGTAGAAGTAGTAGAAGTAGTAGTAGTAGTAGTAGTAGAAGTAGTAGTAGTGGTGTGTTAGTGTCTCACATTTCCCCAACAACTGAGACATGAGTGCATTTAAATGTTTCCTTATCTACAGTTTCCTAACCTCTGTTGTGTTTCCTTTTTGCAGTTATTGTAAAATATTTCATATTATCACGATAATCCACTATGTTCACATCCAGTTTGAAGAGAGTCAAAGCTTGTGTGCTAGTGCCCCCCGTAGGCTGTGCACAGCCGGTTTTTTTTAATTTTATTGTATTTTTTAAATTTAAATGCACAAGAACTACATTTACTGGGGGAAAAAACATTTTCCTTCTTACTTTGATTTATCTTTATTAAGAGATCTGTACATACCACCATATTTATTTATACTCACACCACTCCATAATCATTTGTGTTTGATTAGCACATTCTGCTGCCATATTGATACTCCTATCACTTCATAAGCTCTTTTTCTACCTTCTTACTCTTGTCCATAATCTCATATTTTATACGGCCATATTTGTACTCTTTCATCACAACGATATGTACATATTTGCGTCTATACCTCACTGCTATGCCGTCTGTATTTCGTTGCCTTGTGACACGTGTAATGTCTATAAAGTTGAATCTAATCTAAATTTAGTTCCAACCTCACTGATCCTGAATTTCTTGTCGACACACACAAAGGGCAAACCATCAGGTATGCTTATATTTACATAAAGGGCAACAATCTAGAATACGGTAGGGATTAAAACTTGTATAAGAACTTTCAAAAGCTTAAATTGTACTGTGTATCGCTATCAGTGGATATGTGTATAATGTGCTATATATACACATACATAAACTGACATGTTTTAGTTTCAGAACAGCTATTGTAAACTTCGAATTTCAAGTTTTAAACTAAAAGATATGATCATTTCCTTAAAGTTTATAGCAAAAAACATATACACGACAACCAATCAGTGCCCAGCAGCTGCTGTGGACTGTGTTTGACGGAAAGATCCACATCAGCCTCTAATTTAATGGATGTTTGATCAACTAATGGAGCTTCTGTCTCCAGTTCAGTTGAGTTTAAGTTTCAGATGACGCTGATGTGGACTCTGCAGTGTGTTTTGGAAAAAAAAAAAAAAAAAAAGGATCAACAGTCAGGAAGTGTTCTGTGCTTCGTGGTGATGCTGGGAGAAAAGCTGAATGTCAGCTTGCAATGTGAAGGTGTGTGTGTGTGTGTGTGTGTGTGTGTGTGTGTGAGAGAGAGAGAAAAGAGAAGAGAAGAGGAGTGTTTGCACAAGTAGCAGACATCACAACAGGTTTACACACTCTCACTCTGCAAATATTTGCTGGTTTCCACCCAGACGCATCTTTCCATTTACATGTACTTCATGATTTACTGACTGGGCTTCAGTATCTCACTGTAATTTGTGAACAAATGAATACATAAAGTAGAGAAACACGACACAGTAACACAGTCACTCATGTGGTGTTCTAATACAGATACTGCTTCGGTACATACAGCACATTTCAAACACTACAAATACAACATTTCCTGCCTGCACAGACACAAACCCCGCTGAACCTCTTGTTTCACATTATTTCACACCTTCACAACATTTCAATGAAACATTTTTGGGAAATACTTGAACAGGGAAACACGTCATCAACATGAATTCATGTGGAGAAAGCTGACTTACGTGTACAGACTGCCACTGCGAACAGGGACACCACCAGGGCGGTGAGGCGCATCACTGCAGGCATGTTACGAGAAGACTGGCACTCATGACGAGGACGACGACGACATTAAGGCACAAACACACACCACATCCTTGACCACAGGATGTGTTGAATGCCTGAGGCGGAGTGCCCTGACTGCAGGGCTGGTGCAGGTTCAGCCCTTCAGGCGGCTGCTGCTTAGTCAATGTTTGAACAGGAGCTGTTATTGTTATTGCTTTGCAAAGCTGGGCGTGAACTTTTACTTTGTTCCTTCTAAATGCCACTTCACTGCGACGACTTCAGTGCAACATCAAAAACGATGAAGTTATGTCTTTTCAGTCAGATTTGATGTTTAAATGTTTATCGTGCGGATGATCTAGAACAGGGGTGGTCAAGTTTGTTTGTTTTTTAACGAGGGCCAGATTTGATCATGTGAATATTTCCAGGGGTCAATGGTCCCTTAAGACCTTTTTTTTTTTTTTACAGTAAAAGTACATACAAATACATAATCGTTTTATTTTCATTGCCACAATTTTCATTTTTAAATGGCAATGTAACAAAATCTAACTCATGCAGGAGTGAACAAAACAAAACATTCTGCCTTTCTTTCACATCTGGAGGCAGATATCAACATGTTCTGTCCCAGGCCATCCCTGGACATAAATAATACATATAGGATTGTAATGCCTTATAGGTCATACTGTGTCGAAATTTGTGTTTACACTTGGATCCTATAATTAAACTTCAGAAAAGAGCAACTAGAACAATAAATACATAAAGCTGGACATCTGGAATCCACTCATCAGTTTTTCATAGGATATTCATTGTTAAAATTTCGAATTTTTACGTGTGGTGAATACAATTCTGTTTGCATTCAGACATTCTTTAAACTATGAGGAGGAGATTGTAATTTACCAGGATTTATTTATGTTTGAAACAAGTATTAGACACAGACATGTGTCAGTTTTGGGGGTAAAGTTATGGAACAAATTGATGAAATGAAAATTGTGTAAAAACTCACTTACAATGCAAATTGAAAGTCTAGTAGTATAAATGTAAGTGCAATGTTTTATATTTTTTAGCCTATTCCTTTTCCGGTTATTGGCATAATTGTGTAAAAATGATCTCGCTTTATGTTTACATTTTTTTATGAACGTAACCAAAATAAAGATATTCATTCATTACAAAACCAAAGCTGCGGGTCGTACAAAATCTGACCGAGAGCAGTGATTGTCCCGCGCGCTGGACTTTAGCCATGTCTGCTCCAGAAGAGAAACATCTTTGACATTTCACATTCTCTTAGGGTGATATTGATGTGGCGCTTTCTCACTTAACTTACATGACACAGCTGAAACCCCAATGAAATGCTGAACAGTCATTCTTGTGTAAATACAATCAAAACCTTTTTACGCTAGAATATACCCGGGGTATAATCTAGCTTAAGCTGCTTAAAACCCCGACTGGACTGGGGGTATACTATGGCCTGTCACGCCAGGTCTTCTTGTTCAAGAGTAAATATAAAATGAACATTATTCTAAATTAGGAGCAATTAAAAATCACGTACTGGACATTCGGTTGAATTAGTTTTATTCAATTTAAGCACATTATTATCTATTAAATAAATGACTGTATTTTATACACACATTAACAATTCGATGGCACCTAACGTACAGTATGTTGGACAATAAATTAAAATTAAACACTGCTCTTTGGTAGTTTCACAAAAAAATGTTTTTAATCTTTCAAAATGTCCCGATCAAGCCTTTTTTTTTTTTTTTAATTAGTAAGAACATAATAATAAGTTACCCCAAGAAAATCATCACATACAGAAAATAGAATTTCTCTTAAATTTGTTTTGTATTAATAATCGGTAAAAAAAAACAAAAAAAACCACTGATTCTATATTTATAGAATAGTATGTTAATGACACTGGCGGCTCAGATTTCCCTGCAAATAAAAACAGCAGCAGCATCAAAGACGAAGTCAACACGGTGAAATAATACACATTCGCCGAGCACTTTATCAGGAACACACCTGCTTATTCATTATTCATGTGAAATATCGTGTGGAGACACTGTGATGTGACCGGATTTGATACGACATGATTGTCGGTAACCAAAGTGTTTCTGAAAGAGTCTCTGGAGTTGACTTTGACTGAGTTTGAAAAATAAGAAAAACAGTCTGCAACCACTTTATGTTCCTTTTGTGCGTGGAACTACAGGATGGGTAGAAAATATTATTGGTCACTAAAAGAGGAAAAACCTGGTTCCAGTGGATTTTATGAAGCATTTGGGTGTCTATTCCTGCAGTGTAGTTATAGACGGCAGGTTCTTTCTAGGTCAGACAGTTCCCACTGTCACTTCCTCTGTGTTTGACATGTGTTGACAGCTGTTGGAGCAGCTTTCAAAGCATGAAACTGGATTTTCACGCAAGCCAATAACAAACAAATAAACACAAAAAATAATACACAAAGTGAAGCCACTGCTGTTAACTTTGTGCAGCTTAAGTTAAAAGTGTGTTGATGTTTCAGGATACGTTCAGGTTAATAACGCTCTTCCTCAGTTTTGAACTGAAGCATTCTCGTTGCTTCTAGCTGCCCCTTTCCCTAACTTTCTCAGAACGAGAATATGGAATGTAGAAATGTGTCACACCAAAAATAAATAAATTCAAAATAGCAACTGCTACCCAGTAAACAAGACGCCCGTCAACAGCTCGTTCTGCAAATATCAACTCTATTGCCAGTGTTTGCACAGGTATCCTTTAGCACGATGGTTTCCAAACTTGACAAAACATTGAGCTCTCGAAGTAACACCATTATTAACCGACGTCAAAATACAGTGGATATAAATAGGTCGAGCAAAGTCAGCTACAGACTTTTCACAGGAGGCAGATTTATTCCTCAAGTATACTTCACACACTGGTGTAGTGAAATTAGATTAAGATGGAGCGAGAGATCCGGTGACTCATTTCATTTCGTTTCATTTTCTACACACTCTGATCAAAAGGCCTCAGCTTGGTATATAACAGTAAACAATACTTCTGATTTTCCTCCAAGCACCAGCAGAGGAAGCTTGCGTACCGTACAACTGTTTGAGAACCATGGCTTTAGAACATAAACCCACCCCGGGTGAGAAACTGGAAGACAGAGATCATGTTCTAAATTCAACAAACAAGAGAAACGTGTAAGCAAACAACAAGCTTGTAACCGAACACTATAGAAATCCCTCACACTGGGTTCATTTAACCCATTAAGTCGTAACTAAAGCATTTTGAACAGATTTGCTCTTGTAAAAATGTTTATAGGTAAATGTACCAACAAAAACACGGTCAACTTTCACCACAGTGTCTTTAGCCATCTGGCTAACTAGTCAAAGGTGTGGAAAAATACAGTAGAAAAGACATTCCCCTTAAACAGCAGGCGTACTGTTCATATCCTGATTACATCATTAAACAAACTTAAAGCTTATTATACAGTCGTATATTGTACAATGCTGTGCAAGTTTTATGTTGGTCCAGTCTTATTATACCCCTTAATGTTCTAGTGTCGAAGTTAAATTATAATGATATTTTGTTTGTGTCACTTTTGTTTGTTTGTAATTGTCGTTTTCATTACCACAGAATAAGCCTCTCTGTTGGATCACCGTGTGTTCAATGGACAAACTTCTCCAGAGAAATTCAGCTGCAACAAACAACATCACCAGTAGATGTAGCCAAATCCTACACAATGCAACTTGAAGCAATATCCAACTCTTGTTCCAGGTCAACTCCACCAAAATCATATGTCAACAACACAGACTTCATACATCTGATCTGTGGCATTTAACGGGAGTCAGGCGAGCAACAACAGGAGAGCATGTCAGGTTCCACATCAGTCAAACCAGCACAGACATCTGACACTGGAGTGTGGACTCACTAAAACTGGACAGAAGGCGGCTGAAAAAAGCAGTCTGGTCTAATAAACGTGGTTTCACAAACTTCAGTCACCAGACTCGTCAGACCAGAGTCTTTAAATCCATGTCGGGAGGATCTGAGGCCATTGTGAGGGAGAACCTCCTCATTGTTTGTAGGGTGTTCCTAATAAAGTGATAAGTGAGTGTATACAGTGATTCACAAGCTTCCACTTTCATGTTGACACCATCTAAATGCTTGTTCTATCATTTCACACACTGCTCTATCACCTGAGCCACCACAATAAATAGTTATTTATTTGTATATATATATATATATATATATATAAAAAAAAAAAAAAATAGAGTACAGCATATCATGTTAAATTTCAAGTCCCTTGCTGTTTACTCACTTCAATAATATTTGTTCCATGTCTGAGAGAAATTACACTCTTCTGATTTCTGGCACTTGAAGGTTTTGTGTAGAGTAAAACAAAATAACATGATATCGTAGAGACGTTTTTGAAATGAACTTCAAAACTGGACTGCTGGCATTCTGAACTTCACACTGCAACAATCTCAACACGAGCAAATGTGGATTCACATGTATTGCTTTAGGGCAGTGAAACCGTTTTTCATCCCTAACTGGACAAACGAGACATTCGACGCATTAAAACCTTTGCTGATACAAAGGAAAGGAGTGGTGTGTGAAAAAAAGTCATCAGAATAAAACAAACTCCTGTGCACGTGATGGCCTCACGGCATTTTGCAAAGTCGATAAATGAATTGTAGCGGATTAAAAAACAGCTAAATGTTCTTTTGCCTTAGATGTGCGATCCAACGAGCTGAGCAGGAAATCCGTCTTTAAGTTTTCTCCTTCAGAGGTTTGGGCACTTCCTGCTGAACGTGCACAGCACTGTTGTCCGACGTCAGGTGACTTTGTGGTCGATCGTCCTGGCGGCACAACAGAAAACAGTTAACACAACATGTTTTTTTTTGTTTTTTTTTAAATCCTAAACTAGTGAGCAAATTAAAATCACACAAGCGCACAATAAGCGCATGCATACACACACAGACTCAAATATGAAACACTTGGTGGACACAATGAGCAGAATATTCTTTTAAATCCCTGTGTGTTTGACTTACTCTGTGTAGGAGGTAGGAGATGTAAGTATCCCACCCTAAAGTGATGACGTTGATGTATAGGACACGGAATTTGGGCGAGAGGAAGTAGAAGTTGATCAGCTGGGCGGCGGGCCAAACACACAGGTCCATCTGTTCATTAAGAACAGAACAGAGCAGCATTGCAAACTCAGATTACTCAGCACAAAGAAATTGATTTGTTTAGAGTGAAACTGTGAAACATTGCACAGCACAAGCACTACTGAAACTGTGAGGAAACAAAAGAGGCCTGCTTTCCAGATCACAGTAGCAAATGTAGTTGTATTTTCTCCATCAGTCAGTGTAAAAGCAACCTAAAGGTTTTGGCTTTTTCAAATTAATAAAAAATTACCAACAAATTATTCTCTCAAATATTTAAGTATGTAAGCAAACTCACAGTCCCAGAATATTATACAACAAAGAATTAAGTTTTGTATGATTATTAAACATAATCTATTATAGCTGAAACAATTAATCGATGAATTGATTATTAAATCATTACTAAATTAATTGACAACTATTTTGATAATGGATTAATTGGTTTGAAGCTTTTTTCGTGATTAAAACAAGATTTCCGGTTCTTAAAGCTTCTTAAATGTGAGTATTTTCTTCATTTCTTTGCTCCAGATAACAAAAAAAAATCATTAAAAAGTTAATAATTTTGGTTTTGGACAAAACAAGACATTTGAGAACATCATCCAGGTTTGATGATCGAACACCGATCATCATTTTTTAAAGTTTTCTGATATTTTATGGACCAAATGATTAATCCAGAAAATAGTCGACAGATTAATCGATTATGAAAATAATCGTTAGTTGCAGCTCTACAATCTATATCAATTTATGTAAGGTCCCCAAAACAACAACATGTGGATAAATGTCACAACACTTGGGAGAAATGAAGTCAAGTGTTATCCAAGTTAAGACACTTTAATTAGCCTGAGAACGACCTAAACTTAGCAATTGAGGGAATAATAAAGTTTAATTGAACTATACAAGTGTTTGTTTTAAAACATGACCATGCCACTACATTAAAATCATTTTAACAGTTTAAAAAGGGAGTGTCTAGGAGTTTTTCTTCAAAAAGGTGATGTGATGATTGAACAGTAAGATGAATACATGTGCACTGATCTGCAGCTCTGACACCGACACGATTACTTGCCTTATAAAATTCCCAGAACTTCCCTTTGAACTCCTCCCATCCTCTGGATAACGTGTGACCTTCTGTGAGGTTCACACCTGCAGTGAGCACAAGTAAACAGTCAGATGTGCGTCAGAGCTACATGAAAATAAACTTGGAGAAGTGTTGACCTCATACAAAAACATGATTACTGATCAAAAACAAACCCTCAATCAAATTCACAGTTTATGGCAGCCAACCCTTGAACTTCACCTCTGATACTGACAGAGACAGTCTATTGTTTCACTCCACCCACAACCTTTGACTGCTTACATGTATGTGCACTAAAGGCTGAAAAGACAACATTCTGCTTAGCGCCAATAAACTCTTTAACATTTTTCCTCACCTAAAAAAAACCACATCCCAATTACTGGCGACGCCACCACTTGGTCCACCAGAACCTTCTTGCCGACCGTGCGCATGGCTTTGCCCACGAAGGCTCTGTCCAACCAAGAGTACCAGTAGTGCATTAGAGGGCCCATTGAGCAGCCTACCAAAAACATGGAACCTTCCGGGAGGAAAAGAGAATGTGTTAAATAGTTAAAGACAATAATCAGTCATTAAAAACATCTTCTCAAAACTACCGTTGTCACACCCCTTCTCTAGGGTGCCTTTAATGATGCCCATGAAGGAATTTCACAAGTCACAGATAGGGTTGGCAAAACACCACTTTTTTTGTGTCTGATAAAGTCATTTTTATACACATTCACATTTGTGCTGAGTCCTTTCACGTAATTTCAAAGACTTTTCCAACTGTGAAACAAATATTATTCTCCCTTTAAAAGAAGAAACAGCCCACAACATGATTCAGCAAAAATGCTGTTGCTGAATTTTACAGTCTGCGATCTACAGGATTTTTTTGGATCGTATCAGATTTGACATGTTTATTTGTCCAATATCCGATCCAGTGATTTTGACCGATTTCGGACCGATAATAAGCATTGCATCAACTCATCCCTAGTTACTTTGGCTCTGTACAGAATAAAGAACAAGTTAAAAAAAAAGACAATTAAAGCTATCAAGGAATAAAAGGTCTATAATGCTAATAATTGCAGAAAAAAAAGAGACAGTAGCTTAAAGAAAATTACACACAGAATCACTCAAAGACACAATAAAATACAGACCACTCGCACACACAAGTCCCAACACCTCACATGTCACACATAAATATCACCTGTCCTCTTCCAGTTGCGTACTCTGCTGGAGTCTTTGCTGATCTCCCGGCTCTGCTGCAGAGAGTCTCCAACCGCCAGCATGCCCCCTGCACTCACAGTATTGGTGAGCAGCAGGTACCGACCCTGAAAAAACGGTCGCCAAAAGAACCGTACCCTGACCAAAAACTCTTTACTGGCCTGGGGAAGCATGGTGTTTGGAGAGCACAGAGAGTATGATCATCTACGAAAGGAAAAAAGAAAAAGGCTCTCCGTCACTTTCTGTGTGAAGACTTATTTTCAAAACAAGGCAGCCGTGTCTTGTGCTACATACATTAGATGAGTTTGATTCAACTTTATTACACACTGTATACCTGTACTGTGTGTAATTATATGCAGTTTGGCTTTTTTCTCGTCATTCTAAAGAAATGTATATGATCTTGTTTAGGGAGCAAACTACATCTGATCAATGACAGTAAAATAAAAACTTGATGAATGATTGTTCAGCTGTCTGGCTACACACAAGTGTCTTATAGTGAGTGATTATTCTGCCAGTTATTTTTGGAGTTATCCGGTCAATCCTTTACAAATCTATCCATCAAACATCCCAGAAGTATAAAGTGACATCTTAAACCCATTTAATAAAGCTCTAACATCAGCAAACAGGAATTACGCAGACTTCATCAAGTCAAATGTTAAAACATGGAATGTCAATGGGTCCATACACTGTAGATACTTTAAAACATGTGTGCATTTAGCTTTTCCTTTGCATCTTTATAGAAGAATACACAATATATCAATCATTTTCTTCCAAGTATTTGAAATAAAAACACAAGACAGGTTTTAACTACCGACCATATTCATTACTGATTAATCAGAAACAAAAGCCAATCAAAGTTATACAGTGTTAAGAGTTAATGTTTAAACAATCTGAAAACCACACGAACATAAAACATAGGCGCACTGTAATTAGTGTGTGGTAGAATTATGTTTTGGTGTTAATTCACAGTCACAGAGAAATCCTGGTTTAAAATGTTCACTAGACTGTTTCATCATCTAAATCACGTTAGCCACATGTTAGCTTTCAGGGTAGTTAAAACCAGTATCGACAGCTCCGATACTCTGACTGTGAAGCCGGGGACATCAGTGACATGTACATTTCTTTCCATGACACACAATTCAATTGTTGACATCGAATTCTACATACAAAATTATAAGAAACCGTTTCTAAATGATTTAATATGAAAGTCACATGAAAAAGACTGACCGGTAAACCTCACGAGTAAGCGTCGATGTCTGAGCGTCTGTTGTGAGTGCCGAAGTCCGTTTCACAACCGACGACCGTTTCCTCCCCGGCTGTGGTGGAGCCTAACCTTATCCCAAACACTAGCTCGACGTTATGCGGCCCTTAAACCAGATCACAACATGAATTCAACCTCAATCTGTGAAAATATATAACCCGTATTCTTAAATTTACGTGACCATTGACCACAGTTTACACGAGGAAAAAAAACCCGAAGGTGAAGCCGACTTTAACCAAGACAGACCAGATTAACAGAGTATAACAAACGTTTGTGTGACATCTGGTGGCGCGGAGGAACAACGTTCACACACAGTGACTTCAGAGGCTGTACTGTACTGTACTATAGGTGTATTTTATTTTCTGTCTTCTTTTTTAATGTTGTAATGGGTGTCTTTGTACATGACGCTTTAAAAACAAATAATAACGTTTGGGTTGCCAGGTTGTGGTGACTTCTCCTTCAACCTGATGCTTTGCATTTTCTTTAGCCTACTATTTGAGTCTCTCTCTACTGGGGAAAATGCTGGACGTGACATGATCTATAATAGACATTAAATGTGACCAAAATACTGAGCAAAAATGTAGATACGTAATTGAAAACCGGAATGGGAGTGTAGTATGTACATGTTTATGCAGTTATATTTTTGCAAACATAAAGAAAAGGTCTGTTGTTTGGCAAAAATTAAAATTAAAAAAATGGCAGCAGTGGTTACTGACGACTTCCTTATCAATAATTCAGTCTCTCCGGCAGCGGTCATCAACAATTAATGACAGGTTGAGCATTAGCGGTGGGACGTTTCTGGACTTTTGTAATGACGGGTCCTCGGATTCGTCAGACGAACTGTCAATCTTTCACGCAGTGCCGAAGCCCCGCCCATCGGTCATTCACAGTAGACCCGTATTTCTGCCTGCGTAAAGATAACAGAGTTACAGAGAGGCACTGATAATTTCAAAATAAAACGCGTTGAGCCCACTTCCGGTCTCAGATTTGACACATCACAAGCGGTGGCATGTGATGTCCAAGTCCAGGAGACCACTGGTCCTCCAGGTTTGATAAAACACTATTTTAGAAAGAAAAAAAATAACACACACACACACACACACACACACTGTCTCTAATCAAGAAAACGACAAAAACAACATAACAATTCGCATTTATTCTTGTTGGTAACGGTTCGTAATGATGATTTTATTTTTGAAATCCTTATCCGGATATTGTGATGCACAACCTTTCTGACTTGTTTGTGGTAGTGTTTCTGCGGGTGGTGGACGCGGTGGACAGTAGCCGGATAGAAATTTGTAAAGGTAGGGATTTTCGTCGGATTTTATTCATCTATTACATTGTTAAATTATTGTATGTGTACACACACACATATATATAGATAGCATACATTTATATGAAACTGTAGCATGTTGTATCTTGTATCCATCGCTGGTTTATTTAGTATTAAAATATCAAGTGAGGGATTTCAGTAGAAAGAGCCTCTGGCATTTTGCCTTATGGTGAAAACTATGCATGACATCTTCACAGATGTATGAAATAGCTTGTTTTGTCGTGTGTGTGTGTGTGTGTGTGTGTGTGGATGTGGATGTGCAGGCTGCTGCTGGTTTGGTGACTCAGGGCCTGTCCTGCAGGAAAAGGCGTTATCGCACCATCCGATGTCTAAAATAAAATATATATGAATAAATAAATAAATACATGGTCCTGGGTCAGGACCCGTTAGATATAATTTAAACACCTTTCTCTCGATTCATATATAATATCATATGTCATTCAATGGCTATTTTCTATTTTCACGAGCAGCCGAATATCATCATTATTATTATTATCATCATCGTCATCATTATTATTATTATTATTATTATTATTGTTATTATTAGTATCAATAATAGTAATAACCATAATAATAATTTAGATTATATAGACTTTGAATTTTATGATAATAGGATTATCATTAAAGTGGAACACAGCCACATGGAGGAGAGGACTGTTGTGTTCATGTGGTTTGGTCAAGATAATCTTGCTCAATGATGCCTACATATATTATGTGTGTGGGGAAATTATGTGTTAAACAACAAAAAAATTAAATTTATGTCCGATACCAATACCGATATTATTCCTATACGGTCATTTTAGACCATTTATGAACATATGAAGCTGTTAACAACTCAGACATAATTCTCCAACTAACTAATATTGTTCTCCCAAAAAGAAGAATGAACAAACCCAAACACAAGTTAGCTAAAATGCTTTCCCTGATTTGTATTGACTTTTTCACACTCGCATAGCGAAGCAAGTGATACATAGGATTTTGGGATTGTATCAGTTACAGATACCGATACTGATACCAATTCCCATCCTTAAAAATACCACACACAATATTTATTGTTGACATCTCACATTGGTGAGTTATAAGACACAATCACAAATACCATGAAGAATTTCAAAATGGGGGAAATTCAAAATGACAAATTTACTAAATAAAAAAAACACAAAGTGGACAAACACTATATAAACAATCCAACTTCATGGTATCAGAGTGATTCTTTGATCTGTCTGTGCCCAGCACATTCTTTCATCATCCCTTCCCTCCATTCTTGTGTAGATGTTTTATCGTATTTAAAAGAGAGTGTGAACAGTAGCTCACAGTCTGCAGGATGAATGTGCTTGTCCTCTGCTGACAGTGAAGTCATGGCAAGTCAGTCCTGAAGGCAAGCGTGACGCATCTGCTGTTTCTCATGGAGGAACACGTGGACGTCCATGTTACATGTGAGGAGCTGCTGCAGCCACAATCACACACATTCTAAAAGGATTGCATTTTTGAGGCAATAATGATGTTGCGAAATGGCGAAAAATGTTATAAAATAAGGGTAGTATGTAAAAATGAATGCAGAATAGCTCAGTAGTCCCCCCCAAAGGTGAAACCCGGTAGCACTAAGTGAAAAACTAAGTGGGACCGGGACAAGGACATCGACTCGGGAGATGAAGTGAAAAAATAAACAAACCTTTATTTTCAAAGTGCATACTGGCAGGAAAACACAAGGGGAAGGGGCAAGTTACCTGAAACGAGAGGAGAGAGAAATTTCAAAATAAAACGGGAACCACGAGACAACATTGACACAAGACAACAACTAAACACCACCTGCTTTCTTGGCCATGACAAGCCCAAGACAAACAAAACAGTTTCTTAGGACCACCTCAATAGCAATCGGCCATTTTGAATCTGGCGTCCATCTTGGCGATTTGTGCGTTTTGTAAATGAACAAACTCGTCTGTGCACGTCAATCTTAAACAAAAAAAAACTGCAACGGCTTCAGACAGTGAAATACTTATCTAAGTCTTTCTTGTGTTTCTTACGTACAAGCTTAAAAATCACATCTCTATGAAAAAAGTGCATGAAATGCTTAATGCATGCAACACACGTATATGTAAGTTATCATCAACTGACTTGAACTGGATCTTTAAATAACTTAAAAGTCAGTGTGTTATTATTATTATTGTGAGTCATTACCATTTACAAGAATCTGTTTCTGAATGAAAACAACAGACAGACAATGGATTCCCCTGTAGACTCGACCAAAAACACCTCCCGTCTTCCTGCTCTGAAAAAAAAGAAAGATGAGATAGAAGAGATATTTTTAGCTTTTCCTCTGCTCATCTGCATCCCATAGCCTCCCTGAACTGGAGACACGTCATTGGAGCAAAAAAAAGGGGTGGGGGTGGGGTGCCACCTCAGGAAACTTGGAAGCAGCTAAACTGCTTTGCCACTGAGGAGATATCATTTTATCTTTTGGTGAGTGATGAATAAGTCGGGTGATTATAAGCCTCCACTTGACTGGAGAGAGGAAGATTTAGTTTCTGCAGTAATTCAGTAAGTTCTGAAGATATATTAGGTTTAAACGTTATGTACTACAGCTTTAAAGTCCTGCATTTAAAACACATACATAGCTACATAAGAGGAGGAAAAACGATGGCATTCATCTCCTTCCCGCGGTGGTTCAAATCTGTTTGACCTTCACGCTGGGACGTAATGACACTCATAAATGTCCAGACAATTTGAGACCGAGGGTGAGATTACAAAGTATTGATGTGTGTATCTGAGGCAGACAGTGGATCCAGGCAAATGCTGCATGACGACGGGTGCAAACGTAATTCACAGCAGATGGAGAGTAAAGTGTATGATCTGAAGATTTATATTCTTCACGTCATCTTAATACTCTTCATTACGGCTGCAACTATTATTCGAGTAATGGCAGTGAACCTGGTTCGGATTTTTCAGCTCATTAAAACTGAATAATAAAACAAGACATTTGAGAACATCGTCATTTCCAGGTTTGGTAAACAACATTTTTCAACATTTTATGACATTTTATGGCCCAAACAAGTACTCAATTAATTGAGAAATAAACTGACAGATTAATCCTATATGAAAATAATCGTTAGTTGCAGCCCTGTCATGCAGTTACATACCGTCTGTTCTCTGACAGACAGTCAAATCTGGACAGAATTGCTTGATTTGGTGTTTGGTGTGGAGCTAAACAATATAGTAAGTATTTTATGAGTGTTTGGAAGGAACTGGTATATAACAAAGACTTAAGTGGGTAAATTATGGTGGAAATACTCAAGCTTCAGAGACATTTATCCTTCTTTCAGGACTCTAGATTAAGGCTGACATCACAGATTGAAACAACAGAATTAATCAATTTCAATTTCAACAATCTAATCAATACGTAATCCATAAATGAACAGTGAATATCTTAAAGTTTCATCCTTGTACTAGGGCATAGTAGTTCATATTTTGATGTCACCTCAGGTCGTCATGGTCCATCTTGTCTGTAGCAGGTTTCTCTTGAAGCAGGAAGGTGTTTGGGTGATCTGGGATCAGCTGGAGATAAGCTGTGAGTCTGCAGGAAGCTGATTAAATGTGCCTGACTCGCTGGCCAAAGCAGCACCACTTAGCCGTGGATCAATTCAGCCTCTGTAGGTCGTCAATCCTCTTTAGGTGACAGGTTTAAATGAGTGTGATGACGACACTGCCCAGCACTGAAACTCTCTTAGTCATGATTAAATTAGGAAGAAAAAAAAAAAGAGACTCCCCTCTGGCTAAAGACTGAATCCAGATGGAGATTTTAACGATATGCTTTGTGCTCAGTAAATCAGATAACACCCAAGTTTCCTTAAATGAGATGAGTGGGTGGTTCGTTGATGACAAAGAGCAAAACTGGAGCTCACTGCTAGCTCCATTGAGTCATTTTCAGGACCATGGGTGAGAGAGATGTCATTTTACAAAGCCACAAATATTTAAGGCCTGATCTTCCTTCTCCTGCTGCCACCACATTGTCCGGGCACGACTAGACTCGCCTCAGCGCGGCTTTTCCATCAGCGATAGAACCTGGTACTGTTTTTTTTTAATACCAGCTCTGGCGAGGTTCCAAGCGAGCTGAGTAGTTACTACGTGTGACGTCATCAGGCTCCCGGCCACTGATTGGTCAGAGAGTGTCGTCACTGGAAGAGTCATGAGCGCGTCGTCCGACACAAGAATCAAAGCGGACGATGCCGAACTGTAGATCAGTTAAAAAGACTTAAACGTCCTGAAAACTTGCGTTAATAGCCAACATTTAGCACGGAAATGTCTAAAATGTATAGGAGTCTGGTGCATTTAGCGACAGCACTGCTGAAATCACAACCCCCTTCCGCTGTATTTCAGTTCAGTGACTGTGTCAGACGGAGTCTGTGCTCCAGTTATGCAGGAAGTACTGAAGTCATCTTTTTAATTGACTGATTCTAATGATTCAGGTACACTGAAAACAACTGCTCTACAAGTCACTAGTGTGTGTGTGTGTGTGTGTGTGTGTGTGTGTGTGTGTGTGTGTGTGAAACTAAGAATGGACCATTTACCGTTCTAATATCATTCTTTCTTCTTGTATCAACACATGTACAATGAACATTATGTGAAAAATAAAATAGCAAAGAAGACGAGGAGAGATGCAGAGTGAGATTTAGTTTGAAACATGAAGAACAGAACATGAAAAGAAACGACAGTAGTTGTGGCTCAGCAAATGAAAGCGTAACAGTAGCATCCTGCAGGCTGGAATACATGTGTGTAATGAGAATTGGTTCATTTACGGTTAAGCTCAGAGGCCTCAGTCTGTAAGATTCTGTGTGAAATGAGTGTCAAGTGGAGGTGAAGCCAGCTCTGCTAATCTGTGAGACACAGAAGAGAAGGCTGCAGTAATCTCACCACATACAGGAGACACTGAACAGCCTCTTCTGAATAAAGACAACAAAGGCTTGACGAAAGACAGACTCCCAACACGACCCTGCTTATTTTAAACCTCTTTCAATCACTGCCACTGCTAACTTTTTTTAGGTGCTTTAGGCAATCGATATTCCTGAAGTATAGAGACATAAATGAACAAGAAAAGAAAAGGAGATTTAGAAAAACTCAGCTGACTCAGCTGAACGGACACTTTGGTGCATCAGTAACAGAAGAAGATCCATTTTTAATAAAGCTAGAAATCCAACACCACACTCTGGCTTTGATCAAGTGTGATCTCGAGAGCATTGTTTGATTTGTGCTAAATACAGTCGACGAGCTCAAGACATACAATATAGATACGCTTATAAATACACTATGTCCTACTTCTTTTAGTCTCAAGTTCCAGTAGTCGGTTAAACATTGAGTGATTTTCGGAAACGTTCCTGCCACGTGACACCGTTCAATAATACTGATCATATGTGTAAAATATAAATGTTAAAAAAGTGTTGTTCTCTCAATCAGCTCCCACTAATAAAAATACATGGTTTTTTTTTATTCATACAAATCAGACCCCAGTGGCAGCTAGTTAAGTTAACTCTGTTGGGTTTTAGTGCTAGTTTGAAGTCACAGGAAGAGGAAGAGTCCCAGCTTGTTTATTATTTAGCGAGCATCTCTCCGTTCCTCCGTGTAAACTGATAGGCTGCAGTCGTGATGAGGACGATGCACTTGTTGGTGTTTGTGCCTCATTCCCTGAGAGTTGCAGCGTTCCACTGCAGTCCAGTCGAGATAAAGGTCTAAATATAAAGCAGCCGCACGTGTGTGTGTGTGTGTGTGTGCGTGGAGTCCAAGTATTGCGTTTGCGCTCGAGTCACTTCAGTTCAGATTTTTCAAACGTTTAATTAACTAATCTGAGAAATTTGTATGATGCTGTGCAATAACTGGACAGATCAAGCCCTTAAATTGCTCACCATTTAATATAATGCGTTTGAAGGGGGTCATGATGATCAGAATTGTTGTTGATTTATAATTTTATTACAATTATGAGGGCACAAAGGTGTTTAGAGGTGTTTTTGTTCAGTGTGAGCATCCGTGGCCCGTCACAGCATTTTGGTTAATGCAGAAAAGAGAGTTTTAGTCGTCGTGTGCACAACAATGAACAAGGTCTGGGACGATTTGAGTTTACGACAGTGTGATCACCCCAAAGTTAAATATTATAGAATGACAGTATTGCGATTACAGCTCTAAAATCTCTCTTCCTTCCACCATCATACGTTTGAAAACACAGCCTCAGGGATCTCTCTGTTTTTGTTGAGTCTTTAAAAGCAAACCTTAGGCACAGTATGACAGAATTTTGTTGTTGTTGTTTTTTTTTTTTACCATCACATTTAGTTAATTTACTGTATATGACTTTTTAATACTTTTTGGACCATGCCTACAATGTACAAGATTAATATAAATGCCTCTCCAGCAGTGTTTTCTTTCAGAAAGACCCTTCAGTTTTCACACAAACATATTGAAAGCATGACTCAGGTCTGAATATAAGGCAGAATGACCTTTGGTCACAAGAACAGTCACAGTCACTTCTTCCCTCGAATGTTTAAAGCTGTCTTGCAAACAGATACATGTTCTGGCTGATTAAACTAGGGGATGGGACAATACCACTGTTATGTGTCCGATACTGTCATTTTAGACCATTTATGAACATGTGAAGCTGTGAACAACACATTTGTGCTGAGTCTACTGAATCCAATCCAGTGATTTTGACCAGTATCTGACCGATACTGATTCCCATCCCTAGATTAAACCACCTACCATAGTTGTAAGTGAGTGTGCAAGTGACTAAATCTTAAGTTACCACAGTCACGTATACTTACCTCTGGGCGGTGTTATTGTTGGTGTAGATGTCAGACTATGTCAGTGATCTTGTCTCGTTTGTAACCCGAGCTGTGAGCATATGATTCCTGCCAATAACAACATTTATTAGGCCTGTGGAGAGCAATAGTGCACACAAATATAATCAAGCTTTATTTGTGTCTCACTTAGCGCCTTATGTCTCAAATCAACTCAAAAACAAACCCAGAAGAAGCAACAGAAATTGAAGAAACTGACTAATCCCACTGGGCGATGTTACAATTACAGTCAACATTTTTTAAAATGGTGATTAAATGTGTTACCTTTTTGTTCCACTCCTGTTTTTGTTGTGATGGTTTTCTTGGTTAAATTAAAGAAAACAAAACATGGTGGTCATTCATTCAAAAGTGCTTATAAAGTGTTTATACACAACCAATTTCCAACCAAAAATGTTTTGTGGGAAACCAGATTATATTTTCTAGTAATGCTATGAGAATATGTTAATTTGGACTACATGTGTCCTTACGTCCTGTCATGGTCCATTCATTATCACCAAGGGGTTAAAATTAGGGATGTCCGGTAATATTGGCGCGATATTAGCCTATTATTGTAATATCGGTTTGTATCGGCTCTTTGCAGTATTCCAGGTCTGCAATTATTTAATTTAAGATTTTGTTTTTTTCTCAATAGATGGCATCGGCAACAGCAACCTATGGGCAGAAGGAGTCTTCAGACCAAAACTTTGATTATATGTTCAAGATCCTCATCATCGGAAACAGCAGCGTGGGCAAAACCTCCTTCTTGTTCCGCTACGCCGACGACTCCTTCACACCGGCGTTTGTCAGCACAGTGGGCATCGACTTCAAGGTGAAGACCATCTACAGGAACGACAAGAGGATCAAACTACAGATCTGGGTAAGGAGTGTCAGGATATTCAGAGTTTTTTGTACTCATGGATTGATTGGGTATAATCTTCAATTTCAGCCACTGAATGAATGTTACACACTGTGCCTTTAAATCATTTACATCTTTACTAATCCTGTGCATGTTCTGCAGTAGTAGTGAGCAGAGAGAGTGTGTGTGTGTGTGTGTGCTCTGTTGTCAGCCTTTGCCAGGTCTTGCCTCTGGTCTACAGAAGATGACACCGACCAATCAGATCACGACAAACCACTGCCCGGTGTGCTGCTCTCCCCTCCCCCCCATTACTACACATCTATGAGAGTAGATGTCTCCTCCCCTCTGTGCACACACACACACACACTTTTCATACAAACATGCAGTAAAAAATCCCCCATCCCCCACTATGGACATGTGTTTCGCAGTACAGAATCTAGTGTATACACTTGTTTGTGTGTGTGGTACACTGTCACTTCCTCTGACATCCTGCAGCAAATACTGTGGAGTCGTTATGCTGCATTTATACAATTAGGTGTTGGGCTGCAGCTAAAGATCCTCTTTTTATTATCAAGGAACGTGCTGACTGTTCTTAAAACAGTCATTTAATCCCGGGGGGTGAACAAAAACAAACTATTACTATTACTGCTGAGAAATGTACATTCAGAGATCCTCACGGACACAATTCTTTCGCTGTTTTCATTATGTAACCGCTTTCAGTCAGTGTCGAGGTAGAGATGATGCGGCACAATGAGAAGTGGACGCACAGAGCGGCAGAGCAGAGGAGTCACAGAACATTACTAACAGTGTACAGAGTGAAAAGGTCAGCGCTACAGGATTCTAGTCATACAACGTCCTCATGACCTGAGTGATGTGAACAGTCATGTGTGATTGAATGAATAGACACATTGATTGTTAGAAAAATAAAGTCTAAGAGGTGATTGTGCGTATATGTGTGTGTGTTTTACTTTGTTAGGACATTTTCTTGCATAAACTTTTGGTCCTGGAACTGGTTGAGGTTAGGGCTAAGATTTAAATTGTTGTTAGGGTTAGTCATTAAGTGGTTATTTGTTATTGGTAGTGGAGATAATGCTTTGTTTAGGCTGTCCAAGTGGACGGAAGTCAATGCATTCACCTGAGGACAAACCTGTGTGTGTGTGTGTGTGTGTGACAGAGAGAGAGAGAGAGAGAGATAGAAAATGCACTGGAGAGATACAGGGTGTTGGGTATCAGAAGTGCTGAGCTTTAATTCCCCGAGCATTCATTAGAGTTTAACGCTGAAATTCAACCTCACCGGGCTTTTGAGCCAAAGAGACAGAGCAAGAGAGAGACAAAGAGACAGGATCACTCTAGTCTTTTGGCAAAGCTCAAAGTTTTTATTGAAATTGGGAAGCCGTAGAGTATGACCTGGAAACAGAACCTCACCTTTTTCCACTATCCTTCTACTATTGTTTTTCTTTTGGTCTGTAAAACAATTATTTATTCAGGACAGACATTAGGTATACAGTCCAAGGATTAAGAGAGAGTGCAAGGATTCATGAAACTAGTCTTGATAGATGACATTTGCCAAACTGGCTGATGTATCTGAAACTTTACTTAAATCGAACACAATATAAGCCACTATTTCTACAATATTGGCTGAAATGCCTTTGCTGATGCAGTAAAACTGTAAATGTGGGGCACAATTTATTGTCAATTACTGCACTGTATTGTTCAGCAGCTCTCCAGCAGCTACACTGTACGCTGTATTGTTTTCATAGCATAGTTAAACTTAATCATGACGCTGAATCAACATAACTGTCAGCTGCTCTCAGCTTTACAGTCTCTCTTCAATAGAAGAGTAACTAATGCACATATTATTGACTATTTTATGTGTATGTTTTAGACGTTTCCCTGCTCCAGGACACCTGATACAAATGAAGGTGTGCTGGCGCAGGGAAACGTCTAAAAACATGCAGGGCAGTGAGTCCCCAGGACCACTATTGAGAAACCCTGACCTAAACTAACTTCTGCACAAGACCTACAAGTTTATCTTCACCCATATTTATCGAAGGTGAGCGTGCAGTGGCGTTATGACATGTGAAGACTTTTTGTATTCCTCAATCTGTTGCAGGACACGGCGGGTCAGGAACGTTACCGCACTATCACCACCGCGTACTACCGAGGAGCCATGGGCTTCATCCTCATGTACGACATCACCAATGAGGATTCCTTCAACGCTGTCCAGGACTGGTGCGTAACTGGGGGTGCATTAATGACCAATGACGACCTAGAACTTTGTGGATCATGGATCAAGTGGCACCAAGTGCGGCAGGGATCACTGTCTTTTAACCTTATTGTCCTCTGAGGGGACTTTGGCTCAGACACAAGACCTTCTGTCTTATGTGAACTGTATCTTTAAATGCATGGTACTTCACTTTCCTTATAAGTATTGTGCCCATAATTTTACAAAATGGACAAAAAAACAAAGCTAAGACAAGCAATTTAGATCATAAACCCCTTGGAAGAATGTTTACTGACATTATATATGAAGTGAGTCACTATCTTATACTGTTTTGTTAGCCGACTAGTCATTAATTATGATCCTGACATTATAAGCATAGAAACACATCTGAAGCAATTACCAAGTTGTCCAGCAGAAGGTGCTGTGACTGGAGTCTTGGCCTGCGTCCATGTCCAGTTGAGCAAAAGCAGCATGTGGAAGACGTACTTCTGGTTCTACAGCATCAATGTCTGTCGTCACATAATTATGTCTCCCTGAGCAGAGATGGGTGGACAGCCAGATGACTCACTCTGTTAAATGATATGGTTGCCAACTTATTTTGTGTCAAGACACTTCCATGTTGGCTTCAACCTCAGGACTGAGAGTAGACCACATCCATTTTGAGTATTACGGTCTGTGCTTGTGATCTCACTCTGCACCCAAAAGCCTGCTCTTGTATAATCTGTATAATTTTGGTGCATTGGATGATCCCCTGCAAGAACTGGAGGACAGTCAGCAGAAAGATGGAGTGAATCAGCGGTGACACTCATTAAAAATGCTTAAATTAAATTTCTTCCACTGAGTTAATGAGGATGAGGGTGTTTTATTGTAGAGATCATCATTTTTTATTCAGTCTGACTCCACCTGGTGTGATTTCATTCACGTTTCAGGATCATTGTTACAACTTTTTCGTTGAATCAGTGCAATCTCCTCCTGTGCACACACGCGTTTCCTCTCTGACGGCTTGCGTGTTTGTTTTCCAGGTCCACTCAGATTAAGACGTACTCGTGGGACAACGCTCAGGTGCTGCTGGTGGGAAACAAGTGTGACATGGACGACGAGCGGATGGTGAGCGCAGACAGAGGCCGGCAGCTGTCTGAACACCTCGGTGAGTTTACACACGGACGCTGTTCAAACACGCGATACGTATCTCTGACTCACAGTCGTGTGTACTCACAGAGTTTACTGGAAGACTCCTGTTCCTGTTATCACGTAGTTTATTTAATACTGTACGATATATAAACCTTCCAAAAGTCATTGTTTTTTTAAATAATGTTGGGTAGTTCTGTAGTCATATGCTTTAAAGGCCTAGAGTGTAAGAATTAGTGACATCTAGGTTATTCTCTGCTTCAAAACATTCACAAGACGACGGCCTCCATTCACAAGGGCCCTGCCTAAGGTACACAAAAAGCTGTGTTTCCACCAAGTGGAACAGTTCGGTTTGGTGTGTATTTTTTTGTAGTTTTACAGCCCACATGTCGCAAAATGCAAACCTGACCCAGGGCTTTACCATTCCAAACCGTACCGTACTGTACCAAAGTGAAGTGTGCCATGATGGAAACACAGCAAAATAGGCTTATATTAAGGCTGTGAAAACCAAATGTTTTTTTATTATTATTTAAAGCAGACATCCTACTTATTAGTAGATCAGAATGAAGTCTGAATTCTGCCAACAAAACCTTCACAATTTTACTCACTGGGACAATTTATTAACGATTTATTTGATTTCAATCTTGTGGTTTCCAGGCAGAATTGCTGGGCAATTAAGTTATATGAAGTAAATAATTACTTTTGATCGGAACCATGCTATGCTAAGCTAAGCTAAGCTAAGCTAATCACCTGTTGATGATTCCAGTCCTGTGTTTAAGGCTTAGCATACACTGTATGAATTTAACTTGTTTTTGACACAGTTCTGAGTCAGAGTGACTCATTTTAAACAGAGGTTTACTTTGTTATTGCTGTAAGGTTAGGCTAAGGGGTGAGATAAGTGTCTGTCATCTTTGTCAGTATGACATTTTCAATCCAGGACTCATGATAACATAATTTGTGTTTGTCTTACAATGACCCTGACTTATTGCCCAGCTGTTAGATGTATCATCTCAGAACCTGCATGCGTGTTAAGTACATTTCTCACAGTGTTCTTTTGTGTTTTGCCTAAAATAACTATTTGTACACAGTATGTTAGGCTCAAAGAATAAGCAGTAATTCTTAAAATTGAAATGATGAAAGGACGATAAATAGTACAGTACAACAGTATAACAGTACAAGTATGTATCTCACACACATTTGTCTTTGTAACAAGCTGCTGATTAACGACAACTTCCACATTACTGTTAGCTTAAGGCCACAAACGTGGCTTTTTGTTTGCGACTGAAGACGTTTTAACGCACTTTGCCTGATGAAGATACGACATGTTTCTACCATGGCCAAAAACATTTGTATTTCACTAGATTTGCTCTGCTACAGCTCCGTCCCTGTACTGCAGAGATCCATGAAGATCCATGTCCTGATTCCTAATGAGACCTCTCTGATCCTCATACACTGTTTCCCCTCCAGGCTTTCAGTTTTTCGAGGCCAGTGCCAAGGACAACGTCAACGTGAAGCAGACCTTCGAGCGCCTGGTCGACATCATCTGTGAAAAGATGTCCGAGAGCCTGGACGCTGGGGATCCGGCTGTCACAGGGGCCAAACAGGGGCCCCAACTGACAGAGCAGCCCGCTCCACCACACCAGGACTGTGCATGTTAAAGCTGACTACTCCCTCAAAACCCTTTTTCCTTCACCCTCTCTTCCTCTTCTTCTTCTTCTTCTTCTTCTTCTCCTCCTTCTTCAGCTGGATCTTAAGGCCCCCAGATCTATACTCCATCAAACCGTTTTCACTTCCTTTCCTGCTTTTCTGTAACTCAGTTAAGGATCATTGAATGATGGTCAAGAGAATCGGGTTGAAAAATGTCTGAAATGCTCTGAGATTCTCGTGGACCGGTGCGTGACATGTGTTTGCCTGTGGTTCCTCCGCATTAAGAGCTTAAATTTGTCTGTTGTTTTGATCTGATGCCAAAGCAAGTCCAGTTAAGTGTCTCAGACTCTTTGCAACCTGTGTTCTTCCTCAAGTTTTCCCGTTCCACCGCCCTGTTGTCTGCCTGTTCCTCGGTGTGGCTTTACAAGAAGGATTTGACGGCGTCCGTCCTCAGAGTGCCATTTAAATCCTTCCAATGTTTACAGTGCTTTGTTTCATGTCAGTCAACCGTTTTGAGAAGATGTCAGTCTCGGTTTTAGTGACCATAAAGGTTGCAGGGGAGTTAAGTGGGTGGTTTGATTCAGCTGAAAACTGTTCCTTACTGATGTGTTTTTGTTTCTTTTAAGATTCTACAGAATCTATAGAAATCAAATGCATACATGGGGTTTCTTTTTGTTGACTCACCTGGTATCTTCACATAGATGCTGCCGGTGTTATAGTTGTGTGTGTGTTTTTTTTATTATTCATCTTTCCATTTGACCTTTTTTTATTTTATTTTTTACAATTCTTCAGCAAACCTTTTTGTAGTTTGATGCCCCATTTATTCTTTTCTTACATGAAACACCAGGTGGGGAGAAATACGAACAACATATAGCTAGGTTAAAATTGTAAAAAAAAGAAAAGAAAAAAGAAAAATGAAGAGACAAGTTTTATTTAATTATATTTATTTCAAATGTACATTTAAATGTTGTGCAATACATATATATATATAGTATCTACAGGTATGCATTTCTGGAAATGAATTTTAAAAGGTATGAACTTCAATGAGGATAGCATCAAATATAAAAAAAGGTATCTGTTGTTTGGAAGATGTGTGTGGGTTGTGTGTTATTTTCCTGTTGGTTTGAGCTCATGCTGCTTCCCAGTCATGTTGTCACAAGTCAGACATTCAAAATCCCCACTAAGAAACAGTGTGATGGATGAGTGTAAAATGACAAGGTCAGAAAGTTAGTAACACCGTTGTCAACCGCCCACCCCCCCGTGATATTCCACGTGTGATATCCCAGCCGTGTTTCTGATGAAATATTAGAGGAAGGTGCTTTTTGCAATTGATGTCATTTTGGCCCAAGTGTCGTGAAGCTGGTGTAAGGTGTCATCTAGGTGTCATCTAGGTGTCATCTAGGTTTAGCAATACAATTGTAACTAGGATGATAAAAAATGTTGGTGTGAGGATATATCTGAAAATCACTCGATGCAACACAGTTCAGCTGCACCTGCTAACAGTGTTCATGGTGATGTTACAGTGTTTATGTGAGGCAGGGAAAAGAATTTGATCAAATATCAAAATTACCTTTAACATTTGTCATTCAGGGATTGTAATGTTTTCAAAAACGTGGAAATGGGCTTGAGGGAGAGAATGCAAACGGGTCATTTGTATGGTATTTATCCTTTATGTGAAAGACCATTGGGCTACTACGATGTGCAGATGTGATTTCAATATTAAATCCACCACAACAATAGCAGTTTCTTTCTAAATGAATTCAATTAAAAACCAGAACCACTCTGATCAACAACTGCATCTGTTACTATTTTAAGATCTATTCGCCCACATTTACTTTCGATGTCATCTATCTAGTCTGGACGTCATGTAATATCAGTATTACAGAGCAGCTTCACTGGATGCCATTGGCTTCTTGTGTGTGTTTGTGTGTATAAATGGAGAGGAAAAAAAAAAAGCATGTGGTGGCTGACTGTTCACAGACCTGACAACTGCTGAGTGTCCACCACACACTTGTTCTTAATCAATACAGGTGTTAAAGGTTCTGCTCTAAGGTTGCCGTGGTTCTGACAACAAAGCAAACTCTGGACATGCATCGCCCTGCTTCCTTCAGAAACTGTTTAAATGGTTCCCATGGCTTCTTCACACAGGACTGCCATGTATTTCTGCATTTCACGTCACCAAAGATTGCCGTAGAAGCAACTCACTGTGCTGTTTGGACACTGGACCAGTTTTAAATCTGTAATACTGAAATGAACACTTTGAAGCAATCTTAAATTTTGTAGTAAAATCAGTGATCAGTGAAGAAAAAAAAAGGAATTCTCTTATGGATTAAGAGGGAAAACGCTACTAACGTTACTAATTCAGCGATTTATTCGAAGAGTAAAGCAAATCTGGTCAAACGGTCAAATAACTTTTGCAATAGTTAACTGTCAAGAATAAAATACATATGAACCACTGGCTTTTAAAGTTGAGTTAAAATGAGGCCTCAGTCAAAGTACTGACACAGGAAGTGATGATTTGGGGAAAAATGATAACAACAAACCCGGTCAATGACTTTTTTTCTGCATTTATTTGACTTCTGACTGGTTGTGACTGAAACTGTTCACCAATGAAATATGTCTTCCTCTACATAAACCAGATCTGTAAATATTGTATCTCAGAGTTGTGTGTGTGTGTGTGTGGATTGTGTTGTATCAACTCAGGCTTGCAGCGACAACAGCAACAATAAACAGAGAAAGAAGTGATTAAAAACCTCAAAAGAGCCATGCTGGACTGCATCTGCGTTCATTTCCCGGGCCTGCTTGTGAATGAATGTGTCAAAGCAATACACGATATACACAAAAAGAAATGTCATCAAAGCTCGGTAGATGTTGCTGCCTTTAGATCTGCTACTACATGAAACGTCTAACTTTACTTGGTCTCACATCACTGCCTCTTTAAATCCTCCCCGGTTTTAGTCATTAAGATGAGAGAATAATGCTGTGGATGTTTTTATCTATACTTTGTGGTAAAACAAAAATAATAAAAAGAAAAGTTGCTAACAATCAGCTGACTAGTGTTTAAGATGATTTTACTTGAGGAGTCGTGGTGTACGTGTTCAGTTGTTACTGACATTCTGAGAAACACTGAAGCACATGCATTTTATTCTTAAAATTAAATGAAATAAGTGAAAACGTACAATATTTTATGGGGAATCCAATCTGAAAAAATGTGTTACTGACCTAATAAAAAAGTCAAACATCTTTATTACATGCTGAATTGTAGTAAAAGTGACACAAGTCATGTATCTGTACTTTACTTTGTTATTTATATTTCTAGCAACTTTTACTTTTACACCACTACATTTCCTCTCACTATCTTTGTTACTTGTTACTACCAATTCAAATCAGAAGAAGAGTTGGTAATGGTCTGTATTTGTATAGAGCTTTTCTAGTCTTGATAATACTTTTACTTCTAAAATGTAAGTACAATTTATATCAGAAAATTACTTTTTTGATACTTAAGTACAGTAAATGTCATATACTTTAAGACTTTTACTTAAGTAATATTATAAAAACAGTGGCTTTAACTTCTACCAAAGTCATTTTCTGGTAAGATACCTCTACTTTTACTCAAGTATCCCTTGCTTTATACTAGACTGGAGATATTGATGAGAGATTTAGCAATCTCACAAAATTGTCACCGAGAGGCTGCAGTTAAAAAAAAAACATCCAGCAGAGGGCGACATACACCATGGAAGATACCAGGATACAGAGGAGAGCAGAAACAGTGCATTCCAAATCCTGTTATTGAGCAACACTGGCTTCACAAATTCATGCTACATAACCTAACCTACAAGACATTTGTACTGTCTTGATTCTAATACACTTTTATTATTATTCATGAGACGATTATAGTCCAAGCAAATTCATCAGTTCACCCACTTTACCTTTATGTAACTTGACATATCCGTCTTCACAATTATGGTTTCACTGGATCTGCATCTAAAACCTGACACCATTTATTTGGATCAACACACTGTGAACACAAACACTAAAGATTCACAAAGATAGAGGGGAAAACAGTTTTATTGTCAAGCAGCATTTAATTAAACACAGTGGCATGAAACCAAATAACTGGAGGTGACACAAAACAGTCAGTGCAACTTAAAAAAAAAAAAAGGGCATGACTCTCCACATGAGGACACACTGGAATGGACCAAAGTAGAGTAAACAATCAAGTTTGCAAACTGTTTACCTCCTGAGATGTATGGTAAATATGTCAAACATGTTGATTAGCACATATATATATACATATATATATATATATATATATATATGCAGCCAAAATAACAATGTTCTTGTCAAAATCAGCTTGGTCCACGGTTTAAGACTAATTATTTCCCCAAAAACATAAAACAGAAGTTAAAGTATATAGCCCATCAACGTGCTAAAGACCAAATGTCAATGAAAAAACAGCAGTTTAAAGGTGCCTTGTTCACAGATCACCAGTAAACACAGAAGTAAAACACAACCATATATAAATAGAATATATCAAAGGCAAACGCTCTTGACTTCGCCATAAATCCAAGACACCATTTTTATTTTTTATTTTTTGTAAATATCACATACTTGATGCCGACGTGTTCTCTCTCAGGCAGTGGAGGAATATGGATTATGGTTAATTTGGAAGAAAATCTGTCCAAATGAGCTGCCGAATTAAGCAGGAGGGTCTCATTAAACAGTATCTGACAGTGTGCCGTGCCATTGTATGTTTACATTACACCGGTACCCAAACATTTATAAAAACAGCTCATTATTGATACAGTTGTTGGCCTACGTGGCCTGGCATTCATCCCACCAACCACTGCAAACATGATGGCTACATACAGAGAGAAGAATAAACGACAATAACAAAGAAGTCCATGAAGCTTATATGCTGGTCAGCAGCCACTGGAAACTCTGTCCCTAATGCACTTGAACCTCGTGTGGCAGCAGCTGACAGCCGCTGTTCACGTGCGACAGGACTTTCTGTTTGAGCTGAGACACTTGCTCTCTGAGCAGACCGGCCGTCGACGCCAGGTCGGTGTTGTGGCTCTTGAGCGTTTTCACCTTGTCCTCCAGCCTGGAGATCCGCTCCAGTTTGCGCCGCCGGCACTTGGAGGCTGCGATGCGGTTCCGGAGCCTCTTCCTCTCGGCTTTGACGTTCTCCTGCGTGTCCATGTCAATGGGGGAGAGCGGCGGACTCTCCCCGAAGCTCTGCACGTCGGGCACTGTCTGAGGCTCCTCCTTCAGCAGCTGCAGCGGCGGAGAAAGCTCCGTCTGCGGCGGCGGAACTGCTGCCGCTGCCCCCAGGTGATGAGGCGGAGGCGGCGGGAAAGGGACCGTGTCAGTGGAGTAGTTCACAGTGGTTCCTAGCGGCCCGGTGCCGTAACTGTTCAGGTTCGTATACACCGGTAGGTCCGGCTGGATAGTGACCGGAGCGATGTTGGCGCCCAGGTCCAGGCTGTTCGTCTGCGCTTCTCCGCTCAGCTGGTTCTGTTTGTGCAAATCCTCCAGCGCCTTCACGAAACCCTCCGCGAACTCCTGCTCCTCCGTCACCGTCTTCGGGTAGAGGAACTGGGAGCTGGTGGGCGTCGTGGTGACCATGCCGTTGGACTGGATGATCAGCCTCTCCAGCTCCGGAGAGGCCAGCTTGAGCAGCCCCAGGTCCGGGGAGCTCAGCATGCTCTCCGCGTCACGGAGATGGGGCTTGAGGTCCGCGTCGTCCTCCAGACTCAAGTTAATATCCTTCTTCATCATTATTATTATTATTACCTCCGTGAATAAAAATGAAGTAGATCTGATGGACACTCTCTCACAGCGACGTCCTGTCCATAACCTCACAGAATCAACCACGCGTGTTAAATATGCTGCTTTAAATTATTTATGCAATTTCTATAATCGTCTAATACAGCGTGAATTCAGAGACTGAGGACAGTCTTCTGCTCTGGAGCTGGATCTGAGTGAAGCGCACACCCGCGCGAGCTTTTCTAGCCTCGCACGTTCCATTATGTCACGTTAGAGCGCGCACGCATTGGGCAGAAATGATATTTTCCACAATTTTATAGAAATCAAAAAAAAAAAAGACAGAGGCAGAGAGAAGACAGGAGCTCTCACTCTGAGCCTCAATTCAGTGACCCAGTCTTAAAAACAGTGTCCATGATTGTAGATTAATAATAATTTTGATTTTATTATCTGTATGTACGCTATATCTGTCCATCTACATCCATGCATTCATACAACAATTTTAAATTAAAAGTTGTCACCATCAATAAGGGATCATGGGACATACCACTTTTGTGTGTCTTATGCCAACACCGATATGACAAACGAGTATCTTCCAATACCAATATCACAAATTGAATATCTACCAATAATGATATCAAAAACTCAAGTATCTAATGGAGTATCTACACATACATATATCACAAACTGGAGTATCTACACATACAGATATCACAAACTGGAGTATCTACACATACAGATATCACAAACTGGAGTATCTACACATACAGATATCACAAACTTGAGTATCTACTAATACCATTATCACAAACGCTGTCATTTTAGACCTCTTAAGACTCATCACAGGTGGACTGTCAAAGGTACGTGAGGCTTCTGGGCCTGAACTATTCAGAGGTTTATGGAGAGTCAGTTCTTGTAAACGCTCATGAGTAGTGTGGTAAGTAGTGAGGCTCCGTTTTTTTTAGACTTTATTAGCACCGGCAGTGATCGGGATCAAGTGGATTTGACTTCACTTTATTTTTCATTTGGTCTTGGTCCTGTTTACAGCCGCAACTAAGGAATATTTTCATCTGGCGAATATTTTCTCAATTAATCGAGTATGTGATTGGTGAGTAAAATGTCGATCAGCGTTTCCCCCAAACCTGGAAATGATGTTGATGTTCTTGAATGTCTTGTTATTGTTCAAAAAGATTCAGTTTTATGGATTTCTTTGTTATACGGAGCAAAGAAACCAGAAAATATTCACATTTAAGAAGCCTAGAAATCATACTCAACACTCAAAAATAGTTGACGTTACATTTTGTAATCCATTAATAATGGAATAATCATAGCAGCCTTAGTCCTGATGCCATTGAGATGAAGGACAAACTACAAACAGGGAGACGATACATCAAGGTTTGATGTGAAAGTGACAAATGACTGCTGGTCATGATAGAATAAAACCTATAGTTACAGAAAGAGCAAGAGCTGGTGTTTTCTCTGGAAAGGTTGGGCTCACGTGAGTTTCCTGCTAAGACGCTGCTGTATCAACCAAATATGGAGAAGTTGAATCTGAAACTGATGAGATTTCAACACTTCCTCTGGTCGGTTAACAATCTGGATCTGCCTCTGTCTGCACCATCTGACAAAACACATGATTATTGCGTAGTTTGTGCGTTTTAGGTGCATTTTATTTTGTCTCTGTGTCTCTTAAGAAGTGTCTTCAGTTCAAAGTTGATTTTGTCAGGATTTACCAGACTTTTCCCTGATTTATGCTCATATAAACCCAATACCGTTCTACACGCTCACGTAAAATCACCAAAATGTGTGTCGAAATACATGAAATAATACACATAACCTGTTCCTTTGCCCCTGTTTTCCCTCCCATATCATGTGATAAATATGCAGATCCACAGAGCAGGGCAGCAAATCAATATACAAGGAAGTGATCTAAAAATAATCAGTCATCGTGTGGTGATAATGTGATAACGCACCCTCTGGCTCGTAAAGGGTTACAGAGAGGATGTATGTGCGTCAAAGGAAGATCCTATCCATCACTGCAGAGCGCTCTGCGGGTGGATCACATGACACAGACCCTGTGACGTCACATCTCCTTATGCTGTGGCGGAAATGGAGGTGGGTGGAGGTAAACCAAGAAAGGGGAGATATTTTTGTCTGAAAGCTGAATATTAAGTGTAGAGTGCACGTGGGGTAACTGAGAAAAAGAAACTGATAATGGATTTCATTCTCCCATTCATTCACTTATTTAAATAAGAAAAATTATCTTCTGTGTGGGTTATTCATGACTTTCAACCGATATTTGTGTCTCTGTGAATAAAGGTGTACAGAATGTTAAAAGGCCCAGTGTGTAGGATTTTGGAAGGCGACTATCAGAAATAAAATAAATATTAAACTCAGAATGATGTTTAAATCAGTATATACTGTAATTACATGAAACTGTAGGAATTGTATTTTCGTTCCTCAGAATGAGACTTGTGTGTACCACTACTTTCGGAGTGTTGCCTCTCCTCGTTATACTATACAGTACTTAAAAGGCATACTTGAGTAAATGAACAATCTTACCAGAAATTGACTTTCGAAAAGCTCTATATAAATACAGACCATTACCAACTCTTCTTCTTCTTCTTCTTCTTATTGTATTTGGTAGTAACAAGTAACAAAGACAGTAAATGTAGTGGAGTAAAAGTAAAAAATACAAATAACAAAGTAAAGTACAGACACATGAATTTTGTACTTAAAGACAGTAACAAAGTATTTGTACATGGTTACATTACAACACTGCGTTTCACACATGTACAAGCTCACTGTACATATTTACATTGTCTTTTTAAGGTCACCTTATGACATTAGTCATTTTGACAGAGACGTAATGAGGAAATTTGGGTCGTTCTCCTGCGAGCAGGTTATGTTTTTACTTTTTCTATTGTCAGTTTGACGACATGTGAGCAAAAAACCCCTCACAAATTATGATTCTTGTGAAATTGGGAAGAAGAAGAAGTGATTTTAGCGGTTATTTGGGAAACTGAATCGCCTCGGTGAAGGTCTGCACTCACACGTTGGTATCTTCTGTTACAACAACAGGTCTTTTGTTGTTTTTGTTGTGTCATGAGTGACATATTATGTGATTCATGGAGAGCAAATGAAGAAGCTAAGTTGAAGGTTTTAAGAGTGAAAAACGTCGACAACTTCATCAATGCAGACGTGAAGCAGATGCCAAACAAAGCTTTGCACAATCTCTTAGTTTTCTTCTGCGGCACTCATTTATTGAGAGCCTGTGATGACTTTTGAATCAGAAATATAATGTCAGGAAATACATCTGGAAACGGTCCCAGGGTTCATGTGAAGTATTTTATAGGTGTTGAGGTTCAGGATTTGCTCTCTCACTCAAGCTCTTATCATTCTTTAGCTGCTTCTGTTACTTGTTGTTACATGTTTTCCCTCTCACCCGAAATACTTTAATTATTAAAGGAGAGACAAATACTCAGATCTCTTCAAAGAGAATGAAATCAGTTTATGGTTAAATCTATTTATTTTTGAGCGTTATATAACTTCATGCTCACTTTGAGACTATGTATATATATACATATATATATATATATATATGTATATATATATATATATTTGCTGGTGTTTAAGTGCATGTGTTTGTGGCAACCCACCAGGCTGCTCCACTCAGCGTGATGACGTACTTTCACTATGTAGGTGAGGTTCCACACTCATGAGGGACGTAGAAACCCAGGATGTGAGTGTGTGTGTGTGTGTGTGTGTGTGTGTAAGAGGCTGTGAGAACACATTTTGATTCAAACCATCTTTGTAAGGACATCCTGGCAGTTCGTCATAACTCTAAAGAACTTTTTCATGGTAAAGACCTGGGTTTTAGGTTTAAAGTTACAATTAGATGTATATTAGGGTTAGGTGTGATGTTGTTATGGCTACAGTTAGGGTAAGGGGCTATGGAATTCATTATATTTATGAATGCATGTGTGTGGGTATTTATCCCACCATACCTTTACTGGTGTAAAAACACATGTGCATGTGAAATAATACAGATAGACCTAAACATTTATGATCCTTATGACTCAGTTAAGGCCAAGAGAGTGGTTTCAGGATATGTTAAATATGTGAAATATTTGTGCAGAACTTAATTTTGCTATTTAATGATGTTTCGCACATTTACAGGACATAGACCCCAGCTCCAGTTTGTTACTTGTAGAGCAGGGGTCTCAAACTCATATAACCTTGGGGCCACCAAGCATCTGGTCTGGCCAGTCAAGTGTAAAAAAAGTCAATTTCATGGAAAAACAACTGTTCAGTCGGGGTGGGCAACTAATAAAATTATATCATAATCCATCATGATATCTCTATTAACATGTTGGCAGAGTTTGCTGAATTTCAAAATAAAAGTGTCTGTGTTGATATGGAACAATATATAGTTCACAATAGAAATGTAGTTATGATGCTAAATCAATCTACCACTCAAAAACACCTCATAACTTGACATGTTAACTATTGAAACATCATAAGAAACAGCAGAATTTATTGTGTTACTAGTTGGTTTTTTTTTTTTTTTTTAATATGAGTAGATGTTGAATATAGGCAATTGAATTATGGCTGATTGTGGCAACGGCATGATTAAGTACATTAACCTACTATAGGTGCACTCAGTATACTGTTGATATATGGTAAGGGCAAGTGCAATAGTTTGGAATATTACCTCAAATTATTGACCCCTATACTTATGACATTGCACCAACAGGAAGTACAATAATCCTGATTTCCAGTCTGAAACCTGTAGGTGAATTCATGCTGACTTCCTTTACAGTTGTTTTACAACAGGCCTTGTGTAAGTAGTTCTGCCAGCTTCCGAGCTGTGATTCTCCCTAAGGGACTGGGATGAGTGTGAGTGTAAAATATCACACACAAAATCAAATAGAGCAACAGACAAATGCTGCCATTTCATTTCAGGCGAAAACAAATGAATCAAAGAGAAATACGATTTTGAGATGAAATGAATGGAGAGAGAGGAACAGTGATGCAACGTGTCAGGAGAAATGTTTTCCGGGCAGCCTGGGATTATAGACGTGGATCCATAAATATGCCGGGTAGCTCGGTATGCTTTGTACCCAGTGGTAAAAATAGGCCTCCTTCCCAGGGGAAGTGATGACGTCTGCAGCCCTGCCTGCATCACCAGCCACAAGCCAGCCAGCCAGCCCTCATCCTCAGACTGGAAGCAGCAGAGAGGCAAAATGTGGGGGGAGCATCAGTCATTACCATGGCAACACATGCAGAGTGACGCAGGTAAACGCAGTAGAAAGGGAAAGGGGTGTGATTGGCTGGTCAGTGCATTGTGTGTGTGTGTGTGTGTGTTAGAAATGTGTAGGCGGTAAAGAAAAGGAGGAGGACTCAATGAACACACACACACACAGTCCAAGCCTGTTACCATGGTCAACAATACAGAAGTGAGATGATATGATTTAACACGCTCTCTGAACACAGACCTCAGAGGAATGGGAAATAATGTTAATTTCCCTCCTCACAAATGCCATTTTGGATTTTATGCATGAATGTATTTTTATGTTGAAATTCATGCCCTCATATAAATGTAAACTATCTTGATGTTTCACTTCATTGACATTAGAAAAAAACAACCTTTGGGCATTGCAGCTGCGCTGGCAAAGACTTAATGTTACATTTGAATAAAATGCAAATGTTATTCTGCCCTCTGGTCTTGTCCTTTTCTACTTTACCACATATTATTCCAGTTGTCTTCTCAACGTTCCAGTTGTTTTGTCTTTACATACCCAGAGCTTACTTGTCACTTGTGAATGTCTTGACGCAGATTGAGTATGTACTCAATTTTGTGTTAGATTGGACAACCTTTGGAGTGGTGCATCAACATTTACTCCCAGTCAATCATATTTGGTGAATGATTGGGGATTAAATTGGAAAAGTGATGTATTTGAGTGTGAACTCATTAAGTATAGTTTTACTCAAATGTCATGTGCAGTCTGTAGGAGTAGCATCTCATGCCGGCAGGCACTTACATCATGTGTCCTCATGTGTTCAGGAAAAACATTTTAAAGTCACTGCTTTACAGTGTATGTGGTTTAACACGTCTGTCCTGTTATTAATGCACCAGTAAACTTTAACAACACTGTCATCTAAATCTGTAAATCTAGAACTTCACTGCAGGTTTGGAGGCAAACAAAATCTGAGCAACAGCAGTCAAGTCCAAACAAGCAGCAACACAAAGACACTAGTGAGGAACACATGCATGTGCTGTTGCGGATGACTGAGGCAGAGAAGCTCAATAGTGCCATCTGCTGGGCAAACAGAGAACAACGGGAATTAAAAGGACAGAAACGAGAGAAAGGACACAGAGGAACAGAGACATTTTCATCATGTCTGTAAAATGTGTGAAAGCCTGAATGTGGGACTGTTATTCACTGACATTTTCCATTATCAAAACATATAATCTTAACTCAAGAAACAGGAGCAAAACGTCTCCCAATTCTTATTAATTTAACAACTTAACATAATGTGGTACTTTCTGCCACAATCTACTTTCATGGCTGACTAAAGCAGATTGTGGCACAGATATCTGATTTGGTGTACACAGTACACAGCTTATTTTTTGTATTGTATTCAAGTTTCTAGACAGATTTCCTAATTCATTTACTAATTGATTCATTAATATCCAGTATATAATGTGTTTTTTTTTTTGTGGTTTTGTCCTTAAATGCTAAACTTGTTACGGTATCAATAAATAAAGTTATTTTTGGTCACATCTGGACTTGACAGACTAATCCAGTTCAACATTTAAATGGGTTTGAAATTATTTTAATTTGTTAGAAACTTTAAAGTAAAAATTTTCTGAGCTGATTTTGAAAAATCCTGTACCTGGATTTGTTACTTAAATCCTAAATCTCCAGAAAGTTCATCAAAATATGTGCTTTAATCTTGACTTTGGCTGCTCACAAACGTGGTCAAAAGCAGAACCTCATTGGCAGAGATAAAAAAATTATTATGAGCTGATATTTTAATGTATTTAAAATTTTTACAATTAAGGTGATCCAAAAATTCTTTATACAGATGATTTCTTAAGAAACACTAATGCTTTAACAAAGTTCTTTTATTCTCATGTTTTTGTGTAAATAAATTACAACAATGTTTTTTTGTTACAAAAATAAAATGAAATCCAACCAACGGGACAAATGTTGGATTGATTCATATCAGACTAATGAACATGAGACACGTCATCCACATGAACCATTATTAAACAGAAGAGTTTGAAGAAGAGGACTGAATTCTCATCTGGTGACTGCTCGTTTAAAAGTTCACCTGCTGCGATTCAAGCCCAACAAAAAATGTTGCAAACAACAGAAATAAAGCGCAAATTTAAGGAATTAAAAAAAGTTGGGGCTGTGCAGTCCTTTTACCAATCTAAACTACATGGAGGAGAAAAAAGAAAAGCCTCATTCCAGTGTACCAACTGACCAAAAGCTATGTGTTGAATAACTGCATGTGGTTTATGATATTTAAGGACACATGTTACAGATTGATACTGATCCCCTGGTTTAGGGCCACAAAAATGTTCATACCAACATAAAATTGCTAAAAAACAAAATTCAGTGCAAATGCACAGCTTCTCTTAAGTTCTCCCTGTGTGGTTTCTGCAGCCGTCAGTCCTGACAAACATCTGAGCGGAAGAAAACACGTCATGTACTGAAGGAATAAAGGACTGAATAAAAGGATGTGCTGTTAAAGGTGTAATGTCATCGGTCAGTGCTGGTTCTTCATCCCCTGTGGTTTGCCTGGTTTCTTATCAGACTGCTGCGGCTGCTGCTGTTGCTGCTGCTGCTGTGGTGGACCGCGGCCGGTGCTCATTCCTCTACCACGGCCACCAAACAGACCTACAAAGAGACATTTCAAAGCAATTGAAATTGATATCTGCGACAAATGTTGTTAAGGTAGAAGCTCTTTCAATTCGTTCTGCTATTGTATGAAAAATGTCTAACATATATAAACTATTAAATAGAGTCACATTGTTGCCATCTTGCCAACACAATCTCGTATTACTTCTGAGCATTAGTGTGGCTCTGTGCGTCTCTTTTGTAGACAGACCCGTCCAACTAACATCCATGCAGAATTCAGTCTGATCAGTAGTCGAGTTATCACTCACCTCGGCCGCCGCCGCCGCCTCCTCCTCCTCCTCCTCCTCCTCCCCTTCCTTTGCCCTGCTGTTTGTTTTGTTGGGCACCACCACGCCCACGGCCCTTTGACAAAACCTCCTCCTTCACCATGTCGATGATCTCATCTGGGATTCGCAGATACTTGATGGTGCTTCCTCTGATATAGCACTCAGGCATCCTCCAGAATTTATCTCCATCCTGTCAGAGAAAAGAGAAACCCAACAGTTCACAATGGGCAAGCGCTAAGCGTCAGCGGAGAGAAAAAAACAACTCAAACTCAGAGATTCAAAGAGTCAGTTAGGGTGAAATGAAAAATGAACCACAGCAAGGTCTTCTATGCCCTCTTTCATTGCGGAAACATTGTCAACAGTGAAATACGAAAGCAGAGGTTAGCTTTACCCTGGAGGTGCAGATGACTTCTCTCAGGTTGATGTTCATCCAGTTGTCACAGCTGACCAGGTGACCGTTATACGTTTCCCCGTTCTTCAGCTCCACCAGCTGAGCACAAAAGGTATGCAGTATAAACATTAACATGCATGGGTTTATAAGGGTACCTGCTTTACACCATGTTGTCAACTATTTTAGTTGATACAATGAAATCATGCTAGATTATAAATCATTTAATGTACATATATGCAGGTTTTTGACAGCAGAAACAATTCAGAGTCTCCTTACCATAGGATGGTTCTGGGCGGTCTTAAGCAGAGATAGAGGAAGCTGCAAAATGTCAGAAAAAAGGATTCACTTTCTATCAACATTTTGGAAAACCAGGACTACAATTAAAACAGGGCAGTGGTCAACCCAGCTGTATGACACAAAAAAATAAATATATAATACATTTAATTCATACAAGTTTCTGTTCTGTTCAAAGCAGCATTTAAAAACCGAAACTAGTACAAACCAAACATAGGGTGATAAAAACCAATAATAAGAATTCAGAATTATTTTCAAGGACTCTCAATAGTCTATAATTTGGACCCATTTAGTGATTATTAACGAGGGTCCGGTCAGCTAACAAAATTAAGGCACTTATAATTGTATATTATTGACGGAGCTTAATTACTAGAATATTAAGACAGGCATGGTACTCAAGATCTGTTTTTAAATTAGCTTTAGAAGCTAAAGTCACTTAGCTCGCGTAGCGTTACCTGGTACCATAAAGACACGGGGGTGTAATTAGGACCCATCCCTTCAATCGTTATGCGCTACGGATAATCAAAAAGACAACAATAACCGTCTTTGTTTGTACTCCCCACCAGTGAAATACTCACCATTGTGATACGGTATATTAATGTGTTTCTGTCTTGGCCTTTTTTCCCGACACGCTTTTTTTTTTTTACCACCGTTTTCCGACTCACAGTGAGCTTCCGGCGCTGCAGTGTAAAAATAATGCACTTATTTGAAGATGCTGCCCCCTACAGTCAAACACACGCAACATTTGTTTTTGTGTGAGTTATAATGGAGGTTGGTAACAGCTAGGCTGGGGTGTGGAGCAGGGGTGAAAAAAATAGTAACAATTCAATTTGTATTAGTTTTAGTTTTATTAATGCTATATTATAACTCAAATTTGAAATCAGTATATTTACTGCAATTCAGGCTACTGCTTAAGTAAAAGTCTTATATAACATTTACTGTACTTAAGTATAAAAAGTAATTTTCTGATATAAAATGTACTTAAGTTTTAGAATTAAAAGTATAAAAAAAAGTAAGGCATTAGAATTGAGCCATGGTACTCAGTGGTAGGGCGAGCTGTCTTTCAACTGGAAGGTTATGGGGTTCAATTCCTGGCTCTGCTAGTCTTTTGTGTCCTTCAACGAGACACTTAACCCCATGTTGAAGTGTGTGAATGGGTATAAAAGATGGGTGAATGGTAAAGCTGTAAAAGCTCCATATAAATACAGACCATTACCAACTCTTCTTCTTCTGACTTTATTTGTAAGTAAGTTGTGAGTATGAGTAACAAAGATATTTAAATGTGGAGTAAAAGTACACAACTTATTTCAAAAGTAAAAGTTGATATTCATACAAATAACAAAGTACAGTACAGATTTTGTACTTAAGTACAGTAAAAAAAAAAGTATTATATACAGGAGGAGACATGGTAGCTCAGTAGTAGGATGAGTTGTCGTTCAACTGAAAGGCTGTGGGTTCAATTCATGGCTCTTCTAGTCTATATGTGTCCTTGAGCAAGACACTTAACCCCATGTTGCAGTCTGTGAATGGGTGAATGGCAAAACTGTAATGTAAAGCAGCTCATCAAAACTGGAAAAGTTCTATATAAATACAGACCATTACCAAATCTTCTTCTGATTTTATTTGGTAGTAACGAGTTACAAAAGACAGTTAGATGAAATGTAGTCGAATAAAAGTTGCTGAACACTACAAATAACAAAGTAAAGTACAGATGCGTGAATTTTGTTCTCAAGTACAGTAACGCAGTATTTGTACTTCGTCACATTACAACACTGAGTATTTGTGGGGTAAGAAGAAACAATTTCTCCTGGTCTCGCGCTCCTCTGTCATTGCTGACGTCATCACGTCACATCTCACGCAACCTGCTGAAACGGGGGGACACCGGGCGATTCAGCAGCTTGTGCTCGAAGGAGCCGTCAACTGTGTCGCCCGTCGAGCCTCTTCACGGTCGTGGATCAAAATAGAGACCGACAGCAGAAGCAGCGGACGCTCTGTCACGGGACGGGAGATGGACAACAATAAACGAACGGTGGTCGTCACAGGTTTGTACGTTTCTCTCACGCGGCGTTGTGGTCTTTTGTCGCGGCCGAAGTGGAGGAAAAGTTGTGGAGATGACAGTAAATGGCGTCAGGCAGTCACTGCTTCTTCCTGCTCCTTTTCATAAGACAGCTGGAGAAACGCGCTGTGTGCTGTGTTAATAACGTAACACCGCTGTGTTCAGGTATGTTGTTTGCATGTCGACAGGCTACTGTCAGCCATTGAGAAATCCTTTTTTTTGTTTTTCCTCCTTGTTTCCTGTCTTTTCTGAGAAAAGGCCAAGTGAAACAATGCAGTTGACAGAGGTAAACACACTGCGTGTGTGCAACAATAAACGTGTAACATGATTCGCCAGGGTTGCTTTAACTTTGTGCTGCATCTGAACGTACGTTTTCCCTCACTGATATAATAAGAAAGCTGTAAATTCCAAAATCTCAATGGAAAATCTCAGTTATTTGCTTATAGCGTAAAAGCCACAATTTACAACTATATATATTATGTACGTGTGCATTAATGTCTACAAAAGACAACGAATACAGGAGAAATTGCATTGTGGGCTTTAGTTGTTAAGCTGACAATAGTTACAGTCACATGATAGTGTAACTAGAACATTTAATAACTTCTAACAAAGTATTCTTTCACTGCCTTGCATTGAGACCTTTATCTATTATGGCACTTGCTCTCAACACTCTTCAACCAGTGTCCACAGAGCTGTACACAGTGGTTAATAAGGCTAATAACACATGAACCAATAATAAATGAATTGTTGTGCCCCCCAGTATTGATCTGCCATTGTTTCTTATGGATTACTATAACTTCTGTAACTTTGCACTAAAATATGCAAAACCTGTCTCACAATTGCCAGTTGTGTCGTAGCAGTATGTTTTTATACAAGCAGTTTGGATTTTTAGAAAGAATAAACAGTCAATACTCAAACAGAAGTGAATATCCAGAGTTAAGTCTGCCCCCACACAGTTAGAGACAGTGACTTGGTGTTTTTCAGACACAAAGGGGTGCAGAAGCTGGCAGTCCCAGCTGATCGAAGATGTGGAGATTGCCTGGGAACAGCACCTTCACAATAGCTGGCCGCCTGGCAGCTGCTGGCCCCTCTTTCTGCTCCTTTTCAGCAGCCTGTCAGACAGACTGATCCCCCTCCACCCAGCCCCTAGGGACCTGCTGACCCTAGCAAATGTGGCGGTGGGGGGATCAGTTATAGATTCCTGTATAAACAAGCCTTGGTGAATGTCCATCGTCTGCTGCCGCCACTGCTGCTTTTTATTTGGTGTGTCAAATAGAGTTGTGCAGAGAGAGAGAGAGAGAGAGAGAGAGAGAGAGAGAGAGTGAATTTGTTCTGTTAGTAGTTGATTTCACACTGAATGTTCAAGAAGAGCGACATGCTTAAGTAAATATCATGTTGCAGCAGCTCAGTCTATTTGAATAGAAAACAATAAGGATATGTTAGTGATAAAATATTGAAAGAGACATGCAAGTATCTGGCTTCTGGATAAAAGATACAGCATTGCAAATGCCTTTGACAGTCAAATTTCTGACTTCATCGGAAACAGTAAAACCAAAACATTTAAATATCCCTAACAAGCCAAGAGCTCTTTCAGCTAAAGTCAACAGTGGACTGGGTAGAATTTGCGTGCTCTTATTACAACAGAAAACAGAGCCATTGTGCACATAATCCTTTCTGCAGAATTAATGTTTTTGTATTTGCAGTAAAAAATCATATTTTAGTTTGTGAAAATATGTCCCCCTTAAATCAACGGAAACTTTACCTGCACCTGCACAGTATGACAGCATTTCAGCTATTGAATTAACTCCTGTGTTTTTATAGGTTTTGGGCCATTTGGAGAGCACACAGTCAACGCCAGCTGGGTAGCAGTACAGGTATGTTTAATCCCTCTATTTCTGTCTATTAAATAACGACCTTGACAAACAAACAATATCATTTATCAGTTTACGGTGAAAATGTCTGGGGATTTGAATTTGCAGTCAGTTTATTGGTAATCCGCTCTAGACACGCTCAAACTGGGATATTATTTATTGTTTTTAAGGGAAAATAATTCCACTAACCAGCTCCAAGATGTTACGCACACAAAATATCAAAAGTCTTGTCTGTAACATTATTAGTAAGATTTGATAATGCACAATGTTTAAATGATGCCCCGATGCTCGCTGGCTTCACACCACGCAGCAGTGCGTCTCAGAGGCTCCCTGTGCTCGTGCTGGGGAAACTGCATGTGGGGGATGATGGTGGTTGTCAGGGTGTCTAGACGGACTTGATAAGGATATTAAACGCAAACAAAAGGCCGCTTTGTGACAGGGGGTCACAGACGTGGTCAGACAAGCCTCTGTTCAATACAAGTGGGGGTCAGTGTCCAGAGCTATGTGTCCTGCAGGGAGATTGGGGGATGTGTTGGTCAAATGGCTTTGATTTAGATACAGATTAATCTTACTTATACTATGTATGATTGCATCTTTTATTTGTTGCTTTTCTCATCCATAAATGTGGTTGAATATTTAAGTTTAAGATTTTTTATCATATTGTTTAGGTTAGAAGTGCAAAAATAATATTTAGGAAAAGAGCAAAGCAACTGACAGATATCAGTCTTTTTAAGAAGAAAAAAAGACAGTATTATGCTGTTTGAAGTCTTGAGATATAATGCTAACATAGAATTTGGATCAGAATCAGCTTTATTTGGCCAAGTTTGTGCGCACAAACAAGGAATTTGACTTTGTTCGGCTTTGCCCTCTTTGTACACAAAATAAATATATAAAAGAGAAGACAGAAAGTTTTTTGATGGGGTATGCATAAAAAAACCCAAAAAATGTGAAATCAAATACATAGTTGTTCTTGCAAACATAACTAACAACAATATCCCATCACAGCTTCTGACTTTCATTTCTGAAGCTTTAAACCACATGTCATAACAAGGCGTTCTCCATGTCATAGAGAACTATACTCCAATGACATCTGGGTCACTCCATCAGCTAAAAGATGTTTTTTATTTTGTCTTGTTTTTCCTCCAAAGGCTGCAAAGATAGCCTTCATCCTGACATTTTGTCAAAAATGTCATATTTGTTATTGTTAAAGGACTTTTAGCTTTTTATTTGTTCCCCTCTTCACACCATTAGGAACTAAAGAAGCTTGGACTGGGCAGTGAAGTGGACTTGCATGTGTACGAGGTTCCTGTAGAGTACCAGACAGTCCAGAGTTTGGTACCATCATTATGGAAGCAGTATCATCCACAGGTAAGAGGAGAGCATTAGTTTGAGCTGTTCACATTGTGTGGTTACTGGTCTCAGGTCTGTGTAAAACTGTTACCGACAGGCCCAGAGAAACTGACTGTACGAAACAAAATGACCACATGCTTTATTTGTCATGATTGAGCTTCATATAATGAGTAGAAACAGATCAGAAAGAGCAGCTGCAATTTCAAGTGTGATTGATAACTGATATTTTAGCCATTCTGACTGTGTTGTTGTTGTTATGGTGTCTTTTGCAAGTTGGTAGTTCATGTTGGAGTCTCGGGCATGGCCACCACTGTCACATTGGAGAAGTGTGGCAGAAATCATGGCTACAAGGGTCTGGACAACAGCAGCTTCTGTCCTGATTCGCAGTGTTGCATTGTGGGAGGCCCAGACTGCATCGACTCAGTTATTGACATGGAATCGGTCTGTAAGAGAGTGACCGCCTCAGGGCCGGGAGTAACTGTGTCCGTCTCCAAAGATGCTGGAAGGTAATTTTATTTTTCTAGTTCACAGCGTTTTTGTTTGGCACTTCACCCTCTGAACCACACAATTCAACTGTCAGGGAACAGAGGCTGTTAAACGGAGGGATATTTAACACACGAGTCAGCCAGACACAGTATTTACTGTCCAAATTGAATTACATGGAGTAGAAATAATATGTAATATTGCTAATAAGGCGAAAACCATTGAATATGTCATCTGTATTAAATCAGTGTAATCACTCTGAGAGTGTGAAGGCTGCTCGTTTTTCCCCATTGGCATTACATTCCCCTAGCTTGCAAGGTTAACCTTTTGTTTTTTTTTTAAATATTGAAGGTAATAATATCTTCCTTGGGCCATAACATATTGTATATCCTCCGGTGGAGGTAATGAAACAAATTGAAAGAACGTCGAGTCATAATTATTAGCGGTGTCATGGACACTGTCCACTGTCTCTCTCCGCCGTTGACAAGACGTGATGTCTGGGAAATGCAAATTCACGTGTCTGTCAACAATTGTTGTCTTATTTTTCTTACAAATAATAACATAACATCAACAGACATTTTTGACGAGACAGTACCACAAGATGACACTAAAAACAAATATTAAATGGGACAGCCGTGAGCATGACTAGCATCATTAGCAATGCCACGCCATGCTGCATGTAGCCTGTAAAAATATGATGTAGCAAACCTGAAGGAAGGATAAAGAATGAGGGAGGCAGTTGTGCAACATTACAGAAGAAGAAAAGAGTAAGATGTATGTAGCTGTAGGGAAGTGTGACTTCAGTCTCTGCTTGGGAAAGATGTAGAGAAAGAGTTGTTGGCTGCTGTGCTAATGCTAATGTCAGTGTGACATCCTGTAGTTGGACTATTAATGATGCACTCAGGTGTCAAGGCAACATTTGTAAGTATACTCCAAGCAATGTACTTTTGGCTCATCTGCACTTGTTTCTTATTGGTTGACATGTGGTGATACTGATACAAAATGAGCTACAATCAAAAGCTAGCATCTGCCATGGTTCATGTATGTAATGCTCTACTGTCTTCCCTGACAGATATCTCTGTGACTTCACCTACTACACGTCTCTATACCTGAGCCGCGGTCGCTCTGCCTTCATCCACGTGCCTCCTCTCGGAAAGCCTTACAGCGGGGAAGACCTGGGTCGCGCACTGAAGGCCATCGTCCAGGAGATGCTGGAGCTCCTTGACCAGGCTGAGGAGAAGATACACTGCCAGCAGCATTTCCACTAAGTGACCTCCAGATGCCAACGAGCCCCTCCAGCACTCGCCACACAAGAGAAATTGCACTTAACCACAAGTAGCCAAACTTCTTTCTATTTTTTAAACGTTTGTTTCAATTAAAAACGTCAGCATATTGGGTGTTTTAAGCTTCTGTTAGTCTTAGGTTTTTCCTTCTTGTTTTGTTTAGCCTGATTTGGTTTTTGTTTTATTGTCTCCCGATAGTTAGAAAATAAACTGGGAGTCTAAAGACAACCTTTTGGTCACACTGTAACCTAAGCTTTCCTCCCACTTCAAAGGAACATGAAACAGCATGACTTTGGAGTTTTAAAAAACATGGAAAATACAAAAATAGGTCCATACGTAAACACAGCAGCAAAGTGCCGATATTATGACGTGTAATCCCCAAAGTGGCTGCTATTATTGCACCTTATAGGGTTAGGGCTATTGAAAGTCACATTTGGGGAACCAGCAAAATGTACTCCATCCTCTGGTCCATAATCTTTCAGTCAATGGGTGTTTCTATGTGGATGTCTATAAATGGTTAATGTTTATGATACATTGTTGTTTAAGTAGAAATGTTTAGCAGTAACCTGGTAGTGTCAGTTCCCTCCACATGTCTTTCCAGCGGCTCTAAAGCCTACCTGTGCTGTTTCACAATTTATGTTGAATTATTTCTGGAGTCCTTTTTCTTTATAAGAAGTTGTGAATTTGCCTTCTTTTACAAAGGTTATTTTAATCAGGGAACGGGTTGGTTCCAGCTCATTCTCCTCTCCCAGTTTGTCAGCCCAATTCTGACAGAGAACCCCAAAGTGACCTCACTGAGATCTGGCCCCAGGCTGTGCAATGTTGTTTTAACAGATCTCAAGTCGGTCTGATCAGTTCACATCATGGTAATGTCAAATATATGTCGCTGCACATTTACCTTAGAGATTTAACGATTAACTGCTTTAAAACAAACGGCTCCTCTGTGTGAGCCGTTTCACTTCATAATCTTGTTTTTTTCATTGCAAAATTCAAGCTATTGCAGGAAACTAGGTTTTTCTGTATTCAGTAATTGTGCAGTCCTAATTGGCATCAGTAGTTTAAAAATTTATTTTGCTTCTAGCATTGAATCAAACGTAGTGTGGTGACTTTAAACTTGGTTCAGTCAGAGTTGGGCCTAGACTTTAGTTTCTGCACTTAGTTTTTTTTCTCTCCATTTTTACTAAATCTGGAATTTGGACATCATTTGAATAGCATTTATTTTTATTTTTATTTTTCCCGTCACTTTAACTTTAAGATATGTAGCTTTGCGGACATACACACACCCATTCCATTTTGAACTCCCCTCCCTCCAAGAATGATCATTATGCATGTGTGTTATGCTTTATAGGTGACTTGTGCTTTATTTTCCCTGAGCTTTAGTTTGTTCTAACCTGTTAAAACAAACAGTGTGTATTATTTTATTGTGTCTGACAGTGCCACGACAGATTTAGATGTTCTCCTTACTGGCATTGTCCTTTTCACAGCATTTCTGTGGCTGCTGAGTCGTCACTGAGGACTGCCAACAATGGTGGCATTTAATTGTCTACAAACTCTGTGTATCCCCAACCAAACTGTCTGTATCTACAGTAAACTGTGGGAAACTGTAGTAGTTAAACTGTCAAAGCTGTATAAGCTCAGATGACATTTTTATCTTAGCCTTACTCGGCTGCGTGGTTTAAAACTAATGGAATTATTAAAATGATGGGCGGGTTTTAGATTTAGAGTATGCAGGTGCTGATATATTTTACCGTGTGGCTTTATGAGTGCTGAGAAATGACAGGGTTGTGGTAGAGTTGCTCCTAAAATGTCTGCTCTCAAATGTGAAAGCCTCAAGTTTACATATAAGGTGAACTCTGGCCCTGACTCTTTCCTGTGCCTTGCCATTGTTTATGTATGCTATGAAAAGGCCTTAAAAATGCTCAGTGGGTCAGTTCAGAGATATATTACTGATGCTGTCCAGTCAGATGTGTGGCTACCTCAAAAATACTTTTTTAAGTGTGCTCTGTTGTACAATAACATAATGGCTCTGTGATTATTGTTAGTTCCTGTGTTTCGGGGTATCCTGGGAAAAGGTGTCTCCTACCTCTGACATTAACAAAGCATTGTTACAACATGTAATCTTGGCTTTGTAAAAGATACGTCTTTGAATTAAAGAGAATCAATGGATCACAACGTGATGTCTTTGTGTCTTTAACTAAATTATAGGAAAACATCCAGGTGGTCTGTGTCCGTGTGGGCATCCAGAGACAAATTAAACATGCTTTATTTCCATGTGGTTGTTTTTTAAACCCGGCTGACCTAGGGCTTTTGTGTTTTTCCTTAAAATCACTTTTATTACTTATTGCTTATTGTTGATTATTATATATATGTATATATATGTATATAAATAAACATCAAATAATAGCAAAATAAACACATAATCACATTTTAAACACTAAACATTGTATATATTAGTTTTAGCTGCCTTTTTGTCCTTTTTTTGCTTCTTGTTTGCAATTAAGAACGTGAAATTTGGCAAGAAGTTTTTTGTGATCATAACAGTATAAGTCAGAGAAAACATTACTAATAACGTTAAATTAGTTATTGTCTTTACAAAGTAAAATTAAAATGTATGTAAAAGTACTTTTTTGAGGAGGTAAAAACAACTCGAATTGGACTTCTTTAGTTTTATTTCGTATGAAAAACTTTTTTAGGGGGGATAGACCACAGTTTTCCCTTAGCTAATGTTATTGACAAATGTACTTTCAGACGAAGTAGAGATTAAATCAGCCTTAAAAATAAAGACCTAAATATAAGAGTTGCATAGTTTATAGAAGTAAAATAATAATATAATTTATAGTATCGTCAAATTTGTGAGTTTCTCAGTGGTACCCTGGCCTTAGTAAGAGCTGTTTGAATTCTCTGAATGCAAAGGAAGACAAAATATAAATATATAAATATAATAAAAAAACTACAGATATGGCAAGGACACCCCACAATTCCTTTCGGCAGAAAACATTTAAAGTGACGCAACTGCCACATACAAGCACACAAGAAGAGCGACAAAGGCAATGGTTGTGTTTTATGTGACTAATAATATTACTGTTTTTGTTATTATTATTTATTTAGTTTACTTCATAAACACAAAATTGCAGTGCAAAAACGAGTTAATCGTTCGCTTATAAAGCATATTCCGTCCCATGTCATATTAATATGCTTGTATATTGTGGACTTTTAGCCATAAATCAAAAACCCCTATCACAATTAGAAAATGGGGGAACATGAGGTGTAATCTTCTCCTCTAACAGCAGAGGGCGCCCTCAGCCCAGTTAAGATCCACTGTTGACTGTTGACGATCTTCAGACAGTTTGAGATACAGTATTTCCTCAACCTTTTTTTTTAACCACATCAGTATTCAGAACTGAAGCTTTTATTTTTGCATAATCTCTGATTAATTACACAAAAACAGTCAACCTGCTCGCCTGTTTGTGTTTATAAACAGTTGTTATAACCTAATTTCTCACACCAGTTACTTTGCTGCCAAAATGTATTGAAAAGACAAGGAAAACCTAGATAATACGTGGGAGCTGAAAGAGAAGAAATAAGAAAGCAAAAAAAAAGCCTTTGAAGTATGTTCTACTTACCCTGACAGCCTTTGTGCTGGAGAGATAATGCAGAAAAACGTGGAAACATCGGAATTCTGCTTTAGAATACATACATTTATAGGGTGCAGTGCATCAACTTTATTCGTTTACTGGTGTTTCTTCTTTACCTTCCACTGGTTGGCCTGTCGCTATTTCCCCAGTGGTTCCTGAATGTGGTTTGAAAAACTATCAGAGTGAGAGGTCTTCCGTTTACTAACCTGTCTTTGGTCTTCAGCCTACAGTGTGCGCACGTCACACGTTGAGTGGCGGCGCAGGAGTCTGACCGACGCCGCCTCTGTTGGACCTGACGGATCTTTCGAGCTGTTGGTCTGTTCCGTTTGTGGGTCCAAATCCAGACCCTGAGCCTAGGCCCGTTGACCGATTTTCGGTTACAGAATACTGAACTAGTTCACTTATAAGCGAATACCGGAAATCGTTCAGTAAAGCGAAAGTATAGAGCCGAGATGAGTGTGGAGGCGTACGGGCCGAGCTCCCAGACTCTCACCTTCTTGGACACCGAGGAAGCGGACTTGCTCGGAGCAGATACCCAGGGCTCCGAGTACGATTTCACTGATTTCACCCTGCCAAGTCAAACGCAAACTCAAGGCCACACCCAAAGCCAGGTGGACAGCCAGGTCAGAGGCATTTATTTTTACGGGAAGTCACGTTACAGGGCGATTTACTGGTGTTAGCTGCAGTTAGCTTATCTGCCATCCCGCTATTATTGCATGTTAGCATCTAGCGGTTAGCAGCTAGCTCGCTGCTGCCCAGAAAACCCGTCAATTAAACACCTCAAGTGATGCCATGCATTTAAGATTGTTGTTTTCAAGTCGCGGACACAAACCCGGATGTCCTTAAATACGCCCCAGGAGCACTGACACCCAGTCAACTCACAGTTTAGTACCTGGTTCTCCGCGCCCCAGCGGCTAGCTGCTAACCGCTAGCCCCAGTTTGTTTGCTAATGCCTGTGTTGTGCTTTAGGTAAACGGTCCTGATGACGGACTCCTCAACGGTGGAATAGAGGACTCTGTTGCTAAAGCCAGCCAGCTGTTGGCCGAGCTTAACTTTGAGGAGGATGAAGAAGACACATACTACACCAAAGACCTGCCTGTTCACGCATGCAGGTACGAGAGCCACACCATGTCGGTGTGGGTCATATTATTAATATAAAAGTTGTGCAGTAAGTTCCCCTTTCATGAATCTTACCATGTTCACTTTGTTGTGATGTGGTTCGAGTAGACTGTACGATTGTCATCACTGATATAATTAGGTTGAGATGTTGTGAGTCTCATCCTTATGCTGATACACTATTCAACACCACCACAAACTACAACCAAGACTGTCGAGTTGGGAAACAGTTTCAACATTGATTCGATTATTACAACCACCAGGGAGGAATTACTTTATATGAAATATCGATTTGATCCACTCATACGTTGCAAATAAAATGTCAACTGAGTGTAGATTACTGAGGAAATACTGCAAGTAACGATTATTTTCACAATTTATTAATCTGTAGATTATTTTCTCAAGTAATCGTGTGGTCCATAAAATGTTTTTCAAATTAGAAATGATGATGTTCTCAAATGTTTTGTTTTGTCCACAAACCAACACGATTCAGTTTTAATGATTTCTTTGTTATATAGAGCAAAGAAACCAGAAAACTTGTATTCAATCTTTTTAATCTAATCTCAATGTTTTGTCAAAGGCAATGTCATATATAATATATAAACTTTACTGGTAACAAACCATGAACCTGTTTAAAATACACACATGTACTGTAAATCATTATTCAACAAACTTTTATATTACTTAACGTAATTAAAGGGTATGAATACTGTTTTAGAAGATATGAAGAAATGAAATCAACCTTGAGGACTCAAATTCTCACATTTGAGAAGCTGGCATTTGTGCTTGAATGTAAAGGGTTAAAATGTGTCAATTAGTATATAGTAATATACATATGAAATAAATGTGTTCTTGTTAAAGTTCTGAGGTAGTCTTAAAATAAGTGAATATGTTTTTAGTGTATTAAAAAAAATGTGATCGTCTATAAGCCTTGTGATGGCTGCTGTGGTTAGATTAAGAGTTCCTAAACAGATCTAGGAGTGTCTACAAAATAAGTGTCTGTAATAAAGTCACATTTTTCATGCATGATCCTGTTCCTAAGATGACATCATACGCCACTAAGTCTCAACAAGTTGTAATATTGTTTAGAAAAGACATGGCAGAAATAAAACCAGCCATGTGTAAAAGTCCTGCCTTGTTGAACGTCCTAAAATCCCATTGATTACATTTAATACAGTTATACTCACCGTCTTCTCTGATACTAACTCAGACTGGTGTTAGACAGTTTGACAAGGCTTTCCTTGACAGAGTTTGGATTAAATACTGCAGTAACTTTAACAGTTTTGAATGTGCCCTTTTTCAGCTACTGTGGTATCCATGATCCAGCATGTGTGGTGTACTGCAATACCAGCAAGAAGTGGTTCTGTAATGGACGTGGCAATACATCTGGCAGGTGTGTAACCAAACCCCTTTCATCTGATCATCTCATCTACACATGTCAAACAATATGAAGCCAATGAGCAGAATCAGGAATGAATAAACAACAAACACTGATTCTGAAATTTTTATTTATCTTTTTCATATTTTTTTAAGCTTCACATTACAGTATTACATTTTTCAGTCACGTCACAATCAGCCAGCTGTGGGTTATGTTGTACGGGCAGGAAGAGTGATCTGTCTGGTCAAGAGTAAACAAGGCCTTTCACTGTATTTTAACCACAGGCCTTTTCAGTTTAACAGAAAAGTAGATTTCCTGTCAGCTGTTGAAGTACACTAACCCATTTGTTTAAAGCTGTGAAATAGTCAATGGTGCGTACAATTTTAACTGCGTGTAAAGTGAAGAAAATAAATAAATCTGACTTTGTCACCCCACAGGAAATGTGTTCTTTACCATCATGGCAATTTAATTGATTGAAAAAAGTTGTGTAGGTTTCAAATCATAAACTTCAGTAATATTCTATCTTCTGAAATGTTGGGTACATGTCCACTGGAGCCAAACACACACACACGCTTTTCACAGGTTCGGAGCTACTATTTTCAATTTTCACGTGTGAAAAGAAGAATCTCTGTAGTTGCTTTACACGCCCTTTAAGTCAACACACAGTGTAAACTAGATGATGCTGTGCAACGGCAAAAAAGTGTCACAGTGGAGACTGGACTGTGTTGAATTTTCACTTTTTTCACTAACTCTCATTCTCGTACTCACAGCCACATTGTGAACCACTTGGTGAGAGCCAAATGCAAAGAGGTGACACTGCATAAAGACGGCCCGCTGGGCGAGACTGTGCTTGAGTGTTACAACTGTGGCTGTCGAAATGTCTTCCTGCTTGGTTTCATCCCGGCCAAGGCTGATTCTGTGGTGGTGTTACTCTGCAGGTAAGTGCTGGAGGGCCAGCAACCCGGTTACCATTGCTCACAAATCCACTTTGTTTGGTCAACAAATGTCCTTAAGAACAGTGTAAGACAACATAAAACCTGCATGAAAAGTATGAAATAAGAGCAAATCTGAGAAAGTCTTGCTTTATGACAGAGGGCCCTATTTAAACGATGTATAGCGCATGGTTTCAGGGCATGAGCAATGCGTTCGTTACCTACACGTCGCGTGCACTGGGTGGGAAAATGACAACAGAGTCTGTTGTAAACTAGCAATGACACTTGCACTGCTTGGTGCCTGGTGTGATATGGAGCTCAGAATGTTTGTTATGAAATTCAAAAACTATCACCAAGGTTGACTTTTAAGTTCAAGTACTTTGGATGAGTTGTTGTGCATCTTGGTAGTAAAAGCAGTTTTCCTCCGAATTTTCGTCTTCAGTGAAAGCAAGCAAATATAAATTACAAATATAATAATTTTTGTTGAAGCATAACTCTTCTCCATAACAGTTGTGCTGTACATTTTCTCACTTAAAATCTGATTATACACCTTGTTATACATTACAAGATATCTATGCAGCCTGACCTATGAGAAATGTGTGAGTTCAATTGAGAAATAAACTTGTCTTAAACTGTGTTGCTGTAATATTTTTGTATGTTGTTGCTATTATGTCAAAAAAAAATTTATAGTTCTTGCTCTTCAAATGTATACAAGAGTGTTGTATGTAGACAGATTGTGATAATTCTGTTTCAGGCAGGGAAACCTGTAAAATCCGGTTTGTAATATTAACATTTTGTCTCTCTGAACCTTGTGTTTTCTTGCAGGCAGCCATGTGCCAGCCAGAGTAGCTTAAAAGACATAAACTGGGACAGCTCTCAGTGGCAACCACTGATCCAAGATCGCTGCTTTTTGTCCTGGCTGGTTAAGATCCCGTCAGAACAAGAGCAGCTACGAGCCCGTCAGATCACCGCTCAACAGATCAACAAGCTGGAGGAGCTCTGGAAGGTATGCACCTGACATGCTTGAAGGCTGTTTTCCGAGCAGTGTTGTGACCAGAAGATTGCAAACTAGACATAACTAGCACAGGGTAAAGGGCCATCAGTCAGAGCTGCTTAGCAGGATTTGTATCAACTTGTTAAATTCTGTTTTTAAGAGGTATCCACTTGTGACCGATTGAGAGTTAAGAGTGTCCAATATGATTATAAATAGGGCTAATAGTTGCCTTGACTGTCCTTACAGGACAATCCCACTGCCACCTTGGAAGACCTGGAGAAACCGGGCGTCGATGAGGAACCTCAGCATGTGTTGCTGCGCTACGAGGATGCCTACCAGTACCAAAATATCTTTGGCCCTTTGGTCAAACTGGAGGCCGACTACGACAAGAAGCTTAAGGAATCCCAGGTAAATGAGCACCATTTTTAAGCTGGAAACTGTAAAATACATAGATTGCACTATGTTAAGCTGTCGTTTTTCATTTACAGACCCAAGACAATATAACAGTCAGGTGGGACCTTGGGTTGAATAAAAAGCGGATTGCCTATTTCACACTGCCCAAGACGGATTCAGGTGGTAATTCTCTTAGTTTGACTTCCTCCCTGTGGTTCTGTGGTGCAGATAGAGAACTCCTTCCCCGTCCCTCTTCAGTTCTCAGAATTGCACGCAACCTCCCCCAACCCTGCATCTTTTGGCGGCATGTGTGTTTGGTTGTATTCTTGCCTCTGTTTTTTTGGGGGGGGGTGGGGTTGTGTGCTTTTTTTTTTTTTTTTTTTTTAACATATTTATTTTTGTTAGCTTTTTTTAAATAAATTTTTTAATTTTTTTGCATTTTGCAAGTGTAAAATATAGAATAATTTGGTTTTTAATTCACCTTAGTTTAGGAACAGTTAAGGCTTTCCACCTGACTATACTTTTGTCATCTCAGATATGCGGCTGATGCAGGGTGATGAAATCTGCCTCCGGTACAAGGGAGATCTGGCTCCACTGTGGAAAGGCATTGGCCATGTCATCAAAGTCCCTGACAGTATCCTTTACGATCATCTGTCTTACAGAGTCCTCAAGTCAACGCTCTAACAGAAAAAGATAACAGACAACGTTGGTCTGCTGTGATATATGATTTACAGATGATGTTTGACTTCTTTAACAGCCTGTGTTTTTAAGACTATGGGGATGAAATTGCAATTGAGCTGAGAAGCAGTGTCGGAGCACCTGTAGAAATCCCGCATAACTTCCAGGTGGACTTTGTGTGGAAGTCCACTTCCTTTGACAGGTAAATCTTATACTCTTATACACATTTAACATTTTACTTAAATGTACATTTTTAATTGCATGGTGCAGCTGAATATCCCTATTACCCAGTGTGTTGGATGTACGTAGCCTCCGAATTAGCATCAAAACTCAAAAGATATTTAGTTTGTCCATTGTGGGCTACTGTAAATACATGGTGGTCCACAATGGGGGGCCCTCAGTAGAGCTGATCAAGCTCCTGATGTATAATGCAAAATGGGGTAATGCAAAACAACAACTCATACACTAATAAAAAAAATAAAGTATATTATGTTTCTGTCAAAAAAATTATTCTGCCTAAATTTTCCTGTATACTGCTGTCAGTTAAATGTGTAAGATTTCCACAAGATCGTTTTCACCCCTTTTGACATTTGTAAACCCAAAGATGTTAATGGCAATGTACACTTTGGTGAAGACAGGTTTCCTGATGATACGGCTGACATTTGTGTTTGCAGGATGCAAAGTGCCCTGAAGACATTTGCAGTGGATGAGACCTCTGTGTCTGGCTACATTTACCACAAACTGCTGGGCCACGAGGTGGAGGATGTCACCATCAAGTGCCAGCTGCCTAAGCGATTCACTGCCCCGGGCCTGCCCGACCTCAATCACTCACAGGTCAGACCTCACTGACCGGATTCCCCTCTGATTTGAAAGATTCCCATGGTAGGTAAGATTCCTCTGTATTGTGCAACAGCTCATAATTTCTACTTGTGTATTCAGGTGTATGCTGTAAAGACAGTGCTGCAGAGGCCTCTCAGTCTGATTCAGGGTCCTCCCGGCACTGGGAAGACTGTGACGTCTGCCACCATTGTTTACCACCTGTCCCGACAGGGAAATGGGTAAGACAGCGTTTTTACAGTGGAACACAAAACCCCCAGTAATTTAACTTTATTTTCCTTTATTCTGGTAACCATATTTGACCAGTTTTTAATGGTTTGTCCCGATTGTGTCCTGCAGCCCTGTTCTGGTGTGTGCTCCCAGTAACATTGCTGTGGATCAGTTGACTGAGAAGATTGACAAAACTGGGCTGAAGGTTGTCAGGCTGTGTGCCAAGAGCAGGGAGGCCATCGAGTCACCAGTGTCATTTTTGGCACTGCACAACCAGATCAGCAACATGGACAGGTCAGTTGTACACACTAGACCCGAAGTTGTTTTTGCATAATTGTTGCTTTGCACAAAACCCAATTTTTGTAAGGAGGAGGGCAGCTGTGCTTGGCATACTTTATTATAATTATTCTTGTCAATTTGATGTTATATTTCACCTGGTTTCACTACTCTAACTGAAAACGTGGCAAACTGGATCAATGCAAATCGCTCAAATTATCCATCTAGGGTAATAAATAAAAAAATATATAAATATTAACCCTAACCCTAACTGATGTGTCTTTGTGTCATAGTATGCCAGAGCTTCAGAAACTGCAGCAGCTGAAGGATGAGACTGGTGAGCTGTCATCTGCTGATGAGAAACGCTACAGGGCTTTGAAACGCACTGCTGAGAGGGAGCTGCTCATGGTGAGGAGCTTCTTTGTATCTCAAGAGTTGTGACTTGTGCTGTATGTGCAGGGTTATTTATTTTACAAGGCAGTGAGGTACACTGACAGGCAAATGGTTTCAGCCAAGGAGTCAAAATACATTTTATATTCTGTGTTAAGTATTTTGTTAAACGGTACAGACATGTGTTTGTAATTCTAATATAAACAACACTATCTGACACTATGATCTGGCATCATTGAGGAGTGTCAATTATTTTCCTCTTTGTTGTCCAGAATGCTGATGTGATCTGTTGCACCTGTGTCGGGGCTGGAGACCCCCGCCTTGCCAAGATGCAGTTCCGCTCCATCCTGATCGATGAGAGCACCCAGGCCACCGAGCCAGAGTGTATGGTGCCTGTGGTGTTGGGAGCCAAGCAGGTAACATACCATTTCTGATGTTAAAGTTGTCAACCCCTTAATGTTTAAACAAATGGTCATGCTGGTCATATTCAAATATCACTTTAATTGCTTCATTTGTAGCTGTAAAGTAGAAAACTTTGAATCTTAGCTACTTACCTACGTGTGTAGCTAAATGTAAATCAGTGCATCAGTCCTTCCAAGCCCTAACATGACTCCATATTCAACAGTAAGAAACCATAGAAACTGGAATGCTCATGTCAGTGTAGTAACAACCCGAGTAATGGCAAGTTATAAAAGTAAACGTAGTCATATAAGAACAAAAAAGTTAGTAACATCTACTGTCTACATACATTTGTTAAACTGTGGCAATTGTTTGGAAACTTGTTGTACATTTGCAACTTGTGTCTCCTCTCAGCTCATTTTGGTTGGTGACCACTGCCAGCTGGGTCCTGTGGTGATGTGTAAGAAGGCAGCCAAGGCAGGTCTGTCCCAGTCCCTGTTTGAACGCCTGGTGGTTCTGGGGATCCGGCCAATTCGCCTCCAGGTCCAGTACCGTATGCACCCAGCTCTCAGTGCCTTCCCCTCCAACATCTTCTATGAGGGCTCCCTGCAGAATGGTGTCACCGCAGGTTTGTCAGGATTTAGCACTTCATTATTTGGTTTGATGAAGGAGCAAATGAAATTTCACTCGAGCTGCTTCATCGCCATGTGAAATAAATTCTACAAAGCCTCATGTAGGCTAAAAATGTAATAACTTTTTGTTCTCCCCAGCTGACCGCATTAAAAAAGGCTTTGACTTCCAGTGGCCACAGCCGGACAAGCCCATGTTCTTCTATGTGACTCAGGGCCAGGAGGAAATTGCCAGCTCTGGAACCTCCTACCTCAACAGGTAATTTTAATGAATTGGATTGTTGAATAAGCCAGGATTGAGCTGTAAAGTAGATTTTTAAAACAGAAAACAAAAAAATTTGAATCTTAGCTACTTACCTACGTGCGTAAGTGTAAATCAGTGCATCGGTCCTTAACCAGTGTGGCAGGCAACATTTTAGTAATCAAAGAAATCAAAAGTAATGTCACATTAACTTCCACTGTTCATTCAAAGGGAATTTTGTGTTCTGTTCAATGAAAGCTGAATTAAAATCACGTAAACAGGCAGGTGGTTGTTTATTTGCTGGTATAGAAAATTAAAATCTTTTGCTTAAAACAAATCCCATTCAGTTGAATATTAATATTCCTTGTTGATGTTTTAAAGGACTGAGGCTGCAAACGTAGAGAAGATCACAACCAGGCTGTTGAAGGCCGGAGCCAAACCCGACCAAATCGGCATCATCACCCCTTATGAGGGTCAGCGCTCTTACCTGGTCCAATACATGCAGTTCAGTGGCTCCCTGCACACCAAACTGTATCAGGTACCACACATAAAAACCAAAAACAGGCATCTCAGAGAAAAAAAAAAGAACCTTTAAATCCTGTAAACTGTAATTTCACTGTCTCTTGCACTTTCCCCTTTTTGTGTCATGTTGCACTGTAGCAAGTGGAAATTGCCAGTGTGGATGCCTTCCAGGGAAGAGAGAAGGACTTCATCATCCTGTCTTGTGTTCGTGCCAATGAGCATCAGGGCATCGGCTTCCTGAACGACCCTCGCCGTCTCAACGTGGCGCTGACCAGAGCCAAGTAAAAACCTCAATAAAACTGTTTTGAACCTTTGAACCAGATGACTTGACACTGCACTCAGCCAGCTCGTTAGTTTGTGATGGATAGATTTATTTGTAGAAGCTCATGAAAAGTTAGGTAAAGCTGATGCATAGGTAATTATCTGTGTAGAATGCAGCTTTTAACTTGTGTTCATCATAGGACAAATGAAAAAAAGAGTAGAATCAAAGTCTAATCAAGACCATTTGAAAGATGCTGCACAATCATTTCAGAAAAAAGTCTCATCTCCACCATCCCTAATCAGTGTGTGTGTTTGTGTAATGTGAATGAAGGTATGGTGTGATCATCGTGGGGAACCCCAAGGCCCTCTCTAAGCAACCGCTGTGGAACAACCTGCTGAACAACTACAAGGAGCAGAAGGTCCTGGTGGAGGGGCCCCTCAACAACCTGAGGGAGAGTCTTATGCAGTTCAGTAAACCACGCAAGCTGGTCAACACCATCAACCCTGTGAGTAGGGACAAACGTTTTGTCAAGTGGAGACATTCATTTATTAGATATGATATTTATCAGGCTTAAGTATTTGTTTGGTGCATACATGTATGAAATAATCCTATAATTTCTCCTCCTCAAGTGTGTGTGTTGTTGAACATCTTCCACAGGGCCGACAAAACTAGACTAAGGGAAATTGTGATGAAAAATGTTAGATTTTATAGATCAACTGACCGCGATGATACGTCCTCGTCAGTAAAATTATAGTTGTTATTTCAATTCAGTATTCTGCCACTGAATTGTGATGTATGATGTTTCCAGGGAGGACGCTTCATGAGCACTGCAATGTATGATGCCCGCGAGGCCCTCATCCCTGGCTCTGCTTATGACCGCAGCAACACTGGTATTTATTTAGTATTTTTATAGTACGACTCAAGACTTTAACCAAATAACTGTTTTACCAGTAGCCTGTATTTACGCGAGATGTGTATATTTTCTTTCAGCTGGACGTCCATCCAACATGTACTTTCAAACTCATGACCAGATCGGGATGATTGGGGCGGGCCCCGGTCACATGGCTGCGATGAATATCCCCATACCCTTCAACCTGGTGATGCCACCAATGCCTCCACCCAGCTACCTGGGTCAGACCAACGGCCCCGCTGCAGGTAAAGAACCACACTGAAATCAACCACCATAGAAAGCAGAGGTTTGCAAACCTTAATCCGGCTCTTAACGATGGAAAAAGTACTACATTCATAGTCCAGGAGAATAACCAGGGGTATTTAGTCCTTTGATGGCTGATTGAAGCTAAATTAAGTATATTTAGACTGTTATATGCTATGAGTTCAAGGGGAAACACATTCAAAATAGACTGAAATCACTTTTTCTATCACTCAGCAATGATACCCAGCTTCACATTGTCTCTTTCCTTTTTCCATCAAGGTCGAGGCGCTATGAAGGGTAAACCTGGACGTGGCGGACGGCAGAAGATGCGTGGAAACCACGGTGCTGGTCAGGGAAACGGACCCAACAGCCAGGCCAGCCAGGATGGGGCCTCGCAGTCCTTCTCCCAGGGACCATTGACACAAGGATACATCTCCATGAGCCAGCCGTCTCAGATGAGCCAGCCCGGCCTCTCACAGCCAGAGCTCTCTCAGGTAACTTAAAAACTATTTTATGATAATTATGGTAGGTTACGTCCACTACTACTCTTATTTTCATGCTCCCTGTCATCCACACCAATCAGCTGTGAATAAAAAGCTCACGGTCACTTTCAGCTTGTTGTCGGTGTAATGAAACATTGATGTTTCTTGTTAGTAACGTTCTCTGATACTAAGCAAAAGCTGTAGACAGGGAGAATCAACTTCCTGTTTACACTGGCATTCGCATGCTCAGTGTACCTGAATGATCATGTGATTAGAGCTGAAACAATTACTCGATCAACTATTTTGATAATCAATGATTTGGTTTGAAGCCTTTTTCATTATTAAAACAAGATTTCTGATTGTTTCAGCTTTTTAAATGTGAATATTTTCTTAATTTCTTTGCTCCATGTAACAAAGAAACCATTTAAACTGAATCATTTTGATTTGTGGACAAAACAAGACATTTGAGAACCTCATTATTTCCAGGTTTGACAAACACTGATCAACGTTTTATTTAAGGTTTTCGGACATTTTATGGACCAAATGATTACTTGATTAATTATGAACATAATCATTAGTTGCAGCTCTACATGTGATATACATGTGATATACATGTAGAGAGATTATTAGATATTAGTGTGGATGCAGATTACTTCTGAAATGTAACAATGTAGAGGACACATCATTTTTATCTGAAAACAAAACCCTGAAACATCTCAAGTGATGGTCACTTAAAGTTTTTTACCAAATTATTACTTGGCCTGTGTCCCTTTTTTTTGAATGTGTAAAGTGTTGTTGGAGGGAATCTCCTGTGTCTAAACACGTCTGTAATGTGTTGTTTTCCAGGACAGCTACCTTGGCGATGAGTTCAAGTCTCAAATTGACGTGGCTTTGTCCCAGGACTCAACTTACCAGGGTGAACGTGCATACCAGCATGGTGGCGTGACGGGACTGTCACAGTATTAATGTGTAAGTACATTTAGGGTGTTAGGGTGTCAGTTTTGGGTTATAGATAGATTAGAACTGTAAGATTTTAATGTCAAGTTGTCCTGTTTTGTTGCTTTCTTTTAATTGCTGCTGCTACAAAAATGTGTTAAAAAAAATAAAAGTCCAAAATAAACCACAGAGATCATATTAATGACATATGCTGTGGGGCTTTTGTTACTCGCCTGTAATCGATGTTAAAATTCCTACGTCAAGGAGGATAAAGACCTGACGGGTCAACTTTCCTCCTGTGTGCTCTGACTTAATTATTGAACTGTTCTTTGGACAAAAAGTGATGAACCCTGCTTTGTGTCTTACAGGATGCTTAAAGACGGGAGCTAGGCTTGAGCTGAGCTTAGTTCATCAGCTTTTTAATCTGGGAAATAATAAAAACATAAAATGGATACCTGTTTTCCTCTGCTACAACCGAAGCACCACCGAGTGAACGCGACGGGATAGCGAAACCAAACCAATGACCAGTGAGAGAAATAGGAGGATAGAAGAAAAGGAGGACACCAACAGATGGGCAGGGAGAGAGATGGCAAGAGAGGCCGAGTGAACAAGCGAGAGGCGGGGACCGGTGCCCGCACAAAGTGAAGGAGGGTAGTCGTAAAGACGGCGGCGTGTCGTCAAGCTGCAGAGGGAAACAGGAGAGACCTAAGCGGTCTCTCATGGGAATCCAAATGAGGCTCAACTCCTAACAAAATAATCCACCCAACCCCCTTTACCTCACAGCCTCCAGGAAAGACAGGAGAGCTCTTGAAGTTCTTACACTCGTCTTAAAGGGGGACCCAAGCCTTTCAACTGAATGTGAGGAACTAGTTCTTCAAACCTGGATTGACATGGTTAAAGAAGGCCTTTAAACGGGCAACGCTAAATCCCCATGCTCAAAGTCGGTTGGTTGGCCAACCTGTATGATGTCCCAGGCTTTTTTAAAATTAGGTTTGTCACGGGAGGAGAGCGGTACAAACGTTCATTTTCAGGGCCCAAAAACCTCACAGCAGCCTCTGGAAGAAGCACCGGTCCACAACCTCTTGGAGAGGAAATATAAACATGGTTTCTGTGCTTGAGTCTTGACATTGAAGGGCCTTGAATTGAGATAACTTTTCATTAGCCTTGAGAACCACTGGCTCATTCACAAGGTCTTCAATGAGGTGGTTTCAGCCACGCGTCAGTGGTGCAGTGGCACAAGGAATTTCGGACTGTTTTTTCAAGGCATGAGGTGCGAGTCCCACCGATATCACAATCACCACGGGACGTTTTTTTCTTCTCTGAAGTACCTTTCTTATCACAGAGCACAAAATTGCAAAAAAAAAAAAAAAAAAAGGTAATTGAAACTATCAAATGTGACCAGCATTGAATATTCAGCTCAGTGTCATTTGATATTTCAGCGAAGGCTTTTTTTTTTTTCCTCTTATTTTAACTTTTCAAAAAGAAGCCGTGTTTGATGTCCAGCTGTGCGTCATGACCAGATGTCTTCTTTTTTTTTGTCTGTCCGTGCTTCAATTTGGCAAGAGAATGCTTTGCATTGAGTGATTCCTCAGGGGGATTGTGGGCTGTCCACACCTGTTAAACACATCCCTGCATGAGGTAAAAGAAAACTAAACAAAGAGGGAGGGGAGTGAGGAAGGTGGATGAAGCAATCAAACCACCACAGGTAGTGAATAGAAAAGGAAGGTGGCTGAGGAAGAGAGGGCGTGAGAGTCAGAGGGATGTGTTGTTGCCAGGCGTGGATTGACTTTGGCATCTTGAGTTTGTGAATGTAGCTATATAGCCAGCTATATAGCATTGCTGATGGCTTTTTTTTTACCGTCACAGAACACTGCTCATCTGACCAGTGACCAAAATCTTAGACGATGGATTGAAAGCTTCAGATTATATTAAGAAAATGAGTTAAATATACCTTGTAAAATAAAAAAAAATCTGGATTCAGATGGATTTTTTTATTAATTTAATCCTAGTGACACAGTTGAATTGCCATCAGCACTAACGGAAACATTGATGATGGTGACCGTGAGATAAATGAGGTGAATGGAAAAACCCTGAGTCAGTGCCTATAACCACCTTCACCTTCAGACAAACAGCTGCAGCACAAGCATGAATGTAGTTCTGTGGAGGCAGCGTTTGCACCTCTTCATACACAGCCCTGCCTGAACTTATTGGAAGAAGTAACTGAATGTAGTTAAAAGTTAAACTACCAGCATAAAAAAAAAGACAAAAACCCTCCAGACACCAGAGGGCTTAAGAAAAGCCACAGAAGATGACGCATTTAATTTTATTTTTTTAATAAAATCAGGCGAGGTTCTGAGGTCAGTGAGTTCTGCAGCTGGGTTGCTTTAAAGATGGACTGGTGTGGAAAAAGCCACCTTCCTTCTCTGTGGAGTAAAACAAATGGCGGCTGCTTGAGTTTCTTGTGTGGACTTTTGTTTTTTTTGCAAAGCTGTTTTACCCTCATTATATATTCCTTGTAGAGCTCCTATGTGGATCCTAAAACTTCCCCTTAGAGAACTATGAACCAGAGCCCTTCAAACTTTGCTTTTGTCTCTTTTTATTTTTTTGATTTGCAGCTTTGTGTATCCTGTTATCCACTTCAGTTTTTGGGGTATTTAGTTATTCTGTGTACTTTTACTAAAAAAAAAAAAAAAATCAATTATTTTGTAGCAACTTGCAGACGACGGGAATGAGTCTACAGCTGTTTCCTTTCATTAGTTTTGTATCTCCTCCTTGCAAATGTACGAGGACGTGTAGTTTTGTAACTGCTCCTGGAACGATGCTTTCTGAACACAGTAAGAATGTACTCCATTGTTTCTCACCTGCTTCTCATTTCAGACACGTGTGACAATCATGTTGTGAGTAGACACCGCTGTGTTTAATGGACGTAGAAGTAGCTCTGTTTTGCGTTGACATTGTGCAATGAATTCTTTTCACACATCAGCCTGTTCCATAAAGTCCTCGTAACATGGTATAGCTTTAAAAAAAAAAAAAAAAAAAAACCTGCTACCATTATTTTATTGCTTTGTTCTTTTTTCCACCTGAGCCACGATAAGTTGCAACATGTCGTAATCATCGAAGAAGCATTTCAGTTGTAATTAGTTTGAAAACATTTGCATCCAAACCATTGAATCTCTGAACACGGCAGAGATGTCACTGATGGACAAGAGATGTAAATATCGATCTTATTTGCAGTGACGTTTCATCACAATATGGTGATTTCCTTGTTAAACTTAATAAAGGCTGTCAAGTTAAGCAATCATTTTATGGTATGAAGTTTATTTGTTAATATTACATATTGCACAGAAATAAAAACCTGTATTTACATGAAGGTGAGCTGTTTTCATGCCGTTGCCTCAGCTGCTTTTTTCTTTTTCATCTGTTTTCTCTTCTTTAGTTTCTTTTTCAGCTGTCCATGTTTCTCTTTCTCAATGCTCTCCTGGATTTTCAGTTTGAACTTCTTCTTCTGGCTCCTGATCTTCTCCAGCTCAGCCTTCCTCTTGGCCTCCAGGTCCGGATCCTGGAACAGCAGTTTGACACAAGTCAGAAACACTCACTTCTTAACTTCGGCCATAGATGTCAGCCGACGTTCTCAAGCTACTGAAATAATAACCATGCAATGTTGAACGACTAATAACAAGGGTGGATACGGTCGTATTTTACAATTCCATAGTCAGACATTAGTGAATGTTGCAGAGATCATTTGGTCAAATTTGGTGTGGATCCAGATTTTGTGAATGAAAATCATTGTATTTAGGACGTTTTAGTTGGTGAACAGTTGAGATGAAGGCAGAATGTGAAGAGCAGCTTTATAATAGCACTGCAGAGACTTGGTATGAAATCTCACAGCACCAGGCACCAACTCAAAACAACACCCTGAACTGGGACAGTTTGTGAGAGCAGCAGATAAGCAGATGATTTTTCTTTAAAGGATGTTGCATATTTATGGCCTTGTGCACTGCTGTGACTCTAGGTAACAATCTCCAGCTTCCCTACAGTGCAAGGCCAGAGTTCCAGACATACTACATTTACAGTTGCATATTAAAACCACAGGCAACCAGTTGGGCCTGTAAAAAAAAAAGCTGAACCTTTGAATTTCTGTTGCCTTTATACAAAAACGTGATTTATTTAACGTTCTAGTTAACAGAAACCAACTTGCCTTCCCCTCCAGGATCAGCTGTTTCCTCTTGTTGATCTCCTTCTTCTCGTCAAAGTCTGTTGACTCCAGTTTCTACAACATAGACAAGAAGGTACTGCCATCACATTCATAACATCGGACTGGTTTAATTTTTCTTTTTTAAACTCATGAAGATAAGGAGCAATGTTTTAGTGTTTAAACAAATGCATAATTAATAGAAACCCTGAACAGTGGAAACATTCATAAAAAGATCAAGAGGTGAGACAGAAATGAGGAGGTGAACTTACTATTTCACACTCTCGCCTGGTCACGTTGACTTGGGTGAGGATCTTCAGGACTTCTTTCTCCTCCACAGGATATTCCTTCAGCTTCGCCTCTGTGGAGAGCAAATGGTAGAAATAAAGCATGCTTTAATACTCGGGGAACATGTTTCTCTATGTCTACCCCAAACTCTACCTTGTTTCACCCTGACCTGAAAATCAACTCTTAGAGCTCAAAAAGCCCTTTGAAACATTCCGCCCTTGTGTTTCAGACTATAAATTTATGTATTAGACTGAATTCTAATCAGCCATTTTAATGCTTTGAAAGCATTGAATACACTGCATACTTTTTCTTAAAAATTATGCTCAAATTCAACCACCAACAACTTTCTGTTTAATCAGATGTTTATCCTGCAGGAACTGAACTGAACTAGGCTCTAAGGACGCTCACGTTGGATCAGAATTCATTAAACCAAAAATACATGATGGAAACATAAGATTTTTCAATCAATGTGACTTACGAATCTGTTCTTCGATGGAGTGGACCAAGTGGATGTCGTACTGTGTCACCAGTGTGATGGACACTCCATTTCTCCCTGCAGAGGAAGACAACCTGGTCACACACGAGCTGTATTCATTTAAGACACAAAACAAAATAAATAATAACAAATGTTGGATAAATGCAGACGTTGACTGAACCTGCTCTTGCCGTCCGTCCGACTCTGTGGATGTAGATCTTGGGAAGACCCGGGGTGTTGTGGTTAATGACAACCTGGACTGTTGGAATATCCAAACCCCTGTTGGTCAAACAAAACAAAAGGTGGTCCAACTAAAGTGAAGTCAGTTCATCTGCAGCTGCCTGTATGAACACACTCAGGCGACATACTCAGACTTTAAGACTTAAAAGTATATGAAAGTAAAAGGTTTTAAAAGAGGTGATAAACACCTCAGCTCAGCAGAGCATCTTACCTGGCAGCTACATCTGTCGCAATCAGGATTTTGTAAACACTGGCCTTGAACTTGGCGAGGCTTGCAAATCGTTGTTTCTGAAGGAGATAAAATTAGGTTTATTCTGGAGACCATTTTATTTGGTTTAAATTGCTTTTATCTCTAACATTAACTCTTTCTAGTAACCCTAGAACAAAAAAACATATTCAACTGGAAAAGAAACAAAATGCACCGTGGCAATTGTCACCGGAGTACCCTCTGGAAATTCACTGATAAATAATGCACACTTCTAAAATCTGAAGGTACCCATAATGTTAAAACTGTAAGTATGAATATGAAGCAGAGGGAAAAATAAACATATTTCTTTTGTTAACATGTTCTTTTCAACACATGTTTAATGTGATACTCAAAACTTTACCAAACTGTATAACAACTAAACTCAAACCGTTCTAATTCACAGTCAGTGTTTTTTTTTTTAAATGGTTTTCATTTGGTTTTGCTTTATTTATCTATTGGTTTTTACTCCATCACATTAGCGGTCTATGTAAATATGCTTTCCACATACAGGACAAAGCTTGTCATACAGCTGTGATGGCTGGTGATAAAAGTGTGGTATGATCAAGGGTCACAGCTGTGGGGGAAAAGAAATGGCTGCATCAGTCTCACCTGTTTCATCATAGAGTGCAAGGAGATTGTTGGGAAGTTAAATTCCCGCAGCATCATGGTGAGGATTTGACAACTCCTGAAAAAATAAAACAAATACTTTATTACTTCATCAACAAACCCAAAGATTTCACCTTTAAAAAAATCATACTTTTCTTTTTCATCTTCTTGGCCAAATACACAATTCACAGTCCTGTGGAGTTCATGTATGGCGTCTGAATAACTTGAGTTCTTCTTACTTGCAGGTGTTGGTGAAGACGATCATGGACCAGTCGTCGTGCTCGTCAGTGATCGTCTGGATCAGGTGGACCAGGTAGGCGTCCTTCACCTTCTCTGGAGTTAGGATGTACCTCTGGTCCAGCTCCTCCACTGTTCGTGTCCTGTTGACAACAGTATACTGATTATTGTGTGCCACAAGCTACAGGAAGCACAGATTTTCTGTGAAGTGGATACTGACATGCTTTGTCACTAACAGTAATCACCAAAAAAAAATGCAAGGTTTGCTTAACAGTACAGCAAAGTTGTTGCGTCATGTTCGTCCAGATGAAAAGTGTCCATATCATGTTTATCCAGAGGGCGATTAAATCACCATCAAAATCTCACATAAATCACAGCTGTGTAAGGTTCTTTGACAGGAGACGCAGACACAAGAAATTAATGAAGCATGCACATTTTAAACTACACGTACAGGTTAAGTACAGCAAGAAATCTTGCTGTGCTTTCCATTTTTGTTGAAAGACGGTTATTTTCCTTCTTTACCATCATTGCTACATTTGAATGGGCTAAATTAATACTTCCCTGCATATTGTTTCATGGTCGATTTACTCTTAATATCCTGAAATGGATGAGACTGCAGGGGTTTTTAGTTTTCTATTCCACGTCATAACTTTTATGAAATATCTGCACTTGTTTGAACCTACTGTCTGAACATATTTAAACCGAGCAAATAATTTAAACAGTAGTAAACCCAGCAGAATATTGGCTCAATCACACTTGACTGACACTAAAATATGCACAAATTCTGTCTTCTTCTGCTGCTTCATAAAGATTCACATTATTCAAAGAAATAAGACAATAATACATTAAATCTAGCCTTAATAAAAGGTAGTAGTATACGTCTCACCACAGTAAGTTTAAGACGGCAGTAATATCTGATTACACTGCCAATTAAAACGTGTACCTATATGTTCATCTATTTGCTAAATGTTGATGAAAATAGCCTGAGAGCAGCAGGGTTACTCACTCCGACTTGCTCTCCCAGAAGAACGGTTTGTTCATCGCGATGTTCTTTAGGTCCTGCAGTGTGTCGGTGAGTGTGGCGCTGAACAGCAGCGTCTGCCGCTTGGCCGGTATAACCCCCAGGATCACCTCCAGGTCTTTGGTGAAGTCAGTGCAGCCCTGCTCCAACAGCCGGTCTGCTTCATCCAAAATCTGACAAACAGGCAAGCAAACCAATGTTGTCTGAAGACTGAAAAGTGTCGAACCATCCATCTCTGACCGTAATAATTTTATTGGTCAATGTAAGAGCAACTATAAAACCATGTTTCACATTACAGAAGTCAAATGTTATTGATAGATACATTTTTTTGGTTTTGCTACATAAACAGAAGCTTTGTTTTAGCTCCATATTTTCTACACCTTCACATTAGCACAAATCCTGCCTTCTAAGTGAATAGTAACACTTGAAAACATGGCTAAACAATGAAACCTACTCTATGATGACGATTGTTGAGGTAAACTGCACTGTTTATCAAAGTACTGAGTGACTGTTATGTAGTAAACTCATCAATATGACTTTTTTATGACTTAAAACCTACCAGGAACTGGATCTTGCTCATGCTGAAAGTGTTGGAGCTGCGGATGTGATCGGCCAATCGGCCAGGTGTTGCTACGACGACGTGCGGCTGGTTAGAAAGCTCCAGAGCCTGACTGATCATGTCTGTCAGGACGAGCAGAGACAACATGAGCACACGGAGACGTTTAAATCCAACATCTTAATAACAACAGACTACTATGCTATACTCTTCTACTATATTAACTTAATAGTTTACTTTAGTTTCCAGCCACACTGGGCTGTGATGTGTGTACTTACCCATCCCACCAACAACAATGCAGTCCCGCAGACCCAGAGGCTTCCCCAAGATTCGAAACTGCTCAGCAATCTGATAGGCCAGCTCCCTGCGTGACATCACATTTACATCACCATCATGTATCATGTATGTTACATGTATCGATTATTGTATTGCACAAGGAAGGACGACGACGACAGATCACCAAATAGATATATTTGACCCAAGCCTACTCTTTATATCTCTGGAATATCATTTAGAGTTCTGTGGCTTGTGCGTGTCATGAGCAAAACACCTGATTATTTTCAAGGTTTCAAAGAACAAAGAACCCTGTTGTTTATCACGGATGAATGCTGTATTAACCCATGACATCCAATATTTTTACTGTGTCTCGACAGAGCCCTGACCTGGTGGGAGTGAGCACCAGGCAGAAGATGCCATACGGATCCTCTGACAGTTTCTGCAGCACTGGCAACACAAACGCTGCCGTCTTCCCACTTCCAGTCTTGGCACACCCCAAACAGTCCCGACCTGTGAGTGAGTGAAAAAAACACATAAAATAATAACAATAATAATAATAATAATAATGATGATAATGAAGAGGCTATTGATAATAATTTGTGGATATAGCTTTTGCTTCTACTGGCGACTATGGAATGCTCTTCCCTGTGTTATTTGATCTGCTGACAGTGTGGACAATTTATAAGGAAACTGAAGACACATTTGTGCTCTTATTATTTTAAATTCAATTTGATGCATGCTCTGTTTTTATGTAATTGTATGTACTTTTATTGGAAAGCACTTTAAGTGATATATGGAAGTGCTTTAAATAAAATGTACTTACTTACTGCTATATAATAATATGTTATTAGAACAAGCAGGTTAAAATACTCTTTAGATATATTAAAAACAGTGAATGTCTGGTAAAATGTGTCTCTTACCTTCTAAAATAGCAGGCATGCAGTTTTCCTGCACTGGAGTCGGTTTGTTGATTCCCAGCTGTTTACACTGTTTAACCAGCCAGTCTGAGAGTCCGAGCGATGAAAAGTCACCCATGTCTGTGTAGCCTCGTTTCCTTTAGGGTTAAAGACGCTTGTTTGTGACTTAAATGACAAAACAAGTGCGCAAATATTTGACTTTTTACTGTTGTCTAAATCATCCTCGTGTGTTCGGTAAACGGTCGCTGTGTTACTGCGTCACTCAAGCGACGTTTGTCTTCTTCTTCTACAGACTGCAGAGATGTGTGTGCTACTGCCCTCTGCTGGTCAAATATTGCTATGGCGTTGTTGGGATAACAGTTTTTACCAGTTTTCACCAGAAACTTCAATAAAATGTCTTCCACAATTAAAAAAAAAACAAGTTAAGACAGGTTCAGTTAGCAGCACCATCATGTATAAAGCTGGACAACAACATTAAAAACAACAAATAACATCAGAAAGCAATCACAAACTATAATATCGACTAAAGTCATTCCAACACACATTAAGACATGAGGTCAGAACGAAATTTCAGAAAAACATAGCACAAGGCAGAAATTATTAGACATATTTTTCACTGAATTAAAGTAACTGCAGCAGTACTCTACATTTAAAATAATTTAAGGGGTGAGGCTATCACGTTTGAATTAAAACTGACGTTTATCCATATAATCAATATGTAATACAGTTACCATATAATCCACCACAGTTCTCATTGCATGGATACTATTTTCTGTCACTACTGTTTATATTTGCACAAAATGGATGCAACACATCATAAAACAAACAAAACAAAAACAGGAAAAATAATTGTTTGAGTTGAATTGTATTTGAGATACATTTGAAAATGTATTTAATTATTCCCTGTATTCCATTTATAAAAATACTTTAAATGAACATACATTCTTTTCTTATGTACATTCATTCAACAGAATAGAAACAGTAGAATATACACAAAATACTCACCTACTGTATGTAAAAGAAAAGTACAACTAAGAGTAGAAAACTATATATATGTAAAAGGATAAAACACACAAATTACTGTTGAATGCCAGAGCTTAAAATAAATATTGTTTCCAACATTTTATTTTACAACAACAATAGATAAACTTGGTCTGTTTACTGTTATTGATTATATCACATATCATTTGTGCACGGAAATCTTCACACTACTTCCCAATGTTTAAATCAAACTGTATTCATGCCATTTTCCAGATGTGATTATAGCACTCTTTTTGTGATGTTTTAATAATTAATTCTCAACATTATTGTGCAGGTTTTGTTTTTGTCTTTTTGTCCCACTGAGCATCAAGAATAATGTGCATGTGTTTCAGTCACAGCTTGACTGTAAAGGGGAGATAAATGAGGAGCCATGTGTGGCTGCACACTGTGCTGCCAGTGTTGATAACAATCCTGTGTGTTACAGGCAGAGGCCTGAAGGTCCAGCATCAGACTGTCCATCCACAAAGTGCCTCAGACGGACAGAGAAGTGTCCTTCTCGCTGAACGTGAGGGTCGTTTGTATGAGATCTCCTCGTCTTCCTCCCTGCAGCACAGAGGAGCAGCTGCATTGCTGTAACAGGCCACTGAGCAACGTGATTGGTGAGCTGCTTCTTTCCTTTCCTTTCTCTTCTGCCACATTTGATGCTCCACTCCACCACGGTCTGACCACTTTCATGCAAAACAACTGCCTTATTTTGAATTAATAGTGAGTGAAATCCCTAGGCCTGTGTGAACTAACGAGGTGTAGAGAAGCCCTGTCAAAGTGATTTTCACCACATTTAGTCTGTGAAGTGAGTGAAGCTTTTAAAAGGGAGAAAATAAGTGGGAGACTTTCTTACTTTCTTTTCTTGAGAACCAATTATTTAAAAAAACAAAAAAAAATATTTAATAATGTCTCACCTCTATTTATCATCAGTATCCCACCTAGCTGTACTATGATACACTCACTGGTCACTTTATTAGGTACACAGGAGTTGTAACCAGTGTGGTCTTCTGCAGCAACATCTCAAACCAGTCTGGCTCCTCTGACGTCCGACATTAACAAGGTATTTTCACCCAGAGAACTGACACTCGCCACTCTCTTTAAACTCTAATGATGGGTGTGAATGAAAATGCCCATAGATCCACAGATTCTGAAATAATCTGACCACATTGCCTGGCACCAACAGCTATGCCATGTGCAAAATTGCTTAATTTCTTCCACATTTTGATTCTGGGATCATCTTGATCATTTCTAATAGGTTACTATCTTGCACAGATGCCACTGCCATGCCAGTACTGGTGTACCTAATAAAGTGGCTGGTGAGTGTTTACCAAAAAGCAGAATTGGTATTTATTGCTAAGTACATTTACACAGACAAGGAATTTGACTTGGTGTTTTGGTGCATTTAAACAGAATAAAATTTGAAAATAAAAGCAGTAACACAAACACAAAATATGTACATAAGGTGCGTTTATATGATGCATAAATCTGCATTCGTTAACATTGTTATTATTATGATTCTTAAGTAATATTATGAAACAAATATGTATGTAACTGTTTAAAGTTTATATTTTACAAACAGTCATTTTGGTCCATATGACATTTAGTTTTTTCCCTCTCTCACAAACAAACAAAATCATAATATATGAACATACACATAATATCCTTGTGATAATTATCCCGGCTTAGTGAGTTTGTTCAGCTTTTACAATTAGATTTCCACTGTCATTATTTCCCTCTTTCTACCATGAGAAAATATGTGTATAACAGGATTATCATACATCCCTTTTACACGTAGCAGGTTGTTGCAATACAGTATACATATACAACATCTCACGTTCAATCCTGTTTATACAGGAACCCTAATGTCAAGCCTGTACTGCAAATATACTGCTAACTTAATGCCTATTACGTACATTTTATTTTAACTTTTTATAGTCTTATTATTAATATTTTTCTATATTGTACTTTACCATATGTGGAAATTATTATTTATTATCTTTATCTTTACTGTTTTTGCTGTTTTGACAATGTAAATTTCCTTATCCTTATCTTTTAAACCGCTGCATTATCAATAGTTTAAGGTGAGACAGTGGGAATAACCTACTGAAAGCTGCCTCATAAACAAATATTGCATTTCGTCAGTGTTGTAATGTAACACAGTACAAATACTCACTTACTGTATTTAAGTACAAAATTCACGTATCTGTTCTTTACTTTGATAATAAGATTTCTAGCAACTTTTACTCCACTACATTTCCTAAATAAATTGTGTACATTTTACTCCACTAACGACCCTCTAATGAGCTTTATTAGGACACATAGACTAGCAGAGCCAGGAATTGAACTCAGAACCTTTCCAGTTGAAAGACAATTTGCCCTACCACTGAGCTACCATGGCTCAATCCTAACTACTCACATTTTTAATACTTTTACTTAAAACTGAAGTACATTTTATATCAGGAAATTACTTTTGATACTTAAATACAGTAAAACAGTCATATACTTTAAGACTTTTACTTAAGTAATATTATAGTAAAAAGTGACTTCAACTTCTACCAAATTAATTTTCTTGTAAGATACTTGTACTTTTACTCAAGTATCCCTTTAAGGTACTTTATACAGCACTGTATTTCATATTGTGGGACATAATTTGTAGTTCGCATTGTGGCCAGAAGGTGGTGCGGAAGCGACTCCTCCCTACGATTCAGTGGGATCCCACAGTGTGATCTGGCAGAGAGAGAGAGGAGAGAGGAGCATTTCTCAAGTCCTGTACGGGGTTTGAGCTGAAAGTACTCTCTGCTGCTGCTGCTGCTGCCGGACTTTCATCGACACTGTCCGGCTCTCAAACCCGACAGAACCGCACGGTTTACGGTGTGTAATCACGACACACACCCGCGGTGGTGGTTGCTGTGGTTATTGGCGGACAGAGGAAAGAAAAGCTGGAGAACAACTCCAGCTTTTCAGAGGAGACGAGGAGAGGAGAGAAGGAGAGGAGGAGAGCTGTTGGAGGGGAAACGAGGGCTCTGGAGTCGGAAGTGATTTGTCTTTATTCCTCCGGTCAGAAATGTAACTTCGGTTCAGGATTTCCACGAAGAATAATAGTCAAGTTCGGAGAGCGAAGACTAAAGTACAGCAGGAGTTTTCTGAGCACAAGATTTCTATAAAACAGCATCCAAATCCTCGGAGTATGGGGTAAGTTGGACATGTGAGTGAAAAATGTCATATTTGTTCAGCTGGGTGGGAAAAATGCGTGAAAAGTGAACTAAATTTGCGGAAATGTGCCAGCTGTGCACTGGTTTAGTCGATGAATGAACCAATTTTTGTTCGTTTAAAGCGTTTTTTTGGGGGGTCAGAATCGACTCACGAGTGTGGATTCTGACAAACCAACAACAACAACTACATTTGTCAACCGTTGACCTTCTTTTCTGATGTTAACGCTGTCTCTCCTTAATGACATGTGTGACGGTAACGAGGTCACATTTACACCGTCACAGAGCTCGACTCATTTTGTCATTTTGTGCTCATGTGATGAAACACTAACAGAGGTCACTTATGCATCTGCATCCCTCAGTTATTGTAATTTCCTGTCTGTCTGACACACACACACACACACACATTAGTTTAGCATTCTTTGTGTGGACATTCATAGCCACAATGCATTCTCTAAAACCAGGTCTTAATCCTCAAAAAGCCTGTTAAATTTGTGTGGAGCAGCCAAAATGTCCTCACAAGGTCAACATGTCCTCACAAAGACAGGTTTGTAGGACAATTGGTCCACACAGCTTAGTTACTATAAGACACATAGACACACTCTGGGTTTACATTCTTTGCGAGGACACTCACAGACATAATGCATTCCCTAACCCCTTCCCCTAACCATATAACTAAACCTGCCTAAGACCTAAAACCAGGTCTTAATCCTCCAAAAGTGAGTTAAAATTGTGTGCACCAGCCAAAATGTCCTCACAAAGATAGATTTGCTTGACAATTAGTCCACACAGCCTACCTAAGACATGCACACACACACACACACACACAGATGTAGAGACTCAGCCTCACACCAGCAGCCTCCCAAAACAATGCAAACGCACTAAGAGCAGAATCCCCTGCACAGCAACTGAAGTGGACAAGGTCCAAACCCTCTTCTTTCTCTCTCTGTTTCTTTCTATCCCTCTCTCTCTGTCTTTCTCACTCTCTCTCTCTCTCTGAATAATACATGCAGTGTTTTCAGCTTGTTTCAAAAACACCTGAAATGTCCTCACATTTGCTCATAATCCTTGCTCTCAGCCTTTCCCACTCCGGTCTTAGTGATGCTCACACGTCGACATCTCAAACCGATGTAAATACTGAGTTTCTGGACTCCCTCCGGAAAAGTCCAGATACCTATTACCTTTACACTCCTGAGGATACAGTGACCTAGGTGAGAGTCTGACCGGTGCTGCACAACAGTTAATTATTCAAATCGCAGGTGCCTCCACAATCAGTGGGCAGATCCGTGTAGAGAGGGCAGTTCATGGAGCTTTTGTGTTTCAAATATTCTGTAGATCGTGCTGAGTAGTTATTGTTTCCCCATCACAAGAGGCACACAAATTCACAACATGCTAAAAATGTTACCAAAAATTAGAGTTGCTGGTTTCCAAGCTGGCCATTTTGACAGGTTTTTAGCAGGAAAAGCACAGGTGTTTCTAATCACATTAACAATGGTTCTTCTTTTCAGTTCATTTAAGTCGGCACAGTGAGAAGGTGAACCATCAGGAGGCTAAAAATTGATTGGATTGTTAACACCTGTGATTATCTTACTGTGACCTGTCAAAATGGCTGCTGTTCATAGACGCTGGTGATGTCCATTATGGATATTTGACAATCTCTAACTAATACTAAACAACAAAGAGATAAGTAACTTTTCTGATACTGACCTGGGAATGTTTTCTGGTTTCTTTGCTTCTCTTAACTTAGTTCACTCAATATCTTTGGTTACGGGGAACTATTTTCACCAGTTTATGACGTTTTACAGATCAAAAATCTGATATTTAATTTGAAAAACGATTTATAGATGATGTCACACGGCTTTTGAGCACCTAACTCTCAGTGGTCACAGATTTGAACAAATGGATCGAGATGTCACCTAAGATTCTCCACTACTGTTCACACTTTTCAGTGTCCCATAAGTGTAGAAACAATTTGAAGCAAACCACAAAGACACAAGAGTCGTGAAATCTGTAAATGTGGACGTGACTGTCCGTGCCACAGCATGTGTATCTCAGTCTGTGCCATCGATGGGTAGAAAATTACAGGCAGACTATATATTTTCAGCTGTTAGCACATCGGCATCAGATCTTTTCATGGGACATCTGCTGTAGTAGGAAAGCTTGCAGTGTGACAGTAAGCTTGAAACAAACAATTGGTTTGCATATTTATATTTGCTGGCGCCCTAACTGAGCATATCAACTCTGCCTCAGTGTGTGCTCACTGCTCATAGAGGCTGCAGAGTGCGATCACTGTGTGCAAATAAAAATCAGGAAAAGAGCTGGATTTAGGTGTGAGGCCATGCTACAGTCAGAAATAAACCTGCATTGGTAGACAGCCTGCAGCGCCTCTGCCCTCTTAACTCGAGTGAACACCCAGAGGAGGAGAACCATGATTAACAGCTACTTAATGACCATAAACAAGATGTTCTAATGCTGTGTGTGTGTGTACATTTAGTTGTTGAGCCCTCATGCTTGTCATTGGAGCTCTTATGTAAGTCTGTGTTCAAATCAAACATTAAGTATAATTGTGAAACATTGATGATGATAAAACTGGCTGCTGGTGAAAGAGACTCAACAGAATGTCTTTTATTGTATTAAAGTGATAGTTCACTGATATCACTGAACAGGCCACCATTGCAAAGAAACAAACTCAGACATGGACTACTCTCACTGATAACGTGGCTTACAGAAGGTGCACAGGAAAAAATTGCCATCTTCAGAATATGTTTCCCACTAGGGGTAGGAGTCACAGGGTAATTCACGATGTGATACACGATACCTGGCCCACGATACTGATAATATCAAATAAACAAATAAACCCAGTGAAGGAGTGTGCAATGTTAACTGCTCTCATGGACGAAAAAGGAAGCTTGGCTTTAAACATTGCATCGAGGGTTGCAGGTTTACTTGGGTTAGCATTAGCCGCTTTCTCACCGGTGAGGTCAGGGTGGTGGCGTTGCAAGTGGCTCTGCGTGTTCATGGTGTTGCCCGTGTACTTTACTACAGACAGCATATTGTGTAGTCTTGGTCAATTATGTGTATCCCGTTGATGGACACACAGACTTAAACGTGGCTGGACACGTGTCTTAACATGGATTTTTCCCACTGTACACACGACAGCGCGAGTGAAACTGGCAGAGACCGTTCATTTAATAATTAAAATATCGATATTGGCGCCGTCGTGTCTATTATCATATCGCACGAGGAAGGATGACGATATATCACCAAGTTGTTATTTTGTCCCACTCCTGTTTGCCACCTTATCTTGCTGTCAGATGGCCTTGTCCAACTGGAAAAATGCTCTCTCCCCGCACCAAAGTCAGAGAAAATCAATCTGAGTCAGTCACAGGCTCAGCAGCTCAGTCTTGACAGTCCTGATTAAGTATCAATACATACAACCACACTTAAAAAACACCCTGAACTCTCTCCCTGCGTTATATATTAATTAAGAAATGATAAAGTAACAACAAATGTCTGCTAAACTCAAAGACTGGACTAAAGGACCCTTTCTGACATGGTGTTCAACAGTATGTCAATGAGGCAGTTGACAGGTATGTTTTTAAGAGGAGCTGTGATGTCATTAACTTTTGATTGTATAATTGTATTTGAAAGAACTACCTTGATGTTTTAGCAGAGAAAGTCATCACAGCAAAGCCGTGCATCAGTGCACATCAGACTTAAAACCAAGTGTGTGCTATGTGGCTGTGAACCTTGTTTCCCTGTGTAACTTGGATCCTTTTCCCCCTCTTTCTCTCGCTGCAGAAGAGTTGTTTGTGAACTGTAAAATGTACCCGCTACATCGAGAGAGGTACTGACACGCCGTCATCTCTGTGTTGTGGCTCTGCATGGCAGGGATGGGCAATGCTGCAAATGTATTTTTTCATCTGCTACCATTCATCATCGTTATTGATTCCTGGGTATCTGTCAGAAGAACTGAATGAGAAATAACCAAGACTGGGGTGTTAATTAGTCAGTGTAGTGGGGGTAGGTGTCAATTGGCTAAAATGACACGATCAGTGTCACCTACTACAACCCCTAAATGTCAAGTAGTGAAGCTTTTACTGGAAAGTCAGAATTATATCATGAAACTGAGAAACAGTTTTTGTGCCTTTTCTGAGAATGCATTTTATTTAGTGTGATATTTAAAACAAAATACTTTTGGGATCAATCCGCCCATCCCTACTTCATCAATCATTTGTTTGCCTCAGAAGCCGTCATCACGTCCCCCGACGTTTATCCTCCCTCAGCGTCTGTGAGATCTGATTCACACAGTGGAGGTTTCATGTTTGTCATGGTGTGCGGATGTCGCGTGTCTCTTCATCATATCGTCCAACTGTCATTTGCTCTAAGAATTTTGGTATTTTATGACAGGTTTTAGAAGCTGTTGGTATGTTCTGCATGTTCAATCTTTGTGGTTCAAAGTAGCTTCTTCATCTGTGAAGCAAATGTGATGTGGTTTGTGCTGGAAAAGGCAAAAACATTCAGTGAAAATGTGTTTGCACGGTAATGTTGTTGAAGAAACGATATTGTGAAGCATTTCTCATCCATGTTTGACTGGTTGAGTGAAGGAGCCATCGTTGAACACGGCTACTCTTAAGTGACACGTTCACTCTCCTACATGTTTGTTTTGTGTTGTTTTGATGTATATCTCCAGCCTACCTCAGTGTCATTTGGAAAATTGCGAACCATTGTACAAACGATGAAAAACACATGTGTAGACACTCTTTTATGAAAAAAGAAAAAAGATGTCGCACAAGATGAAATAACAAATTATTTTTCATCATCACAGAGTATTGTACGATTGGATGTCCTGGTTGTAATTCCCTCTGAAACATATAATGTTGCAGTGAGTAAACAATTTGCAGTGTGTGGCAGGACAGGTCACTGACAGTATGAGTTTAATAACACTGAGTAATGCGTGTGTGTGTAAGGTCCAAAAAAAACCTCCTATCTTTGTGGGGACATTTTGTCTCGGCCCCACAACTTTAAATGGCTTTTTTTCAGGGTTAACACAGGGTTAGGGTTAGAATTAGGTTTATGTTAGGCTTAGGTTAAGGGTTAGGGTAAGGCACTTAGTTGTGATGGTTAAGATATGAAAACAAGTTTGTGTGTGTGTGTGTGTGTGTGTGTGTGTGTAGCAGTTGGATTTCATTTACTGTAGAAAACTGTCCAGATAAACTTTAGCTTTTACTGGGAACATATTCAATTAATCTATAGCATAATCCCAACATAATCTACTTTCTGTTGTAAGTAAAAAAAAATCTGTGGTTTGCAGTCTTGAATGTCCATGTTGGCAGAACTAAATGCAAATTGGGGGCAAGATTGTTTGAACATGAACATGCAATAAGAACTGGCAACTCCCAGTATCCTATGGTAGTCTTACAATCTGGATTTATACACTTCAAGCCACACAATATCCAGGTTTAATAACCCTAACTTGATCTTTCTTCTTTTCTGAAAGTACTTGGATGTATTTATTATTATTTTTTTTAAATTGTCTATTAATGTATAGATGTTCTGAAGTATAAGCATATTTACTTAATGGAGTTGTTTGTCTGTTTGTTTTCCTGTTGGAAAATGTTGCTATGTGAGCTGTGTGATCATGTGACTGCCATTGTGATCACATGACCACAGGGTCTAAAACAACCCAAGGATGACACATTTCTATGCCTGCCCTGGTGAAGGCCTTGAAGGCTGACACAGCTGACATGGCTTGTTTTTACTGTTGATATGATTTAATATTTGATAAAAAAAATGACGTGTTAACTGTCACCCTCTCGAGTGCGTCTGAATTCTCAAGTTGTAATAAAAGGTGTTTGGTGACAGTGTCACTCTGGCCAAGGAGAAACCAGCAGCTCTGTGAGTGTAGGAGCTTCTTCCCTGTTGTTTTTGGGCCACATCTGCACATGCAGTCAAGTAAACAGTCGACTCCATTTGTATTCTCTTCATGTGACGTTTTTTATTAGCATGAAAGTGAGTAAAGGTGCCGCTGGAGGATTGAGCTAAAATATCAGCTGTGACTCTCTCTCTCTCCTCTCCCTTTCACTGACCTTCATTTTCTGAATACATTAGACACTCTGGCTTTGTGTCTCACCTCGTCAGTGTGAGACAGCATTAAGTAACCACTCGGTCTTGTGCAAGAGGAGCTGACCTTTTGAGATAACTTATGTGCTCTGTTGTCGTCGAGCACAACCAGAGCTCGCATTGCTGGCATTTTTCCAAGTGTTTTGGAAGTTTAAAGTCTTGTGATCGTGTAATAGAGTGAGTCAAAGAGATGCTTTGTGAGCTGATCAATATCTTCTGATCAGAGAGAACATAAGACTGACAACCTCCAATCATTGTTAGACTCCAAAGGAGAATCCGACTGTGTATACAGTATGTGGGGTTGTGATTTTGTGCTGTGGATATGGTGACTTGTTGAGCAGTTAGCATGTGAGTTAGTGTGTACCCCCCCCCCCCCCCCCGCTGTACTATTTTGGTATGTAGTTGTAGCGTGTTGCTTTGCCAAACTGGATCAGACACTTCTGCTGGCTCAGGAATGTGGACGTGATGCTTTCTGGCTCTCGGAGGTTGGAGGAAGCCTACCTTTTAAAAGAGAAATTGTTTCAGCTTTCAGATTAATGTTGAAACCAGGACAACCACACGCTTACAGGTCAACACATTCAACCTGACAGGCTGAACATCGTTCAACATAGAATTTCCATTATACTGCAAACATTACAGTGCTGTTTTATCAAATGGAAAGATACCTCAATGCGACATAATGCAAGTTCTTGTGTAACATCTTCATTAAGTGACTGAAATTGGAAAACCATCTTATGTCCAAAAAAACAGGCAACCAGTTGTGACTTCACCCATAAAAATCTTAACTCCAGTTTGAAGCTTTCAGAATCACAATTTGGCCAATGCCATGTTGATGTTTTGCAACCACATGTTGAGACGTCACCTGCAACCAGACACCTAATGGACGAGACCAGCTGGTGTCCACCCATATGTGCTGTACTTTATTGTTTGTTTTCCTCAAAATGGGAACATTTTACAAAATTGACATCATCTGCTATTGAAGAAGACTTAAACGTCTTCAGGATAATGTTCACTGACGTTAGAAATGAAGTGACAAATAGAATCATCTTCCCAACCAATTTTTTTATGTACAGTTTATGGAAAAAAACTAAACAAACAAATTAGATCTTGATTAATCAGCAGCTGAAGGGGGGGAGGAGCATGGAAAGTTGATGCTTTATGCACATATATTGATATCAATATTATGGTTTGAGATATTTTAATTTTTAAGATGAAGCAATGAATTTGAGATTATCTGGCCATGTTGTTTGGCATGTTTGCTTGGAGAATTACCCAAATATGGATATACCATCAAAGTATTTGTTGATTTTCTGTCATTTGAACTGAATTACACTCGAGGAGAAGCTCAAGCTTAACCTTGGAGGAATAATAATGTGCTGCATGTGGTGCAGTTAGATGGCCAAACACAAATTGGGCTAACATTTCTTCTTTTCACAGCTTCTTTGGTACGGGAGGGGTAAGCTCAGCCAACCACAGCATTACTTTTCCATTTCTCTCTCTGAAGATGCGAGGAAGTGAAAGTCACAGCAATTTGAATCCCTGCAACTCTCTTGGGTGTTGAATAAGAAGAAATAGGAACTGGATTCCCAGCAAGTTCATTTGTATACGTCTCTATGTAGGATGTTCTCTGCTTTCACTCACTCCTTCCTTATGTCAGACTTTTTTCTGTTTTTGCCATTTTTTTAAGTGTGCAACTTTGGATTTTAAGTACAACCGACAGGATTCTTTTGCAACGAGGTCCACAGATTAACCCCAACCATCCACACAGAGCTCACAGGCTCCATCTTTGTCAGTTTGAAGAGCAATTTTTATATTACCGTGGAGGTAACTGCTCACATTTGAGTGCAGAGACAGACAGGATCTTCTGTTTCACACATCTGGGATTCTGTGTGGTGAAAGGGTGCAGAGGTTAAGACGAAAGATGAAGGAAGCTGCATGAGAGGAATTAATGAGGGATGAGTCGAGGAAAAGACGCAAATGTTAAAAACACTCAACGTTTAGAGCCAATTAACATTTTCTTTGTTACCTCTGCCTAGGAGATCTTTTGCTGCTTTTGTCTGTATGTCTGAGGACGGATTGGGATGACATTTTCTGGGGAATAGGTTGTGGCCCGAAGAAGAAATGGCAACATCTTGGTGATCTGGATATGGATCAAGATTTAGGTATTCTTTTAAAACATTGTAAAACATAGTGTTATATAAATATATAACTCTACTCTATGTATATACTCATATATATATGTATATATATGTATATATATATATATATATATATATATGTGTGTATATGTATATAGGGCCTCACACAGCTTTCCCAGGTTCATGTACAGTTGGGAGAATTGATGCAGCTTTAAAGGGACAATATGTGCGTTCTTATTTTTGCTACGTAGCCAGTGTCTGTTTACTTACCAGTCTAGCGGAAATGTTGGGAGTCTGTCAAACTTCATTCCTTTAGGAGCTTATGGTAGTGATGGAAATCAAGCCAACACTTAATTTAATATTAATTAATTGGATTTCTTTGATTTTCTACTATTGGCACATTTAGCAGTTTGCCTCGTCCCAGCTGTCCCATTTCCACGATGACACACCAATTTTTCCATGGGCGCAACCCACATACTCAACTCTGCTGCTCATCCCACAAATGCATTTTCCTTACAAATGTGGCACCATACAAAAGGGAAATACAGCCTTTCCAACGGTATAAGAGTCATTGCCAAAAAGCATTGTTACAACAAAGAAATGATCAACCAAACACAAATTTCCTTACTTTTCGTGCAAAGTTTATTTAAATCCCTGGATGAAATGATTTCCTATGGACATCTAAAATAAAGATTTCGAAACTAAAAACTGAATGGAACCCCCCCGTTTAGTCTAATGTAAATCATTTACCACTGTATAAGTGACGGCCGCTCGACACAACAGATAAAAAATGAGCTTGCCATCAGCTGTGATCACATGGTGTGACACAATCATTGAGGAGAAAATGTGTTTTTGTGGCAGACTGAGTGTGAACTGTGAACTGCAGGGATAAAATGACTTATATTAATGCACTTTTCGATCATGGCGGTGAGTCACGCTGCTGTCAGTGCTGGCGGCCTCTCTGCCTGTTCACGTCTGTTATGGTCGACCACAAATAATGGATCAAGTCCAATTATTCTGGAGTTTTTTCCACATCTGGTGTGTCTGTTGTCCTTGTCAGGTCTGATCTGTTTCCCTTTGTTTTGAGAATTAATTTATGCATGCTGAGATAAGATTCTGGTTCTGAAGGCGATCCAAGATTTGATACTCGTGAAGACTGTGCAGCTCATGCAGCTCTTACTCGGTCAGTTTAGGATTTTGTCAGTGCGATATTTTATATCAAATGTTTCTTTTTGTCCAGCTTCACTTGTGACAATTTAATGCTGCTATCCCAAGAAAGTGAATGTCTTTTCTTCACACTGTTGTGTAAACAATTTGAAAATGTCACATTGGGCTTCAGGAAATGATGTATATTTCAAACTAACTTTGAGATTTGATTGTTTTTCTAACTAATGTCCTACTTTATTGGCTCATTCACTTTTCTTGATTCTCAATACTCGTGCTGCCTTTAGGTTGAGTTAAACATTTCTATTGACACAACAGCAGCGACAATAATATTTAACATTCGCATTCAATCCATGTTTAAGGAGGTGGAGAATAAAACAAAAAAAAGATTGTTGTGCTTCAATTAAACCGAGCATGTGATTTTCCTAAGGCACTGACATATTTTCTATGTACAACAGTTGTTGCCTACACAGGACGCAGTGAACCTTTAGTAAATATATCTGGTGGTGAATTGAAATGGAGCATGAAGCCCTGCAGTAAATGCAGCCGTGTAGCTCAGAGGAAGTGCAGTCAAGCCAACTTGTTTTCTGATGGCTCCCCGAAGAAAGAGCTCAGCCCTGCACTCTCTCTCAGTCTTTCAGTGCGTCAGTGTAGAAGTCAGTGTGTTTCTGGCCTTTGCTGCAGGCAGCATCCAAACACTGCTGTCATATTTCTTTGCTTTTTCAAAAACGGGCTCGCCCGCTCAGTGTAAGCTTGTTTGCTTCAGTCTTGACATTTCTTTTTCATGGCGTGTACTCTGTGTGCACCCATATGCTTGAAATTCATCTGAATGCTTGAAGGCTATTAATTTATCATGAGGGTGTGGTGTAGCTCATGGCCTTAGGGCCTCCTCCTTTAGGCTCACTGTGCTTTTATGTACAAAATGGTTTGTAGATTTAAGAAAAACTCCTCTGGCGTATTCTCTGGTCCTTTTCCACAATGATCAAGTAAATGTTTTATTTGGGGAAAATTAAAAGATATAGGGACTGCAGTTTTATTTGTGGTTAGCATTACAACATGAGACGCCACCAACATATGAACTTTAATGCAAGGATGACATCTTATAGACTTGAATGTTCCCAACATGTATGCATTCCAGTTTTTTAAATTGGCATAGAACATAAAAAGGTCCAAACATAGAACAATTTAATTGATGCCTTTGCAATTTGCTAATTGCATTGTTTCAAATTCAAGTCATTAATAATGCAGCCCTAGTTTTTGTCAGGCAAACTTTCAATTTATTTGAGGCACAGTGGAGTTTGTTGGCTTTGCATCAAAATCATCGTATGATCTATTGCCATGGTCGTCAAACCAGTGATACGTGAGCTTCCTCTGGTGGTACTTTGTAGAAAATCAGAAATACTGTTCTACTGTATATTTTTAAATTACAATAAATTAATGAATATGTTTTAATAAGCTTTCTTTCCCCTGACCCTCTGATGTTTTGGCTACCTACTTTTTCCCCTCGTCCCCTGCACACTGCACTGAATGTACAAAATGATACAAAAAATATGTGAAAAATAAAACAAAACAAAAGAGAACAGCTTGAGTTCTACTTACAGTAAACAAAAGGGACTTTGTAACAGTCCACTGTATTTCATTATGCTCTCAACACCTGGCTCAGTCTAGATTTATCACATCTCTAAATATCTTCAGCATCTCTTAAATAGTGTTTCTATTTATTTTTGGCAGGTTTTTAAATCAGATTTTACCGTCTGTGACACTTTTTTTCTTTAATATAGTCTAACTTTTTTTGTTTTTAAAGATGAAATAACTGTTTGTAAAGACAGTTTACTGAGACACTGACACTGGTGTATTGATCATTTGCCATCAAGTACCACCTGCATTTTTTTCTTGATATAAGAACCAAAGGTAACATTTATGCTAAAGCTAAATCATGGTACATTTAAAATAGCATTATCTAATTCTCCTGTGCATGTCTGTGGTGAGATGTCTTGTTTTTTTGTTTGATCCTATAAATTGTTACACAGTTGTTGTTTTTTTCTTTGTGATTAGTACGTACGACAAGTAGTTTGGAAGCAAAAGACTTGCACACAGTGCTCAGCTTGACTGTAACTACCACAATTTGGATTGAAGGATCAAAGATGTCTGTGAGTTGTGAGCCAGATAGGAGGCGAAACATTTCAGCTGCTCTAGGAACAATTTCTCAATTCATCGATTATTAATCAATTACTAAATGAATCATTACTATTTTTATAGTCGATTAATCAGTTTGAGTGTTTTCAGAAATCAGATTTTTAGCTTCTTAAATGTGAATATTTTCGGCTTTATTTGCTTTATATAACATAGAAATCATTAAAACAGAATCATTTTGCGCGATTACTTGATTAATCGAGAAAATAATCGTCAGATTCATTGATGATAAAAATGATTATTTGCAGCCTAAACTCCTTCACATGAAAATCAAGAAAACAAACAGTAACTGAAATATCAAAAGTATCGCATACCTTTTACGATAGTCATTGGGCAAACGTCATGTTATGTCTATTATTTGCATGTTATCATGACATTATATGAGGATTAAAGCAGTTACTCATGTATGTAAACCAGGTTGCAGTCGGTGATTTTGCAGATGAAGATTTCCGTTAGGCATCCACATTAGTGCACCCTCACTAGTTCAAGTCATTTTATTCTGGAAACGAGCCTGGTCATGCGTGAAAGTGACCCGATGACACACATGTAATTTGCCCATTCATTCCATTAGGGCAGAGCGAGCTAAGTGCACTGGGTATAATGGTATAAAAAGTCATATAGCCTCTATAATTTCCTTAAAGAGTGAATGTCATGATGAAAACTTAACTCTATCAAGTTGCACTTTGAAACACATATAATTATATTTCTTCTAATACTGAGCTGTATGTAATTTGGACACAGTTCTTTCTCCACCACACATGCATGGATGAGATGAGTGAGTTTGTATGAAGGAGGGGGAGGGTTTGCGCGTTCAGTATGTATATTTACAGCACGTATGACCTGGAATAGATTAACAATAATTGATCCAGATGACGCCTCACTGGATTCAGGCTGACTGCAGGAGGTGGAACTCTGCTGCATAATTTTCTCCACCACATCTTGTATTGTATGTATTTACATTTTATTTTACCCTGTTATACTTTTATTTGTGGTAAATATAGTTTACTGAGAGGAATAACAGCAATGATGTGATTAAGCAATAAAATACAGGGCTTTGCACAAACCGATTGCAAAAAGTTTTAATTGGCTCCACATTAAACATTTAGATTCAGACCTAATTTTTTTACGTTAGGTAGTTTTAGCTGATGCACTTTGAGCCTCAGCTTCTGATCCAACATATACAAGAACAAAAATAAGTAAATACATTAATACATATTACATTTATTATACTGGGCAAAGGTAATTCTGAGACTCTGACCCAGTACCAAAAGAGATGCTACTTAAGATTATTTTGCTCGATTTTAGTCATTTTACCCATGATTCAGTTTGACCAGTCAGCACTAGTTGGGGACAGTTGGCATGGCTAGATGACACAGAAATATGTTAGTGTGACCCAACCAGACCTCAGTCGCAGTCAATCAAATATGTTTGCATTTTTTTGAGCTGACTCTGGACGCAAGCGGGTAGTTTGTACTGATTACCGACCCAACTGCAAACACATGCTGCCAACAGCCAATGAAAAAGAGGAGTTGGACACAGGAAATAGCATCAGAAGACAAAGATGACAGGAAGTAACGAGGATATCAAAACAAAGATGGCGATGTTTGTTTTTCCCTTAAATGTCCTGTGTCCTTGAGGTCGTGTTGCTCAAATGAATGAGGGAAACTTAGGCAGAAGTTAGCCGGTCAAAGAAGAGGGAGTTTACGGGGAGATAATTGCAGAGAAAGCTATGTTAAGAGATGCCCCATCCACGTTCAATATATACTTTATGTATTTTGTTCTCTATGTTGTGAATAAATAGATAAATCCTGCACTTTTAACTTGTTTTCTTCAGTTGGACAGATATCGTGATGTGTTGCTATGCGAATATCTTATTTGTATCGATTATCACAGAATTGTTGTATCGTGATATTCTTGTATCTGGTATCCAGTTATTCCCACCCCTAGTAATTATTGTAACTTTAAGTTTGATTTACAACATTTACAGCACTTTTTTTTTAACAGCTCTTCAAGCAGCCAGGTTTGAACATGTGTCTCCTTCCACACAGTCATTTGCGTTTTCACTCTCAGAACAGCAAATTAGATTCAAGGCTGCTCAGTTTCATCAGGTTTGCGTCGCGTTTACGTCACTGAAGCTCATGTGGCTCCTCTTTCCTTTAGTAACACCCAATAGTTTAGACCAGGCCTGTGTGAGTGTTGTTTGCTCCTCCTCACCTGAGGGTGACATCACTCATTTTGTGCTGCCCTTATGATCAAACCTTGACTTGTCTGAGCTGATTAGCCTGACGGACATTTCAGACAGCAATGTAATGTTGGGCCAGTTGAATGATGGGAGGTTCGTTTCTGTGAGATCCACTGTGACGAATGTGAGATGATGTGCAGTCAGTCATCATTTCATATTTAGATGGTGGGAATGTGATAAAGAGGGGAGTGAAGCGATTTTGCTCTGAAGTTCTGTTTTGGCTTATTTGCTGCGTTTAATGTCATGGTTATTGGTTATGGAGGGAGATAATTAGTTTTATTGAGTATAATTAAATACTTTCACGGTGCTGTTGCTGTACTTGATATGCGCCTGATGATATTACCCCCTGTCGACGTTCACCACAGACTCCTTCTCACGAAAAAGCTTTATTACAGTATCCTAAACATTTACTTTTTCTCTCCTAGCAAAGAAAATCGTTGTGCTGTCATCATCTCTACAATTGGTCCCGACATAGTTCACTGGGTAAATGGTTATAATGATTACCCTCAAGTGCACAATACATTTTTAAGCAGGCAAATATAATAACTCTTGCACTGAATCGCTCAGCAGAGAATTCATTGTCGTGGGAAAAGCATTCACGTCACCCTACCTAGAGCGAGGTTTTTCCTCCTGTCAAGGACACGGTGAAGATACTGCAGGGCCCTGCATCTGTTACTGTTTATTTTTAGTGGTGTGTTGTTTTTGTTTGAATTAAAATGAACCTGCAGATGTATGAAAAGCTATTTTTGTGATCATAATAAGGTGGAATTACAGAAGCAGATTCAAAAAAAAGTTTTTGGTCTGCTGTCACCTGCAAATGTTTGTTGCTAAATTTATTCCCCCCCCCCCCCCCCCCTTACTTGACTGTCAAATACAAGCTAAAAATGCCACAAAAATATCTTCTATCTAAATATCTAAATAAAACAAGAAAGTGACAACGTTTTTTTTCATGCTTTCAGTATCTCTTGTTGTGAAACGCACAGTGCCTTTGCAGACGTAAACCTGACATGAAAACATGAATTATGAAAAAGAGTCATCACTACAAGTGGACGTCAATTGGCTGCTATAGCAACGTGTTGCAACAACATGTCAATAAATGCAGCATCGTGTCCGTAAATACCTGAGGGCTGCACTGAAAGCTTCTCTTGACATGTTTTCAGTGGAAGAAAATGGAACAAAGCAATTATTCTTTATAACAATTGCACACATGATTTCTAGCTAAAATATGTCTGAAAGGCAGGAACAACCTTGTGGAACAGGTAGCTTTGATTTAAAGAAAAAAGTGGCTTCAACATATGAATGAATTGGATTGAAAAGGAAAAATTGGTGTCCTTGGTTAGCTGCCTCATGACAGGCTTTCCAATATTTTTCCTTTTAGGCCTCATGGGGAGACCTGAGCTAATTTTAGCTGTTTGGAGTCGTAACTGAGCGGCTACACATCAGGTACTGATTTCAGAGGAATTCTGACTTTGAATCATGCAAAGATCATGAGAGTAAAATTCTAGAGCCTGACATGAACATATTAACCCATCAAACAGATCAACTTATTTTTGCGTTCACAGAAACATTTGTGAAACAGTCAGCAAACATGTAGAACAAGAAAAATAATGTTATAACAGAAATCCTGTTTATGTGACAACAACCAAACGGTGTTACAGTATTTATCTGTGTGGAGGAGAAAAGGTAGCTTTTACATCGTTTGAATTAAAAGTAGGGCTACAGCGATAATTTGATTAATCAATTATTAATTGATTACTGATTACTGATTTTTTGATAATTAAAACAAGCTTTCTGAGTTTGAACACTTTCAAAATCAGAAATTTGAATGCTTTCTAGTTTCTTTGCTCCAGATAACAGTTTGATTTGGATTTGAGAAAATCATAATTTCCAGGTTTGGAAAACAACGATCAACATTTTATGGACCAAACATTATAATTAAATAATTATGGAACTAATTGTTAGTTGCAGCCCTAATATAAATAAACAATGCGCATTCTGAGAGCCGAGTGTTTGTATTCAATTTTTATCTAGTAACCTTTTCTGTTTACTTGGATCCATGTTCGGTCGGTCATCATTATTGTCTGTCCATATCTGCTACCGTATTGGGCCTGGGATGGCACCTAAATCTCGCTGTTATTCTCCATTGTAAATTGTAGCTTCAGCAATGTGTGTTGCAACGGGATCAACCATTGTTTGCATGGAAATGTACTGTAAGTCCAACCAAATCGAGCAGGAACAATGCCTTATAGCCAGAGATGACCTACATAGTAAACGGTTATTTCTCTTGCTTAAAGAACAGGCTCTCCTCCAAGTGTGTACACCATCCTCATTAATACTGGTGTTTATATATATATATATACAGTATATATATATATATACATATATGCTCTGCAGCGGGAACTGCTTATTGTGTATATTAACATTATGCAGACACAATTAGCAGTGTAATGTTGCACTAAATTTCACCAAAGTGCTTGTGTATTTCCTCATCGTCCCATGAGTGTCCTTCCACCGTTGGAAGCAGGACGGCTAATTGCCAGCACTGAGCAAATCAGCTTAATTTGCATGATTTGCCCCATTACTTCAGGAAGTCACCAGTGACCTTCAAGTGTTTTTATAAAAAAACAACAAAAAAAACAACAACAGTCACATTTGGAATTTTGAAACGTGTTTGTGCTATTTATAGCTTTAGTAGAGTTTGTGCACTTGAAGGGATTGTGGAATCATAAAAAAACAGGGTTTTCACTCGGGCAGTTTATCAAAAGGAACGATAATGACATCCAATTAATTTTAATGATGTACAGAAGCGTTAGCCGTGTGACTTTGATCATTTCTTCTATGTTTTGAAAAAAAGACATAGCTCATTGTTGCTGTGAAAACACTTTTATGTTATGTTACCCTATTTTTAAAAATAACACCAAGGTCATATATTTCTATACATGCTGTAACAAATACTGTATATTGAGAAGGTTCAATAAAAATCACAGGTTTTATCATTTATGTCAGGGCTGTCAAACTCAATTACAGAGGGGGCCCAAACTAAAATCTGTGTCCCAGTTGAGGTCCAGACGAGGTCAAATAACAAAACAACAGAACAAATGATTTTCCATTGTCCATTTCCATCCGTCTTGCCTGATTCCCTCTGCTGTATTTCAGTAGAACAGCACATATCAAATGTATCTTAGCCAATAACTTGCTGTACTCAGTTTTTGCTAGATGTATAAAGCTAAAAGAGAGGGAGCCAAACACAAATGAGAGGCCCCCTTATGACACCTGTGACTTCTGTTTTCAAGTATTTGTTTGACATTGACTTAGAGCTTATTAATTAATGAAATATGAATTAAATACATGAATTAAATTGTATGCACACTATTAATTGTTATATTAAAATTTGCAGTGTGTAACATTTAAATATAAAAACACGTTATTCAAACATTCAATCCAATGCTGATTAAGCCTTTCAGCTTCACACGACTCTCCGTGTGCTTCTCAGCACCGCAGAGTTTTGTGTTTGTGTCTGTGGCAACATCCCTGTGCTGCACACAGAGTGATGCATTTTACATCACACCTGACAGAGGGAAGGTGGAAGCGAAACAACTCCACTAGTTGTTGGCAAGACGGGAACAGGCAGCAGTTGGAATGCGGACCAAGTGTCGTCCTTTCAGAAAGCAATGCAGTCTCACCTGAGGAGTGGGTAAAGTCGATGTCACCGCCACCCACTACTTGGCTGAAAATACCTAGAAGCACCAACAAAATGTGTGAGTGTGTCACATATCTGCAGCAGCGTCTGTCACTCACTGCAAAAGCTCAGTCATCTGTCGCCTTCAGTTCAAGTGAAGAAGAAGCAGCTGGGAGGAGAGAAGCCTTTTGAAACAACTTCAAAGAAACTATAAATCCAGTTGCTATTGATTAAATGACCCTTTTGTCATTTTAATTATGTTCGTGTTTGTACATTGTGGTTTTGACATCCTGTTTGTCATGTAGACGTGTGTGCTTCTGTTTTGTACATTGTTATTCCGCCCGTACATTTTCATCATGCAAATTTAATGAGGTAAGATAGATACTGCTGATAACCACTCGTGCGCTTGTTCAACCACACAAACACGCAGAATACTTTGGACACTTGCAGCTATAGCCAAGCAACTGAAACACCCTGCTCATCTTTTCCACACTCAGTCACCAGCGGCATCAGGTTAACGCACTCTCTTCCTCTGTTGTGTGTTTTAAAGGGAGCAGCCCATCTTCAGTGCCAAAGCTCATGTCTTCCAGATTGACCCGGCCACCAAGCGCAACTGGCTGCCAGCCAGCAAACACGCCGTCGCCGTGTCCTTCTTTTACGATGCCAGCCGCAGCGTGTACCGCATCATCAGTGTGGGCGGGACTAAAGTAAGACACACACACACACACACACACACACTGGTTTCCATGACTTCAGAGGCTTCAGAGACTTAAATTCATTTCCTGGAGACTTACTCTAACCTTAACCGTAATTACTACTGGCCTAAACCTAACCCTGACTCTAACGTCTTCCCCTTAAAATGTAGTCATTTACATTATGGGGGCTTAATTTTTGTCCCCATAAGGAAGACGAGATCCCATAATATGACTGAGTAAACTGATTTAGGGCCCCACAACATAAGGAATACCAGGCACAAACACACATCCACACACACACAGGTTTGCACTGCTATTTTTCTTTGGACACGGCATTGATTTTCATTCATTTGGACAACCTAAACAAAGTGTTATTCCCTAACCATAGTAAAAACAGTTTGAATGCATACACTTGAGTTAAATCAAAATCAGTTTTGTTTTTGCATGACTTCTATACTGCAATTTGTGTCACTCGGCAGAATGTTTCCTCTGTAGTATGTGTCATCCTGACTTTCATGTGATTAAGCCCACTCTTTGCATCCAGAGGTTCTTAAAATAAATACAAACATAGGAGTGCATTTGTAAAATATGCACATTGTCAGCAGGATATTTATAATGCATTCACGTAAACAAGATTAAAGCCCTAACGGGTTATCTTGTTAGCACCAAACTGAAACCCAGAGAAAGTTTGTTGTTTTCAGTCGAATGTGTCTTTTTTTTTTATTGTACAAACATTAGAGGCTTTGGGAGGAGAGACTAATGAAATCTACATTTGGCAACAAATCCACGTCATCAAACCATTTTACCGATAGATATTTGCACACCGCCACAAATTTTCTTTTTCTCTGTAGCCTGGTTGATAGATATATATTTTTATTTATCTGCTCACGGCAAAGTCTCCAGTAGATTTATGGCATTAAACTGCAAGTGACACAGCAATAAAAGGTCCAGATTCTGCATAATTTAAATTCAAGTAACTGTGTTTATATTTTAGTCGAGGCCTCATTAAAGTGCACAGTATCTATTGTTGCTAATGAGTGCATTTAAAAACGTCAAACACCAGCCTCATGCATGATACAGGCTGCTGCACAGTGGCCTCTTGTTTATCAGACGAAAATCCTCATATTTTCTTGTCAAGTGTGTACAATGGAAAAATAACGCTCTGTAATGAATTTGGCACTTAAAGGTGACGGGAATTATTTATATTCTTCCTCGCTGTCTTTGGATGCTGTGAACTGCTCATCCTTGAAAATTACTTTCTTTTGAAAGCGGGCTTTTGTGGTGTGTGAGAAGTAGTTTGGTGAATGCATCTGTCTAATGGTGCATAATGTGCAACACACCAGCTTAACCACACTCATTGTAAGTCCTCAAAGCTCTGTCCATCAAATCGGGACAGGTTTTTGTAAAACTCCATTTAGTTCTTAAAGGGCCTGTTTGTCTGTCTTTCCCCCATGAACTGAATGCCTGTTCAAGATTCACTATTGAAAACATTCACCGCTCTCATCTTATGCTTCTTTACCCACAACAATGAGACCGGGACTCTCTCCTTTTTTCTTGGTAGAGTTACTCCCACACACACACATATGTTATGCTGTAAATTGAGCCATCATCATATTGGAAGACTTGGGGACAGATAAATATGCGTAATATGCCTGTTGGGTCACTGTTATGTGGCATCCACATTTTATACCCAATTATACTTCCCCCTGTGTCAATACCTTTCATTCATCTCTCAAAATTAACAGTTTACCGAAAAAAAAAAACCAACCGAATCTGGGACCATAGGGGCGACAGTAGCTCAGTGGTAGAGTGAGCTGTCTTTCAACTTGAAGGTTGTGAGTTTGTGGGTGCTTCCCTGTATGAAAGTGTGAACCACTCTTGCCTTTTCGAGCCCCGGTTGGAACAAGGGCCTTTCTGTTTGCATGTACAGTTTGCATGTTCTCCCCGTGTGTGTGTGGGCTTCCGCCAACAGTCCAAAAACATGAAATATGGGGATTAGGTCAATTGGACACTCTAAATTGACCTTAGGTGTGAGAGTGAGAGTGAATGGTTGTTTGTCTCTATATGTGTCCCTGCGATGGACAGGGCGATCTGTCCAGGGTGTCCCCCGCCTATTGCCCTGTGTCAGCTGAGCACAGGGCACAGGGCCCCCCGCGAACTTCCTGTGGAGGATAAAGTGGTAGAAAATGGATGGATGGATGGATTTCTTCCTTGTATCATAACCCACATCCACCACCCCCCCAAATTATCATCCAAACCTGTCATTGCTCTGCTTAAAAACAAAAGTGGGCAAAAACTTAACCTCCTTTGTCGAATTATGGAAAAAGTAGTGAAATAGATCACACTGAGTATATACAACGTTGTGAAGTTTCTAACGAAACATTGATATTCATTTCAAAACGTCAAATACTAAAAGAAAAATGTGTATTGTATCACACGGTATCTCCCCTCTATAATTTTGGTGGAAAACCTTCCTGTTCTTATTTGAAAACACACATTTATTATTTGATAATTGATCCACTGTTTACTTCTGTCCGTTTATTAATTTTACTCTCTGTGGTGCCAGGCCATCATCAACAGCACCATCACTCCCAACATGACGTTCACCAAAACCTCGCAGAAGTTTGGCCAGTGGGCCGACAGCAGGGCCAACACCGTTTATGGCCTGGGCTTCTCCACAGAGCAGCAACTGCAGCAGGTAAACAAAAGGAGTCTCTCATTAATTACTGAGTAGAAAGAGTCCCTTAATGACGCGGCAGAAGAGGACAGCGATGGGACGATCGGGGCGCTGTTTTCATGCAGGTTGGATCAGCTTCTAATGCGGCTGGATTATATTCACATCAGCTCATTATGTCGCGCTTATACAAACGTACTCACGTGTGTTACGTCCACTTTCTGCCTCCTGAATGTAACACACAGGTAAAGAAGATTTGAGAGAGTGTGTGGTTTCTTGAGTGCTGTAACTCGCGTCTCCTTTCTTCCTCCACCTGCAGTTCGCAGAGCAGTTTAAAGAGGTGAAGGAGGCGGCCCGTTTGGCCAGAGAGAAATCCCAGGAGAGGTTTGAACTTGCCAACCCTGCACTCAGCATTGCAGCTCCCCAGGTAAAGAGCACCGCCGCCCCTTCCATGAAACATTAGCGTATTTATCTACATATATTTCTTTTGTTATTTTTGTCTGAAAACCCAAGGTAAAAAATGAATCTGATGAAATTATCAAAAGGTCAATCAGGCAAAAAAATTAAATGAATAATAAGGGAGCTTTTATGTAGTAATATATGGGTTTTTGCTGGGTTTTTGTATTAATAATTTTATAGCATAACAATAAAACTGTTTTTATTTGCTATTTTGGAAATTAACTTTCCGAAATCCTCACTGTACAGTTTCACTGGGAATATTTTTCTCCTAGAGGGGAAAAAAAGCAAAATTCAAAAACGTTTTTCTCCCAAGAGGAGTCTGTGGTTTTTCCTCCGCAACTGGGACATGGTCTCTGGACACATGCTGCTGTTAAATTTTGTGATGCTTATAGCATCTAAATCAAGGAGACTAGACTAAACTCTGTGCATAAAATTGAGGCGAGTTGTTCCCCGTGTGAATTCAGGGCAATGAGATGCAAGATATATGATTTGTCAGTACTTAGTTGAATTGCCACATTTACACCCTAATTGGAGAAGGCCTTTGTCTTGCTTGCTCCCCTTTGGGAGTACAAAAAAGATATGATATCTGCAACTATTTCAACTTTGTGTGTTATATAACGTGATCTAAAAAGAATGTTGTTGGAGGGATGGACGGCGTGAAGTGATTAAACTTGTGGCATGATGGTATTTGGCCAGTACAGTGACTTGGTTTGCCATTTTAACCTGTACAGAATCATCAGTGATTAGATGAATCCCCACATTTTTTACTTAACCTTCTTTCCCTTGCGAAGCCTGCACCTCAATGACACTGAAAGTCAGAGTTATATTTACTGGTGCAGTTCTTCAGACATTTACTGGGAGGACGGGACTCAGATTTAATTGCTCTAACTTTGGGGGAACATGTGTCACATATAAATCTTTTCGAGACGCTCTGTCAGTCTTTTTTTTTTTTTATTATTTTTTTTTAATATTTGGTTCCTCCACATATTAGACTTAAGAGTCTGTTTATTGTTGCTGTGGTGACGGGCCAAAAACACAGTAGTGCTTGTTAATGCGATGCAAGTCCACTGTGTGTAAATCTTTACAAAGCCAGTCAGTGATTAAGACCGAGAGACTGCAGAATCATGACGCCGACGCTGAGCCAAGCACCGAGACACTTTAAGAATAGCTGATGCTTTGTCTTGTCAATTTATTTAGTGCAGCCAAGGGAAAACACCTGTGGTGCCACAAAATCAAGCATTGATACCAAGGAGGTCAATGACGAGAGAATTCCAAACAGGCAAAAGGACAAAAGCTCCTCAAACTGTCTGACGTTTAACAATAAACATGTAATTCACTACAATTCATGCTACTGCTAGTATAAACGACACTGTTATAGTATAAAAATATTATAGCGGTGTCTTTACAACTGTGATAGGAATTTATACAACTGTGATATATATCTGCTCCTGGTTTCTCTCTACTGTCTCTACCCCCCTTTCCTTTTTTCTCCCCTACCTCCCTTCTCTCCCCTGTGTTTCCTTTCACCCCAACCGGCCGAGGCAGATGGTTGCGAGTCTGGTTCTGATGGAGTTTTCTCGCTGTTAAAAGGGAGTTTTTTTGGAAACTGTTGGGCTTCTCTTCTCTTGTTTCTATAGTATTTTAAGGTCTTTGCCTTACTACTGCCTTGAAAAAATGTATGCTTTGGTTTGGTGCGATACACATACATTTTTATCCTTTAATATATAATCAAACTCATAACTAAAGCGTTCAAATGGATGTGGTGTGGAGTAGAGCAGCAGTAGAGTGTATGTACTCGGACACTGTGTGATGTACTGGTCGTCAGTGACACAAACAGCAAGCAGGAGTGTTACTGTGGTAACTAGAGTCCTTGATGGTTGTTGTTGACTTTAAAGAACAATTAAAGTCAGTCAAGGTCAGACGCAGCAGCGCAGCCTGCACTGATTTTTCTGGCTAAGACAACAGTCATTGATTTTGTGTCAGACGGTAAACTCGGTGGTGGCGTTGTGGCTAATATCACAGCATCTCACCTCTGAGTCGCTACAGCTCACTATAAAACACCTCACTGCTGAGTGTTAAAACCTGCGTGATAGAGAAATAATATCCCGTCAAAGCTATTGTGTGATGGTACTTTATGTATGAGGACGAAGCCAAATAAATGGGATCCAAAGAGCTGTAATGCCAGTTAAGAGCTTGTTAGAGTTGATGTTGTGTTGTGTTTTATAGATGTTGTCTGTGGCCCGTTATGCTCATTCTGAACCGATTTGATTTGAAAAGTATTTTGTACTTTTCAAATCAACTAAATGACATCAAAAACCAGCCACACTTTGGCTGTTCAAGGTGTATATATACATACAATGGTGAACACCAAAATGCACTTTTTTAATCTTTTTATAAAACAGTGGAACAGGGATGTGTATTTAGCATAAGTACAAAATGAAAATGAAAGGTTAGTAAATGGAACTACAGTTACATACAGTGCTAACAAATGTATTAGACCATCACCAAAAGCCATAGCTGCCCTAAATGAACAGCATTGGTAATTATCAAAATAATTTTTTATGTTTCTGTAATGGTTACTACACCAGTACGTAAAAGCTCTTTAACACAATTAAAATATAATTATTGTTAGCCATGAATTTACAAGAAACTGAAGAAAAAAAAAAATAGTAAAGCATATCTTAATTTCTTGATTAAGATGCCAAATTATAGTTATTGACATGCATTCCTGCACAGAAGAATGGACAATACCATTTGTAATAGCAGTAAAACACAGGTTCAATAAACTGAACATCTCTATAACATTACACTAATGCATTTTGAGGCATTATGTACTGTTACTTTGACCATTTTGCCTCTTTTATCCTGCATGTACCACAATAATATTGATATTATCTATCATAAAGTCAAGGTATAAATTGAAAATATAGAAGAGGAATATCGTTTTTGTGATAAGAGGAAATAACAACCAAAAAAAACAAAAAGCCTTGGCATCCTGATCCACTTATAATCCGAGGGATGATGATGGTTTAAACAGTACTACAGAGAAGCTGTTCTCCGTCACCCAGTGTGTACGTTTTGTTTGTTTCGCCTCCAGCTGGTCAATAACAGCCCTGCTGCTTACAGAATCAGTCCACAGTGTTGCAGAGTTGCAGCTCTGCAGCCTCGAGCTTCATGAAGCACATATTCAGAGTGTGATACGTGGTTGGCAGCAGGCGATCTGCAGGCAGTAAAGCCCGAGCTTTCAGGCTTATTTGCAGAGCTCAGTGATCAGATGCAGGAGGAGATGGTGGAGTCGATGAGATGGAGTTCAGGAACGATAAACGGAGCGATGCAGCGAAACGTCGCCTGATTGACAACAAGTGCAGAGATAATAAACAAGATTTGTGCTAAAGATAAAAATTATAGTAGTCACAGACAGGAACAGAACACAAGCGTCTACGATTAGCACTTTGGTGTAAAAGACAAAAACAAAAACTCCTAAAACATAATTTAAATAAGGCTATTAAAGTTGTGTTCCTCCTGTTTCGTCTGGCTCAGCTACTAAAAGTTCTTTATTTTTATCTTCTATACCATTATCTTATTTTCTGGAAATAGGGAAATAAGTATTGTCATGCATCAAATAAGACTTCACTTGTTCACACCATTAAATAAAGGATTAATGTGACAGATATCAGAGTGACCAGAGTAGAGAAATCTTAAAAATATGAGCTATATCCTCCATCGTCTTGTTTTGTCCACAGAGGAAAGACATTCCATTCAAACCAGGAAACGCTCACATTCAAGAAACTCAAACTGATTAATCTGTTATTTAAACAGTTGACGATTACTTTAATAATGAATTAATGAATTGAAACTGATAAATGATTGCAGTGAGGGAGTGGGCGAGCGAGCGGTTCTAAGCACATACCTCTGATGCATTTCACACATGAATTAATAAATCGGGTTAGTGGAAAAACTGGAGCTTTAGGGAGCAAATGGACTGAAGCTCGGATAAATAAGTAAATATCTGTGTGAATGTACCAGAGATGAACAGTGGTGCAGATGCATCAAGATGAAAAAGCCGCTAAATATTTTAAATACCTGGAATACTGTCGATTACAGTGTCTTCTCCGAGGTTTGAGGTGTTAAAAAAACAACCACACATTCACACATACACTTCTATTTGGCAGGTTTTTACTGAGGTGTTTGTGTTCTTACAGTTTATGATCATCCAAATTGTGCTGAAGATCAAAAAAACAAAAAACATATTTATTCCTTTTTGGCTAAGTACTCAATGTTATGTGATCACCTGTCACTCTCTCTTCCTCTCTTAACTCGAAACAAACCACAGATATAAAATCCATTAATTCCTGAGTGTAATAGGTGAAACTTTCATGAACGGGGAACAAAGCAGAATTACTGTAAATTCATGCTGCTCAGTAACTTTTCTTTTTCTCCTCATGTTCTCCTCCTGCTCTCTGTTTTCCTGCTGCATCATGGGCCGTATTCATCTCCCAGCTCTCCCAGGTGAGTGAAACTCCACCCCCTAATCAAAAAGGAAAGAAAATTACATCTTCTAAGTGACTGTGGTGTTCACATACTTGCTATTGTATGGACTAGTGTGCTCAATAATTAATTCCAAGTTGACTTCAGAACAAATTTAGCTTCAGAACTTTGCTGCCGAAAGAGAAAAGCCTTTGTTTGTGACGCCAGCAGCAACGCACCTGCACGTTTTTGTTCTGAGCGCAGAGAAAAGCACAGGTCATGGCAGCACATGACTAAATTCAGCCATTTTCTTCTTTTCGTTCACTGATATTATCGATATTCCACACGGCATAAAAAGAGACAAGTGGGAATTTGTGTCAGTTCCCTTTTGAGCTCAAGTTAATTAGTAGTTGGTTGTTTTGCAGGTTTGTGCTTTCATGTCTCTGCCGTGTTTTCACTCCGCTTGTTAGTGAACAAAATGCAGAAGGAAAAAAAAAAGAGAGTTGTAAATTTGTAATCCTTTTTATGACTTAAACATGATCCACAGTATAAATAATTCAGGGATATGCTTAGGCGATCCGTTGACTTGACTTTGATTCTCCCTGTTCTCTGGTTCCTTCTTCTGGACACAGTTCTAATCCACAGTGTGGGATAAGCCTGGTGTTTTATTTACATATCCATCTCTGAGGTCGGAGAGAGCAGATGAGCTGCAGATAATAAACTGTTGTCCTCCGGGGAACACAGACAGCCTGCCTTAAATGAATAATACAAGCTTTTTCTACAGTAAGTGCAGGGTTGTAAAGCTTCACTGAGGAGGCCGGTGGTCGTTGACGAGCTCAGGTTTTGGTGCACAAAGACCAAAACAGAAGGCAACAGCACTACAGAACCCTTGTCTGAACTAATTCATCTGTACACTATAAAACAAAAAAAGGGAGGCTGAGCACACGCATGCAGCCTCCAACTGAGGGGAATGGTTTGTTGGGAAAGAAAGATTGAACCCATTTGTGGGCAACAGTGAAGGAAAATACCAAAGCACAAAGCAGGTTAGAGTCAAGACTTCTACGAACTGAAATGTTCATTCAAAGTTAGTTTTTTTTAATGTGAGATGACGATGAATGATTCTACTAATACTGTACTTAATTTGAAATTAAAAAAAAGAAGGGAAATATAAACAAACATTAAAACTCAACTTCCAAATCTCTCAACAAGTTATATTACATTGGATATTGATAATTATCGTGATACATTTGAGATACATAAAGATTATTTATGGCCAAAAAAAACCAGTTGTCAAACATGATGTCAACATTTTACACATCAAATAATAATTACTGTTGGATATTTTAGTTGATTGAATTAAATTGAACTTTCTTTTTTATTCTTCTCTAAGTATACTTGTGGGTCACAGAAAAACACGTCAAATCCTCATTTCTTAAAAATTGTAGTCGACTAATAACTGGACTGATACTGATGTGTTATTTTTTTCATCTGTCATTGACCTATAGGAGCTGTCAGAGGAGCGTCATTCGCCGCCGCCGCTGCTGACGGTTAACGGTCCGGGCGAGGAGAAGCTGTTTCGAAGCAAGAGCGCTGAGGTGGAGCTGACAGTGGAGAAGGAGCGGGTGAAGAAGATGTTGTCTGAAGGGTAATGATGGTGATTTTTCTTCTTCTTTTTTTTTTTATCTCGTGTGAAAGTTTATCAGCAGAACTTTCTGACATTTTTGAACGTGCAGCGGACAATGCAGCATAGCAATAAATACAACAATCCTCTCCAGTATTAATAATACACAAAAACATATATAACCATATTTAAATGAAACAACAGGAGCAGATGTGTGTGTGTGTGTGTGTGTGTGTCAAATGCCACAGCTCTGCTACGTGAGAAGATGTAAATGCCTGAAGCACTTTGTTGAGCTGTGCACAGTAAATGAGGCTGAGGATGAAAAACACTCAACTCCTGTTCTGTTAAAGGGAGGAAGGCAATGACCATTATTAACCATTAGATTAAAAAAGTATTTACAGAGCAGGTATTTGTGGTGATGCTTTTTTCCTCATTGCTTTATTGAAACGTTATTGACGCAGGTGCCAGAAATAGCACATGTTGTCTAACTCATTGCTCCACTTTTCACCACATGTCACTGAAGGCTTTTCATAGGTTTTTAGAGAGCTACTGAGCTGGTAATCTGAGGGGTGGAGAGGTTTCTTTAAAAAACAAAACACACAAACTGAATGAATGAAGAACAGACAGCAGAGAATAAAAGAATGGAAAGGTTTGTGTCTGTGACCTCGTGGCTGCAGCAGAACGGAGCCTCACATCTCCTCACATCCCATCCAGATTTACAAATAAAGGTTCACTTTTGGAGCCATTTCTTTCCTGTTAATGCCTTATGTTTGTAGGAGGTGTTTTCCATCTTTCCTTGCTTGACTTTGTCCTGACATGTTGAATGTGGTTCATACACAACATCCTGTTAAATCAGAAACTTTGATGAATCCAATTTCTAGGATAAACAGATATGGTTTGCACGTGTAGACAGGACTAACAAATGTGAATTCAGAATATGGACAACAATGTCGAGCATAATCTTCAGTTTGGGGACATAAAACAACGTAACAAGTTTATTGTTAAGGTTTGAGTTGAGAGTTTTAAGCAAATGAACGCAGTGAATTTGTGCAGACAGCCGACTGCTGCTGAGTTTAGGACCTGTTCTAACGGTGACCATTATTGATCACTCAACCTTCCATCTGAGACCAGGGAGCAAAAAAGCACTTGTCCTTGGCTGATTTACATCCCATTATCCTCGGCCCATTTTATTTTATGATTGTTATGAGCCTCTATACTACAGACTCTCTCTCTCTCCTCTGTTATGACGAGTAGTTTTATGGTTGCCAAGGTGTTGGTGTGGTCGCCATGGCAAAGACTCCACTTCCTAAACTCGAAGTCTCATCCTAAAGCTCCCCGGATTTATTAAATATCTCCTCTGAATCCTGACCTTTATCGACACGCAGGACGTAATCTCTCTTTCCCACACTGCAATAAGAGAACACCTTGTGTTCGTCACTTAAATATTTTATTTACAACTCTATGGTGGTGAGATTTTTCATCGTTGCAGGTGATTTTGCTTATTTTCTTTCTTTTTTTTCTTAGTTCTTTTTTTTTATGTGAGATGAATGATGCTACTTATACTGTACTTAACTTTGCACATTTGAAATAAAAAAAGAAAGAAGGGAAATTATAAACGAACATTAAAGCTCAACTTCCAAATCTCTCAAAGAGTTACATTACATTGGATATTGATCATTATCGTGATACATTAGAGATACATGAAGATTATTTAAAGGATTAAAAGGAGAACACCTTGCGTCCATCACTTAAATGTTTTATTTACAACCCCATGGTGGTGAGATTTTTAATTGTCGAAGGTGATTTAGCTTCTTCTTTTCTTTTTTCTTTTTAGCAACTTAGAAGCAAACCACCACTACATTCCTATTTTCACTTAGACATCAAAACTGAGTGTGAGAATCATCTCCTGACTCTGCTGTGCACATTATTCTGGTGGTTTTACAATGGCAGCTGGCACACATATACACAGATACTGTGTGCTACAATATCTGGGCGCAAATTATAACCAAAACAAAGACATGGTAGAGGCCTCAAATGACCATAAAAGTTATGTCATTTCATTTTTTTTTGTTTTTTTGTCAAATCATTGGTGATAGTTCATTTCTATCAATTTAGTAGGTGTAATCTATTTTATCGACTGATCATATTAGCTATAGCGTATTGTTTCTGTGATTCAATCCTAATTGCATCGTTTTTTTGACTTCAGGTCCATGTGTGAGATAAACCTGGAGGCTGAGCTCTTCACACTGCAGGACAGTAACGCTAAGCTGGTGGAAGCGCTGCAGGAAGCAAACAGCAGCGTGGAGCAGTGGAAGAAACAGCTGGCCGAATACCAGGAGGAGACCGACCGCCTCCGAGACCAGGTGACCATGCAGACGCTGTGTACTAGGGATTTTGTTTTTACAGGAATTGTGAGGGAATGGTCATTTTGACATCGTTATTCTCATTTTTATTCAAAAAACATATTTAGAATGATGACTGTGTGATATTTGTGCAGATCTGTGAGAAACAAAGTCTTCAGTCTGTAGAGTAAGATGTGTGTAGGTCAGAAGAGGATTAATCTAAAATGATAATTTGACACACATTTTGGCTTTCACAAATATTGCACCTCCAACGATTTGAAAATTTCAGTAGGCTGTATTGTGACTTTGATATAATTTCGACTAATTGTCCAGCCCTATTGTGTACATTGTAACACATTTATTATTAATGTTTGATAACATACGATAATGTAGTTATGACATAATATTGCAGTGACAATATTACTTGCAATAACTATGAAAACAGTTCAACATCAAATAAATGTAAGCAGAATCATTTACACTGTCACACTGCAGATGTTTAACAAATTCTCCTCATTTGGAATGTAGGCTGCCATATAGGAAAAAATGACAAAACAAAAACCGTTATCTATCTTTATTGTAAGTTCTTGGTCAAACAAAACTAACACAAGGATTTGTCAATCTATATCTTTTATGATATTTACAGTGTTTTGAAAAATATGATATCGCAGTAACAATACCTTTTCTAATATCATGTATTTTGACTCATCTGTAACCTCCCGATTTTTTTAACACTCTACAAAATATTTAGTCTCATAAGCTCATCGCTTTAAAAAAAAAAAAAATTATGTAAACACAACATCTGCCAATTGCTTAAGAAAAATAATCATATATGACATACTTATGGCATAAATAATCTTATGTCCAGTCTAAATGCCCCAAAAATGATTAGTATCTTGCAACACTTTGCCAAAAGCAAAGCAGAAATAGTTCCTGTCATCCCAGAGTGATTTCTTATTTTATATAGAAACTGGGTGTGATGAATTGATTTTAATCGTACGTCTACAGCAAGTGTCAGACTAAATTCCCCTCACAAACTTGCTCTGTCCCAAACTGCAGATGCATTCATCATCCAGCCCCCCCCCCCCCTGTGTGGATATTTCTGTTGACAGGCCCCCGTGATGATCACTGGGCCAGAATGCAGACATTTCATCTTTAATTTAGGGAGAGTATATCATGCCCTTGCTCATATTTTATAGCGCCTCTTCACAGGACAACAGAATTGCCGCGTGCCGCGTCCAACTTCCATAAAACTATTGTCTTCAGTGACGTAAAACCTCTTTGTGGTTTCATCTTTGTCTCCAAGTCTGGGTGAAGGTTAACCACACCTAATACATGTACACGCAGCTACAGAGACACTGCAGCAAAGTCAACCAGGTGGCTAAAAGTAGAGCAGGCCTCAAGGGTTTGGCAAAGGGTTTTTTTTTTTTTTGAGGGGGGCAGGGATGTTTTTTTCCCTCCTTCTTTCTAGGGACAGGACACCCTATACTGCCCACCCCCTCCACTCTCTGTGGCCCAGTTGTAGGACGGAGATAAATAACTGTTGGAGCAGCAGACGGAGCGAGGTTGGCATTGGCTGATTTATTTTTTATTTTTTTCTTCTCCCTCATCACATGCTCAGATTCAGCCATGTTGGTGTTCATCAGCGACAGAAAGACGCCGGGTGTATTTTGGTCTTCCTGGGTTGGGTACGACCGCAGCTCGGGTTTAATGAGAATTGTTAGTTTGTTCCCGAGACGAGGTTGTTTTTATTTCTTATTTTCCTTCAAAAAACAAAGGAAATCAAAGTGCTTTGCATAAAAGGTGAGGGCGTGGACTCAAAGAAATGACATTAAGTTTCCTGTTAATTCTTCATGTTGGGTATTTTCTAAGTAATTAATTTGACTTAACATTACATTCTTTTAATTTAACCTTTTATTTTTATGAGGAAGTCCCTTGAGATTAAATCTCTTTTTCGAGGGAGACGTGTCCAAGAGGCACGCTGATACAACAAAAGAGCAAACAGAATAAAAACATATCAACACCCAACACTAGGAATGGAAATCGGTATCGGTAAGTATCGGTATCAGTCCGATTTCGGTCAAAATCACTGGATCGGACAGATAAAAATGTATAGTCCGTCCAAATATCGCATGCTTTTCTATGCACAGACTGTAAAAATATATAGAAATATCAGCAAAAGCATGTTTATTTTCTTCTTTTGGGGAGAGCAATATTTGTCATATCTTTGAAATGACTCGGCACAAATGTGTTAACAGCTTTAAAGTTCATAAATGGTCTAAAATGACTGTATTGGAATAATATCGGTATCGGTAGATACTCGAGGTTTTGATATCGGTATCGGTATCAGACACAGAAAAGTGGTATCGGTACATCCCTACCTAACACTGTAACACCGAGTGTATTGCAGACGACACATTTGAACAAGCGCACTTTGCATTACCATAAATTACATGACGGTTTGTGCTATTGGAGAAATTCCATCGGTTTCTGAAAAGCCACTATGTGGTTATTACGGTAATTTAATTCGCACTGTTGCAGGAAGCCGGCAAATCAGAATCTCACCAGAGAGGAAGGAGCTATTTTATACTGTTCAAATTTCAAAGTTAACACAACATCTGGTGTTCTTGTACAACTACAGTGTTGTTTTTCTTCATTTTGAATTGTAAATGCACCATTTTAACATGCAGTAAATTGTAAATACCTGCCAGATATTGAAAGTTATGCAAAAGCACTTAACTCACGGGACATTTTATGGTTTAACTTTTATGGTTATGGTGAAAACAAGCAAGAAATTTTAGGAGTAGCAATTACACTCTTCTGTCGGTACAGTTTTGAATTCGCCCAGGGAAATAAGATGCTGAAGCTGTAGCGAATTTTGCACAATGTTCCATGACCGTGGTGGAGTGTAGGAAAAAAGCCGTTTTTATCAAGTTCTGAGTGGATTTTGGGAACTGTGAAGAGGAGCCGATGTGATGAGCGGGAGTTGTAAAGCTGTAGAGAGCCAAGCAGTTTTTGCAAAAATACCGAATATGAACAACATTAGCTCCTGCGGGTTTGCGTATAAACCGACAGTTCATAGACGACATTTTAGTGAAGCGCAATTTTACGTTCTGAAATCTGTTTCGATGAGGAAAAAAAATACAAAACGTTCTTTCAATGCCAATAGATGGATTATCATGAAATGACTCGCCCAGATTGAGGCACAAATCTCCCATATCACAGCTGCTCACTGAACTGCAACACTGCGTACAATGGACTAAAACATCCACATACGATAGCCTGTTTTTAAAGTGATGGATAACACAGTATGATGCATTTACAATGTTTTCATCTCACCAAGCCCTTTACGCACAACCCAGTGCACACACCTGTGTCGAGTCAAAGATGACTGAATAAAAAGAACTTTCAGCTTTTTATTTCTGCAGTGAAACAGCGTTATAATTAGATTTAGCTGTGCTGTGAATCCAAAGTGAGCAAAATACGTGGGAAAGACGTTCCTAATTTAACTGTGCGGAATAAAGGGAAAGGAAAAACAAACTAAGAAGTCATTGTTCAAAGCCTCAGAATAAGTGAAGAAACCCTTCATGTCTTTATTTTGAAAAAGCTGGAGCCAAATATCATTTTGCATTGGTTTAAAATGTATAGTAAAAATAAAAAAAGAAAATACCCTTTTGTCAAATCATTGGTGATAGTTCATTTCTATCAATTTAGTAGGTGTAATCTATTTTATTGACTGATCATATTAGCTATAGCGTATTGTTTCTGTGATTCAATCCTAATTGCATCGTTGAAAAGTTTATTTTGTGTAAGTAACTGAGTAAAACTTGAACAGTCGAGTGCATTGAGAGTTTTTATTATACTGTACGTCAGCTTTCACCTTCAACATCTGGCAAAGGCAGTGACAGACTATAATATATTTGTAACATCAGAGCCTTTTATTTTTAGTTTCTGCTTTAAAATGTATAAACTTGAATACGCGTTTGCTTATGTGGTTAACCCTGTAGCATGTTTTTATTTGTGCCACTAATCCTGTGAGGTTTCAGAGCTGTGAAACGTCTCGAGCAGAGTTACACAACGCAGTACAAGCTTTAAATGTCACTGAGTGATTTAAAAAGGCCGAACAGCTTGTCCTGGTACAGACAAACATTCACTCACCTACTTCGTTTTTCCGACCAGGAACATTTTTTTTTATGTTTTTTGGTGATTTTTTTACAAGGTCACTTTCCTCCAGCAATTTTGGAAAGGTCACAGCAGCAAGAGGTTTCAATACTGCGTCCATGGGCAGTAAAGTCTTATTTTTTACAGAGGCATCACAGTGTGTGCGTGTGTGTCTTTTTGTATGGGTGTCTGTGATGGTCAAGCTAATTAAAAACCATAGGGAGTGAGGACATTTTGGGAAAGTGAGGACACTTTGGCTAGTCCCCTAACCTAAAAATGGCTTTTTGAGAATTAAGACATGGTTTTGGGGTAAAGGGTTATGGTTGGGGTTAGGCATTTAGTTGTGATGGTTAAGGTTAGGGTAAGGGTAACTTTTTGTGTCATAAAAACTGACCCATAGTCTTCATGGAGACCAAAACCCCTGGTCCTAATGAGGCAGAAGGTAATGTCTGATTGTTTAGGGCTAATATTTGAATTTAAGTTAAGTTAAGTTAAGTTAGTATGTTTGGCATTAACTGGGCATGATTAAGGTCAGTGTGGAGTCCTGTGTGTTCCAGGTATGACTTGTTAAGGACTAAATCCTTTTACACATTCACATTATTTGTATTTGTTACCACTTGACGACCTTTTCTGCCATAAAAACTTGACCTTGTCGGGACCAACGTGTGCATGTGTGAGTGCTTGTGTGTGCGTGCGTGTGTGTGTGTAGTGAGGACTCGACGAGAGACGACAGAGTAAATGAATCAGGAAAGTGTCATTAAACACATTTGCAGATTGCACAGCAGAGTGATGCATGATGAACGCTGCTCTTAGTTCTGACTGTATCTGTGCGTGAGTGTGTGTAGGCGGGGAGGTGGTGACCCTGTTTTCCATCAGTAGTAATCATCAAACATGCAGTGTGTGTGTGTATGTGTGATTGTGCCTGTGTGTTTCCTTTTCAGTGATTATATTTCTGCATCTTTATTTTGTTGTTGTTGTTGTTGTATAAAAACCTTTTGCTGATATTCATGTTTACTCTGGAAGTGAAGGCTCCTTTGTATTTAGAAAATTACACCACAGCCATTTCACTATCCATTCACTGTTTTTTTTTACCTCCACCAGACAAATCCTTCTTTCCTATCTTTGTCAAATTTAGACTGAGGAGTAACTGGTTTAATTTATGAAACTAAAGCAGCCAAAAACTTGTAAAGTGGTGTCTGCATGCTCCTTGGCGGTGATCCTCTGACCTGCTAACCTCCTTTTCTTCCATTTTCCATTTTGAGTGACAACAGTCACAACAGCTGTTGGATGAAGTGCTGTGTAATTTTGGTTCCGATGTCAATGAACCCTCTCCAAGACTAATTGGAATACTTGTGGTGATTGAGAGCCACCACAAGGTCACAATTTCAATTTGTGTGATACTTTGATGAAAAAACAATGATGTTGCATCTACTACTTTGTGTTTAGTGCTAATTAGTGTGCGGCTCAGGCTGTGCCCGCTACGTTAACGTCATTGTGAGCATGTTGGTGTGTCCGCATTAACTCTTTATGTGTTTGCTTGCATGTGTGTGTGTGTGTCTGCTCCAGGTGGCAGATCTGGAGGCCCAGCTGGGACATCCTGCTGCTGGTCAGACTGCTAGAGAGGAGCTGAGTCGCTCACTGGAGGAGCTCGAGGCTCTGCTGAGTGCCAGAGAACAGGCAAGGCGCCCTGTCCACACCATGTATTGTGCACTTGTCTAAATGTATTCACCTTTTCAAGGGACGCTCGGTGAAGAAAGCGAGAACAAAATACAACAGCATTTCACAATATAGCGACCGCAGTAAATAATAAATTGTCTGGAAATGAATATTGGATATTTATTTAGGCTGCTGTGAGGAAAAACAGAAAGACAACAACAATGGTAAATCTAAGTGAATTGATTTATTTGTACATAAATGCAACCAGGAGGCAAGAAAACATCAGTTTGATGATTTGTTCTCTGAATCATCTTTTAAGGATTTGAATGAAACCTCTGTGGTGCAATAAGTTCAGTGTCTTTAAGATACGTGTTTAAAATTCAAGTAGACACAGACAAGAGGAACAAGTTCCCCTCAACTGGACCACAGTTTGTCTTTGAACCATTATCACTTGTCTTATTGTTGATTCATTCATCATTCATCATTCACTTGGCCTGAAAAGATCCTTGATAGAATGCTACACACACACACACACGTACCAAAATGAATGTTAAGTCTGAGATGCAGATGTCTCGAGCTGTCACCTACATGTTAATTAGGACCAAACAGGACCGTTCTGAGTCACCTTTTTCATTGATTAATCTTTAATGTGAATTTTTATAGTGCACAACTATAATCTGGTCAATTTATCTTGTACCCAGCATGCATTTTCTTTCTCAAGTGCATGCTGGGTGCACTTCAGCCAAAAAGCCATTTTCACCGTAAAAATAAATAGGTTATTAAAATGAAATATACATTGAAGGCAGCTTGCTGCTGCCCTTCAGCCTCATTAACATAACTATAGCTGTCCCGTCATTTACACCAGCTCCGTTTTTGGCAGCAGGATGGTGGTGGTATGTTTCCCTGGAGGCGGAACAGCCCCCCCCCCCCCCCCCCCCCCCCACCTCTCCACAGAACAACAAGGTGTCCTGTGCATGATAAATGACTGCGCTGTGGTGGTAAAGAAGGCGGTGGGCTGTTGAGTTGATTTGAAATCATTTGTGTTTTTTAGGAAATTCACAATTTGCAGAGCAAGAAAGCAAATGTGGGCAAGTTAGAGAAGGAGAGAGAGGAAGCCATGCAGCAGCTCCAGGTAAGCACATGAGATTTAATGCTTTTTTTTTGCCTCCTTAGATTTGTACTTAAACTCAACACATCACAGCCAACGACTCTGAATCTACTTGTTTTACTTGAAGATGACACACATCTCATACGATGGTCAAAGGACATATTTAAAGCTGTAGTATGCAACTCCTTAATACAAATGTCAAATGAGTTCACCCGACGCTGATTAATCGTGACTCGAGTTATAGATTATAATACTGTACTATATATAACAGTGTTTAGATCTTTTGTTGCCTAGCAACGTTTCAACGTGTTTTGTGTCGAGACAGATGGAGGCAAGAGCAGCGTTGCACTAGTAAAGCGAAACCTCTGCAAACAGGTTTGAGTTTGACTGAAAACACAAAGAAGCTCCCACTAAATGTTCAGAGTACATTACAGAGATGGGAGTAAGTCGAGTCCCTGCTTTAAATCAACCATGTTACAAGAGAAGTGTATTTCCTAGATATTCCATCATTTCAAATATTAGGCTAAAAAAATGGCACGTTTCGCACATTTATCATAACCAGCTTTGATCCACCAAGACATTAACTAGTGTAAGATTAAAATAGCAAACAACTGACTTCCTGTCTTACCTTCCTTTGTGGGATTTTAAGTGTCACGTAGTGGTGTTGGTGTCACACAGTGGCCAAGTCTGCACGCAAGGCTGCAAAAACAGGCACCCGATGTTTTCAGTGTTTCAAAAAGAAAATGGTAACGTTTAACCCCTGAATTTTTGAGAAAATGTAAATATTCTATAAGTCAAGTCATTTTAGTCAAGTCGAGTGTTTTGCCAACATTAAAAGCAAGTCTCAAGTCCCCCAGCTTTCCCCTCCAACATTCCACTGCTCAGAAAACCCACATGTTCAGCAAATGCTGCTACTGAATATAGACAAACGCTCCCTCAGTCAGGTCTGATAGTATTACTTGACAGAGCCTCCGCCTGTATTCAGATGACGGGTGTAGTATGTAAATAATGTTCACTTGGACCAAACAGAGGCAGCAGCATAACATCATGAATAACAAAGATCACCTCAAGTTATGCACTGCAGCTTTAGCGATAGACAATTATATTCAAAGTCATATGACACTGACTATAAAGATTATACCGATAAACAAAATACAAGTTTCAGTTGTAGTGTGAACAGAGTCTCACTATTTTCTTTTTGGTTGTTGTTGCTCAGACCAGCAGCAGTGATGCAGACGTCAGTAGAGGTGAAATGAGGGCTTCAAGGAGAAATGCATCGCCTTGATTAGGTTCTATACCAGTGTATTTTCATTTTTGACCTTAGCTGTCCCCGTGTTAACTCCTTAATCTATTCACCGCTACTTTTTTTACAAACTGCACCGTCTGCAATATAAAGCTCAAATTTACAACTGGTTGTTGTTCAAACTTGCTCTTCTCATCAAGTGGATTGTATTTAGTAGTGATGGCATTGTTTAGTATAAGCTTGATACTTGTACCTAATCAGAAGCTGCTGTACTGCGGTCGCCCTCTGGGTAGTGTTGAATACAACACATTCTTTTAGCACTTAAAAGACACAGAAAGAGTGTTGGCACATATAATTACAGATTTTGCTTCAGACTTTAGACAAAGGAACCACACAAACCACACACAAATAAAGCCCATTATAAAGCATTATTGCCAGTCCTGTGTTCGACTTTATCATTCATTCATGACATTATAATGGACTGAGGCGGCAAAAGTAGCGTGAATTACTGTCTTGCAATTTGCCCCTCATCTCTCTGCCAGGTGTGCCACTAGAACACTAGATGCCTGTGGTGGTGATGTCACAGAAAGAATATGACAAATACCAACAACATATTGAAATGCATAATGCTAACCATGAAACTTGTCTGCAGGATATGGAGAGACGAAACACTGAGCTGGAGGATCGAGTTCAGAGTGCGGAAAATACGCTGGCGTCCAGCCGGGAGGAGCGGGAGCAGGCGGAGGTCGAGGTCCAGCGTATCATCGAGGTGCTGGACGTCAAAATCTGCGACCTGAAGGACCTGAGACAGAGCTTAGCAAAGCTCGTAGATAACTAGCGACAGCAGCAGCCGGGCTGCATCTCCACAGTCAGAGCTCGTCTTCGTCGCGTGGCCTTCGTTTGTGTTTCACTGATGGAGGAATCAAAGCAGCGTGGAGGAAAATGCTCAAGTGTTTTCTCTCACGGATTTGTTTTGTTAGTTTAAGATCAGTGCAGAATAAACACAATTCACATCAGCTGCATGTCCATCAGCCCATCAATCCATGCTTTTAACTGACTACTCTGACGAGACAACACTGGGCCCAGTTTGATGGTTAAACAGCGCCCTCCTCCTTACTTTGGTGCCATTGCAATTAAGTGTATTTGTCAGAATCTGGAGGCGGTGAAAGTCTTTTATATCTTATCACAGCAGATATGTGGTGATTTATTAAAATAAATCGAGAAACCACTTTTAAAAGACAATTTGCCATTTCCAAGAGGCATCAAAGTATTTTTTTTCTCTTATTTTTTGAGTGATTTGTCTACATTTTACACTTTAGAGATGAAGTTTGAAACAATCAAATACTAAGGGCCTGACAGTGGCGCTCTGATTTTCTGTGGAGCTACAAATCCCAACCACTCAATGGTGTCTGTGCGAGAAACTAAGAGCATTAAATAAAGTTAATGAGTAATTATTTTTGATACCTAAACAACAATATTTTACCATAACTCCAGACATTTGTCTATAGAAACCTATGTTTCTGTCCCTAAAGTTCTATTTTAAGCAGACGCCCCTTTTAGTAAAAGCTTGAGGCCCACACATCACATCGTAGTCCAGTATGAATACAGTGAGAAAAGTGATAGTATATAGAACAAAAAAGTATATAGTTTTATACCAAAAGTGAATTTCTGGGCTGTAGAGACTGTGGAGATGCACCCTGTAGGTGTTAGGTCGGGGCTTAAGACACATAGACACAAAGACCCTGATAAAATCAGTTTCGTTCACCATCAGCAGCCTCCCACCAGCCGGAACATGCACACAGAGACGCAGCAGCCTGCTCACATTCTGTTTGTGATGATCGCCAGCCCACGGCCCTGTTTTGCTCATGTACCATGAGGACTTTATTTTTTCTCACCACTTAATTATTCACAATCTCTGATCTGAGTTAATCACGGGCAAGAAGGGACGTCAAAGGAGACGTTGAATTTAAGCAGCAGCTTGGTAGATTTGTCCTCTCTTGCTTTTCCGACGTTCGGACATTGAGATGAGCCTGAGAATGCGCGTCTGTGCCATGTTGTGTTTTGTTTACGTTGATGTTAACACGTTTTTGTCTGTGTTCACTAAACCTAGTTCTTCGTCATGTACTATGCTTTCGGGCAACACTACAAGATATTATCCTAGTAATAATAATAATAACCCTCAGAGAAACTGTGGCGCATATAGATCATTAGGAGAGCACTGCATGAGCCCTGCAGTGTGTGTGTGTTACCTCAGACTGCTTAAGTTACAAAAAAAGAAGAAAAAAAAGCACAACTGCAGTTTTAGCAATTTGGTACGTAATTGTCTCTCAAGCTTTGGATGTGCATTTCTGATGCACACTATTGATCTTTGCATCTCACCCACTGGTGGGTTATGGATTTCTTCTCATGACAATAGGTACAACTAAGGTGCAGCTGTTGAGGCCGCAGCTGTCTGCATCATAGTAACGTGTCAAAATGTTATTTAAACGGGTCATAATGAAATCTGTTGATGAACTAATGTAGAAGCGTTATTATTACAGTAACCAGCAGTTATTACTAAGGGTTGTTCCATTTTCACATGGTGGTGTGTTTGTTAGACACGTTTAATAGTTTGGGTTTCTTGGCTTTAAGTTGAAATGATCATCTCAGCTTTTTTCCAACAATCAATATAGTTATGATACAACATGAATATGATATAATGGTACTGCACTAATCACACTCACTCAGTCTAGTTAGACTTGCATACAGCATCATCACAGACCAGGTCAATGGTTTTGTTTTTCTGGCATTGTACATCATCAGCTACATGCAACTATCACCATATTTGCAATAAATTCTTTTTCTTTTTATAGTATTGTTAGAAAAAAGATTTTGGGAAATTGTAATAGCACAGATACATGACACTATTGGGTGTATTACAATTTTAGAATAGGTAGTGAATTAAATCTTAAATATTTTTGTGTTTGTGAGAATTTGGGGGGGGGGGGGGGGGGGGGTCTTTGGTTACATCATTTTTCTCCATACTGATTTATGTCTTGCAGACATTACATTTCAGTAGAGCAATTTTATTTATTTCCTACAATAAATGACAAACAGAATGTGTTTTTATTGTCATCATGTTCTGAAGGCTCATTAACTGGAATAAACGGAGAACTTATTGTATAATGCTTTACCTTCATCTCCATTTGATTATTTTCAATTACACTGTCCCAAAACATTTAACCTTTCAGTAACGATGCAAAAATACCTCAGAATACTTCAGTTAGTTGAAGTCATGTGAGAACTGGTAAATATTTACTGACTTGATCACACAGTCTTTTCCCCCCGCAAGATTTACAGAATTTAAAGGTATTTAACTGGTGTCGAATGGTATGTGACATTGTGAGATAAGATTCTTCTATTTGTACAGACCTGTTTTTTAGAAATTCTTTTCTTTTGTGATGGTGGGTCTAAAAACCTGTTCTTGAGCATTCCTGTTTGCACCTCCATGTGATTAAATATTTGCTTTCTATCTGTAATTTTCATTTTTCCTGAGCTGATAACAATATTACATTAATATCTACAACTTGAGGTCATCACTCATTGGACTGGCAGCATAAACGACAGTAGCTCCGATCTATTTGCTCAAGGATTTTGGTGAACAGCAGCTGGTGTGAGGGCAGCTATATAAATGCAATACAAATATTATACAAAACAGGTCATTAACGGTATACAGGCAATGGAAATCAAATTCTGTGTTTGTGGAAATGCAGAACAGTACTTTTTCTTTATTGGAGAGGCTATTATATGGCCTTGTGTTCAACTGCCAAGGAAGGCTTTCAATTTGAGCCAACTTGAACATGCATAATTTTGCAGGCCAAAATTTAATACCAGAATTACACTGGTTCAACCTGCATGGTGGTTATGTTCACCAAAGGACAACTTTGATAAGCAGTTAACTGAAATGAATTAAATCCAGTAAATTATTAACCAAACTCTTGGGTATCTTTAATCTCCAGTTATCTGATAATTTTTTCCTCACCTAATAACTCTTAAAGGCCCCATGACCACACTACATACATGAATTCAAACTTAGGGATTACAAAAGCTCTTGAATAATACACAAGACAAGAAGCATCATTTTCTTATTTTTATTTCAACACAAAATGGCACAAGGAGCCAAATCAGCACTCGCGTCTACTTCAGCTTCTTCTTGGGGCGAAGGTTGTTGGTGTGACCACACTTCTTCTTGCGGCAGTTGACGGCACGTGGGTGCAGACGGGCATAGCACCTGTATCACAAGTCAGAGATTAACTTCAAATCCTCCTCAACCAATATTTTAACTAATAATGGACTAAGATATTCAGTTCTTATAATATACATTTCAATCAATTAACCAAATAAACCACAACACCATGGAACTAAAACAATGCTTAATCTTCTCATAGTACAGTTGTGGGGTTTAATATTTATTATTACAGAACATTTATTTATGTACTTAGTTTTATCATACCCTGGCTGTCCAAAGCAGGCCATCTGCAGTCTGATAAACAAGTATTCTAAACTAACCAATCATTTGACTGTACATAACACGCCTTGCACAAGGGCATCCCTGCAGGACCGGACTTACTTGCGGCAGATCATCTTGTCGCAGTTATATTTCTGGGCCAGCTGTCTGAGTGAAGGCTCGATGAGACCACCACGCAGACGCAGAACCAGATGCAGAGTGGATTCTGGTGGACAGAAGAGACAGCTTGTTAATATTAAGTAAGATTTCTAATTACACCTACAGGAAGGCTTCTTTAACATCTCAAACACTAAGGAAAAAAAACTCACATGAGATCTTTCTTGGAAAATAGAAAACAATATAAAATCCATAACCTTAAACTTAACATTATATGAATGTATTTGAAAATGTTAATACTGAAACGGCAAGAAACAGTACATTGATTTGTAACTAGACAAGACACTTTGTGGACATCTGACCCAGTTACGAGTTGCTACCTTTCTGGATGTTGTAGTCGGACAGTGTGCGTCCATCCTCCAGCTGTTTGCCAGCAAAGATCAGACGCTGCTGGTCAGGGGGAATTCCTACACAACAAAAAAACAACCAACATTTTTAAGTTAACAGCTTCTACATTAACACACATTATGGAGATGACAATTTGTGAAGCTTGTCCATGACAATAGTCTAACAAGATACTATTTAATGCTTGTCCATTTTCTTAAATGGAGCACAACTTCAGTAGTAAGCTGTGGGTTTCATCTCTCATCCAAGAGACTCGGTGAAACGTCAACTCAGGCAAGTCCAGTCGCCTTCAGCTAACGACTGAAGACGACTATGACTTGGATCACTGAGAACCTCCAACAAGACTCTTACACATGATTGTAATCTGGCTCGTCAAAGATGGCCAAGAAAAAGAGCAGTTAACATTCATCCAAGTGGTTTGCGACAGTTTTTTTCCACAGGTACAAAATGACGTGTCCGCCGTGACTCACCTTCCTTATCCTGAATCTTAGCCTTGACATTTTCGATAGTGTCGCTGGGCTCAACCTCGAGGGTGATGGTTTTCCCCGTCAACGTCTTCACGAAAATCTGCATGTTTGCAAGGCTGAGAGAGTAGTGACGTTAGCTACAGCGGGCCAGCAGCTAGCCGTCGACACTACATCAAACAATTACAATTGTCAAATCATCTGAGACACATAAGTGAATAAGAGTTTTGACAACAAACGGAGACGTTTATGTTATGTTTTATGTAAACGGCTGTATTGGCAGTGGTAATGTGAGCGTGTTAGGAACGTTGCTAGCTAATGTTAGCCGCACGGTAGACTCGGAGCGGGGCCTCGCCACATGCGTGATGTTAGAGCGTGGAGCTCTTGTCTCTATTTTCTCTGTTCATTGCCCTTAAATCGACTTAATTATACTTAATGTGGTGCTGTTACATATACCACGCTAACACAGTTGTGCTTAAACGACATTTGAGGACTCAGAAATCGGTACAAATCGACAAAAATAAGATGGAGGAACCGTCTACTCACCCGGCCGATAGCTAAGCCCCAACGAAAAGAGAGCGGAAGAAGCCCCGTGCGCAATTACGTCACGTCCGTCTATACACCCGAACGTGAGTGTATATATTATTTTTTATTTTATTGTCCGTTTTAATTGTTTTAAAATCAAAGAGTACTATAAAATGCAATTAGATACATTTCTCTGGTCATACATTTATATAAATAAATCGATGTATCCTCCACACGGTGACGGGTCTATAAATAAAAGTATTACAATAAATAAAACAACAATAGTAAATCACAGTAAGGTAGTCTGAAACCATACCAGTATGTAATAAAAACAACGCAATATTTAAAGCATCCATGATATAAAAAAAGAGAGAGCTAAACAAATAAATAATAATCCACAGCACATAGATTCATTTATGTGCCATTGTTCAGTAATCTGACAGGTACAAACTGTCTCTGGGGTTTAATCCTGATATAAAAACAAACACACAAACATTGTACTGACTGAGAGAGGGTGATAACTCACATTTTCACGGTAGGATTGTGTTGAAAAGGACTGAACCAAAGTGAAGTTTGACTGACACCTGCTGTCTTATGATGGAAGTGGTTTTGTACTACATTTTGAAAATGTACCACAAAAAAGTAAAAAAACAAAGATGTTAAATGCTTTCAGAAATAATTGCAACATGCATCCTATTGGCACTATTCATGGTCAGAGTTTATATTGTATTATAAGTTAAACTTATAGTACAATACAACTTATTAAGTTTATACTTGTGAAAAAGGTGACAGTAGACTGATCTGACAATCATTTTTAAACTGATTTGTTGACTGATCTGAAAATCTTTGGAAAATAGTGAACAACTTGTCTCTTTACCAAGGAGGCGGGGCTGTGCCTTTAAAGCCCAACAGTTCAGCCGTGCTCTCTCTCTCCATTTCCAGCCTGGCGTCCTGCAGCTCACATTGTTTTGTTCTTAGTTTCACATCCAACACTCACACACATCCATGCACTTGCATTTACAACTGATTCACCTGATTACAGATATAGGTTATGTTTGGTTTAGGTTATTATTTTGATGATTATTAAATGTTAAATTGCGGGCATCTCTCTTGTACCTGTTGTTTTTGTCAAACCATCTGAGCCAGTCTTGACAACTTTCTCTCAAGCAAAACTATAAATCTATTTACCTGACATTTACCACACGGTCCATTCCCCCCAATTTGACCAGAGGGGGAAATCAGATATGTTATATTAACGATTTATTTCATAAAATAATAATTAAACAAATAAAAAAACAACAACAACACAGGATTATGTTGTAATAAATAGCAGTGAATCTGGATCTGTGTTAACTGCAGAAATGATTGTGCAATTAAAAATGATGTATTTCTCTATAGAAGTACAACAGTACAATTTGACCTCTCAGGGAACCACAAGGTAAAACAGCAGCAGCAGTTGCTTCAAATGACGAACAACACCACATGGCTAGAATATTGTTTTTTAAACATGGATACAAACATGCTTTATTTTATTGTTTTTTACTGTTTCCTCCTGTATATTACACGTGCACTCATGCTGTAATTTATTATTTTTACATGGAGCAGCCAGTCAGCAGTTTAGCTGCATAGTGTACTTTTTTTCTTTTAAACTGAAAGTATAAATAGCTGAAATACTTTCATATTTTCACTTCATTGATTGCATGTTCTTTCTGTGTGTTCTTTCAAAGATGCCTCACTTTGATGCCACACCATGACTCGGAGGATCAGCACTGCCAGCTTTAAGTACGAGAAGGATATAATCCATTTTATGATGCTTTCCATAAAATAAGTGTTATCAGCACGAGTGGCGTGACTGCCACTGTTTTTATCAAGTCACTCCTCAGTGACCGTGTGTGATGCTATGGAGATTAGAGATCAAAACAACCCACAATGTGTCATTCAGCAGATCTCCTGCCCACAGGTGTGCAGCTTTTCTGCTCCGCTGGAAAAACTCCTGCCACATGACTCAGTTTACATCTTATACAGAGAGGTGTCACACATTAGAGGAAACTGCGGGGCCAAGGCTGCAGGGCCAAGTGTCACTCTGTGTGAGGGCCGGTCAATAGCTGAAATTGTGGTCTGAAATGCAACAGTGATGATTCTATTATCTGTGTTTATGTACAAAGAGCATTTGAAGCTCAGTCTTGGAAATTTCTCCAAGTACTGATTCCTTATCACACGGTGGGCGTTTTCTTTATTTCCCAGGGTGGAGCTTTGTAATGCACAAAGTAAAAACCCAAGTCATAAATAAATTAAGTAGCTAGTTAGAGCCTCCAGGACTCCACTGGGCAAAGTGCACATGTGAAATCATTAATTACATTACATGTCATTTAGCAGACACTTTTATCCAAAGCGACTTACAATGGAATTGAGCACAATCAGCCAGGGGTGGGATTGAACGTGCGACCATGATGTCTTTTGCACACAGGGTAGGGTCTTAACCACTGAGCCACAATACATGACCTTGTGTTTCTTTTGTGCAGTTAACATTTGAGGAGATGTTATGGAGCTGATACTGTTTAGTGTTAACTAAATTTTTTTTTTCTTAAACTAATGCTGCTCTTTATTGAATGATCTGTTGATTTACCATTTGGTCACAACTGTAAAAATGCACTTATATAACAGTTGTAATTTCTCAGTTGGATGGTGTGTTTCTCCACATTATATTAAATTCACTGACGGGAGCAGCCACAACAAGGTCCTATTAGCATGGAGTTTGCATGTTCTCCGCCTTGTGTGTGTGGATTTTCTCCAGGTTCTCCCGTTTCCTCCCACAGTCCAAAAACATGCAACATGGGGATTAAGTAAATTGGACACTCTAAATTGACTGTAGGTGTGAGTGTGAGAGTGAATGGTTGTTTATCTATTCTATGTGTGATGGACTAGCGATCTGTCCAGGGTGTCATATCCAGAAAGTTGTGTTAAGTTATGTTTAGTTTTGCCTTCTATTTGTTTTGTGACTTCCTGTTTTATTTTGACATCTCTCTTTCCTCTTGTTTCAGATAACTTGCCCTTCCCCTGTAGTTTTCCCGCCAGTCTGATTATCTTCCCCGCCCTGATTGTTTCCACCTGTTCCCCATTTACTTTGAGTTACATATAGCCTGTGCTTCCCTCTGCCCTGCGTCAGTTCGTCTTGTCTGTCATGCCAGAGAACCCACGCCAATCCATGCCACGTCAATTGTTTGTAAGGTTTTTGCTTTTCTTAGTTGCTACTTTGTTTTGTCCCTTTTTGAGCCATCAGAGTTTTTTCCTCGTGAAGAGTGATTTTGATTTGGCACCTTGCCCAGACCTTTTGTCTCCTCCCAGTGAGTGATTATAATTTGTTACTTTTGCCTTTTGCTTATCTAGTGATTCCTCGATAGAGTGATTTTCTGTTGATACTTTTCCTCCTTTTGAGAGTGATTTTTATTTGTTACTTTGTCCAATAAATTGGAATATTTTTGGAAGTTGTCTCTGAGTCGTGCTATTGGGTTCAAGTCCTTGTTCGGTTGTGACACAGGGTGCACCCTGCCTTTCACCCTATGTCGGCTGGGATTGGCACTGCACCCTCATGTGGAGGATTAAGCGGTAGAAAATGGATGGATGGATGGATGGATTATTTCCCTGTGATGCATTTAATTTATCTGACTTTAGACAACATGATTAGTCATTCATTAATTCTTTATCTTTTAACTAACTAACTCTACTAACCACCTTATCCTCCACATGAGGGTCGCAGGGGTCACTGGTGCCAATCCCAGCTGACATAGGGGGATAGGTCGCCAGTCCATCACAGGACCACATAGAGACAAACAACCATTCACTCTCACACTCACCTCTACGGTCAATTTAGAGGGTTCAATTTGCCTAATCCCCAAATCCGGAAACTGGAGAATCTGGAGAAAACCCACACACACGGGGAGAACATGCAAACTTCATGCAGAAAGACCCTCGTTAAGACCGGGTCGTGAACCCGGGTCTTCTTGCTGCAAAGGCAAGTGTGCTAACCACTATTGGGATTTTCAAAATATCTACAACAGCTGAGAAATACCACAGACAAAAATAATAAACGCTGTTGTATATTATGTTACTCTGTATCAGTCACACAGAACAGCAGCAGTCTGTGTGTTTGGGTTTGACCCGATGACCAAAAGCCATGTACAAATCAGAGCCCATGACTTGGGTCAGGCCTGTGCTACACAACCATAGAAAAAAGGACAGACAACCATCCGGCTGCCAAGCAACACACCGAGTGGCCCAAGAGATGGATTGGTCCTGTTAGTGTGTATTTAGGGATCTAGGTATTGTAAAACCGGTTTGGCACACACCAGGCTGCTGCTCAGCCTAAATGGACACCTTAGCTGTCACAACAGAGGGTCAAAGATCACAAAATGAACTCAAAAACATTAATCTGTTATCCACCAGCAATTGTAATTGTGAAAGTAGAGTCAGAGGTAGAAATAACTGTCATAGTGTGAGGTAATAATGTCAATAGAAGGATTAGGGTTAGCTTTTTTACCTAACACTGCTGCACACATTCTCTCATTTTGTCACAAAATATCTCTTTTTAAGTCTGATTTTTACAGTTTGGGTTTCTGAATATGTTACCGAGATCTTTATTGAATCAGCAGTAATGACCATATGGACTATGAGACATTATTTAGCATGTGCTCTTATTTATAAAAACATTGAAACATCAACAAATCTTATGCAGGTTGACCGACTGAAGGTCAGCTGTTGCTGCAAAGACTGAAAGTTGTGCTCACAACCATTATGCAGCTACAAAGTTATGTTTTCTTTCTTACAAGTGTTTCATTAAGATTTTTTTTTAAACATGTATAATGAAATCCACCGCATTATTACTTTTCATTCATTAAAGTGTCTTGTGGTCATCCGACCAAAGCCACTCTGTCACATGTCAGCTCTCAAAGTTGTGTGTGTTTTCAAATGATCTGCATATGGATTTTCATAAGTGACCTTAACAAAACAAAATATTTACCCAGAGCAGCATGCAAGCAATCTGTGAGTGTTAAATACTGAAACAGTTTGCCATAAATTTCGCCTTGCATATTTAGACCAGGGAGGAAAAGTGGCCTGAACTTGACTGACCTACTTCTGGACTGTTTACACTGTCAATGCTAAACTGCTAAGAAGAAGGTTAACGTCTTTCACAGAATGATCAGTCCCTTCCTTCAAGCATGACTGACCAAAATAATCCACAAAAACAATCCATGTTGTAGCAATAACACGGCCTTGACCTGAGATGCAGGTTCTGCTGATAAAACCTTGGCAGACAAGTCGATGTAAATGCAAATAAACTGAATCTGGAGTTGGTTCAAACACAAAAAGAGATTACACATATTAGTCAGAAGACAGACATACAACAGTATAAACTCAAATGTATTTTAACACACACACACACACACACACACACAGAAAAGCAAAGCCATTTGTTAGAAAACATTGACAATTAAAAATGATAATTGTGACAATGAAAATAAAAATTTAATTAAACAGTGCATTTGTATGTAAAAGTTACTGTTAAAAAAAAGGTGTGAAGTGACCATTGTCTCCCGAACATGTTCACATTATTAAATCTGGCCCTCGTTAAAAAAAAGTTTGTATACTTCAAGTTTTAAAGGTTCAATCCACCAGAATCGGCACAAAGAAGCAGGCACAATCAGAATATGCCGTGGAATATTCTAGAGCGTTCTCACTAGTATGCCTTGCAGGAGCAGGCACTCTATGATATTTTTGTCACATTTTGGACAGCATACTTAACTATGACTTTTTGTGACTTTTTGGACAACATACTAAACTATGACTTTTATGGACTTTTTGTGTCATCCAAAATGTGAAGTCAGAGGTAAATCATAGTTTATAGTATGTGATCCAAAATGTGACAAAAAAGCCTTAGTTTAGTATGTCGTCCAAAATGTGACAAAAAAGTCTTAGTTTAGTATGTCCAAAATGTGACAAAAAAGTCATAGTTTAGTATGTCGTCCAAAATGTGACAAAAAAGTCTTAGTTTAGTATGTCCAAAATGTGACAAAAAAGTCATAGTTTAGTATGTCCAAAATGTGACAAAAAAGTCATAGTTTAGTATGTCGTCCAAAATGTGACAAAAAAGTCATAGGTTAGTATGTGGTCCAAAATGTGACAAAAAAGTCATAGGTTAGTATGTGGTCCAAAATGTGACAAAAAGTCATAGTTTAGTATGTGGTCCAAAATGTGACAAAAAAGTCATGGTTTAGTGTGTCGTCTGTTACATGCCCAGCAGGGGCATTAGGTTTGTTGTTGTTTTCTTGTTCTCTTCTCTCCTCTCTCCCTCCCCTATCCTTCCACAAGATGCTGATCAGGATGAGCTGCACCTGAGAGGACATGAGGCCACTGCCTCCTTTGGCCTTAATTTCTGACATGGCCAATCACCTGACTGGAGGCCCAATAAAAGGGAGCCTGCTGGGGAGCGCGCCCTCTCTCTCTCATTTGTCTTCACATGACAGAATTGCTGGCAGTCAAAGGTTATGGTAAAATGTGTATGGTGGGGAAGGGAGTTAATTTAGTTTGGGGTACCCTGTACATGTCATCACGTAGTCAACACTGTGTAAATATACACTAGGTTAGCGGGGGAGCGTTGCGACCCATGTACCATTTTGACAGTTGTTTTGAACTCTTGTTTTTAGAGAGGACAGTGTTTTTGTTGATGACAAAGATTTAGTATAGGACTGGTTTTGTTTTATTGATTTCATTTATTTGGCACTCCACCTCCCTCCTTTCCTCCCCCACCTTGTGTAAACCAGGCTGTTGTGTTTAAGTTTGTCAATATTAAACATTATTTCTTTAAACCGTCAACTTTGCCTCATTCAAATCCTTGGTTTGTCGTGTTGCTGTTCCTGTTTCCCCTAGACAATAACTTAGGAGCGTAACACGTCCAAAATGTGACAAAAAAGTCATAGTTTAATATCTGGTCCAAAATGTGACAAAAAAGTCATAGTTTTGTATGTGGTCCAAAATGTGGCAAAAAGTCATAGGTTAGTATGTCGTCCAAAATGTGACAAAAAAGTCATAGGTTAGTATGTGGTGCAAAAAGTGACAAAAAAGTCATAGTTTACTATGTCGTCCAAAATGTGACAAAAAGTCTTAGGTTAGTATGTGGTCCAAAATGTGACAAAAAAGTCATAGGTTAGTATGTGGTCCAAAATGTGACAAAAAAGTCATAGGTTAGTATGTCGTCCAAAATGTGACAAAAAAGTCATAGGTTAGTATGTCGTCCAAAATGTGACAAAAAAGTCATAGTTTTGTATGTGGTCCAAAATGTGGCAAAAAGTCATAGGTTAGTATGTCGTCCAAAATGTGACAAAAAAGTCATAGGTTAGTATGTGGTCCAAAAAGTGACAAAAAAGTCATAGTTTACTATGTCGTCCAAAATGTGACAAAAAGTCATAGGTTAGTATGTCGTCCAAAATGTGACAAAAAAGTCATAGGTTAGTATGTCGTCCAAAATGTGACAAAAAAGTCATAGGTTAGTATGTGGTCCAAAATGTGACAAAAAAGTCATAGGTTGTATGTGGTCCAAAATGTGACAAAAAAGTCATAGTTTTGTATGTGGTCCAAAATGTGGCAAAAAAGTCATAGGTTAGTATGTCGTCCAAACTGTGACAAAAAAGTTATATGTTAGTATGTGGTCCAAAATGTGACAAAAAAGTCATAGGTTAGTATGTCGTCCAAAATGTGACAAAAAAGTCATAGGTTAGTATGTCGTCCAAAATGTGACAAAAAAGTCATAGGTTAGTATCTCATCCAAAATGTGACAAAAAAGTCATAGGTTAGTATGTCGTCCAAAATGTGACAAAAAAGTCATAGGTTAGTATGTGGTCCAAAATGTGACAAAAAAGTCATAGGTTAGTATGTGGTCCAAAATGTGACAAAAAAGTCATAGGTTAGTATGTCGTCCAAAATGTGACAAAAAATCATAGGTTAGTATGTCGTCCAAAATGTGACAAAAAAGTCATGGTTTAGTATGTCGTCCAAAATGTGACAAAAAAGTCATAAGTTAGTATGTTGTCCAAAATGTGACTAAAAAGTCATAGTTTAGTATGTGGTCCAAAATGTGACTAAAAAGACATAGTTTAGTATGTGGTCCAGAATCTGACAAAAAAGACATAGGTTAGTATGTGGTCCAAAATGTGACAAAAAAGTCATGGTTTAGTATGTCGTCCAAAATGTGACAAAAAAGTCATAGGTTAGTATGTCGTCCAAAATGTGACAAAAAATCATAGTTTGTATGTCGTCCAAAATGTGACAAAAAAGTCATGGTTTAGTATGTCGTCCAAAATGTGACAAAAAAGTCATAGGTTAGTATGTTGTCCAAAATGTGACTAAAAAGTCATAGTTTAGTATGTGGTCCAAAATGTGACTAAAAAGTCATAGGTTAGTATGTCGTCCAAAATGTGACAAAAAAGTCATAGGTTAGTATGTGGTCCAAAATGTGACAAAAAAGTCATAGGTTGTATGTGGTCCAAAATGTGACAAAAAAGTCATAGTTTTGTATGTGGTCCAAAATGTGGCAAAAAAGTCATAGGTTAGTATGTCGTCCAAAATGTGACAAAAAAGTTATAGGTTAGTATGTGGTCCAAAATGTGACAAAAAAGTCATAGGTTAGTATGTCGTCCAAAATGTGACAAAAAAGTCATAGGTTAGTATGTCGTCCAAAATGTGACAAAAAAGTCATAGGTTAGTATCTCATCCAAAATGTGACAAAAAAGTCATAGGTTAGTATGTCGTCCAAAATGTGACAAAAAAGTCATAGGTTAGTATGTGGTCCAAAATGTGACAAAAAAGTCATAGGTTAGTATGTCGTCCAAAATGTGACAAAAAATCATAGGTTAGTATGTCGTCCAAAATGTGACAAAAAAGTCATGGTTTAGTATGTCGTCCAAAATGTGACAAAAAAGTCATAAGTTAGTATGTTGTCCAAAATGTGACTAAAAAGTCATAGTTTAGTATGTGGTCCAAAATGTGACTAAAAAGACATAGTTTAGTATGTGGTCCAGAATCTGACAAAAAAGACATAGGTTAGTATGTGGTCCAAAATGTGACAAAAAAGTCATGGTTTAGTATGTCGTCCAAAATGTGACAAAAAAGTCATAGGTTAGTATGTCGTCCAAAATGTGACAAAAAATCATAGTTTGTATGTCGTCCAAAATGTGACAAAAAAGTCATGGTTTAGTATGTCGTCCAAAATGTGACAAAAAAGTCATAGGTTAGTATGTTGTCCAAAATGTGACTAAAAAGTCATAGTTTAGTATGTGGTCCAAAATGTGACTAAAAAGTCATAGGTTAGTATGTCGTCCAAAATGTGACAAAAAAGTCATAGGTTAGTATGTCGTCCAAAATGTGACAAAAAAGTCATAGGTTAGTATGTGGTCCAAAATGTGACAAAAAAGTCATAGGTTAGTATGTGGTCCAAAATGTGACAAAAAAGTCATAGGTTAGTATGTGGTCCAAAATGTGACAAAAAAGTCATAGGTTAGTATGTCGTCCAAAATGTGACAAAAAAGTCATAAGTTAGTATGTCGTCCAAAATGTGACAAAAAAGTCCTAGTTTAGTAAGTCGTCCAAAATGAGACAAAAAAGTCATAGGTTAGTATGTCGTCCAAAATGAGACAAAAAAGTCATAGGTTAGTATGTTGTCCAAAATGTGACAAAAAAGTCATAGGTTAGTATGTCGTCCAAAATGTGACAAAAAAGTCATAGGTTAGTATGTCGTCCAAAATGTGACAAAAAAGTCATAGGTTAGCATGTCGTCCAAAATGTGACAAAAAAGTCATAGTTTAGTAAGTCGTCCAAAATGAGACAAAAAAGTCATAGGTTAGTATGTCGTCCAAAATGAGACAAAAAAGTCATAGGTTAGTATGTGGTCCAAAATGTGACAAAAAAGTCATAGTTAGTATGTGGTCCAAAATGAGACAAAAAAGTCATAGGTTAGTATGTGGTCCAAAATGTGACAAAAAAGTCATAGGTTAGTATGTGGTCCAAAATGTGACAAATAATCATAGGTTAGTATGTCGTCCAAAATGTGACAAAAAAGTCATGGTTTAGTATGTCGTCCAAAATGTGACAAAAAAGTCATAGGTTAGTATGTCGTCCAAAATGTGACAAAAAAGTCATAGGTTAGTATCTCATCCAAAATGTGACAAAAAAGTCTTAGGTTAGTATGTGGTCCAAAATGTGACAAAAAAGTCATAGGTTAGTATGTGGTCCAAAATGTGACAAAAAAGTCATAGGTTAGTATGTCGTCCAAAATGTGACAAAAAATCATAGGTTAGTATGTCGTCCAAAATGTGACAAAAAAGTCATGGTTTAGTATGTCGTCCAAAATGTGACAAAAAAGTCATAGGTTAGTATGTTGTCCAAAATGTGACTAAAAAGTCATAGTTTAGTATGTGGTCCAAAATGTGACAAAAAAGTCATAGTTTAGTATGTGGTCCAGAATCTGACAAAAAAGACATAGGTTAGTATGTGGTCCAAAATGTGACAAAAAAGTCATAGGTTAGTATGTCGTCCAAAATGTGACAAAAAAGTCATAGTTTTGTATGTGGTCCAAAATGTGGCAAAAAAGTCATAGGTTAGTATGTGGTCCAAAATGTGACAAAAAAGTCATAGGTTAGTATGTGGTCCAAAATGTGACAAAAAAGTCATAGTTTACTATGTCGTCCAAAATGTGACAAAAAGTCATAGGTTAGTATGTCGTCCAAAATGTGACAAAAAGTCATAGGTTAGTATGTCGTCCAAAATGTGACAAAAAAGTCATAGGTTAGTATGTAGTCCAAAATGTGACAAAAAAGTTATAGGTTAGTATGTGGTCCAAAATGTGACAAAAAAGTCATAGGTTAGTATGTTGTCCAAAATGTGACAAAAAAGTCATAGGTTAGTATGTTGTCCAAAATGTGACAAAAAAGTCATAGGTTAGTATCTCATCCAAAATGTGACAAAAAAGTCTTAGGTTAGTTTGTCGTCCAAAATGTGACAAAAAAGTCATAGGTTAGTATGTGGTCCAAAATGTGACAAAAAAGTCATAGGTTAGTATGTCGTCCAAAATGTGACAAAAAAGTCATGGTTTAGTATGTCGTCCAAAATGTGACGAAAAAGTCATAGGTTAGTATGTTGTCCAAAATGTGACTAAAAAGTCATAGTTTAGTATGTGGTCCAAAATGTGACTAAAAAGACATAGGTTAGTATGTGGTCCAAAATGTGACAAAAAAGTCATAGGTTAGTATGTGGTCCAAAATGTGACAAAAAGTCATAGGTTAGTATGTAGTCCAAAATGTGACAAAAAAGTCATAGGTTAGTATGTCGTCCAAAATGTGACAAAAAAGTCATAGGTTAGTATGTCGTCCAAAATGTGACAAAAAAGTTATAAGTTAGTATGTCGTCCAAAATGTGACAAAAAAGTCCTAGTTTAGTAAGTCGTCCAAAATGAGACAAAAAAGTCATAGGTTAGTATGTCGTCCAAAATGAGACAAAAAAGTCATAGGTTAGTATGTTGTCCAAAATGTGACAAAAAAGTCATAGGTTAGTATGTCGTCCAAAATGTGACAAAAAAGTCATAGGTTAGTATGTCGTCCAAAATGTGACAAAAAAGTCATAGGTTAGCATGTCGTCCAAAATGTGACAAAAAAGTCATAGGTTAGTAAGTCGTCCAAAATGTGACAAAAAAGTCATAGGTTAGTATGTGGTCCAAAATGTGACAAAAAAGTCATAGGTTAGTATGTGGTCCAAAATGTGACAAAAAAGTCATAGTTTAGTATGTGGTCCAGAATCTGACAAAAAAGACATAGGTTAGTATGTGGTCCAAAATGTGACAAAAAAGTCATAGGTTAGTATGTTGTCCAAAATGTGACAAAAAAGTCATAGTTTACTATGTCGTCCAAAATGTGACAAAAAGTCATAGGTTAGTATGTCGTCCAAAATGTGACAAAAAGTCATAGGTTAGTATGTCGTCCAAAATGTGACAAAAAAGTCATAGGTTAGTATGTAGTCCAAAATGTGACAAAAAAGTTATAGGTTAGTATGTGGTCCAAAATGTGACAAAAAAGTCATAGGTTAGTATGTTGTCCAAAATGTGACAAAAAAGTCATAGGTTAGTATGTTGTCCAAAATGTGACAAAAAAGTCATAGGTTAGTATCTCATCCAAAATGTGACAAAAAAGTCTTAGGTTAGTTTGTCGTCCAAAATGTGACAAAAAAGTCATAGGTTAGTATGTGGTCCAAAATGTGACAAAAAAGTCATAGGTTAGTATGTCGTCCAAAATGTGACAAAAAAGTCATGGTTTAGTATGTCGTCCAAAATGTGACAAAAAAGTCATAGGTTAGTATGTTGTCCAAAATGTGACTAAAAAGTCATAGTTTAGTATGTGGTCCAAAATGTGACTAAAAAGACATAGGTTAGTATGTGGTCCAAAATGTGACAAAAAAGTCATAGGTTAGTATGTGGTCCAAAATGTGACAAAAAGTCATAGGTTAGTATGTAGTCCAAAATGTGACAAAAAAGTCATAGGTTAGTATGTCGTCCAAAATGTGACAAAAAAGTCATAGGTTAGTATGTCGTCCAAAATGTGACAAAAAAGTTATAAGTTAGTATGTCGTCCAAAATGTGACAAAAAAGTCCTAGTTTAGTAAGTCGTCCAAAATGAGACAAAAAAGTCATAGGTTAGTATGTCGTCCAAAATGAGACAAAAAAGTCATAGGTTAGTATGTTGTCCAAAATGTGACAAAAAAGTCATAGGTTAGTATGTCGTCCAAAATGTGACAAAAAAGTCATAGGTTAGTATGTCGTCCAAAATGTGACAAAAAAGTCATAGGTTAGCATGTCGTCCAAAATGTGACAAAAAAGTCATAGGTTAGTATGTGGTCCAAAATGTGACAAAAAAGTCATGGTTTAGTATGTCGTCCAAAATGTGACAAAAAAGTCATAGGTTAGTATGTTGTCCAAAATGTGACAAAAAATCATAGGTTAGTATGTCGTCCAAAATGTGACAAAAAAGTCATGGTTTAGTATGTCGTCCAAAATGTGACAAAAAAGTCATAGGTTAGTATGTGGTCCAAAATGTGACAAAAAAGTCATAGGTTAGTATGTCGTCCAAAATGTGACAAAAAAGTCATAGGTTAGTATCTCATCCAAAATGTGACAAAAAAGTCTTAGGTTAGTATGTCGTCCAAAATGTGACAAAAAAGTCATAGGTTAGTATGTCGTCCAAAATGTGACAAAAAAGTCATAGGTTAGTATGTTGTCCAAAATGTGACTAAAAAGTCATAGTTTAGTATGTGGTCCAAAATGTGACAAAAAAGTCATAGTTTAGTATGTGGTCCAGAATCTAACAAAAAATACATAGGTTAGTATGTGGTCCAAAATGTGACAAAAAAGTCATGGTTTAGTATGTCGTCCAAAATGTGACAAAAAAGTCATAGTTTAGTATGTCGTCCAAAATGTGACAAAAAAGTCATAGCTTAGTATGTGGTCCAAAATGTGACAAAAAAGTCATAGCTTAGTATGTGGTCCAAAATGTGACAAAAAAGTCATAGTTTAGTATGTCGTCCAAAATGTGACAAAAAAGTCATAGTTTAGTATGTGGTCCAGAATCTGACAAAAAAGACATAGGTTAGTATGTGGTCCAAAATGTGACAAAAAAGTCATGGTTTAGTATGTCGTCCAAAATGTGACAAAAAAGTCATAGGTTAGTATGTTGTCCAAAATGTGACAAAAAATCATAGGTTAGTATGTCGTCCAAAATGTGACAAAAAAGTCATGGTTTAGTATGTCGTCCAAAATGTGACAAAAAAGTCATAGGTTAGTATGTGGTCCAAAATGTGACAAAAAAGTCATAGTTTACTATGTCGTCCAAAATGTGACAAAAAGTCATAGGTTAGTATGTCGTCCAAAATGTGACAAAAAAGTCATAGGTTAGTATGTAGTCCAAAATGTGACAAAAAAGTTATAGGTTAGTATGTGGTCCAAAATGTGACAAAAAAGTCATAGGTTAGTATGTGGTCCAAAATGTGACAAAAAAGTCATAGGTTAGTATGTGGTCCAAAATGTGACAAAAAAGTCATAGGTTAGTATCTCATCCAAAATGTGACAAAAAAGTCTTAGGTTAGTATGTCGTCCAAAATGTGACAAAAAAGTCATAGGTTAGTATGTGGTCCAAAATGTGACAAAAAAGTCATAGGTTAGTATGTGGTCCAAAATGTGACAAAAAATCATAGGTTAGTATGTCGTCCAAAATGTGACAAAAAAGTCATGGTTTAGTATGTCGTCCAAAATGTGACAAAAAAGTCATAGGTTAGTATGTTGTCCAAAATGTGACTAAAAAGTCATAGTTTAGTATGTGGTCCAAAATGTGACAAAAAAGTCATAGGTTAGTATATCGTCCAAAATGTGACAAAAAAGTCATAGTTTAGTAAGTCGTCCAAAATGAGACAAAAAAGTCATAGGTTAGTATGTCGTCCAAAATGAGACAAAAAAGTCATAGGTTAGTATGTTGTCCAAAATGTGACAAAAAAGTCATAGGTTAGTATGTCGTCCAAAATGTGACAAAAAAGTCATAGTTTAGTATGTCGTCCAAAATGTGACAAAAAAGTCATAGGTTAGTATGTGGTCCAAAATGTGACAAAAAAGTCCTAGGTTAGTATGTCGTCCAAAATGTGACAAAAAAGTCATAGTTTTGTATGTGGTCCAAAATGTGACAAACAACTACTTCAGTAGGTCTTTATTCATTTCTGCCCAGTGAGGCAACTTAAATTTGGGTATAAAAGGTGAATTCTGTTTGTTATTTGACAAATAAATAAAAATGACATTTTTGATTTTAAACAAGTTTTTTTGGAAGATTTCTAAAATATTTTCTCGTTTTTTTTGACAGGTGGGTCCATTTTAGGCTTGTTAAGCTCTGTATATGTATATTATACAGTATTAATCATTATTACTTTAAAACAGGAGTCTCAGACTCAAACTACCTGGGGGCTGATCAAAAAAGGTCACCGTGGGAAATTACCCTGAAAACATATTACATTATTCCATCACGATAACGCAATTATGATATTGCACAGAATTTCAAAGTAAAAGTGTTGAAAATGGAACAATACACAGTTCACAAAAAAAATTTAAGATGCATAGTGAAATCAAAAATCTTATATACAGTATTTATACAGGCCACGAGGTTGACATCTCTGCTTTAAAGAACACAGGACATAACAGTGTGACCCCAGTCTTAAAAGGACTTACACACAAAAACAACTAACTTCTTCTGTGAAGAGTTGCTTTTACTCTATGTGAGATTCTGCTCATTCAGAGACTTTCTATTTATTCTGCTATTTTAAGACATTAAAAGTAAAATAATGGTCCAATGACTTGACAGAAACAGCTTCATATTAATCAATGTCAACCAGGACAACTGATAAATAAACAATGTCTAAGTACTATTATGAAAAACTCTTATTTATGTATTTATGTTTAATATTTTACTGTGTCGTCTCCTCTCTGTTATGAACTCCCACTCCGATGAATTAGCAGCCATTTTGTTTGTTTCGATGCCAGTGAGCTGTCACGTGCTAACCCGTTCAAACACAGTTTAATTTTGAAAGGTGCGGTTGAATAATAATCACCTTGTGATTCTGTCACTTGACCTACGGTCTGTCCTCCTCGTCTCCTTCTCCTCCTCTTCCTCCTCCTCCTCCTCCGTGGTAAAGTGGGCAGGCGTGACTCGCATGTGCTCCTTGTCATTGGTGAAACACAGAGAGTCGCTTTGTTTATGGGCGTTTAAACGTCCACCGCTGACAATGACCGGCGTCCACTGAGCTCGCACACGGAGTGGACACGCGCAGGAGTTTGTTTTTGTCTGTCGTGACCTTTGAGGAAATCACCACGTTTGCTCCACCTCCGCAGGTAAGTCTGAAACTACGTTTCTTCTTCTTGTTGTTTTTAAACGTAGTCCCACTTCAAACTCTGAAAAAGGCTGTTTATAAAAATGTGCCTTAAACGGAGACCGTAAATATAATAGACCCACAGAAACAGCTATCAACTAGAACAGCACTATTTATTTATTTATTTATTTATATTTTACATATTATTGATAGAAAGTATGTTCACTCTCATTTGATCCCATTCAGTGTACATGAGAAGTGGAAACTAGCCACTGGCTCTAATCTTGTATATTTACATGAAAATGTCTAGTAATATGGTCCCTATTATTAATAAATAAATACATAGGGACAATAAAGAGATAAATATAATTCAATGATTATGTGGAATGCTTGATTTTATTGTGAAATTACCTCATGCAGTTACACAAAATGTCTGTGTGCACTGAGCAGTGTATAACAGTATGTTATTATATGTCATAAAACACTTCTAGGCCATGTTTCACAGGGTATTACAGACTTCACACTCAGTATCTCCTCTCCCAGGGCTGGTCCTGACATGTTAGCAGAACCACCCAACTCCACCCTAAAGTTCCCCAGAAGAAAAACACTGCAAGTTAAGCACAGACTGTGCAGTGACAACTGCAAATACTGGAATTGTGCTTGTATTTATTTGTCATTCTGGCTATTTAAAGGTTTTTAAACACTATCGTCAGACATAGCCAGACATATTTGTTAGTTTTGCTGTCCTCACTTGTAGGAATGGCACTGGGCTCCATAAAGACATTCACACTGGAGCTGGATAGTCCGGTGGATGCGGCATTCACTGGGGGAGAGGTGGTGTCAGGTCAGGTGGTGCTGGAACTCTGCAGGGACACGCGAGTGCTCTCCATGAAGGTGCAGGGGAGAGGGGTGGCCACGGCGCACTGGCTGGAGAACCGTGGCATGAACTCTGTCTACAATGACTACACCTCCAAGACCACCTACTTCAGAAAGAGACAGCATCTGATCCGAGGTCAGTGGTGAAAGCTGTGGACGGGTTTGTCCCCTGTACAGTTTATTCTTCATACTGTCTGGCCATACGGTCGTCCTGCAGTTTTCCATTTTAAATGTACACTTTGAAAACAAAATGTCTCTGATTTGACCAAAAAAAGTTAGATTCTAAATTCTAGCTACTTTAATCAAATTTAATAGATTATATTAGTGCTTTTCCTGTCTGAAAAAGAGCCACAAACTGGGTCAATTAGGCACTGACTGGAGTATCAGTTGTCCAAATATGACTAGTAATAATCATGGCTATTTGAAGTATACAATCGTAGCTTCGCTTCTTAATAACAAGGGATTTATCGTATTTCTTCTGTGCGTATTTTGCAGCTTTGCTGGTACAGTGAGTTGTTTTGAGTATGCATTGCAGCTGCTGCATGACAAGTTGTTGCTCTCTTTTGTGAATTATGTGTGTGTAAAAAGTGCTGAGGTGTTCTGTCATGTGCCAGCTGGGAGACACTGTTTCTTGTAGTCGCTGCAGTTTGTAAAATGAAGCCAGCTGGCTGGGCCAAGTGGGTTGCATGGAAACCTGGGAGAGAAGTTGACACTGGCTAATGTGGATGCATTTGCAAGATAACCTAATACTAACATTAAACACAAAACCAGTGTGCTGAGTCCAAACAACTGTCCGTGACTGGTGGGTGGTGTGTGAGTGAGTGAGTGGGTTTAGGACGTGACAATGTAAAGTGTGAAATTCCACTGGCAGGGAATGAAGCAGGCAGCTTAAAAGCAGAAGCACAGAATACTGACCATCGTGGCTGAGTAAATGACTTGTAGATAGTGGTTAATATTTAATTACATGCTCTGTAAACAGTTCATCTAGTCTGGCTGGATTGGTAAATGTAACGATAAATGGGTCATCTCAGATATTAAAGCTGTGTTTGTTGTTGGTTCAGCAGAATACGCACAACGAAACAAGTAGCTGTAGCAGATTCAAAGCAGTTGGCCCTAAAACGTCGTTCCATGTAGTGTGACATATTATTTACTGCTGCAGCAGCTGCATGAACAGTCGGCACTATGGTCAAAGGTGCACAAGGGACATTTACACATTCAGCTCACATTTCAGGCTAAATCATACACTGTGGCACATTAGCCATTAACTAAGAAACTGTACTGTATTGTGGATCTGTCAGTCAGTCATTTTCTAGTCATTATTTTAAAATACTGTAAAGGTCATTGACAGTTAACCAGTTACCACTAAGCAAAAATGTGTTTTCTACTCACTTTACAGTATGTTAATACTGTAGTCTGAGCAGCTACAAACAAACAAACAAACAATAAACACATTCATTTGATAATAAAACTGCAACTTTCTGGTATTTTTACTAGAGAAATTACTGTTTGTATATATCATAATAAGATGTATGTTTATCAATGACTTGTTTCAGTGTTATGGATACTTCTTCCTTTTTTTGTCAGTTATTATAAGTACTGACAGTACACGTAAGTGTGGGCTAATTTTGAAAAATAAAAGTAATATTACCATATATACAAACGTCTCTGTACATAGTCAGATACAGTGTGTCATACATAGGATTTTAGGTTAGACGTAAAACAAACATGACTGCACTTGCCAGCATTTCACAACCTTCTTTATCAGTATTCTGGATCTACATTTATACTTGCTTGATTGAACCTCAAATGCAGAAAGTGTAGAACTCAGTATAGCCATTACAATGCAGTTCATTCACATAAATGTTTGTTTACTCGATTTAAATCAATAAGAGATCATTTCCCCCAAAACCTTTGCATCCTTAAGTTATTATAGGTTGAATATCTGTTGATCTACCTTTCATGTTTGCACATAAATAACTGCATGATGCAGTAAAAACACATGTGAAGACAAATAGGAATGTTGTGTTTGGTTCTGTTTGACGGAAACTGCAGCAGCAGCAGCAAGAAATGGGGGAGAGGGTGACAGATGGAGGAAAAAGGAAGGAAATGGGGGGGGGGGTTGGACGTTTAAAAAATGCAGCCTATACTACCATGGTAACCAAGAAAACAACATGTGGTTCACCTTGGCCCCACCCTCCTCCACTTAACTGCCTGTTGCTGCTGTCCATTCATTTTAAAATAATGTGACATTAATAATAATAAAGTACATAGAGCTCTGATGTCAGTGTGTCCATGTGCATGTTGCTCATGTTGTACAATTAGAAATGGCAGTTTGTGTACATAGCAGCTCATCTGGTAAACAATGAGGAAGTCACAGAGCTGGTGTGCGTATCTCAGCATTTGGCCAACATGTTGGAGTCATTTGCACCGTGGGGGGAGGGGGGGCTTTATCAGGCTCATCGTTCTGTGCAGCAGGGAACCACATGTTCACCTTATCAGAGACCAACGGCCCCCTGATAGAGTGATAGAGTGATAGAGTGTTGCTCCTTGGCACCACCAGGTGACGTGCTAGGCTTCAGGATTCACCCAGAAAAAAGGGGCTTTCATGAAACTACCTGACTGTTAAAGCAAGCAATACCCAAAAAAACCTCTCCACAGGTTACACCAACCAGTGGGAGCCAGGAGAGAAAAGCTGTCATATCAACGCAAACATTACCTTTCACAACCTTTCTTTTACAACTTTAGTAGTCCTGCACTTGTGCACACTTCCTCTGTGTCACCAGTTGGTGGCAGCAGTCAGCTAACGCATCATCCTAGGGAACAAAGGAGTAAACAACTTTGTTTTTCTCAGATCAGACTTGACTAAAATAACTTTGAGGTGACTAGTGTCTGGGTTATTGATTACAGAAGGACATGGTGGAAGAGAAGAGCACATGTTGGTGAAAGTTAATGTCAGTGGCTTTAGATTTTGCATGGGCGCTATGAAAAGTGCAAATAAAACCAATGATGTGCAAGGTTCAGTAAGTGGTGATTTGTAGTTCCCCGGTGCTAATAATAGAATATCTGGAGCTGTTTAGTAAGCTTTGAGGCATAGCTATGTGTTTTCCATGTGTGTGCTTGATCCGAGCAGCGAAACAGTACACTCACTTCCAACATAGAAGCAGTGGAGTAAACATCTCTGGCCCAGGGTGAAACTATTTTTCCTCAGCGCTGTGCAGGGAGCACCCCTGCCAGACTGAGGCATGCTCAGTAGGCCTGTTTTCTTCTAAGAACCTGTAACCATTAATCATTTTCAGGCTTGCCTGTTTTCCTCCCAACTCTCTCCACACCCAGTCTGCATGTTTATTATGGTGCGTTTGTGCTCAGTCTGGAAATATGGATGCTACAAGTAGAATTGTTGCTTAGTGAGATGGTGAGAAGTATCAAGTAATGTGTATTTTATATGACACTCTTATCACTTGTCGTATGACTATCAGGTGATAGATAGTCATACGTCAGTCATAGAAGATTTTGCAAGTGAAAGTAATATGTTTGCACTTTCATTTTCATTATGATTGCTGGCATTTTGAGGTAGTTCATGTTCTCACATTACTGTTATTGTTGTCACACACCAACAGACTTACCTGTAAATGAGCAGGTGACTTTTGGTAAAATGAAGTAAAACATAATTTTGTTGGCGAATTTCTCTGTGTGATTACAAAATATCAGTGCACCACAAAAACCTGCTGCAGTGTTTGCAACAGTCCTGATGAGTATGTTGTTTGACCAATTTTGCCCTTCTCTCTTCTGGCTTGATTTTAAAAACTTCACTGATCACTTTAAAATCTGGTACATGTCTGGCTTTGAGCTACAGAGCAGAAATATGTAAAGCTTTTACATCCTCAGGTGGGGCCCACCTTCTGTCTGTTGCAAAGACAGAAAATATAAGGGTAACCACGCTAAGACTAAGTGTCTTGCTCAAGGACACATATAGACTTGCAGAGCCAGGAATTGAACCCACAACCTTCTATTTGTAAGACAACTCGTCCTACCATGGCTCAATCCTAACTCCTCAATTTTTAAATACTTTTACTTCTAAACTTTATGTACAAATATGTAATTTATATCAGAAAATTACTTTTGATCCTTAAGTACAGCAAATGCCATACACTTTAAGACTTTTACTTAAGTAATATTATATATATATATATATATATATATATATAAAAAAGTGACTTCAACTTCTACCAAAGTCATTTTGTGGTAAGGTACTTTATACAAGACTGAGTATAAGTATATGAACGTTAACATAAACCATCCAAGAAATATCAAGTTGAAATGATCTAAATCTACTGCATTATTCTTCAGAAAAACAAGAGTTATTGTGACTTATTTAAAAACACGGAACAGAAAATTCGGAGCCGGATCAGAGCACGTGACGGCACCGTCCAGCCTCCGTCTCTCTCCTCAGGCTTTACATAATAAGTTTCACAAAGCCCCGCCCACTTTCCAGGCTCCAAATAAGTGCGATCTGTGGTGGCGTTCATCACACTGAGCTTTAAACCTGTAAATCGAAAGTCGTCCGCAGCGCGAACACTCACTGCTGCACACTTATACACGCACCGTGGGACGCTTTAGAGGACTTACTGGAAGAAACAGCTGAGCACGAAAATGATTTTCGACAATTTGAAAAAGTTTGACATCGTCTTCGACTCACCGGAGTTGGACTGTCCTCCGGTGTACAGCAGCGGGGACGTGGTGTCCGGCCGTGTGGTGCTGGACCTCTGCAGGGAGAGCAAGGTGGACTCACTGAAGCTCCACGCCGAAGGTTTTGCCAAAGTCCACTGGACCGAGTCCCGGTCCGCGGGCTCCAGCACCGCCTACACCCAGAACTACAGCGACGAAGTGGAGTACCTGAACCGGAGAGAGGTGCTGCTGCAGGCAGGTCAGTCAGTCCGCTGTGAGGATGGAGGACAGGCGGCTGCTGCTGCTGCTGCATCCTGTCCCCGTGTCCTGTTGTAAAGGATCAAATCTGCTATTTCATATGAATACAAGAAGATAGAGACTGTTTTGGTCTGTGCTGGAATCACGGTTTTCACGGTTTATTATGAGAGTGAAAAATAGTTCTGCTGACCCTGTTTGTGTCTAAGTGCTCTGCAAGCTTGAAACGACACAACCAGACACTAATGATTTAGAAAACAAATTAAGCTTAAATGAGTGAGTGCAAATGACTGAGACATGAAAAATGATGTTTACTCTCTTGGTGTAAACTTTGTTCAACAAGTAAAGCTGCTCGTTCAGACTGAGGAAAACACCTCATTCATGCATCCAAACTTATCCACTGACAAAGTGATTTGATGTTAAATATTTTCTTTGTTTTAAAAACACCAAAGCTGCACATGCTGCTGCAGCAGCTGAGTCTCTACATGCTTTTTGGTTTCTGGGAAAACATCTGCTGAAAGAGACTATAGTCTTGATGTCAGACGCTTCCTGGTCTGAAGAAAATCCTGGGTTGTTTTTCTTCTCTGAAATGAGTGGGAGAGCCTCGGGTTTCTGTCTCCATTCATTGGGCACAGACTTGTTTTGGTTTCATGTGTGCTCAGTAAATCCACAGTCAGGGCTTTTGTGGAGTTTTATGGTGTTTTTCGCTGCTTGGTTTGGCCTCTGTTTTAAACCAGCAAATTAAAAACACAATACAATGTATAGTTGTATAGTTTCTGGAGATTTTGTATTATTATTTTTTTTTTTTTTTGAGGTGTGCCTGTGTGAAAAAAAACAAAGGATTGGACTGAGACAATATTGCGATTAAAATCAAACTGCAGCTGACAAAAGGACAAAACACGATGCAAACGTGTGCATTGAGAGGGTGAAAAACAAGAGGAGTTGAGATGGTGTAAAATACCGCTTGAGGAAAAACATGTTCTCACTCAGCACAATGGAGCTAGGACCGCCCCTCTGAGCAAGCACAGAGCAGAGGCCATGTGATTGCAAAGAGAGACCGATTTCTCTTTCAGCAAAAGTCACGCTACAACAATGTGGTCATACTCTCTCCATGTCGACTACATTTGTACAGATTTCCAGAGAAAACTTTGTTTTTTACTGCGGCAATCGCTTTATTGCTTCATGGTCTTTTCCAGGAAATAATGTGACACACCTTGTTCTTGAAATAAAACGAACAAAACAAAAGTAATAAATGCTTTTCTTCCCTCTGTCTTTATTCCAGATAATGGAGAAGTAACCGTGCTCCCTGCAGGCAGACATGAATTTCCATTCAGCTTCCAGTTGCCCGAGGAGACGCTGGTCACCTCCTTTGAGGGGAAACATGGCAGCATCCGCTACTGGGTTAAAGTTAAGCTCCACAGGCCGTGGGCCACCGTCAGGAAGCTGAAGAAGGAGTTTACAGTCATTGAGCCCATTGACATCAATACACCAGCCTTACTGGTGAGTCTCAGCTCTCACTGTCCACAAACATTTCATTACACACTTCATTGTTGTGCCGCATGGTCCGAGGCTCTTGCTCACCGGCTCCCACCGTTCACAGGCGCCACAAGCTGGAACAAAGGATAAGATGGCCCGGGCTTGGTATCGCAACTTTGGACAGGTGTCGGTAACGGCAAAGATTGACCGCAAAGGCTACACACCCGGTAAGAGTCTGGCAGTCGAAACGACAGCCTCCGATAACAAGGCCAGATTGGAAGTGTGTGTGGTTTCTAACGTGCTTCCTCTCGCCGCAGGTGAGGTGATCCCTGTGTTTGCCGAGTTCGACAACTCTACCTCCAGATCAGTTGTGCCCAAAGCCTTCATCACGCAGACGCAGACCTTCATCGCTCGCGGCACAATGAAACAGAAGCGCTCAGTGGTGGCCACGCTGTCCGGTGACTTTGTGGGCGCCAGACGCAGGGAGACTTGGCACGGGCGGGCCATCAAAATCCCACCCGTGGGGCCTTCCATCCTGCAGTGCCGCATCATCAAAGTAGAGTACATGCTCAAGGTGAGGCTTCGTCAACAGCGACTTCCTTCTTGTGATTTCCGATGCGGTAAAGGCATCGTTCTGTGCACGTTCCTGTACCTAACAACAGTTTGCCTCTTTTCCTCCCAACAGGTTTGTGTCGATGTTCCTGGAACATCAAAGCTGTGTCTGGAGCTGCCGCTGGTCATCGGCACCATCCCCCTCCACCCCTTTGGCAGCCGGACCTCCAGCGTCAGCAGCCAGTACAGTGTCAACCTGGAGTGGCTGCGTATGGCCATCCCTGAGCAGCCTGAACGTAAGTGTCCTCTGTATAAGCTGAAATGTTATAATAAATAGCACAGTAGGGAAATGGCTCTCATCATTTCTGCTTGAATTGGCTCGTTAATAGCAAAGAATAGAAGTTTTGTTCACCGACTTTGGTGAAAGAGATATTGTCTTTAATAATCCAGACAGTGTTCAGGGATGTTTGCACTCGTTGTCACACGACACAGAAGTTGCTACTTTTAGCTTTCAAAGAGCTTCTCTAACCTCTTTTACTTTGTGAGCTAAGTTTGATCACTCTATTGCCAAAGTACCACAGGGCCAGATGCATAAACAAATAAAGGGTTTGATTTAGCTGAGATTTATCTCTGCTCAAATCAGTATTTATTAGTGCAAACGGCAACTCATGGATTACTGAATCTTTAACTACACTGGTGACTCAGTAGCTCAATGTTTGGACCTGTCTTTCCCTGTAGCTCCCCCAGATTACAGCTCTGTGGTGACAGAGGAGGAGGCTGAACAGTGCAACAACACCGTGCTCTCACAGCCGGCTGAGGACCTGAGTGGAATCCTGGAGCGCCCCCTCATGGCTTTTGTCCAAGAGTTTCGCTTCCGACCTCCACCTGTGTACTGCGAGGTGAGTCACGGCATGCTTGAAACGACACTGAACCTCACCCACAGTTTCACCTTTGATTGAATAAATTATAAATCAGCCCATCATTAATCTCATTTCTTTTTCTTTCCTACCTACAGATTGACCCCAACCCTCAGCCCCTGAACATGAGACCTCGCTGCATGACGTGTTGAACCATGCACTCTGCAAAGTCAAAGTCAAGCGAATGAAAATGAATGAAACGAATCAAGAGATTTGTCTTCTCCCAGATTACTTCTCTGATGAACGGCGCCAGGTCCCAACAAGTGTTGTGGAGAGAGACTGGATGCCACGGAGCGGTCCGGAGAGGAGGAGCTCACAGGAACTGGGTGTCAGTGGAGAAGCTGCCACTTCATTTCAAATCCATAAAGTAAAGTGGACGTGTTCCTGTTCTGTTTTTCGGAGGAAGCAACTTCTCTACATCAGTTCCTGTTCTCCCCCGGGTGAATTTGAATTCACAAGAAAGAGGGCTGCAAGTATGTCCCAATCAACGATTCCCTCGTGTGAAGTGAAGCGATTTTTGAAGAGATTGGGACAGTTTGGGGTGGAAAATTGAGAATTTAAGTCGCAGTTGGTGTACAAATGTTTGAAACAAAGATCACTCTTGAGAAGTTGACAGAATGTTTACAGGCACATTGTCATCTCTGAGTGTCGTAAAGAAAGAAGTGCAATTATTCTTATGTTTCCACTCCCCTTTGAACACCTTAAATTGCTATGCAGTGTTTGACTCATTAGCAATGTGCCTTTTATGATTTCTACTGTTCCTTAAGCTACATACTGTATCTGTAAGTGTGATGGTGAAGCAGACGAGTCAAATAAGCAAAATGTATTTAATGCATGCAGGTAACGATATGTAAAAGGGAAAATATTTATGCCTTAAATATCTGCAGTAGAGTATTGCGTGAGCGTTTCAGGGAGTTGTTCTATCTTTTGAGATTAACGCATCCTGAAAGAACTCGGAAGAACAAAAAAAACGGTTTGACTGTACGTGGAGAAATTCCACTTGTTGACGAAAGGTCAGGTAGCAGTAGTTGTTGATTTAATCACAACTAAGCAAAAATAGGACAAGCAGTTTGTGTATAAAGCTGCACGTGGGCTCAGATGAGCTCTCTTGGCTGCTAAAACAAAAGGAGGAGATGGAGACCGGAGCCTTGTGCTCTGAAGCTTTTGATGGGAGCCAGATCGGCTCGGTGCTGTGGTGCTTTGTGACGCTCGGAGTAAAGACGCTCGGCGTTACGTGAAGCCTTGAGCTGGAGATGCCACTGAAATGTATGGATAAAGAACATTCCAAAAAAACTCATGAGGACTATATATTTTTTTATCCTTAACTTCCAAAAAACTGGTCTTCAGCTGTGCCACTTCCCTGGCGTGCACTGAAAAACCAAATGTTTTTTTTTATACAAATGCAGTTGTTGATTCATAATCTTGCCAAAGTTTTGTTATTGTTTTTTCTAATAAATTCTTTGAATGAATGTTTGTCTCCATTGTTTTCCTTGACTGGCTGTAAACTACTGAGAAACCAATGTTGCGTGCCAGTGGATTGGTACATCATGTTCAACAGTGTGAGTCAAAACTATAATGATGTCAAGGGCAGGATTCACTGAGGAAACAAGCTCCTCAATGGAAAAACAATCATTACAGACACAAGCCTCTGACAGCTCAGATATTGTTGACTTGCGCAATTCTGTTCAAGTCAACACCGAATGATCTATCGCAAGCTGGCGTTAAATACCTGGATCTCATTGAGAGTTTATATTGTTTGCATGAATTTCCAAACAAAAAGTATCTCGGCTATTTGGAAATTCAACACATCACACATAATATTACGCACATCTGTAAACACACGCCAACATGAAGGCCAGCTGAAGAAATTCTTCAACAAGCAGAAGGTAAAAAAAAAGAAGATGTTCAGTGCAGTGCTGTGAAATAAGAGCTAAGTGCTTCAGGAAGAAGTGTCACACATAAAGAGAACAACATAAAATTCACTTAAATCACTTCTAAATAAAAAACAAACAAACAGTGTGTGAGGAGATAAGATAGGTTCTATAGTTGTAAGTGCCTTTATTAATCCCCCTTAGAGGAAATTCAAGTTGACACAGCAACAAAAAGTAATGAGAGATAAATAAGAACAGCAATACATTTTGGCCTAATATAAATGTAGTAGAAATACTGAACAAAGTGACAACAAACAATATAAGGTGCAAAAACATTTTGTGACTGGGTCTGAGCTTTAGCTTCAGTCTCATCCTCCTCACTGTCCAGCTCCATCCTCACCTGTGTGTGTGTGCGCAGTTATTTACAGACTCCTCAAAGCAACGTTGTCATTCTGTGATGATCTCACCACAAATAATACAGAATTGTGTGTCCAAGTTAGCATGGAAGCAACTTAAGTTCTCGTCATCCAAAACAAAAAGAAACCTCACTATCACTTCCACCGAGTAGGAAGTAAAAAAAATCAGAATGTATGGACCAAACAATAACTGAATATAATGCTCAATAGAATATTGGTTCTCAAACAGTGGTACGTGTACCGCCAGTGGTACGTGAGTTTCCCCTGGTGGTACAGCGTATGTGATCAGAGTGGAGCTGAGGAATTTTGGCCAGAGTGCGTAGAAAATTAAACAAATGACAAAAAGAATATGGGATAATGGTGTTACTCCGAGAGCTCAGTATTTTCTCAGTTGGTGCGTGATATAAAAACAGTTTGAGAACCACTGCATGAGAGGTCTGGACTCTATAACTGACACCAGGTCTTTCTCTGGCCTCTCTCCACAGGTTGTTCAAAGGTCAAGCAGAGCAGCCGACTGTAAAGGAAAGCAGTGGTTATTAATATCGTCCTGTCTAAGTAATGACCCAATTCTGTTGCGGCATCCTTGTGATCAAAGAAATGAGTGTTTAGTATAAGTATAAGTGAGATGGATGATTGCTCCCACAATAACAGAGTTGATTGTGTTTGCAAGGGACTGAAGTGAGAGTCGTCAATCACCAGGATGACACACGCATTGAACCTGTTTATTAAAGAACGCAGGCATGATGAAAGGAGTGAGCAACATGTTTATGACTTTTTAACCTTTACAAATGCCTGTTGTCAAACCTGCTTGTCCAGCAATGGTGTGAGAAACCATAGTTTGAATACTCAGTTTTTTTTAACATTTTGTATACTGTCACACTACATTGTCCTCTCTTGAAAACATACTTTCACAGGTTGTAACCTACATACCTCCAGTCTTGCCTCAGGCTAACCGTTGGCCCAGATTGATGGTGGACATGCACGACACATCGTTTTGTAAACCTGCTTTCTCCACTGTACGTGAAATGTAAGGGAAAAGCATAAAAACCTTGAACTTAAAGCTTAGCATCGTAACTCATGGACGACAGGAAACATAAAACACAGTGTACACACTAAGTGTTTAATGCCTGAAAAAAACAAAGTAATAACATAATCCATTCTGTTTATTCTCTCATGTGAAACCTGTACAACCCCAAACAAATGATTTGAGAAACAAATCATTTTGTTCCCCCTATTCTTGGGGAACTTGCTCCTGCTCCCAGTATTTTAATTTGTTTGTTCGCTTACTCGGCACTTTGCACATCTTCTTTATTGTTGTGTTGTCTGTGTGTGAGTCTGTGTTGTACTGCTGTGTTGTCTCTTGGAAATTAGACCCTGTGTCTCAGTGGGGTAACCTGCATAAATAAAGGTGAAATTTGAATGAAATACAAAAGCGAATCTCCTCATCGAATCTCGTGTAGACCCCTGTCTGTCTGTCTGTCCTGTGCAGTTTAATCTTAAAGTGATGGGTGCAAGAGGAAAGTTACACTGGATTGGACCATGATGTTATTATAAAATCCTGACTTCATTGTAGCTGAGCAACAGCAGCCAGATTAGAATTTTAAAGGAGTCCTCGTTCATTTGGCCATAGAGTGTGTTTACTGAGAAAACTAATATTGGGCTTCCTGAAGCACTGCACTGGTTACAACTTATACAAAACATTATGAGAAGGAAAGATTGTCCATTTGATTCATGTGATTATAATCCCCTCAACCCTGGTTTAGTCCTTCCACACCAAACTCACCTCACACTGTTCACAAGAACAGAATCACATGAATGATTTCCATGACTGTAAACTGCAAAACTATCATACACAAGAGTATGTGTACTTAAAGTAAGCACAAAGGTAGTTCGAGGGGTTGTTGTTGGTTTAGAAGGATATTTCCAAGAAGGAGCCTAGTTACAGGAATCCTACCTTGCCTCCAAGCAACAGTTAGAACTCAGACACTGTTGACAGGCTGCTGAACTCTTTTTGGCTGATCACGCCACCAGACACACACAGAAACAGCCAGGGATTACTAATTTTGACTCTGCCCCAAACAAGCTCTGGCAAATCACAGTGCAGCAGTGACGGCATCATCAGCGTAGCACTCCAATCCATTCACTTGTCTCACCTCCAGCACACAGGCCGCTGAGCTTTCAAGTACAATGAAGCGGACAGCGTTTAACACTTAATAACAGATCGGGTTTCAGACACCGTGAGACGTGTAACATGAGACTCACAGTCAGACTTTTTCAACGCTAATGGATGAAGATTAGCCGATATGGCACGATATGGCTCCGTGGAGAGGCACGCGGATGATGCGGTTTTCGCACACAAATGTCACACAAATGACATCACGCGTGGTCAATGTCAAAGGTGTCAAACTATGTTCCAGCTTGTAAGAGATCAAATGTGTTTCTCCAGTCTATTGTGTCAACTGTCATTATCAGCAGTCATTATTATTGTGGATTTAGTCACGGAGTTTTGCTATTTAGGAAATAATGATTCAACAGAGTGTATAGTGAGTCGAAACTTTAGATGTTGACAAAATAGTCAGACAGTCTTCCATCAGGAAAGAGAATTCACACATTTACAGGTAAAATAATATGCTTGTCACATGTGCAGAGAAATGCAAAGCGACAGATTAATTAGACCGTGATTATGGAGACAAATACAAATGAGAAGCTGCTGAAGAAAAGCAAAACAATTGACTGTGTTTACCACCTTCTCCAAGTCTTCTATGCCCAGACATGTCCTGTTATGACGTGTGAGAAACTGGAAAACACCTTTGTCCTCATTTGACCTCACAGTTCTATTCAGTGGAATATTGTACACTAAAAAATACATCATCATTTCATTTCTTTATTTATTTTTATTGTTTTCTTTTGTTATTTTTTTGAGTGTCCAGAAAAGTGCTTTAGAAATGTGATGTATTATTCATATTAATATTATTAAAATGGGAGATATTTTATCAGTTCATAACTATGTTACTCACACACTGGTGGGACGTTAAATGGATGTTGAATTTGTGTGGGTTTTTTTTTTTTTTAATCAGTGTTGGGCCTTCTGCAGATCACCAGCTCAGAGAAAAACAGACCGACCAAAACAAAACAAAGATTATTTTCCTCCAGTGTTGAGTTAATTAAGCGACAAGGCCATATCAGAGTTTGTCAAAAACATCCTAACACCTTGACGTGTTTGAGGGGAAGGCAGTGAAACCCCCCTGCACGTCGTCGAGTGTGCAGATTTGTTCATGGCCAACTATGTTTTGTCTTCCCCTTAGCCTGTGTTCCATATTTGCATTTCGGATGTTGGGGAGCCACGCGGTTGGTGTAAGGGGTTAGCATTCTTGCCTTTGCAGCAACAAGACCCAGGTTTGTGACCCTTTCTGCCTTTCGGGCCTTTCTGCATGTTCTTTGTGAGTGAGCTTTCTCAGGGTTCAGTGAATTCCTCCCACAGTCCAAAGACATGCAGATTTGGGGCTTCGGTAAATTGGACACATGACTATAAGTGGATGGCTGTTTGTCTCTATATGTGGCCGTGTGATGGACTGGCGATTTGTCTAGGGTGTGACCCCGCCTATCGCTCTATGTCAGCTGAGATTGGCACAGCACCCCTTGCGATCCCTGTCTTTTACATCCAAGGGTGACTTTGCAATTAGTAACCGACTGAATATCCTCTTCCAAGTATGTAGGCTGGACCTGTAAAAGCCCTTTAGCGACATAGAATGTGAGACCCAAGGGAACTTATTCACAGACTACATACAATACATGGTTGATAGAATAGGCTTATGAGCTTTATAATGGCGTTGTATGCACCTGCTTGTGTTGTTGGGGTGGGGATCTTCTTGCAGCAGCCCACCCACCCACCGCCCCCTTCCAAGTCTTGAGAGAAAACAGTGTAACTGTATAGGGCTCACAGAGCGGAGCACTGCATGAAAAAAACACCTCAAGTATATTCTGAAAAACATTATGTTAAAAACATACCAACCAAAAAAACACCAGCTTTGTTTATATCTGCTCCTCCCCTGTTTAAGGCTCCCACCAAACCCATGTGTTGCTCTGTGCAGCTCATTATCTGTCTGTTATCTCTTTGTCTGTGCACTGAGCGATGCTCTTTGTTTGTGAATCTTGCTCAGTACAATGGAGGCTCCACAAAGAGCCCAAAAAGTACATGACGTGATAAATCTCGACACGTAGGAATCACCCTTCAATATCTTGAGGCGCCATCACAGCACACGTCAAGTATCATCAGATACCTCATCAGCTATAAAACAAACAATCAAAAAAAAGCTCTAAAATAAATACCTAGTTTGCAAGACGAGTTTAGTTTCAGGCATTACGTATTATTTGCATGGAAGAAGTAGGAAAATGTCTTAATCCATTATGCACTTATAAAACTCAGATTGACTAATAATTTGTGGTGTAAATCTATGGTTGCCACAACAAGTTTAAATTTAAATCTAAGTAAGTATAAGTAATTAGTAATACTTATATATATATATAATGTATATCTTATATAATACTTCTGACTGGCAGCAATGACAAATGAGTAGTTTTCCATCCAAGTGAAACTGCTATGCTTTAAAAACACAGTGAACTGGTCTTATACATTATTCCCTGTAGATGTATCGTATATACAAGCTGTTTCCCCTTCGCACGTGACGGTGCACGTGGCCGGGCTGTTTGTTTGAGGGAGCTGGCTGCCTTCCAGCAGCGAGAAACTTTCTCCTTCAATAATGTGACAAAAATGAAAGCAGCACTCAGGAATGTATTTTTCTTGGAAAGAGTACAAGATTAGCACATCGTATAGCTCTCCTTGAGCTGCAGAGCAGGAAAACAACAGCAGCACTGAGCTGGAGAGAGGAGTGAGTCATGACTTGAATGTATTGCACAATCGGGCCAAAAGGAACAGTATGTCCCAACAATGCAAAACAAATCAGATTGAAATAAGTCATGAACAAGTCGTCAGGACGGTGTTAGACTCCAACTCAAGTGACTCCTTTTGCAGTTTTCCCCTCTACAAAGCAGTAGTCTCAGCAGAGTAAAGTATAAACATATGAGCATGATAAAAAACTTAGCTCAAAGTATTACATCAAATATACAAAGCTCTATCATCCTGTGGGAAGGTTATAATATTTGTTTTTTACACACTCTTGACTCCATGTGACATAGGAACAGTGGACTGACAGAGGGTGAGAGTGCAGAGGAGGAGGTGGAGAGAGGTAAGTGCCAGGACAGAAGAGCAGGGTCTTCAAGAGCTGTCTCCAAATCACTCATTAAATCTGTTTTTAATAAACCAACCAGATAAAACCAGAGGATTAATCAGGCTGATATTCATCTTTTTTTTAATTTAATTTAATTTTTTTTATTGCCTGATTATTAAATCACCAATTATTATTACAAATTGGGCATTTTGTTCTCAGGCACTTGATATTTTTTCTCATCCAAATGTTTTGTTGTTGTTTATAAAACAAACAAACAAAATATGCAAAATATATGAGCCCAATATTTAGAGATTTTTTTCCCCTCACTATTTTTAATATTCACAAGGAAAAGGATGACAAATGCATGTCAGTGTGTGAGGTTTGTGATCATCTCATAGATGATATAGTGATGAAAAACAGAATACCTGGATGAATTGAACTCAAATTTAAAAAGTGGTAATATTAGTCTTATATTGATAGAAGCTGCAGTGACTGTGTTGATTCCTGTTTCAGTCCATCCATCAAATGCTTAAGAATGACTATCATTCAATTAAGGAAAATATATATACAAATATTTTACATTACCAATAAAATCCATTTGTTTTTTTCCCTTAACTTTGCTCATGGTGTCACTTAACAACTTTCTCTCATCAGTCTAGTCAGTTTATTGACAACTTGTGACCTTAGACCTCTCTACCACAGTTTTTTTTTTGTAACTGACAGAGCCAAAGCTCCTGTGTGCTGCCAGTGGCTCAGGATAAGTTGAGCTCCAAATGCTTGAAATGTAAATGTTATTGTGAGTGTGTGAGTTTTTGATTCGGCCTGTCTAGGACTTGTTGCCGCATCACAAGAGGCTCCTTGTTTGGAGTGATCTGATCTGCTGCAGCTCCCTGGAGCAGATCAGATCACAGATCACAGATCACTGATCTTTTTGCCTTACAGCAAAAAAGACCTTCTGTATAGAGTTTGCATTTTTTCCTCTGGGTACTCAGGTTTCCTCCCACCGTCCAAAAACATACAGTGGTTAATTGGACATTCCAAACTGTCTGTCGGTGTGAATGTGAAAGTGAATGGTTGTTCATCTCTCTGTGTGTTGGCCCTGTAATGACTGATGAGTTCACCTTGTCTCAGCTGGGATTGGCTCCAATGAATGAATGAATGTAACTGTCACATGTGTTACTTATGTAATGACTCAGATTAATCTACATGCAAGATTATCCTTCCAGCTACATATAATTACATTAATTAACAGTGTCATACTTGCACTAATGACATATAAATGCTAAATAAATGAAGTTAGAGTTAAGTCTTACAAAAGTAAGCCCCCTTTCGTTTTCTTACACCATGTACCCAGATCATCCTGGTCACTTACATAGATCAGTTTTTTTCTCTCCATCAAAAAAATGTATGGATTATGTAACAACATTTCTATATAATAAACTTTCCCTCTGTGGGTTTTTCACTCATGTTCACTTCTCACAGTTCATCCTCTTCTGGTCGTCCCTCAGGAGGAAGGGCTATCTCGGGCTCTGACGTCAGGCTTTATGGGTAAGTAAACAAAGACTAATTGAGGGAAGAAGTCCCATATAAACAGAGATGTTGTCACTGTCAGTAAGATGTAGATGAAGAAATAAACATTGTCTAAGGTCAAGTTCTGAGATTGAAGGAAAAAAAAGGGGGAAACTGTAGATAGAAGAGAATGGTCTCCATAAAGAATAGAGTTATTTCAAATGCATCAGTTGAGTCATGTTTAAATATTTTAAATTTAACAATCATTTAAAATAAAACAACTGGTTACAGTAAAGTGTATATTTTGGGCATCACATTAGATTAGAACTCTAGCTCTGATTGACACAAATCTTTCCCCACTAGTCATGTTTTCTATATGTGGTCGTAACGCACACGTCAACAGGTTATTTTTATACACTGTGCTAATTTGAGGATGTGTTGAGAACTTGATGTGATGTTCTGGTCATGACCACAGTCCTCTCCAACATCACCTCAAGTCTCCCTTTTACTTGTCTCCAAAAGTTAAATTTTTAGACCTGTAATTTTACTTGTACTGAAGTAAAATGTTATCCAAACAGTGATACTTTTACTCAAGTAGAACATTTCAGTACTCTTTCCAACTCTGTCAGTTAGCTAGATACAGTACAGTACCGCATGATTTGTCTTTTGTTTAACTATTACAGTACCTGTAAACGTTGTTTTGCATTTCTTACAAAAACAAACCACAGCACACACACACACACACACACACACAGACTATCAGCCTATCCAAGACCTTTTCCACTACCCTCAAAGCTACAGTAAGTAATTTAGGGTGTTTTGTTGTTGTTGATGATGTTATGATATTATTGTGCCTTTGTTTGGTCTGTGTGAACAGAAACTACTTCCATCAGAAAACAAGCTCTGTCAAGCAAAACTATCACACTATCACTCAGTGAGGGAGTGTTTGTGTGTATTCAGTGGCAGCACAGGGGTGGGAGGAGGTGCGAGAAGCATATTTGTAAGTAAGTTTCTGTCAACATTTGCATAATATTTAAAAGTTACACACTATCATTTTGACTATAACAAGTGTATGCTTTACACAGGCCTCAACATCACCACTTTCACAAATTAATTTTCAACCACAGCCTCAGAAATGAGAGCTCCTGGTCCTGACAAGGTCACCAGAAAATATCATACACAGAGCATTCAGAGTATATTGAGTGTGTGTTTGATATCTAGCCACAAGCAGTCCTGGTATGTGAACCTCCAGGACCGCCTGTGCTTCTCTCATTGGCTCATATAGGATGAGGTGGTGCACAGGGATATTTACATGTGTATGTGGAGCTGGCCTGCATCAGCTCCTGTATAAATGTTAGTTTCCTGTGTCCCTGTGAGGTTCTAAGTGTGGGAGGTTCAGAGAGCCGACGTGACATAGACTTGATAAAACCGTTTTGGTTTTTTTATTCCCACTGTAACTAAACGTTTCCCAGTCCTCCCTGTCCTGTGACTCAGGTCTGTAAGCAGAAAATCTGCACAGAGACACTTTGTTCAATTTCCTTTTTGGATAAGTGGACGATCTGTGAATCCAGCTTCTGTTTTCCGGGCCAGTTGCAGGAGGCAACTGAATTTGACACAGTAAATCAGAGCTTCTTTTATGGGAAACATTTGATTGAAGTCTAAAAGTATTTCCTGACCACCTACTGTTAACAGTATCTGGTTATACATCCAAGGCATAATAAAACAGAACATGTGGGAACCAACAGGACTTGATCATCTTCAACCATAAAAAAGTCAAAAAGAGGTAGAATAACTATCAACATTTAACTGAAACTAAGATCTCTCTTCAACCGCAACCAAACTGCTTATTTTGTCAAAATCTAATCACAAGTAGAACATCCACAAACAACTCTCTGCAAGTCATCTCCTGTGCTTCCTTCACTGGGGACACATTTTCCTCTGACTGATTACAGTGCACTCAGAATGAACAGCACTGTGTACAAACAGAGTGTAAACAACATTTCTCTGAGCCACAGAAAAAAAACAATAGACTGCAGGAAAATCCAATTCAATTCACTACTGTCTGTCCTGGGAATGTCCACAATTAACCAAGGGAAAATATACTCAGTTTAACCAGAGTAAACATTCATTTATTATAGATTGAACAGAATCATTTGGAGACAGAATTTAACCTTTGTTAATGAAACTGCTGTGACTTTGTTAATGACCTTTCCTGTCTTGTGTAAGGACAGGAAACGCATTTATTCTTAAGATATTGTCGACGTAAGCAGTCACTTTCAAGTAATGACCTCTAAACATGTTCTGTTGGACACAATAGAAACCAAATCTGAGAGGGTTTTTATTATGTGCCCTGTCTCAGGTGCTTTCCACCCTCTGAGAGGCTTTCAGGTTATAAACTTGGCTTTAAAGCGCAGTAAGGTTGACTGGTGTGTGAAATTGAAACACTCTACGGAGGGAGATAATGAAAAAAAAAAGCAGATTTAAATGCCCAGTTAAGCTCTTTTAAGCGTGACAGTAGAACACGTCCTGTGTTCATTTTTAATTTGGAAGCTACACACTATTTTTAGTCTTTGGGTGAACAGAGAGAACGTGTGTGTCATGACCTAACTCTGAAGCGTCCACATGTGAGCTGAGGAGGATGAAGGCTGTGCTCACTGTACATTTAGTCCTCGGCTCTAACCACAGCTTCTCTCAACAAGAGGAAGTGAACACACACACACACACACACACACACACACACACACACACACACACACACACACACACACACACACTGTGTGCAGACTCAACCAAGTCAGCTCAAATGTAGGTGTTACACACTTTTATAATTATGTGTTTACGATCGTAGAGGTTTCCTTTACTCTAAAACATGCAACAACAACAACAACAACAAATAAGCAGCACACTTTACATTACAGTGCAGTAACAATATGGTAGTAGTGTGGTGGTTGATTTTGTACTAGGGATGATATCATGGTCATCCTATAGTAATCTATAGTAATATTTATAAAGTAATCACCAAGGAATAGCTTGATAATAGCAGAACAACATCTGATTCACAAAAATGTTCATGTGAAGGTGTCACACTGATGGTGGCTGACAGTCAATCTCATTAAAAGCTATTCCCTAGATATTACTTTGGAGATAAAATGATATTACTGTTATATTGTCTCCCCTTTTCCATAATATTACATAAATTACTATTATTATGTTTTCGGTATAGTCTCACTTCTCTACTCAACCTCTAATTCCCAGATGTGTTTAGCTTTGGCAAACTGACTGTCCCGCACTTAATGACAGGAGGACAAAATACAGCTACTAAACAGAGCGGGTCAGCAAACGTCAGTAAAGTCAGATATTTCCTACAGAATGTGGTGGAGACCAAAAACAGAGGCAAAAGAGACTAAAGGTTGGACTCACATGTGCTAATTTTATTTTTCAAGTCTTGTTTACTCTGACTCATGTGTCTCTGCTGCTTTTAAGAACGACAACTGAAACTAAAAGTATTTACTCTTCTGAGATCTGATGATATGAAGACAAATCTGAGGTCAGTCAGTTCTTTTGAGACAAACATGTTTGTGTAAATATTGAATAAAGTCTAACTGAAACTGTTGACAACACAAACAGACTTCTCATTAATCGTCTCTGAATCTCAATAAAAACCCTTTCTGATTTGGTTTCTATTGTGTCCAACAGAACATGTTTAGAGGTCATCACTTGTAAGTGAGATAAGACTTATTTTTAAGCTGATGTGACCGAGGAAAGCATTTGGATTATGTTCACTGCAGTACTTTCACTTCAGTTTGTGTTGCTCTACATTACATGTGGTTATGGATGGTGTCAGGAAATAATAATAAAAAAAATGTCTGCAACTACACATTTTCAAAATTTGTGGATAATACTTTTAGCATCTTGATTTCATTGCAGATTTCTTTTTTTTTGTCACATTGACAAACATTGGACGATGTGCTTGTCTGATAAATACTTAGTATTTTATTACAGTGAGATAACTCCTGTGTAGCATAAACCATAACCCCAAACCTTACCATAGCCCACTTTTCTCATTTACCCGGGATTTTAAAAAGCCTTGGTGCGTTTCCACTGAAATTACCCAGGGGAAAAACTTTCCCCTCGATCCCAAATATTAGAAAAAGTACGTACTCATGAGCAAAGGGAGTTTTCAGATTAACAGGAACTCTAGAGGGACGGGGCTGTGCACTGAAGAACGCTGATTGGTGGAACACATTTTGCAGCTCTTTGAGGCAGTGCCCCTGCAACCCACCTTTAATCAAGACGTTTGAAAGAGGACAAAGAAAGAAGAACTTTCGACAAGTGGACAGACAACAAGGTCCATGCTCTTTTGAGTGCATTTGGTGAGGAGGAGGTTCATCAGGACTTTGAGTAGACGTCACAAAACGACAGAGCGCTGTTTCCTGGAAATGTCGGTGGAAAAGGGCCTCATGGTAACATGCTAAAATGCTTGACCAAAATGATGAATATTAATAAGTATATTATAAGTGTATGTATTAATATTACCATGTGAGTATGCCATCTTCTTTATGTATCCCCATAAAGTGCAGCCTCAGCTTCAGTGAGCAGTTAACGACGAGTGTTGACTGTAAGTGTTGTTGTTTCGGAACATGACCTCACTAATTGTCGCTGTCTCTATCGCGCAGGCCTTTAGTCACATGGAGCCTCAGTGTTGAGAGGGTAACAACTGGCTGTGATGTCAGGATTAGAGCAGTGAGGTGTTTTTGTTCAGCTCATCCCCCTGGAGAGGATACAGTGTCAGAGGATTGTTCTAGCGAGCAGGGTTGTTTTTGCAGAGCCAGTAAATCACCCTCAGACTGAAGCACAGACTGTCTGTTTTCATTTACAAAAAAAAAAAAAACCTTTTAGTTTCAATGTGTTTTTTGTGCGGGAAAATAAAAGCACCAGCTGCTTTTTATTCAGAGACGTGCAGGAAAGAACATGAGATGTGTGTAGATACAGTTATGACGATGCATGCCATAACATGATATAATTACTTTCATGATTGCTGTACAGAGGATTTTATATCAGTATATATATATATATATGTATATGCATTAGTATAATAAGTTTGACAGTAGTTATTTTGCACGTGTTGCAGCGTGAATGTATCTTTCTCTGCTGGCACGTGCGGAGGTGCTGATTCCTAGAAAAACATCGCCTCAGTGTTTTGGCGAGGGGATGTGACTTTGTGGAATTGTGGCCTGTTTGCCTCCAACAGACAGGGTTACAGAGAGGACAACCTCCCTCTACCGCCACCTTCTTCCCCCCCAAACCCACCCACAAGCTCTCAGCAAACTGCTACTTCAGAGGAAGTCCTACTGGTCCCATGTCGAAGGGCAACAAAACAGTCCCGCCATCCTCACCGCTCTCTCCTCCCCTGTGTCTCTGTTTGTTCCTCTGTCCCTCCCTCCTTCACCCCCCCCCCCCCCCCCCCCCCCCCCCCCCGGGTGTTTTTCATTGAAAGGTAAAGCAGAAACCTGTCTGGTGTGTTTTTCTCCTTCTCTTGGCCAAGTGCCTGCCTTTAAAGCCCAGGTGTTGCCGCACAGGGAGTCATCTTTCACAAAAACACGAGGTGGATCGTGAGGTCACGGGGAGGAGTGGAGGCGAGCGAGGCCAAACAGGGAGGATTTGATGTCTCCGTGAAACTGGTTGGACAGTCTGTCAGTCTCTCAAAACACATTGTTCTATACTGACTTTGAACCTCCTGTCAAAGCAGCATGTTGTTATTCACATTTGTCACGTCAATATCTGTCCTACTTCACCCTCTGTAAAAATAAACAAAAACTAAAAAAACTGAAATAGCATAGAATACACTTAACAACAACATAGAAAAGCATAAACTGTCACACCTCTAATCCTATAAACACAGAAAATAACACAGCATTTAGTTTGTATCTATCTTGGAGTCCACGCCAAACAATGAAAATGTTACAATGAAACAACAGCTAAAACTGGAAAATAATAAAAACAAATCGATTAAACTCTCACAGCTAAAACGAGATGTTTGTTATTTTTGCGTTGACTTGACAATTTGAGTAAATAAATAGTTAAATTATTTTAGCTATAAACATCATCATGGCTTATTTTTTGTTTTGTTTTGTTGTTGCTTTATCTCAACTACTGCAGCTTTGGTGTAATTCTTATTTTTTTATAAGGAGCAAACAAACTAAATGTTTGAACTATATGCTTTGCCATCCGTGATGTGTCATAAATCGTTGCCATATCTGTCCAAGACTGCACAGTGAACACTTGCCAGTTGCAACACGTGATTTTTCATGAATGGATTGGCAGCTGTAGTAGTTAGCACTCTTGCCTTTGCAGCATGAAGACTCAGGTTCGCGACGTGGTCAGAACTCTGCATGGAGTTTGCATGTTTCTCCGCATGTGCATAGGTTTTTTTCCGAGTTCTCTGGTTTCCTCCGCAATATGGGGATTCGGTAAATTGGACACTAAATTGACCATAGGTGTCATGTGTCCCTGTGATGGACTGGCGACCTGTCCAGGGTGTACTCCGCCTATCACCCTATGTCAGCTGAGATTGGCACAGCTCCCCCACGACCCTCATCAGGATAAAACAGTAGAAGATGGATGGCTGGTTGGATTGATGGTAAAAGTGGATCAAAGGATATTGGAGACCAATTCCCCTGCACAACCTGTGGCTAAACAACTGTCAGGCCCCAGTGTTTCATCTCAGGGTTAACAATGGCTAATCATAAGATGTTATTCATGTTATTTAAAGACATGTGACTTTTATTGTAGGAACTATACACACTATAGTGTGTATACTATACTGATCACATACTCTTACATTACTATTACTATTGGTGTCTCTCCTGTCTTTTTTTTCCTCTTCTCTTCTGTTTTGTTCCAACCCCATTCAATGATGTTGTAAAGTCAGGGGACTTTTTTTTATGTCATGAGGTTGAATTTAAAAGAAAAATAACACAGCTAGAACAAAACAGAAACTAAAAGCACACTGATACCATTGTTTCCCAGTGGAGTCCTCTTAATGCAGTATGTGGTGGAAGTTCTGTGTCTGTCAATGTCCTTCCATAGATGGAACTCAGTGGGGAATATTTTTAGAGAAACAAAACTAGAAAAACAGACTGACCCCCTGATGTACCCCTGACACCCATTTACCAGAGCCCCATGGAAAACCACATAGCCTCCTCCTCCTCCGCTTTTCCACTCCTGCAGCTGGAGAGTCATAATGTCACCCTGCTGATTTAATCCCCAGTCTAGGTCACATAAACACACAACACTGGCAAATCCAGCAGCAGAAGTTGAAGCTGATATCATTAGAACGTTTTAATCATCATTTATCCTGAAAGTGGCACCCAAAATAAAAACAGCAGTCAAAATAATAACACGCTGCAACTATGTTTGACTTCGTATCAGGGAAAATAGTCTAAAATTGTGTTTTAACCTCACAGAGTGGTGACAAATACAGGTGGTGCACCACGAATTAGGGACAGAAAGTAGAACTAATCATGTTTATTCACTAATCATGCTCACCTTTTCCTCTCTGTTTAAATCATCTTAAAGCCAAATTATCTTAGCGCAGCTTAACACAACGTTCCATAGAGTTTGGCCGCAGAGCATCTGTCACGCATTACATTTTAACCACCGGGCCCCCGCCCCTTTTTTTTGCTCGTCAAATGTACAGAAAGACATAAAACTTTGCAAAACAACTGTGAGGGATTATGTAAGAAATCTCCGGCCTCACAATAGCAAGCAGACCAAGCAGTGGAGAGAAAGATTAAAGAAAAACGGTGCAAGATGGTCATGCTCTTTTTTGAGAAAGAAGTGTTGAAATAAGTAGAGATGAGAACATTTGTGTTCTTTAAAGTTCTTTAAATACTCAAACAAAGTGAATTCAGCAGTTGTACAATGATCCCACTGGGCCGTGTCTATGGAGACGTCATGCGTTGTGTCATAAAACAGTGTCAGAAAATGTGAACGCCACTCTGTAAACTGTGTGAAATGGGTTCAGTGAACAAATGTGCATTGAAAGCGTTCATGCACAACAGGGAGAAGGTCAGTGAAAACTAATAAACTTGTGGATATGGAGGCCAAATATAGAACTTTGAAAACACAGCAGTACTCAGAAGGCACGGCAACTGATAAGGTAAAGCACGACAAATCTCATCTTTGATCAAAGAATTAGAAGTGAAAGAGAGAAGAAGGGGCAAGAATCTGGAGCGTGTTTGCTCTGTAGGTCTTTGTTTATCAGCCTGTTTGCACGTGTCATGAGGAGCCATGTGCAGGCTGACTCTCAACAACAACGAGTGCCTGTACCTGTAACCAGTGAGGTGTACAGTATGAGTCCCTTCTGACACAGACCAGCTATTGTGAGACTTATCTGATCTGAAAAGGACAGAGTGACTCTTGGGTGAAAGAAGGAGTGGAGACAAATGTACCAACTTGGTGAGCTGAGGTGAAAACTTTTACAGGTGAATGAGCTGAGAGAAGATCGGCCCTTCAAACAAAACCATTAAGTCCTTCTGTAGGAAGAATACATGGTAAAACACAATAAGTAATACATGGTAAAACACAATAAGTAATACATGGTAAAACACAATAAGTAATACATGGTAAAACATAAATCACAGAAAAATCTAAGCTACACCTACACCTGTCACCGTCATTCTCTTTTTTCATTTTAGATTATTGTTGCATAATTGTGAGTAATAACATAACATGTTTATGTGCATATATGTTTTTCAAATGAAAACCGTCTCAAATAAATCTAAACCTCAGTATCTTGAAATTTAGTTTGATTGAATGGATTGTAATGATTTTAATGCAGGAAATGTATATGATTAGTACAAATCTAATATAATTTAAACGATTTGTACTAATTACAAGTTACATGCATCATCAGGGAGCCTTAATCGAAAAGGCTGTAAGACGTGAAGCATACAAATCCGATAATAGGACATCTTGGAGTTTATAGACACAAATGGCCACAAAGCCACGCTGTGTTCAGTTCATCAGCAAGTAACGTACCATGTTGTCTGACCTACATAAACAACACCGTGTTGATACAGCTATGAAATCACACACAGTCAGTCAGTTGTACACAAAAGTCACACACAAAGATGTCATGCTGCACTTTGATGTGGTGTGACGCGATGGTGATCATAACACAATATGACCTCAGGTGACATAGACACACACAGGTATTCTAATAAGCCACTGTGTTAGGGTATTGGAGAGGTTGTGATTCTGCAAACTACGGTGGCCCTGAAGACTCAACACGAATGGAACAAAGATGATGTGGTTTAGGCCTAAAATACATTTGTGACCTGCTGGCTCACTATGAACCATCCAGACCACTGAGATCATCTGGGTCAGGTTTGCTCCGTGTCCTCAAAAACAGGACTAAACATGGGGAAGATGCCTTCAGTTTTTATGCCTCAAAACCAGTTTGCCATTACGTTTGAATACAAATATATCATCATCCCTTCTGCACCTCAGCCATAACTGCAACTTTTAGTTTCTTTTCATTTCTTTTTCCCCACTTTCTTTTACCTCTCTATTTAAATGGTTTTATTGTGTTTTAATATGCTTTTTATATCTTTAATGCTGCTGCTGCTGCTGTATTTATCTTTGTCTTTGAAACACCTTGCTGTTGAAATGTGCTTTATGAATAAATGTGCCCTGCCGTTTTAATAACGTTTCAATGCAAACATGAATGCACAACACAAGTGACACTTACATTGATACGTTGAAGAACATGCAATTAAAATACAGCATATGGAGCAACAAATGTGACACAGACACACACACACACACACACACACACGCACACACACACAGGCTTCCTCTGTGCAGCACCAGCTGTGTTGGGGCTCCAGACATTTAAGCGTAATAACATATGGAGGATGTGCACGCATAACTCTTTCAGTGTGTGTGTGTGTGTGCACATACTGCAGTTCAGCGTGGCTCTTGGGCTGTTTGGAAAGTCTCACAGATTTTTATCTGAGGACATGTAGAGATCAGACTCTGGCAGAAAAACAAGAATAAAGACAATGATGTCAAAGCAAAGTACAGAATAAACTACACATACACTTACACTGTGTGTTTTTTGTTAAGAGTCAGTGTTCCCTCTACAAACAGAATCTAAAAACAACCTTTATCAAAGAATTATTAGTAGCCAATAAAGCACTGCATCTATAATATGGATATTCTCTCTGTGCCATTTTTTGGGGGCAGAATTATGAAGCTTCATAAGTCTTGCTCTGAATCACGTCATTTGAAAGCCATTTAAATTGCACATACACATATGCTTCCTTTGAGGTTGTCATACTTTCGATGCTTGCTTTCACTGTTGACCACAGATTATCCATCCATCCATTTTCTTCCGCTTTATCCTCCACAGGAGGCGGGGTACACCCTGGACAGATCGCCAGTCCATCACAGGGCCACATATAGAGAAACAACCATTCAATCTCACATTTATGGTCAATCTAGAGTGTCCAATTTACCTAATCTAATCCCTATATTGCATGTTTTTGGACTGTGGGAGGAAGCCAGAGAAGCCGGAGAAAACCCATGCACACACAGGGAGAATGCAACCTTCATGCACAAAGGCCCTTGTTTCAACTGGGGCTCCAACCCTCTCAAATCTTCTTGGTGCAAAGGCAAGAGTGCTAACCACAACACCAACCGTGTGGCCACCACAGATTATATTAGCCTTTGTCACAGCATATTATTGCTGTTGTACATTGTCATTTTTCTATTTGCATGGAGCACAAATTTGGCAATAAAATGATGTCTGTAATTATCATACATGCATACATCAAACAATATTTAGCATCTATGAGACATATTAAGTTTTCTTAGGGCATTTCACAGCTGAAACAAAAGCCACAAAGTCAAAGAGCATCACTGAACTGACTGTGATCAAACTAATAACAGAGCTGTGACACTTTGCAAAGTACTGAACAAACTTGCTTTCAGCATCAACCTCAACAACAAAGAGGAAGTGGAACTAAAAGCTGTGTGTGTGTGTGTGTGTGTGCATGTGCGTGTGTGTGAGGACGCAGACAGCTGGGAACATCAGGCCCCACCCACTGCTCTCATTGGCTGAGCTGTTGTCAAGTGCCTTTACGAAGGAGAGAAAGGAAAAACAAGTCGCCGTTCAGCCAATCAGGAGCAGCCAGATTTTCCCCTGACACACCACAACATCTTATTTATGGTGACATCGCATGGCTCTTTAAACCGTCAACCGCAGAGCGAGTTTAAAGAGCCTGATGAGACACAACTTTACAAAAAAAAAAAAAAAATGTTCACAGGTGTGTGTCTTTGTGTCTCTCACTCTCTCTCTGTGTGTGTGTGCAGCTTTTGGCATAAACACTGACATTGTCAAGACCAGAAGTCCTCATGAAGACCAAAACTTGGTTCTAATGAGGAAGAACCTCATTTCTAAGGAACTTGTTAGGTTTAGTGTTAAGATTTGAACAGTGGTTAGGTTAAGTTTAGGGATAAGGGTTTGTTTAAGCTCTCCAGATGAAGGGAAATCAATGCAATGTCCTAAGGAGAACAGCTGCTACACACGTGTGTGTGTGTGTGTGTGTGTGTGTGTGTTTGTGTGTTTGTTTTTCAGTTATAGTTGCCCTGTAGCATATCTGGCTGCTTTTAAATGTCTATACATGTATCAAATAAGCTTGGTATGTGTTTGTTTGGGGCCCACAGCTGGAGAAGACCAATAAAAATTCCAAAAGGATTATTATTAGATTACTAGAAAAAGTTGAGAAGAGGACGGGGAAAAAATATGTTTCCCCGGTGAAACAAACACTGGTCGCTCTGGCCTGAATCTAAGAGTCTAAACTAACTAAACTGATGAAATGGTAAGGTGATGTTGATTTTCACGCTCAAACTGGTCAAACTGTTTTTTATGAGATTAGAACAGATTGCACAGTCTTACATCATGATATTGATGTAAGATTTGCTATCATCAGAGCACAGTGGCACAGACGACTTCATTTACGGCAAAAAAACAGAAGAAGCTCCATTATTCCATTTACCCAAAACCCCTGCAGAGAATAACATTCACACAATGTCTTCTTTTTCCCACACAGAGAAGCTTATTATCATCACACAGCATAACATCAAAGCATCTCACTGCTGCTGCATCACCAAACAGGAACTGCCAAGAAAACTGTGTAAATATCGCCATCAAATGATCTGTACCTGTCACCTGTGCCATATCACGCTAGCCTCAGTCCACCGTGATCTGACTGAAACATTGTTATTATGTTCTATTCTAGTGTGTTTTATTAAACAGGTGGACATAAAAAATCAGCTGCACATGCTTACATGCTTACAAACCTACTGTGACGCACACTGTGCACTTGGTAGTATGTAGAAGACAAGTTTCCTGTGTTTCTCTGTTTCGGAGCATGTGACTGATCTGCTACTCGGTGTGACTGGACGCGCTCACTCGACTATACTGTTTATGTGAACTATGACTATGTGTTAATAAATAGTATTATTATATATGTGGGTGTGTGTGTGTGTGACAGTGAAGAAAACAGCAGTGAGAGAGTCAGAAATGAGGTTCTTCCTCATGAGAACAAAGACACACACACACACTTCTGAAAACTTTTTTTTTTATAAGTTGTGTCACATCAGGCCCTTTAAACGCACTCTGTGGTCGACGGTTTAAAGCAGGGCTGTCAAACTCATATTTAGTTCAGCAGCCACATATACAGTTTCAGCCATCAAGTGGGCCGGACCAGTCAAATAATAGCATAATAACTTAGGAAAGACCTACATTTGTCCCTTTGTTTTACCTTTTATGAAATATTATGCCTAAGTGTATCATTTACAAAGGCATGAAACATTTAGCCACAGGTATCTGGAACTGAAAAATATCATATGGCATTTTCACAAATTCATCCTGGGCGCCGGATTGGGACCACTGATGGGCCGGTTCGGGACCGCGGGCCGTATGTTTGACACCCGTGGTTTCACAGAACAGTCACTCTTGACAAGCCGTGAAACACAGCTAGCACAAGTAACGTCCACCACTTTAATCTCGTTTTCTCAAAGTGAATAAGGTTATTTTTGTTGCCAACAAAAACCTAACCCAGTTCCTTCCAAATTAATAAAATGTAGTCATGTTGTCACTCTTCTAAATGTCGGTGGGTTCAGACCCAAACACATGATAACACTTTTGTTTACCTGAAGTGACCCTAAAGAGTGTGGTGGGGGGCAGGTTTGCTGATGATATTTGTGCTCTAATGTGAGGAAACAGTGTCACATTTTCCTTTGCAGACTCAAGAAAAGGCCTCAAACCAAAATAAGTGTCCTTGAATAAGTGGGAACTAATGGGAAGTTGGCCCAGCAACACCCTTCACAACAGGAAACGGCCTTGTAAACTTGGACACTCTCGGTAAACCTCCCTCTGAAGCTGAACACTTCTCACACTATCTGAGAATGAGTTTCTGCTGCAGTTTAAATACAAGCCTGTAGTCACTTTGCTATAAAATCCAAAAACTCTAGGAGTAAAAAATAGAACCATAATGTTTAGGTTTAGAGGGATAATGATCACTTTCACATCATGTTACACATTTATAAGAATAAAATGAAAAGTTATCAGAGAATGAAACCTTTCTGGTCCAACACTGGTGCTCATTTAAGGCTGCAGCCAGGTCAGAAAATGACATTTAGTTTAGGGTCAGATATTACACAGTCATAACAGACAATGACAGGCCCTCATAAGTACACTAATCCTTGTACGTTTGCACATATGGAAGGAAGAAGTTGGAGGAAGGGGGGGGGGGTGCAGCTCCCAGCACTGGCTCATGCCGGTTCTTGCTGCTTCTCACTGGCCAGACGCCACAGTGAAGTCAGAGCGGCAGCTGATTTGGAGAGGAGGTCAGTTTGCGCCTCGGCTGCCCTTTGCAGCATCGAGGGCCTTGGCAGGAGCGTCCTCCGACATGCCAGACAGATATCTGCGCGCAGAGAATGCAGACCGATCCCTTCACCAGGAATCAGAGATACTTAGGACCATCACATGAGTATTTAGTGTCACACTCTCTGTATGCACGCATACACATACATTCACCACATGGCATCTTTCTAATCACATCTACAATTGACTGTATGCACAGAGCATCATTTATAACCACTGAACTATAAGCCAGCTCCTTTACGTCCAGTCGGTTGTTGTTAAGGGGAAACTTGGACTTTTTAAGGTAATGTTAAATGTTAGTAGTGAGCCCGGCTTATTGAAAACTAGGAAAAGACGTGTAGTCATTTAAACTGTGACTACATTCACACAACACAGGGAAGACAGGGTTGAAAGTTCAATAGACGTTTTGTGAGGAACAAAATGGAACAAAATTGCAAAACTGAAGAAAATAATCCTTCAAATTAGATGTGTGCAGAACGTCTGTAGAAACTGATGTTATCCTCTCAGGCTTCGGGATCAGAGGTCAAACTGTTCATTTTGCCAATTCAAGAAAAAGAGCATGTTTTCACCAGGCAGATCATTCAGACAGCATACTCTATGGGCCTTGTTTTCTGTAGCTAGTATGGTGAAGTTTTACTAGAGAGTCTCTTTCTATGTTTGGCATGTGAAAATAAGGAAAATGTTTCTGGCAGATGCAGTAACATTCATTTGCAGCTGGAGAGTTATGCAATGGAAAAACTCGGTGGTACCGCCTTGCCACTGTCCAGGTGGAAGTGATTTTCAGCTGTGGCAGAGAAAGTCTCACCAAGTGTGCTTGGACTAAAAAATGCACATTTTTCCAATCAGTGAGGGGGTGAGGATTTGGAGAGGAGACACTCTTCCAGGATTGAACTCTTTTACATTTCCACATATTTATATGTACATATTTTATATTTATTTTATACATATAAGCGGCAACATTTTGAAAGTTTTTCTCAAGGGCACCTTGACTGGGAGTGTTTGGTCTTAATAAATGTGCTATATATGTGCCACATTTGAATTTCGTTTAATTCTAAATAGTAGCGGCTGTACCATAAACTCAAGACCAGGCCTCTCAAATTCAAATGACCTGGGGGCCATTGAGTGTCTAGTTTGGTCAGTGGGGGGCGGGTCTAGAGGAAAAAAAAAGGTCCACATTTTTGAGAAAAAGACATCGAAATAATAATCTTTATGATGATATTTCACATAGTTTCAAAATAAAAGTGTTTTTATGATATGGAACTATAAATAGTTTACAATATAAACATATTTGTAATGCAGGATGAATCTTTTAATAAAAAAAAACAACTTACAGGAACAAATTGATTTTGGGGCCAATTTGGGGGCCGCGTGTGGCCCACGGGCCACGAGTTTGACAATCACTGAGAGCATAAAGTGACCACATCTCTCCAGGATCTCCAGTGTACCACATTCACAACACTCTGAAACTAGGATTTTTCTTTTGTTTAGTTATAAAAAATAAATTATAAAAAGGAACATTAACCTGCTTTAACAGTGAAATTAAAACATAAGATTCTGACATTTGTTTGTGCATATTCTCATTTGAATAGTCAGTCACAGATTTGCACAAATATTGGAAACACGCAGAGAATTTTCTTCACTACATTTCAGGTGTTGAACGGTCAGACATAACACCTTTGTGTTCTCTTGGTGCTGTGACTGATGTTGTCTGATGTTTGTACAGAAACACAGATCTGAACACAGCTGCCTTTGGTCATGAGTTATAAACCCTGTGAAACCGCACAGAGTGGTCACTATCTCACACCGCAGTGGAGTGATAACTGCTCTGCGTGTAGTGTAGCTCCTGGCAGAGTTATGACCCCTGAGGTCAGGGGTCAGGAGTCAGGAGTCTGACCTCTAACCGTGTCATCCTCCCCTGCTTCAGATGGCTACTGAGGCTGTTGACCCGCATGTTCCTCTCTCCACACATCGAGTCTGTAACATGATTTGACTTCAATCACACATATTCCTCAGACAAAAGCAGGTCATTTGAAGTCGTTTTAACTCAAATTTAACTGAGAAAGAAAACACCTGGCACTTCTTGTTAGTGCGTGTGTTGTCTTTTGTTCTTTTCATGTTATTGTGTGTGTACACGGCGTGGCAGTGGATCAGTGATAGAGCGGCTTTCATCTGGAAGGCAGTGGGGTCTATTTCCCCAGGCTCTGCTAGTTTGCTGCAACAAGCAGCTTTGAGTGATCATCAAGACGAGAACAGTATTGTATATAAATATACAGACCATTTATTGACCTAAGAGTCTTTACGTTTCCATAAAAAACGACAAAATGCCATTGTTCAGTAATTAAAGCTAGAGAAGTGAGGGCTTTCTGGTTATTCAGAAAATATTGTGATATTGTTGTTGTTGTTTTTGCTGCTCCTTTTTGCACCAACAGAAACATGCAATTATCAATACGTATAGTGACAAAAAAATTCAGCTAGCAAATTTGACTATTCGGACACACCCACAGTATTTCTCACAAACAGTTTTTTTAGAATAAAAGATGCCTCATCTAGTTTTTCTAATAAGAATAAAACTCTGATGTGAAAATTAAACCTAATTAAAGAATATTGGTCATATTTGGGATAAGCAAAAATGGCTGAACATAGTAACATTCATCTGAAACTTGTGTAAAATTGTGTTTACAGCTTTTTTTACAAAATGTAGACAGGGGCAAGTGCAGTGACTCCATGTTTGCGCCGGTGAGTGACGAGGACTAGTGTGTAGTGTGTATTAATAGCCAGTGTCTGATCTTCGGTGAAGACTACAGGCCAACATGTGCTGGTCTCAGAAAATAAGTTAAGTTTAGGTCTTGGCCGCAGGTTGAGCCCAGGAATAGTTTCAGTTCTCATGAGCTCTGTTGAACGACAGCTACATTAGACAGAGTGTGAGACACCGCTGCCTCTGACCACAGTGACACTGACACACCGTTTTCAAGGTTATATATATATATATATATATACGACTGCTCCCTCTGACCACTAAAAAAAACAACGCAGAAAAACAGGTCACATTTCAGTCAAAAGACAACTAAGGGTAGTCTAATAATCTGTGTCCACTTCCAAACCAATCAGTTAAGCATGTACAGTATGTTCGCCCTGCCCATTAACGAGCACATCGTCATCGTCTTCATCAGCTGCATCTTCTCCTGCTCTCATCATCCACAGTTATGACTGACTCAGCAGTTCTCCATTCATCATTTCACCAAGTGTTGCGTTTTTAAAGCAGAGCTGTTTTAAGCAATCCAATTCAATCCGATCTGTACATCGCATAAATACATAAAACATGATAAGACAGGATATGAAATAATGTAAACTAAAAGCATTAAAACACAAAAACAAAGTCAATAAACAATGCAATGACATATTGAATCTAATCATTATTTATTAAATATTATGAAAGAATACTGTATACATGTGCAACATTCTGATGTTAATAAAATGTGGGGTTTCCCCCAAATAGATCTGATTCTATATCACTTCCGCCGAATTCAATTTAAAGACGTTTTATTTTCTTTAGTCAAGTCAACTTCATTTCCAGAGCACATTTAAAAACAACCAGTGTTGACCACAGTTATATAGGAACTGCCCCTCCCTATACATTTGAATAAACAAGACACACATCACGCAGCTTATGCAACAAGGCTAAAAGCAGATGTACTCCCTTGAAAGTGTCTCCACTCCGAGTCAACTTATTATAGTAACCACGTGTAGATGGACATCCTATAGCCACAAGTGGTTGCCCTCTGATGCAGCACTGGAACAAACTGTCTTCACCAAAGTTCTGCCTGATCGTCAGTGTTCCCAATCTGACTTTCTTGGGAAACCCACTTATACAACGTGTGGGAACACAAGAAACACATGTTGCCCAAACTAGCTCACATGGCGGGATTAAAACAGCTCAATAATAAAAACCAACAGGAACACAGAGTACATTACTCAACTTGACAACCTAGAAATAAAAAAGACATTAAAAGGCCAGATTAAGATGACAGGTCCTGAGTTTCCAGCAGAGTTGCTGAGCTACCTCGTACTCTCTAGATCATCTTACACTTGTAAGGAATGTGGCTCCAAATTGTTCCTGGTGACGGAAAGCACATGACGAAGCGCAAAAAGAAAAAGTTGAGCCAGTCTGAGTCAGAGGAAAGATGAGAGGAGGACAGAGAGGGAGGGAGGTGAGGAGGGGTATATAGCCCAGAGAGTCAGCCTAAACTGGTTCAGACCGGTTCCAGGCCTCTTACCCTTCTCCTCCTCCTCCTCTTGTCTTAGAAATCTCTCCCAGATTTTTTTGTATCTTCTGTTTTTCTTCCTCCCTTATTTCCTCCTCGGTTCTTTACCCCTTTTTCTCACTTCCTGTCCTCCCTTTTTCCCTTTTACCAATACATAGCAGCAAACCTAAACCACAGCACATCTACATAAGGAAAGAGTTCATGCATGGTTAGACTGACGTTTGAATGTCTAAAGACTTTTTTTTCATTGGCAGGTCTGTTTCTGACGGACAATCATGGAAAGGTCATGTGTCTCAGAGGCTTGGCAGTTGGACCGGGATTGAAATAGAAAAAGCAGAGACAGTCAAAAAGTGTTTTGCATGAGTAAAAAAAAAAATCTCCCACAGGAGTCTCCTGACAGAAGGATTATGTGCTGCTGTACAGTAAGTGTGATCATTTTGTAATATTATGGTAATGACATCTTAATTCTAATGCACTTTTCATTGCGATAAATACAATGGTAATGATGTGCTAATATGGAGATGAAATTACGTAAAATACAGGTAATAACTCGATAAAAAGAGAATTTCTCATCATATCATAAAGGAAATTCTTCCTCCCTTATGCCCCAAATAGATTTTGACTTTTGACTAAGCTATTACAAAATGATCATACTTTTACCAAGTTACCAAGTGTCCATCAAATATATATAGGTGAACTTAAGTTTAAATAAAACACTCTCTAGATGATTAGAGACGATGGCGGTGAGGACCAAACACTCTGACGTGAGGCGCGTCTGACGTCTCAGCAGAGATGGACGACGTTGCGGACCCTCTCTTCTCCACTGAGCTGCAGCGTTTGTCACTCTGAGGAGGCCGCAGATGTGAACAGCGTTTGAATGAACGTTGTTTTCCTCTCCGGGGCTGACAGCCAAGAGGATTAGAGACGGTGAGCAGTGAGATCTATTCATATTTCAATTCAATTCAATTTATTTGTATAGCGCCAAATCATAACATGTATTATCTCAAGGCACTGTCCATAGACAACATCAAGGAGTGCAGAGAAAACCAATGAGCAAGCACTAGGCATCAGTGGAGAGAGAAAAACTCCCTTTTAACAGGAAGACATCTCTGACAGAACCAGACTCAGATGTGCAGACATCTGCCTCGACGGGTTGGGGTGAAAGAAAAAAAAGGGGACAGAGAAGAGGAGATCCAACACGATCCACTAACAAGTCAGCGGAGATGAATGTCTGAAGCAGAGATGTTCATATATGTCTTCAGTGCAGCATGTCCACGCACCACCATTCATTCACCTTTGCTCCATTCAAAAGACGGAAGAAATGGAAGCTTCCCTTCGACCAGTGACCAACCTTTTCTTACCCTGCTCTATCTTTGGCTCTCCCCATAATATTCTTAACTACTCTCAGAAAAGACATTCAATCTAAATGTTGTTTGTGAAAGTTATTTCCGGGATCCGGTGCCAAGGTCCCAGGAACATACAAGCAGCTCTGGTGACGGCGAGACATTTGATAGCTTCACGTACTAATTAAAGGCTTGTTTACTGTCTATGTGAAGCACAGAGGGCAGAATCACATGTTGACCAGACACTGACACGGCGTCTGATAATCTCACTGAACTCACAGCTTCAGGTGAATGTGGCACCACAAATGCAGACTTTTTGATCTGTAAAAACAATACAGAGAATATCAACACGGATCAACACTAAATCATCCAGTCCAACATGAACGGGTGGCCAACATCGAAAATATTGACTATACTGACACTGGTGTTTGTCTGTCTGCCACCCCACAACTCAAGAGTGTTGAAACATAAATAAATAACATTACAATTGAACTTTTATTCCCCCAATTGCCTTTCAATATGATCGTGTGCTAATTACAGACATGAGGAAACATAAAAATGAAAGCAAATAGAAGCGACAAGTAAAAAAAAACTACTTTCTATGAGGTGACAGACTTCCTGTGCCTGTCCTCTACCTGCAGCGACAAAAACATCAGAGTCATACGTTCAAGATTCTTTCATCTCTAACGTAATCTAAAGTTTAGCCACAAATCAAACCTAAGATTTAACCAACATGAAACACATCACTGTCACTGCAGCAAAACATATACACAAAGATTTTGTTTCCCTCTATGCTGACAGAATCATCACAATAACCTGTCACTTCATAAACTGATCTGTGAAAATCAGATTTCCACAATGTTTGATTTCTTGTGCCAATCTTAGCTGACACAGGGCGATAGGCGGGATACACCCTGGACAGTTCACCAGTCCATCACGGGGACACAACCACTCAACCATTCACAACACATTCTCACTCTCAATGCAAAATGCGTTGAGAGTATCAAAAAAGTGTCAAATATATATATATATATATATATATACTGTATATATATATATATATATATGTATAAACATACATATATATATTTCTATATATAGATATATATATGTATATAAATAATTGTATGTGGTTAAATGTATCATGGTCTGCTTGACAAAAGGGTGTATTTTCCCAGTCACATCTGGCATTTTAAAGTGTTTTTAAAGTGTTGCATTCTTGATGGTACAGCTCATCCTATTATTGACTGGCCTGAGGGATTTCTGTGTCTTTCAAATGTGCAGGAAACGATGAATAACAATCATTTCTACTAACTGAGCATTGTTTATTTTTATTTTATCCTGCAATTCACTTTTGCTAATCGTTTCCTCATCTGTTTTGTCCAACGTTTAGCATCATCATTTTGTGTGAGATTATTTGTATTTGTAGTAACTTTTACTTTTACTCCACTACATTTTCCTCTAACTATCATTGTTACTCCTTACTACCAAATAAAATCAGAAGAAGAAGAAGAGTTGGTAAAGGTCTGTATTTGTATAGAGCTTTTCTAGTCTTGATGAGCTGCTTTACACGACAGTTTTGACATTCACACACTTCAACATGGGGTTAAGTGTCTTGCTCAAGGACACATACAAACTAGCAGAGCCAGGAATTGAACCCACAGCCTTCCATTTGAAAGACAACTCACCCTACCGCTACCATGGCTCACTCCTAACTCTTCACTTTTTTACTTCAAAAAGTAAATTTTATATAAGAAAACTATATTTGATACTTAAGTACAGTAAATTAAAGTACTTAAGAAGTATCATAAAAAGTGAATTCAGCTTCTACCAAAGTTACTCAAAGATACGTGTACTTTTACTCAAGTATCCCTTTCAGGCACTTTATACAAGACTGGCAGTGGGAGGACCAGTGAGAGAGAGATGAGCCAAGCACATGTGTCATCCAGAGTGGATAGATACGGGTGTTGATGGGGTTTGCCCGTAACAGAGTGCTGTGTCACACAGATACATAGTCAACATAGCTCCATGTTTACACGTCGTCTCTTCCCCTCCACCCACCTGCAGCTCCCCACTCCACAGAAATCAGCTGGAGCTGCTGAGTCAGACCTCAAGCTGCACAAACCTCCGAAACTCGCAATCCCAGGTGATAAAGAGGAGCTGCTGCAGGTGTTATTTCCTCTTACATTAATAATGATATAATTAATCACTGAAGATTAAGTGGACGACTGGGCTCCACCCACCTCTGCACTGTAGGTTATGGGGGAGAAGCTCATGTATTGTTTTTACTTAAATCATGTGTGTGAAACTCTTGTTGTTCCCTTCCTCTGAATGCACATCATTGCCGTGTGTATATTTATAAGACTGATCATTTACTACAGCTGCAAAAGAAGGAGATAGTCATATTTAACCAAACATAATAAAAAAAACATCCATCATCAGATTATTGAGGCAGTCTTGTGTAAAGTACCTTAAAGGGATACTTGAAGTTGAAGTCACTTTTTAATAATATTACTAGGCTAAGTAAAAGTCTTAAAGTTTATGACACTTACTGTAGTTAAGTATCAAAAGTTATTTTCTGATATAAAATGTACTTCAGTTTTAGAAGTAAAAGTATTGAGTCATGGTAGCTGAGTGTAGGGCGAGTTGTCTTGCAACTGGAAGGTTGTGGGTTCAATGTGTCCTTGAGCAAGACACTTTAACCCCATGTGAAAGATGTGTCAAGACTAGAAAAGCTCTATATAAATACAGACCATTACCAACTCTTCTTCTTCTGATTTTATTTGGTAGAAACGAGTAACAAAAGACAGTTAGATGTAGTGAAATGTAGTGGAGCAAAAGTAAAGGTTGCTAGAAATAGAAATAACAAAGTAAAGTACAGATGCGTGAATTTGTGACTAAAGTACAGTAACACAATATTTGTACGTCGTTACATTACAACACTGTGTCGAGGCAAAGCATTTCTTAAATCCTCGCCACAGCCGGTGGATAAAAAATAATTATCGTGTAGTGAAATGTGGTTTTTAGGTGCACATTATTTATAGATACATGGGTTTGGGTTTGAGGGAGTTCAGGGAAAACACAGTCCATCCATCTACAGAGTCACCGTGTATATATAGTGTCTGCTGTCAAACAAGCCAAGTTACACTCAATTTTAATGACACGCAGTCATCACCTCAAGGCTACGATGCTTCTATTCCATAACAGCGGGTTACTGATCTACCTCATACCTCTGTCTTCATTTTAGCCGAGGAGACATTATCGTTACTCATGCAGCTAAAGCCTTGCATGGCCACAAGGCCACAAGGATACTGAGCTTTACCTCGATGGTGTTGTTGTTGTTGTTCTTTTATTATGTCTCTTCAGTTGCAGGCTGTTAAAGGTCACATATTGATGTATACAATATTACAATATACAATATAACTTTGCAGCAGCGTGGTTGCAAAATGTCCTGTGATACGTGCAATAACTGCTCAGTGTTTTTTAAAAACGGATATGTCTTGTGTTTCTTATCCAAACAACGTCAAAGTTGCCACTGCACACACTGGTCACCTCAGGAAATCACCTGCCAAGTTTTGTGATTAACTGTCAGACAGACGTTGCTTGCATTTATAGACTGATACTGAAATACAGAGATACTGAAAACTACAGTATATGCAGTGTTACATTGTTTATGCACAAACACATCCACATTCACAGCTGAACTGGACTTTACTTGGAGTGTTTCCTTTGATCTTATTAGACAGACAAAGAGAAAGCAGTGAACAGTGTCTGTGTTTTTATTTATTACTGCAACCTCAGCTCCTGCACTTTAAATGTCATGCTAACATTATACATTGTTACATTACTGTTTTGGTCAAAACTGTTGTTTGGAACCAGTGTCCTATATCTATTTTTTAAACGGTTAAATAAAGATTAAATAAAAAAAATTAATAAACTGTCCCATTGTCTGTTTTATTATATAAGACAGCTGTTTAATTCCTGAGCAGCTCACTCCATGTAAACAAACCCTAAACTCAATTCTAACCCTAACCCTAAAACCAGGTCTTAACCCCCTAAAAGCCCTTTAAGGGTGTGAGGACCAGCCAAAATGTCCTCACTCTCTATGGTTTATACACTCTTTGGTCCTCACAAAGCAACAAATACATGAAAACTCACACACACACACACACACACACACACATCACCACTTTCAATAATACTACTAATAATATTCAGCTAAAAAACAAACATTCTCAGAAGATTAAAAGCTACTAAACGATGTTGGTGATTGTGTATCAGACATGTTTCCCTCTACTGTGGGAGGATGCTTTGCATATCAGGCTAAAGGGCATCCCTGTCCAGGGAAAAGTGCAGCGGTGATATGTGATGTGTGTTGACCTCTGCTGTCACACAGGTGAACAACCAACACAATTTCAACTCAAGACTACACCGCCATCTAGTGGATACAATGAGTAGAAGCAGTAAAAGGCATGGAAATGTGTTTCTGCATGTTATGATTACTTATTCACAGAAACAGAAAGATTAACAAACTCGTAACTACTTAATTATCAAAAGACTCTTTAAGTAAAAATGCTTGCTTAAGTCTACAATATCTTTACATATTCACCACTTTATCTGAACCAAAACATTTAAAAGGTAGGGCTGGACATCCTGGAAAAACTGTACATTTTGAATTCAAAGGTCCAAGCCGCTTTCCTCAGACTTGATTGTCACACATGGATTCAAGAGCACTGTGCAGCATCTGTGCAGCATCGATAACTTTCGTTTCTTTCCGGTGACGCTCGGTTTTTGGGATGCTACCGAAGAGGAGGGGGACGACGCCAGAGACGTTTAACCTGCATGTCTATTTGCATTAATGCTCTTAACACACACACATAGGACACGCCTCCTTTCATTTCATATTAATATGAAACAAACAGACTACACTGACTCCCAGTGACATTTTGTTTGTTGACTTTGTTTTAATCTTTCTGTGACACTTTAGGTTTCACTTTCTTTTCCTCAGAAAAGGGCAGTTACTGTGTCTTCCACAGTGTTGTTCGTCTACATACACCAACACGGGCTACAATCGAAGCGGCTAGAGATAAGTAAAAGTAATGTTTTGTCTTTTTCATCAATAATTTACTACTTACTACTATTTACTACTAATTGCATACGTTAGAGGATTAGGATTTCTCAGAATTCTGACTTTAATCTCAGAAATCATTCCATGGTCTGGACCCACTGTGATTATGTTTTTTTGTTAATCTCAGAATTAATTCTGAGATTAATTCTGACTTTATTCTCAGAATTCTGATAAAGTCAGAATTCTGAGATCAAAGTCAGAATTCTGAGAATAAAGTCAGATTTCTGAGATTAAAATCAGAATTCTTAGAATAAAGTCAGAATTATGAGATTAAAGTCAGAATTATGAGATTAAAGTCAGAATTATGAGATTAAAATCATAACTCTGAGTTTAAAGTCAGAACTCAAATATTGTTTTCCTCTGTTACCCTAATCCTCTTCCGTACTCATAAAAAATAAGGATACTTAAATACAAATTTTAGATTGGCATTTACTTTACTATTTATTTAGGTTTCTTAGAACCTTTTTTTGCCAAGTGCCACCCGAGAAAATATGGAACTCTTGATGTAACTCCATTATCACCAACGTTAGAATAGAGGGGTGTGAAGAGGAGGCAGATTTATGCATTTTGTTCATCGTCCTCCTCTTCCTCACATTATACTTCACACACTGGTATAGATTAAGATGGAGCAAGACATAAGGTGACCCTATTTTTGATTTATCTATTATATATTTTTTTTTTGTTATTTGTTCCTCAGCTCCACTCCAGTCACATAACCTGGTATATAGAGTTACAGTCCTCTGTCCTCCACATTATAAAATGCATAAGTGGCTGTTTCTATAACCTACTGGAAGCCAATGTTATGTTTCACGATCATTCACAGTAACTGCTATTAAAAGTTTCACAAAACATTATAGGTGATTTTGGGCACAATTGGGTTTACAAGGTACCATTTTATAATTTTAAAGTATAAAGACAACCTCATTGGCTGCTACTTGTGTTTTATCTGTCTATCTGTAATGCCTTCCTGTGATCTATGTTTCCTGCAGCATCATTCCTCAGATGTCATTTGGTGGTTTCGCCTTTGCTTCCAAGCGCCTAACTGATGTCAGTGCAGCATTCACACCTCCGGTGGTCAAAGATGCTCCAGAAACATCTACTTTAGGTTTTCCACGTAAGCTACAATTCCTTACCTAGACCGCCCTCCTTACAGTGTCTTACTACTACTGTTTCTTTTGGATGCTTCATAAAACAAAAGTCTAGTTATTGGCAACAATGTCAAAACACTTTACAGCTGTGTACTGATGTACCAAATCAGGGGCCTTAAACTCAATGACCTTGGGGCCAATGAGTGTCCAGGCTGGTCATGTGAAAAAAGAAATTTAGACTAAAATCACAATATGTCACAATATTCCATCACAACAATGAAATAACAATTTTCACACTATTATTCACAGAATTTCTAAGTCAAAGTGTTTTTTCACAATTAAAATATATTTATGATGCAAATAGAAATCAAAAATGAAATAATAACATATGAACAACTGTGATAGAAACACTAAACATGCTCACACACACTCAAACACACAGCTAACGATCATATTTAGTATTATATTTTGTCTATAATCTAGTTTTAGGTGGAGGAGGGCATGGGCCAGTTCTCATTATAACTTGATATTAAAGGGCAGGCCACATCAAATCGAGTGGGGGGGGGCCAAGTTTAAAACCTCTGCCTAAATTATTAAAGTGATTTTCAATGTGGTTGTTTTGTTTTTGTTCTAATAAACTCATTCATATCTGGATGGGACATCACAGTGCGTTTGACACTGAACTGGATAAATACATAAACACATATTCAAAGCTACATTTTAACAGCTGTAAGTGAGCGTGACACTTTTTTTTAAGGAAGAGAAATACAGCAAAGACTGAACGTTTGACGACTGGCTTTGTTCAACAGTTGGGTCGAAGGTCAACGATCAAGTGAAAAAGCAGGTGATCTCTACAAAAGCGTGAGTAAAGTTGTGATATTTCATAAAACAATCTCCAATCTAGTTCATGGAGGAGTAATAGCTTTATTTATCACTACATTGTATTACTTCTAGGAGATTATGGTTGTCTGTTTGTGAGCAGCGTCACTCAAAAAGGAAACGATTTTGAAGTCGAAGATGTGATTATATCTATGCTGTTCACATGGACGTGGATCTGGATTCATATTTGGGAAAGGAAAACAAAAACAAAAAACAGTTAAAGTGCAAAATATAGAAGATATACAGTATATGATGACTTTGTCACCTCACAGAAAAATGTGTTACTCAGCACCTTGCCAAAGGAGCTGAACCAGTTGATCTGTTATTTATACATAAATTCTTATATAAATTCTGCAAATGAACAACTAGAACAAGGAAACGCGTTAATTTTGTAAAACTGAAATGCTATAATAGCGTTTTCTTTTACAGTCTCTATGTACAAATAAAAATTATCTATATCGCCGAGCAAATAACACACAACGACCAGCTACGTGTCTATAGACTTACCTCACAAAGTCCAGACAGGACTGAGGCAGAAAAAGGCTCCGCTGTTGTGTATGTCTCCGCAACACTGTCAATCAAAAACTGGCTCCGCCTTTCAGACAGTTCCTCCAGTCATCATGCAGAAGCCCAGCGTCCGTGCCCCGCCCGCTGCTCCATTGACTCCCAGAGAAGCTGAGCTTCCGTGACGTTTTTGCCGCATTGGTCTAATCACCATCGAGCTCACTGCAGTGAAAAAGCCCATTCTGTGTCGTCACATAGAGAACAGTTGGAGCTGAGCTTCAAGTGGTTTTAATGCGGAGGCTGCTACGGGTATACGGAAATCACGTAAGATGATCCATCATCCGTGATAAACAGCTGATTCTGAACAAACTAGTGACACATTCTAGCGCACGTTTAGTATTGAAATGTAAATACAACACATTTTAGAGGAAGCTGAGCTTCCCTTGTTGTCTTTGAGGAATCACTGCTGATCTGAACACACAGAGATACTCTTTAGTGCAGACCAAAGCAGCTGCAGTTTCTGTGGGCTCCTATTATGGAATCAGTAGCGCGTTATGCTGCCAGTTTACAAGAAAATCATTTGCATGTAGGTGTTTGCTTTTTCTATTGTTTTCCTCTAATACTTGTGTTTTACTTATCAGTTCTGGCAATCTTGGATCTGGGGAAGAAATGGACGTTTCAACAAAGCAAATGACGAACGGATCTTTCAGTTTCGGTGACAGTTAGAGGCCATGTTTTTTTGGCACTTTTCCATAGAATCAGAAAAAATCTTTTACATTTTGATAGTCACTTTTCAGCAGATGTAAAAGTTTGCGTTCAAAATGAAATCTAATCTACTGTTAAACTCTCTCTTTAGGAACACCTTCCTTGGAATCTCCATGGAGAGATGTGGAGTGGACAGAGGCGTGAGTACAGCTGTAACATTCAATTAAGCCAAGTTTGAAACTATTTTAAATCAATGTTGGGCTGAAGTCTCCCGTTGAACGGGTGTCTGTGTGTTTCTCAGAACTTCATTCAATTGTTTTTAAAGCTTGGGGCTTTGAGTGTGAACACAATGGAATTGGCAACTTCCAATTTTATGTTTTACGGATCATTGATTTAGATCATTTATGTAAAGTGACCAGGTAAGTTTAGCTTAATTGGGTTTAGTCATTTTTTCATGAGTTTAAATTCATGAGAAATCGATTGTTTGATGAACTATGATTACAGACGACTGTCAACCAAGATTTTCTGAGGTGACTACAGCCCTGTACATTTACACTATACGAGTCCTGCTGATACATTTTGTCTTGCACAATCAATAAGTGAGAATTTTAAATTCCAACCCATAGACGAAGGAGCAGCCTGATGAAGACCGTCAGCTCCCACAGACCGAGCTGTAATGAGGTGACTGAGACCAGGGTTCTCCTCCTGGGCCCAGTTGGTTCTGGAAAGTCCAGTTTCATCAGCTCAGTCCAGTCGGTCTTCAATGGAAGGGTCACCAACCGGGCCATGGTTGGCTCCTCCCCAAACAGCTTCACTAAAAAGGTTAAAGAGAAACAGCAACATGTAAAACAACTGAGAGAAATCACAAAAGCTTCATGTTGATGTTGAAAGCTAGAGACTTTTCACACACACGGAGTTGCGACCAACTCTAGCTGTCCTTGCCTGGTTACCTGTGAGATTTAGAATTGATTGTATGATTTTACTGCTTGTTTACTGCCTATATTTATGATCTTTTGAAGCCATATGAGCCTGATCGCTGCCAGAGATTCTCCAGCAGGGCTGGACTAACTGTTCTGAAAGCTAGAGTTGTCTTTCAGAGTTTTCGCTCCCATTACCTTTAGTGTTTTTTTTGTGTCAGCTGCAGTCTTTCAACATTCGTGGTCAGAAGGGAGAAGATGCCCCCAGACTGGTGCTGTGTGATATTATGGGGCTGAGTGAACAAGAGATGACCGGACTGACCCTCCATGACATCCTGTCCGTCATTAAAGGTCATGTACCTGAAGGACACAAGGTACAGCAAGGCCATATGCTCATTTGCAATGACATCTCGATCTGGTTTATCTCCTCATTTTTCAGACACACAATCTCTCATTATTGGTCTCCCCTAGTTCAGCCCAGATCAGCCAGTGAGACCCGAGACAGAGGGCTATGTGAAGTGGCCTGGACTAAAAGACAAAATCCATTGTGTGGCCTTTGTGGTGGATGCCTCTAAAATCCTCAAATACCCTAAAGGCACCAGCACCATCTTCCAGCAGCTCAGAGAACACATCAGTGACCTGGGTGAGTAAAAAATTAATTCAATTTGGTAATTTCATTCTCATCTTATCTTATCTTCAGATTCTATTGCAGATGTTGTTTGTTAGATTAAGCTCTGGCCCAAACTGCAGAGACAGTGATAATAGTTAGTAAATTGTCAGTCATTTAAACTGGTTTATTCTGATTTGTCAATAATGTTGTCAGTTTTGTTTGTGGTGTATTTCTCGATAATGTAATGCCTCGTGTGTTTCTGTCAGGTGTTCACCAGGTGGCTCTGCTGACCCACATAGACCAACTTTCTCTAGACACTGCCAAAGACATCACCCATGTTTACAGGAGCAGCATAATCCGAGACATGGTAGGTTTAAACAGACCATACGCAGTTCATCTTCTGTAAATGTCCTATAGAAAATGTGCTCTTCATAGTGTTTGTGGTTGTAGATGAGTAAAGCCGGAGAGCTGCTGGGTATGTCCACGTCCTACATCGTCCCCGTGAAGAACTACGCCTCAGAGCTGGACGTGGACGTGAACATGGATGTGCTTCTTCTCAGTGCCGTCGACCACATCATGCAGTATGCCGATCTGTATTTCCAGGACCACACAGGGAAGGTTGAGAAAGACACTTTTGAGGACATGGCCTGAGCAGAACAGTTCATCTACAAATGAGCTTATTGATGATGAGTGTACTTTTTGAACATCACAATATAACTACTTTCCGTTAATCATTAAAAAATGTATTTTGAACGCAAAAACTGCATTTTGTATATATAGTTTGTTTATTCAAAGACAACCACACACACAAAATAGATGTGTCTCCCGGCTTGCATTAACTGTATAACCTCATAAATGAGACCCAACAGGAAGGAAGAATCAGCTGAAGGAACCCAAACAGACACCAATACACTGAGGAGCGATAATAAGCCAGTAATGCTGATCCCTGAAGAGACAATTCATTCAATTCATTTATTTACTTACTTATCAACAAAATAAACAAATGAATAAATTGCTTTGAACGTGAAAAAATATAATACATGGGAGGAGGCAGTAAAATACCAAAAAAAAGCACATAAACGACAGTAATTCAAAGAATACTGATTCGAAAAGAGAGAAGACACCAATAATAACAAGCACACATGCTTTACTCAAAGAAACTGAAGGCTACAACTGTTACAGCTCGACACAGGGAAATTACACAATGTCAAGCTTTGAGGACTGTTTGTCCTGATGATGCAGAGATCATGGCTATAATGAAAAGTTAAAGTGTTCTAATGTAATAACGCAACGTTATGGCTGACAGTAATGCAACGTTATGGGTGACAGTAATGCAACGTTATGGACGACAATTTCCATTAAAACACCGAGAATGAACATAACAAAGCAAAGCACATGTACATGCAATGACGATTAAACCCAGGAGAAGGGCATTTGGTACGCGAGTAGTGAGAAAGCGAAGCAGTAATGAATGATTAAACCTAGAAGAAGGTAACAATGCAACATAATTCATGTCAAATGTCTTCAAGCTCGACACAACCAACATTCCAGGACAGAATCGCTTTGAACTTGAAAGGATTTGATATGGAGGTAAGCAGTAAAACACCAGAGAAGAACAAAATCAGCAGCACGCGATGTGACTTTAGTCCATCTTTAGAGTCATGTCCTGGCTTTTGTACATATATGTTCAGGCTGGGGACAGACATAGGAAACTCATCCCAGACCATGGATATCTGTGATGATGTGGAACCTTTTAGTCAAACTCTGTTGACGGTTGACTATGGGGTGCTCTGTGAAATTTTGGGAGGATCCCCCAACCCTTCATCCCCGGCTGTCCCTCCCGCAAGAGGGTTCAACAGCAAACTCCAGGCGATGGAGAGTGGAGGTGCTCAAACCCTGTGCCAACAACCACTGCATAGTCAAACTATTGTGCAGTCAAGGAGTCACCAAAATGGACAGGCAGGTGCTCACAGTCAGGGACAGGTAAGACACTATGTTGGAGAGGCAGTCGTGTCGAAATGTGTGTAACTGGCAGTGGAAAAAAAGCCCATATTCCCTGGCAGAACACAACGGAATTGCGAAAAAAGAAAACAAATCTGATCTTATTTACATCAAAAATTCCCGGCAAACACATATGAGGCCTTCATCTAACAAGAAAACAAAAAAAAAAAATGTATTCAAATAAGGAAAGGTGAGTACCACTTGCCTGGTGTATGACACTAAGGGAAGAGGTAAAGCTGGAGTCACCCATAAGATTCCAAACCCCTGTTTGGACTCCTTTAGCATCTTGGTGCCATGTTGAAGTCTTGTTAAGCGAAGTTCAGAGCGGTGAGGAAGTCATCTGCAAGACCAGGTGTCTGTCAGACAAGACCAGGTGCCAATCACACTGGTTTCCACTCACGTGTCGTGCTTTGTTGTCTATGTTCCCTCATTTTTTTTGATAGAAATACTTAAAATAATCACTGTGGGTGGGTGGACGGATGGACAGACAGACACATGTTCGAAATAGTAGTAGGTAGAAGTATAAACTTAGATGTTCCTATAACACACACAACTTTGTCAGTGGGACTACTTTATCGCATCGCCAAATATTTACACAATATTTTATGCAAAGTTCTTAATGTTCTCAGTGCATCAGAAGAATATTTCTTTATTTTTCTAGAGCTGAAACGATTAATCGATTATTAATTGATTACTAAATTAATCGTTTAACGTTTTCTGACATTTTATGGACCAAACGATTCCTCGATTAATCATGAAAATGATCAACAGATTAATCGGTTATGAAAATAATCGTTAGTTGCAGCTCTATATTTTTCCTTTTAATGGCAATTGATGGTGACACCTAGCAAAGGTGTATGAAATTCCCTACCAAAACTTGCCATGGCAACCCAGATCAAAGGTAGACTGGAGATATTCAGTCCAAAAATGTCTAAAAATTATATTTTTATTAATCAATCACTGTCTAATCACTGTCTAAAAACCAGGTCTCTTTTACTGTCACAGGACCTGGGCACAGCACATCAGAGTCTGAGCAGACTAGAGACCGAGCTGAGAGCGTCAATGCAGTCCATGGATCCACGTAATGATTTGGAGCTCATTATTCAGAGGATGTCAGGGGGAGAGTTGCCGGACATCGACTTTGAGGTGCTCCATAAAATTTTGGGAGACTCACCAAACCCTCTACATCCTCTGAATGTCCCTGCGATGATGGGGTTCAGCACCCAATCTCAGGGAGTGGGAAGTGGGAGCAGAGGGAGCAGCAAACCACAAGGAGCAGATCCATCCAGCCTCCATCAACCGTCAATGACGGCTGCTGGACAGGCTGCTTCCACTCTGAGCCAACGCTTGCTGCATAATCAAATTATGATGCAGTCAAGGGGTCACCAAAATGGCCAGGCAGATGCTTACGGCCAGGGACAGGTAAGATACGAGATTAGCGATTCACGAGTCATGTAGAATTGTATCAATATTTCTAGCAAGGGACAAGGTTAAGGACGGCAAATGGGAAAGCAAGGCTTTGCTTATCAGTAAGCTTAAAGGTGTTATATGTGATATTTAGACACACAATGACCATGATAAGGGCCACACGTTTAGTGTAGTGGTTAGCACTCTTGCCTTCGCAGTAAGAAGACCTGGGTTTGTGACCTGATCGGAACTAGAACTGACATTTTGGAAGACCTAAAATGCTTCTTCTTTGCTCTAAGAGCAAAAAAGAGCAGATCAGGAAAGTTTCCATGTAGATATGGCCTCAGGTCACCTGCTCTGCTGAGTTGTGTTTTCTCCTGGTTAATGTAGCTGTCTTCTTTTACTCCTTTTTCAAACCATCTGTCTTTCCCATACAGATCCTCATCCCATTGCATTGCATAAACCACACTACTGTGTGCCACTGTTTCATTCAGTCAATTTTCAACACCCACAGATGTCATTTGTACTTTAAACTGTTCAATATAAAAGTGTCTAAAAAAAACAGCTTTCTGTCAATGTCATAGGAGCACAGCACAGCAAATCAGAACAGAGTAGAAAGAGAGCTACACGCGTCAATGCAGGTGATGGATCTGAGTGAGGATTTGGAACTCATCTCTCAGAGGATTTTGAAAGGAGAGTTGCCAGACATTGACATTAAAGTGCTCCGTAAAATTCTGGGAGAATCACCCAACCCTCTACCTCCTCCTAATGTTCCTGCTGCAACAACACTGGGAGCAGCTCCATCCAGTCTTCATCAACCATTAATGTCTGCTGCTGAACAGGCTGCTTCCACTCTGTGCCAACAACTGCTGCACAGTCGAGCTGCCGTGCAGTCAGGGGGTCACCAAAATGGCCAGGCACAGGTAAGACACTTAATTAGAGATGATAGAGTCATGTCAGATGTTACATGTTAATGTATTCATTAAGTGTAAGGTTTAGGCCAACACAAGAGAATGAAAAGATTTGTTTTAATCTAAAATCTTTAAAACAAATCTTCACTTTGTTAGGATTCTTCTTCCCACATCATGAAAGCTTAAAAGTTTGAAGTTGAAACTTAGTAAACATGAAACATTTAATATGAATGCTTAAATACTACTACTTTTTATACAATTAATTAATTAATTCATTCATTCATTCATCTTCTACTGCATTATCCTCCATATGAGGGTCTCGGGGGGTCCCAGCTGACATAGGGCAAAGGGCAGGGTCACACCCTGGACAGGTCGCCAGTTCACTCTCACACCTGGAATTTGAATTTGATCCTTGATGCTGTTCAATTTAAACCTGCTTTCTGTTCCTGTCACAGGACCTGACCGAGGCAAATAGGAGTTTGACCAAACTAGAGAAAGAGTTGGGAGCATCCCTGCAGGGGATGGATCTGCGTGAGGATATGGAGCTCATCACTCCGATGATGCTGAAAGTAGAGATGCCAGACATCGACTTCGACGTCCTCCGTACAATTTTGGAAGAATCACCCAACCCTCTAGCTCCTCCCAACGTTCCTGCTGCGACAGGGTCGAACAGCCAACATAAGGCAGTGAGAAGTGGGAGCAGTGGGAGCACACCACTGGGAGCAGCTTCACCCAGCTTCCACCAGCCATTAATGTCTGCTGCTGAACAGGCTGCTTCCACTTTGTGCCAACAACTGCTGCACAGTCAAGCCATCCTGCAGTCAAGAGTTCACCAAAATGGCCAAACAGGTTCCCACAGCCTGGGACAGGTAAGAAACGAGATTAGAGATGGAGTCATGTAGAAATGTCAATCAATATGGGTGATACTTAGAGGGGCTATATGTAAGAAATGCATCATTAAGAGAATAAGAAAAACAGGCGTCACTGGTAACAATGTTGCAGCCAGTATTGCAATAAAACAAAAGTTTGCTTGCAGGCCACAATCTCTGTTTACCAGTCACCCATTAATGCAGATAATAGCACTTCAAAACATAGGATGCAAAGCATTGTTACTCAAAATAGTGAGCTGCAGCTGTAGGTCTGAAATACCAAACGTTACCAAACCTAACAAGTCTCACTACTCCTCTCAAAAACATCTGGGGGCAGGCAGGGACAGTGGCCCTAACATGGGCTAGGAAATCTGTTCTACCCATATCATCTTGTAGTCTACAGTTTATAATAGTGTCTAAAAGCAGCTTTCTGTCAATGTTACAGGACCTGGGCACAACACATCCGACTCTGAGCAGACTGGAGACAGAGTTAGGAGCATCAATGCAAGCGATGGATCTACACGAAGATTTAGAACTCATCACTCATAGGATTTTGAAAGGAGAGTTGCCGGATGTTGATTTTGAGGTGCTCCGTAAAATTCTGGGAGAATCGCCCAACCCTCTACCTCCTCCTAATATTCCTGCTGAGACAGGGTTCAACAGCCAACCTCAGTCAGTGGGAAGTGAAAGTACTGGGAGCAAAACACTGGGAGCAGCTTCATCCAGCCTCTATCAGCCATTAATGTGTGATGCGGAACAGGCTGCTTCAAATTTGTGCCAACAACCGCTGCATATACAAACTATTATGCAGTCAGGGGGTCATCAAAATGGCCAGGCAGGTGCTCACGGCCAGGGACAGGTAAGTCAGAGATGGATTCATGAAGAAATGTATCTATCATCATGAGAAATATGAATGGTGTAAGGCCAACACGCGGGAACTGATAAGGATTAAGATTGTAGGTTAAATATACAAAAAAGTAAGTAAAATTAGAAGACAGAGGTATTTTTATTATAATTTTTTTTTTTAGATACTTTATTAATCCCCTTAGGGAAATTATTCTCTGCATTTTGACCCATCCTAGAATTAGGAGCAGTGGGCTGCCACACCGAGTAGCGCCCAGGGAGCAATGGGGGTTGGGTACCTTGCTCAGGGGTACCCCAGCCCTTTCGAACTGGTAGGGACTTGAACCGGCGACCTTCCGGTTACAAGCCAAGTTCACTTTCCACTTGGCCACAGGCTGCCATTGATAAAGTTTTTGTAACATTTACAGCCTTCCAATGTGACGAAATGTTCTAGAAAACTAACTTCCTTCCCTCTTCCTCTCTCTCTCTTTCCACACAGTTCCTGCCATATCAGCATCCTGTTTACCACCCTCCAGGAATAGATCCCTCAGTAAGACCCTGGTTACAGTTACACACACACACACACACCATGTAGACCTTCACATCTTCCACAGGAGGCAGATGAGTGAGCCTGTACTGTTCACTGGGTTGCCCAGTTGGGAACCACACACAAGCACACTCTCGCCTCAATTTACGTAATCATTTGAGTTAATCAATGTGAGTTAAAAATGAATATTTTCCCTGTTAAACAGGAATGCTACAATGCAATTCCTATCCACTAATATGTGCGTGTGCACCTATTAGAGCCCAAGCACAAATGCCAGGGGCCGAAACAGTGGAGGTCAGGTCTGGTGAAAATGCGATATTGGCATAGTGCCCTACACGATGCATTGCACCAGGGCTCAATACTGCCCCCTAAGGGGGAACGTGGATGGAGCAAGCCAAGATTAAGTTGCACCAAATTTCTTAAAACTTGGTTGGAACTTGTTATTGTAACGGGTCGGGGGAGGACCCAAATGCACCACACGTAGGCAGACAGACGGTCGGTAACGACTTTCATTCTTCATCTTTTCAACGGACAGTTCAAAGACGGCACAATCATATAACCTTGCTTCGTGGGGTGCAGGTGATCGTAGGTGATCCCTATGGCTGAAGCAGCAAACAGACACTGAGGAGATAGCAGGAAATGGACCTGAGGCTGAGCTGTTCCGTCACAGCAAGCAAACCGAAGACAGGCGGGGAGCAGGCAGAATCCGTAGTCAGGGGCGGAAGGCTGGGTCGATCGCCGGAAGACAAACAGAGCAGACAGGTCGGGGACAGGCAGGGTCGATACTGGGGAATCAGTCCAAAAAACGCTGGAGAGACTAGTGCAAACGACATAGAACAATCTGGCAGTGACTGCATAGTGGAGAGGAGTGTATATAGTGCGCTGATTAGTGATCAGGTGCAGCTGCTGTGAACAGGTGAGTGGAGTCGAGCTGATGAGGAGGGAGTGGCTGATGAGGAGGGAGTGGCTGGTAGGTGATGAGAAGGAGGGAGAGAAGAACCGTGAGGGGGAATCATGACAGTTATAGCCCAAGAGGCTCAAAAAAATAAATTGTGACCACAGCCACAACTCAACAGGAAGTCGGCCATCTTGTTTTCTATTATTTTTTTGGGGTGAAAAAAACTATAGCACCTGTCTAAAAGCTGTACACAAGCTATATATTTAACTTTGTGGTTGAATATGTATATGATATTGTTTGTGTGTGTGTGTGTGTGTGTGTGTGTGTGTGTCCACAGTTCCTTTCATTAAGGCTAAATAACGGGGTCTTGCAAATGCCTGCAATTGGAGTCGTGTAAGTAACATGAGTCTACTCAAACTGTGGTATCTTCAAACACAGTGTTTCTGCTTCTTACGTATCTACCTGATTTTGTTTTTGTAGAAATGGAGAGGTGGTCTATGGGGTTCCACCAGATGTAAAATTAACAAGTTATGTGAACCTTTTGCCGCCGTCCCAGAACAACATCATGGCAAAGTAAGTTGCACCTGCTTCATTGCTGTTTCTGGAAGTCTTTACAGCTCACACTCATCTCGTGTTTTCTGTCTGTATTACTACAGTAAGCGAAGGTGTGGGAGCAGTGAGGACGACGGGCGGCCATACGTTAAGAAGCCGCCTAACGCTTTCATGCTGTTTATGAGGGAAAACAGGGCAAAGGTCGCCGCTAATCACAGTGCAGCCGCCAATTCCCTCCTCGGACAAATGGTGACGCTCACATTTCATCACAGTACACTCAGTCTTGTATAAAGTGGCTAAAAGCGATACTTGAGTAAAAGTACAAGTATCTCACCAGAAAATGAGAAGTAAAAGTCTTAAAGTACATGACACTTACAGTACTTAAGTGCAATAAAAGTAATTTTCTGATATAAAATGTGCTTTTCAAAGTAAAAGTATTAAAAAAGTGAGGAGTTAGGATTGAAGGATTAAGCCATGGTGGCTCAGTGGTAGGGCGAGTTGTCTTTCAACTGGAAGGATGTGGCCTCAATTCCTGGCTCTGCAACTCCAAAAACTATAGAATAAAGCAGCTCATCAATACTAGAAAATCTCTATATAAATACAGACCATTACCAACTCTTCTTTGCCAGAAGTGGTGAATGAGAGCTACTGAGTACAGTATTGTCATGCATTGGCAGTATCTAGAAAAAGAAAACAACATGTCATTTCTTCTTTCCATATATTTTCACATCCTGAAAGAAGAGGATTTCCACCGTTTGAACCTATAAATGTGCATCTGTTCAAATCTTTTTGCCGTCACGTTTGTTTGTGCCTGTGCAGTAGCACGTTTCTGCACGTGTGTTTGTGTGTGTGTGTGTGCACTGACAGCGTGTTGTCTGAGTCCACAGTGGAAGTCGATATCAAAAGAGGACCGAGTCAAATATAAAGAAAAGGCAGAAAAGGAGAAGCTGCTCCACATAATGCGGTTTCCCGACTGGTCGTGCAAAGACAACTACGTATGAACACTACACACAACTCACACAATCACAGTCGCCCCGATCACCGCAATGAGGTTTTTATCCGTTGATTTTTCTTTTTGTAGGGAAAGAAGAGAAGGAGGATCAGGAAGAAGCTTCCCAACATAACTATAGGTAAGACAATATTTCTCCATCAGTGTGTTTTCATGTGATATGTGTATGTAAAAATATACAATTTGTTCCTTTGTGGGCTTTTAAAAATTAATGTTTTATAATATGAAAATGTATACATGTGTAATCACAGTATATCTCTTTACTATGATAACAATTCTTTCTATTGCAGAGCTTGTGTTGAATTTTCATCAATTGTTTTCCCCTTTTTGTGGCTTTTTTCTTTGATTATGTCTATGTCTTATTATTACATAAATGACATTCATATTATTGATAATCCATGGATAAAATGAGGAAAACTCTTAATTAACCAAATACAAATTAGAGATTACAGTGCAGTTGAGTACAGAGTTCATTTAAACTAGATTTAAACTAGACTGGGCAATTAAATACAAAGCTCTTTTATGAAATATAATTAAAGAAGGATCATTGCTCAGTTCTGAAATACTCAAAAAAAACGTTACTTCTTTTGATATCTGCAATCAAACAACATGTTGTTATTCAAAACGTGAACATTATAAATGATTAATTGTTGGAATTGTTCAGCATACAAGCTATAGAGTGATTTCCTACAAAATGAAATATATTAGATATTACTATTAAATGTTAAGACACACCCGACCTTGTATCAGTCCCTCCGCGATTTCATTTTGCAAGCTGTTTGTGATTGTTTGGACAAGAGAATTGCATAAATGAGGTTTTCCAAAAGAAAAAAACAAGGAGCAAATCATGTTGCTGTGTTTTTAAGGCATTTTTGTGATAAAATTGTTCAAATAAATAGTTGATAAAAATATATAAATAAATAAAGGCTTACAACAGGCCTATCCTGTCAGAGCCAAACACCTCCTGTTTCAGTGTCATCATGTTTTGGTTAATAAAAAATATCTTTCAAGCCAGAATTAAAGTTCTAGTTAAAATGATGTTGTTGATTTATGTAATGTTGAATGTAGAGTTCTCATCGTCCTGACTGAGATTCAGCCTGTGTGCGTGTGTGTGTGCGTACGTGTGTGTGTGTGTGTGTGTGTGTGTGTGTGTGTGTGCGTGCGTGTGTGTCAAAATGGTCAAGTTTAGGGCTAGGATTTGAATTGTGTTCAGGTTAGGGTTAGGGATAATGCTTTGTTTAGGCTGGAAGTCAATACAGCGACGCAAATCCGTGTGTGCATGCATGTTTGTGTGTGTGTGTGTGTGTGTGTGTGTGACTGACCAAGTCCTCTGTTCATTAGAAAATATTGTGTTTTGTGAAGACATGAGCTGGACTTTCACCAAAAGGGGGAGCCTCTCAGTAAAATTGCGGGTACATCGGTTGTGATGAGAGTGTCCTGCAGCTCAGTGTGTCTGTGGAGAGGAGAGACAACAGCTGCAAGCAACTTTTTGGACGACCCTCCATTTGAGAAAGGCCGGTAAGTGCTAGTATGTTAAAGAGGAAAAGTCAGCACCTTACAGGATATATTCCAAATCCCTCTAGAGAGTAAGTGAGTAATATTTAGTAAATATAATGCTGGTTGCAGGGGAAAGGAATGTGATAAGGCAATAGCTATCACAGGAGAAGCCAACCTAGATTCATGTCTGACTGGGACAAATGGGTTAACTTAACTGTTAAACCTTGTGCTTCTGTTTGTTTGTTTTTTTGTTTGTTGTTGTTTTTTTAAATTCTGCTCCCTATTTGTGTTCTGTGTTCAGCATTACTGTTTGTGTATGGATATACAAAGACATGAATATTGGTGTTTAAAGGTACATTTATTGTGGTTGGAAACTTAAAAATGAGACTTCAAGACTCTTAAATGTGTTCACAATAAGACAAACGGTAGAAGGGGGAAAAATTACAACAAAAAAAGTGCTTCAATATCTATATATATATATATATATAAAATGCATTTGTTTAGTAAGCATCATCCAATGATTTAAGCGGCATTTACACTGAGCGGTGCAAGTGACCCAATTCTGAAATGTTCCAGATATGACCCATGACAGTGCACACAGTCATGGGTCATAGATACAGAAATTCTCAGATCAGATTCGGGCCTCGTTACAAAAATCAAACACGACTGCGAATGATGTACAAACAAATGTATACTTATCTAAATTCCCAAGACTTTCCTTCAACCAGTGCAATGGAGGACGAGGGCTCAGGACAGTGGACTCATTCTGAGATGTCATGCCCTTTAAGCCTTTCCAAATTGCATAATAACACAACTTTCACTTCCATTTCAGCCTGTTAACCATTTTCAGCCACACCCACCCTGTGGTGGGTTTTGTCCCAGTGTAAATGTTTCAGATATGGGTCACTTTTGAAAGACAATGGGCGTCAAGACCTACAGTTTTTTAAGTACAGCCTAAGTGAACTCCCAGTGAACTGACCAGTGTGTTTGTTTGTGTTGCAGCGTCACCATCAGACCCTGACATCAACCAGACGGTGGTTATGGACACTTCTGCCCCAGACCTCAGTGACGACACAAGTGTGTAGTGAGGGGTCCATCAAAACAGAAATACAGCACTTTTTGGGGCCAGATGGTTCAGACCGGGTTCAGACTAATATCCACAAATGATTTGTCGAGCTCGGGGTTTGGCTTGGACGTGACAATGTTCAAATTTTTTTTTTTTTTTTTTAATGAAACATAGAATAAAATAGGGAGAATTTAAATAGCTATTTTTAACAAATTTTTAGAAATTTTATTGAAAGTAAATGAAAAGATTTACTAAATAGGTGTGTGACGAGTGAATGAGTGTTAATAAGTAGAAAGTGATTTGTGATTGAGCCAGTGTTTCTGTTTAGAACCAGAGTAAACTATTTGCAGCAGCACATTGAACGCAACACACAGGCTATAGATGTTGTGATATGTTTAGTGGAACTACAGTGCATCTGGAAAGTTTTCACAGCGCTTCACTTTTTCCACATTTTGTTATGTTACAGCCTTATTCCAAAATGGATTAAATAAATGTTTTTCCTCAAAATTCTACACACATGGGAAGCGTCGGTGCACAGCCATTTTCAGATCTCTCCAGAGATGTTCAATCGGCTTCAAGTCTGGGTTCTGGCTAGGCCACGCAAGGACATTCACAGAGTTGTCCTGAAGCCACTCCTTTGATATCTTGGCTGTGTGCTTAGGGTTGTTGTCCTGCTGAAAGATGAACCGTCGCCCCAGTCTGAGGTCAAGAGCGCTCTGGAGCAGGTTTTCATCCGGGATGTGTCATCCGACGCTTCCCATCCAACCTGATGGAGCTTGACAGATGCTGCAAAGAGGAATGGGCAAAGCTCCCCAAAGATAGGTGTGCCAAGCTTGTGGCATCATATTCAAAAAGACTTGAGGCTGTAATTGCTGCCAAAGGTGCATCAACAAAGTATTGAGCAAAGGCTGTGAATACTTATGTCATGTGATTTCTCAGTTTTTTTATTTTTATTAAATTTGCAAAAATGTCAAAAAATGAACTGAATCCATTTTGGAATAAGGCTGTAACAACAAAATGTGGAACAAGTGAAACGCTGTGAATACTTTCCAGATGCACTGTATATCACCGCCCTAGATGGAGTGTTATGCTACTACGTTAGCTCAGCATGAGTGTGTAATGTGCTCAGGTTTACATGGAGTAAAAAGAAAACGTTGAAACTGATCCTGCAGTCCTCATCATTGACTCCAGATAACACTTAACGGTGGCAGCTATGAAAATGACACAAACACCTGCTCTGTGACTGACGTGAGCCTCAGGCAGGATTGTCTGAGGATGATTTTTCTTTTGCCGGAAGTGGTGAACGAGAGCTACAGGCTATAGCAATAAGTAGCTAGAGGGGAGGTAATCAGAGCCGAGTGTGTGCAGACACTGGTAGACATGGCATCACATTTACTGATGATGATGAACTGTCCAATCTGGATCTGAGAGAGGCTATGTCATTGCTCACAGACAGAAAACGTGTCTCTACATAGAGGATGAAAGCTAAGACAGCTCGGAAGATTAGTCGTGTCATTGGAGATGAAGGGATAAAACGACCAAGCAAGGATGACAAGAAACACCCTGACTTGACCTGAATTCAAAAATAATTCCACAGTGTTTAAGTAAATGCTTCACAAAAAGGCTTAGGCATGGTGCCAGTCAAGATACAGCAACACCCATCCCCTATGCAGCAGTGTATATGAAGTCAAGTTCTCACCTGAAACAGAACAAGACGGTCCTGGCAGACTTTCCCAGCCGGTTAAAAAAACCTGTAAATGGAGGCGACATGGAGCTGAATGAGTGTACACATGGAAAACGATACAGAGAGTGAGGATCCAGACAGGCCACAGCATCGCTATAATAAACATCTCACCAAAAAAAAAACACAAGATGCTCTGCATAATGGTAACACTGAAGATCCAAAGCTCACAAAGAACTGATTCACCTGGGATGGCCAGAAGAGCTGCCAACAATACGCTGTTCCTTCAGGGGTGAACTTGAAGTGGAATCAGGAGTCATTTTCTGAGTCATGAGTGAAGCATCCTGAAACAGCTACATGTTGGAAAAAAAAAAAACAACAAAAACATGAAAGTGCATATTGAAAATGTACATGTCTCTATTTGGATGTCCTGAACCACACGACAAGCTTTTTAAGACACATCACCAGTTCAACCCAATATCGCAAATTAGTGAAAGGCATGTGCGACACATCAAATCAACTGTGAAGAAAACACAGCGGAATCAAACAGAACTTTACTGCAATTCACCTATTGTAACAGTAAACGGCCTTCACCTGCAGAATCCATCTTTGGAAGAACTGTTATCACCTCAATGCCAAGCCGAGCCGAGCAGACCCAGGTAAAGAGAAACCAACAGCACCAGGATCACAGAACAGCTGCCACAGAGAACGAGTTGATACACCAAAAACACACAACTGTGACTGATATCAGGTTAGGCAAAAGCTTAGCAATGACAGAAACATTGCTGTGACTGTTTTAAATAACACATTCACTAATGATTAAGTGTACTCACAGGTCGTGGTCCCAGATCCGCTGTATATCCTGATTGGCCAAACACATCTTTGATGACTGAACACTGCGAGCTGTTAATGAGGCCGACCTCTGTGAAGGGCTGTGAATACAGGAACAGGTTGGGGTTTGTTTGTTGAGTGCTACGGTTAAAATAAAACTGTAACCACTGGCTCTTGTCGTTTGGTAGTGATTAGAGACCACAAAACAGTGATTCTGATACCCAAACCTTTCTTACTCCCCTCAGTCAGGGGTTGTGCCTCATCTCATCTGAGTGTTCATCACATCTGTTACATTGTGATGTCATCAAGTCTGAAAACTGTGGGCAATGCATCACTTCTGGTCAGACTTCTCTGGACAGAAGATGGGTGTACCTGGGTCCCACAGGTTCTGAGTTGATGGTACTACTGGACATCTTCTGATTGTGAAGGGAAGTAAGCACAGTGTCTAAGTCCCTCAATGGTGCCTGGTACTCTGTGACGCATTTTGAAACCTCAATGCTGCTTTGCAATCTTTGCCTGGAAAAGACATTGCAGATGTAGTAGAACTACCTTGTTTTGTTGCTGTACTCAGTCTCGCCATGATGACATGAAACTGACTTCCACAACCTCACTCAGTATTAAGCCTCCTACACAGCTGTGTCTGTATTGTATATACCTACATACGAAAGTGATGATCAGTAACACTGTTTGCTATGAATAGTTAAACATACACCTACGTCTATAACCTATGTGAAAACATTCTTACAGTATATATATTTCTATCGTTTTTGTTTGAAACTTTTTAACACTGTTTTTTTCTTCCTTTCTTAAAATGTTTAAAATAAAATGCACTCAATCAACCATTAACCGGCTAAGAAGCAGAACACCGACTCGAACAATCAAGTCGGTGTTCTGCAGTTCAATAAAATCCCAACATGAATGAATGAACAGAAAAACTGATTTATTAATGCAGGTCAGACAGTTACTGTACAGCAAACTGTGTTGGAGTTTGTCCGGTTGAGGAGCATTTCTTCCACCATTGTAACAGGACTGTGGCACCACAACAATCTCCTTTCTCCAAACACATTTCCATCGCTAACCTCAATCACCTTCTGCTCACCACCAAAAATTAATTGTGTATTAGAAATTGGCAGCTGTCCTCTTAGCAACAACGACAATCATCCGTTAAAAAAGAATTACGCTCTGTGCTCAGGAAAGAAACACACTCACATCTTGAAATAGTGTTTAAAACATCAATGTTGTGTTAGTGCACGTTGAAAATGGAGAACCCCCCCCCCCCGCTCCAACTTGGCCACAGTTTACATGACACTGTTGATGAGAAAAAAGGAATGTCCCGGAATTGCAAAAGAAACCTGGATTTCAATGATGTCACCTAAGTCTGCATTGTCTTTCTTGTTTTTGGAGAGATTAGTGCTTTTCTTGCAGTGGAGTTGACCCGTGTCCACCAGTGAGAAGCTGGTGGTTGTACTGGGAAGCAGCTCCTGGTAGGAATGTGTGAAACAGGGCAGAGCTGAAAACAAACGCAGCAGATACATTTCTATTACACCAGCTGTTGATCACGAAGCAGGTTCAGACCATTGAGGACGGAGGAATAGTGCCACCACTTTCTGACATTTCAAACTGACGTCTTTCATCTCACCAGCCAATGGCTTCAGTCATTAACAGAAAAGGCAGCCAGGTGAGGACGGAAAAAAAACCTTTTTAACTTTGAACAATCGCAGCGGAAAACACACACGCACATTCATACCTCCAAACACACACGGCTCGAGTCCAAAGGCTGATTTCAGTGACGTGAAAAGTGGCGCGCGCGCACTCACACACTGCAGCTTTGTGTCTCTTTAAACAGCATAAACATAGTTTATAGTAGCACTGAGCGACACTGCCATCAGAACACCAGACGGCCACACAGAAGGTTTGGCACCCACAGTTATGTCGTCATGTCAAAGACGACATTAACAACAATAACAAAGAAAAGCAAAAAAAAAAGTGTTGGTTTGGCGCCGCAAATGGCTTTGTCGTTTATGCTACAATTCTATTAGAAAGGAAAAAATTTAACTTTTTTGACATTTGAGAAGATTGTAAGACTTCCAGTAATTTATGGATTTTACAGACAGATAAACTCCATCTTTGTCACCACTGTTCTCTGGCTTTCTGCAGGTCATCTGTTATTTTTACCTCCATCCGTCTGACAGTGAGCAGCAAAACTCCAACAGAAAAAGAAACAGGGTTCCCACACCTTGGTTGACATTCAATTCAAGAACTTTCAAGACTTTCCAGGACAGATTCCCTCAAAATCAAGGACCGAATGTGCTTACACAGCTCGAGATAGGGGGGAAACTCCTAAGAGCCCATGGCGTCTCCTCATATTGATTTACAGCACGCTCTGCATCTGGACAAGTGATTGTCCTTGGGATCTTGGTCAAAGTCCGCCTTTGTAATTTTCTTTGGTGAGCCAGAGATCTTAGAATTTGCATTTCCCAGACATCACATCATTTGCTCTCTGTTTCCTCATGTTACTTGAACATTGTTCTGCATGGAATCAATGGTGGAGAGAGAGACAGTGGACTGTGTCCACTTCGCCGCTAGTAATTACGACTTAGAGTTTGTTCTGCGTGGGGTACATCAAGTAATGTAGGACATGAAACAGTAGGTGGCGCCGTAACAAACAAGGGCACATCAGCGGTGGGAGACGTGTACCTACATATCAACATAACTTCTTTCTTGCACAAAATTCAATCTCTTTAATGACCAATGTCTATTTTTGGCGATTTTTTTTTTTTTTCTACGGGACTTGAATTTTCTTTCCCAAATTCAGAAACTTTCAAGGATTTCAAGGACCATTGGGAACCCTGACGACATTTTCTAAGGATGTAGGTTAAGGCTAAAGAAAATAATGATAAGATGTTGGTGGTGATAGGGATATGGATCCAGACACAGGATTTAATATTTTGTTAACAAATATTAACAAATATTAACTTAGTGACACTGTGTGAAACTCAGTTTGGTATAAAATGACTTGGACAAAACAAATTAAAAAAGGTGAAGAGTACCCATTTCTGTTGGCATTTCAGCTTTTCATAAAATAATGGCTGAATGTTCGACATCTGCATGGTCTCACATCCCACCTGGAAAAAGAATATATGTAGAAAAGCCAAGTAAATACAGATTTGGGTTGGACTTTAAAAGAAATCTAAAATCTGTGAAATCACAGAAAGTTCAGCTTAAGCAATGACTGGGAAAAGTAGCGAAGGCAAAATAACATTGCGTGTCGTCACTTTGGCAGCTTTTGGACTCAAGCGGATCCATCACACACTGTGCTTACGTCAACATCGAGAGAGACGACATTCAAATTTCAAACAGTAGAAAACAAATTAACAAAGAACTTTTCCTACTCTTTTTCTTCTCTGAACTGTACAAGAATATTAAAAAGTCAATATTACTTATACATATTTATATGACAACGCTGTTTATATTACTATAAAGAAATACAACTTTTATGCTATTTTTTTTTTTTATGCAGTATTCCTTTTTCAGAGAGATGTGGCTTCGCCGTGCTGAGGATTCATCAGGTAACTGAATATCTCTGCGTCGCTATAGCTGAAAATATTATCCAGATTGAGCATAGCTTTAAAAGTTTATCTAACTCAGATAAACCAACACTAGACTAATGATGTTTGGCCACAAGATGGAGCTACATTACTGACTGACATGCAGGATGACATTCTCGGTTCAATCATTGTAATTCAGCTTTCATATAATGAGTTAAGAAATCCCCTGACTCTTTAACCTCTACTACCCTCACTTGTGAAGCAGCGGAGGTTTTTTGCTCACTCAAATGTAAACATTAAAAGAACAGACTCCCCTTCCTTTTTTCAACCCTCATCTTTTAAGCCACTTTCAGTCAAAGAAGCTTGAGGGGGTTCCATGTTGCCACTGGTTGGAAAAGGAATACTGCATTTCTTTGCTGCTTGTTTTTTCAGCTTGTGTTCGTCAGCTCTGGAGTGCATCCTGCAGGGGGAATAAAGGAGAGAGGGAGTGGGGGGCGCCTAGGCAGGGCCCTCCTTTGGAGAGGATGGAGTCTGGGATGTGGAGCTCGAGGAGGAGGAGGCCGAGCTCTTTAGGGAGCCCAGAGTCTTACTGAACCAGGAATTCTTGGCCGCCTGGACCTCATTCATCAGGACTCCCCGTTGATGTTCAAGCTCCTGCAGAGCAACAAGTTTGTTTGTTAGACTAATAAAGAAAGTAATGTGCACAAACAACAAATTACAAATTACCTACTAATTTTTCAATCAATTTCCTTGAGAAAACTAAGGTATATCGCCCCATATCTCTGCAGAAGTTATTATTATTATTACTAATACTGATGTAATTGGTATCACTCTTCAATCTCTGATGCTGCCCACCTGGATGCGACACTTGGCCTCCACCAGCTGCAGCTTAGTCTGGGCCAGCTCCAGCTCCAGCTGTCGTAGCTGGTCCTTCAGGCCGTCCTTCTCCTCATCCAGCGGCTCGGTGGATGCCTTATCTCTGCCGGGGGAGGACACCTGAAGGGCCCCCGCCGTGCTGAACAGGTCCCGACAGCGCTCACAGCCCATTATTTTACTCTGCATGGCACAGAGCAGGATTTAGTTGTTCCAACATGCAAATATTAACATGTAAAACGTTACGGTTTGTTTTCTATCCTTGAGTGTACAGTGTATCTAATAAAGGCCAAAGGAAGTGCTGCACCTCTTCCAGTGTTGTGTCTAACAACAACGTCCTGCCTCGATGTGATGTGCTGTGCTGTGCTGTCTATCACACATTACATCTTTATCTTTATCAGGCATGAGGCTTATGAGGCTTGTTCTCATTCTCTGCTTTCAGTTTACAGCTCTCTTTCTCTCACTCCAGCCACTCAGCATTAATTGCCGTTTCGAGGGATGCATGACATTATCTGCACCATATGGGTATCAGCAGATATTGGCTTTAAAAAGTATTATCGGATATCGGCAAACACAGGCTTCTACCTCCTTGACTTCTATGCTGGCGCCGTCTACAGTACAATTATTTTATAATTATTATTATTTATTTTTTTTTTGTTCTATGAAGGAAATGAATGCCATCATCTGCTGCAACATGGGTAGGCAAAAATATTATATTAATTTCACTACAAAAGAGACTTTATGATGATCTCTGCAATTGCGGGCAGGGAAAAAAACATATATATCAATACCGGTAATCAGGCCAATCATTTCTGATATATTGCCATATGGGATGTTGGCAAAAAAGTCCAATATCGGGCATCCCTAGCAGTTTCACTTAAACGACAAACGGACTGAGTTCAATGCTCATTTATTTAACATGGTTTTCTGTAAGGACACAAGAACATCACAGAGTAAAATCCCCAGTTGTGCAGCTCAAGTGTCTGTTGAGAGGAGCAGCTGATAGCGCCACATCCTGGTAAGTATTATCCAGTCCCGCATGGTGATTGGGCAAAAATCATAACTTTGACCACACTGTTAAAGTTGCACACTTTGGCATTAGTTAGAGGAGCTTCCATGTCTTCCAACCTGCATGTGGTAACAGTAGATGTGTCAACAGTGTAACCTCACCCTGACAATGTCCAGCTCTTCTTTTGTTGCCACCTGCTGTTTTTCAAGTCTGGTGCTCAGCTGGGAGCAGATCTGAAAAAGAGAGAGGAGGGCTACTTATAAAAGAAATGGGATGATATGTTTGTACTACAATTCACTCAAGATGGATGATGGATTTAAGGTTATTTAAATGTCAAACCTGTTTGTACTCAGCAATGATCGCTGTGGTTTTCTTGATCTCCAACTCTGCTTTCTCCAGCTCCCTCCTGAACACTTCCTTCAGCTGGAGGAGACACAACACAAAAAAACCCATTAAGCCATACACGAGGAGGACGAGCTGACAGGACATCACTCTGATTGATATGTTTGAGAGTCCAGGAGGATCCTGCAACTTGACTGGTTCTGCACAGAATGTTTCAGTTGAAGTGAGAGGTTGGCTCATTCGGGCTACAGTGGACGTCCCTTGAACCACTCATAGACAAACATCTTGTGTTTTTTTTTTTTTTAATAAATATTTAGGACATTTAAGATTTAATTTGTTGCTGGTAGTTTATTGGAAGCTCAGAAACCAGAGTCTCATGTTCTCATCATTCTCACCTTTGAGAAATTAAAGTTTGCATATAGTAAGCTATCTCAAAATCTCCCAGTGAGAAAATACTGACCATGATTTGTTTGGTTTTTGAGAGTTAATTAACCTATTGAGTAAGTCACTTAGTAAGTACCAAGTATTTTACAAGTGTAATACTTTATGTTTGACCATACAAGCCATAGAATACTCAAAAGAGCCCCAACGCTAAAACACAGAAGTAAAACACATATGGTGTTGCATCAGGTGTTGTGTTTGTCTTGATATTAATTTGAGTACAGTACCAGAGTAAAGCTGTGACTAAAACCTTTACACTAGTTGGCCCCTGAGGTCTGTTGGCCGCAGGGCAGATGTTACCTGAGCCGTCTCCTCCTCCTGTCGTCTCTTTTCCTCCTCAGTCTCCACCAGACGTTGCTTGGTGCTCAGCAATTCTTTGTTCAAAACATCGGCTTTGTCTTCTGCCTGAATCCGAGTGTACACAAAAATAAATTACTAAAGGTTGGTAGTTCCAGCATCTAAGTGCTGTTTCTTATATATGGAGTTTCTAAAATGATCTTTCTATAAAAGCACCAACGTTGGCTTCTGATAACAAACAATGCATGTAAACATAACCTTACTAATGCATGAACAAAAACAATTACTTCCTCTTCAGTAAGAACCAAGGTTGTCAGAATTTTGCATGTTTAAAAAAGTCATCTTGATGTGCTGGGTTACCTGGTCAAGGTCGTTTCGAAGGGCAATCTTACTGGTAACCAGTTCATGGGCCAGGTCATCGTTCTCCTGTTCGAGACGCATACTGGCTTCCTGAAGACGACGGTTCTCCCTCTGCACATACACACACACACACAAACACACACAACAAACAAAGTAGTTATTAGTGTCTACTAAAATATTGAAATGTGCTCACTACCTCCGACACAGTGTGAGAGAAAGATTAAGTGGGTTTGGATGAAATTGTCTGGAGAAATAAGTTATGGCAAGGACAAAAAACTGCACTGTGTCACATTTAAATATTCAAGCATTCAAGCCATTGTCAAATGAGATCCACATGGTGCTCTCTGTTGTGTTCCTCAGGGGGGGGCAACAAAGATACTTACTGACAGCCTTAACCTTGCAAGATAGAGGTAAAGTTAAGTATTGCACTGAAAGAATCAGGTCATTGTACCTCTTATTGGTCTAAGCTACAGTAATTTGGTCGAAATCTAGATCTTGATCCATATTGACACTCTGGAAAACTGAGTGGCCTTTGAGGTTTGCACACTCGGAGTGCTTTCTCCAGTTTTGTATATGAGATGCACTTCAGACCTCCATTTTAATCACTTCCTTCTTTCTCATTTCATGAATTATTTCAAACAATTCTGTTAACACTGAACATTTGAAATTAAAAAGAAGCCAAATTTTATACTTGAAAATATAGATTTTTCTTTCTTTTTTTTGGTGCCTGCTTGTATGCCTACACACACACACACACACAAACTATTGTCCCCAACATAAACCATTATTGAAATCTCATGACTGCTTGTCTGCCTGTAAACAATCTCACATGATGGCCATACCTCAATGGGACACTGCGAAGAGGTCACATGACTGTGATGACCTCTGCTATGCCTAATTAACCACATCAACAGTCAGTCAGGAAAAATAATTCAAATAGATTGCATAAGTGGCCTGGAGTCCTACATCATATTTAATATAATTATGCATACACCATATGAACTTGCATGTTATGAAGTGACATACACTTATTTGTACAGCACGTTCAGTCACATGCTGCACTCCGAGTTCTCACCTCTGTACAAAATGTTCTGTCCATCGAGTTTCATGTGAACAAATATAAACAGTTAAAAAGAGGCTCACTGTAACCAGCAACCTGATGCATCAAGCGCCATACAAACAGATACTAATAGGATAAAGGGGAAAATTAAATTAAATTAATCACAACTGTGTGCAGTTACATGGTGGATTTAATTTGGGAACAAAGAGGATTGACCCACTTAAGTCTGAGTTTGTAGGAGAGAGGAGGTCTCCTCTGTTACAACTGCTCCACAGTGTTATGTTAAACACTGATAAAACATCGAAGAAATTACAAGCAAATTCTTTCAACTATCAAATATCGAAAACAACGGAATATCATTAGTTAATGTCAGTATATACAGTACAGAAGTGGTTAAAACCCAGAGCATGTAGAATAAATAATGAGAGCAGAGGCAGCTTACCGTGCTGCTGTCCAGAGTCACAACATCCTATATCAAGCCTGCAGCAGCACAGACTAAACTTTAACACATGATCCTGGCTGGGATGTCCCTTCTCTGTTTGACACTTCACTCTTTCTCCTGCACTGTCTCCCGTCTTTCCTTTAACACATGCTTTTTTGTATCACTATAAATATTGTGAAAGTGCCAAGAACAAAACAAAGGAAGTACATACCTAATAGTGGGGTATAAAACCACAAAAACTGGTGAACCGTTGAATTATATGTTATTCCTTCATGTACAGTTTAACCCTGTGTGCATTTACAAGCAGCGGCAGCATTTCTGTCTTGTGTCTTCTTGCTCCGTTACAAAGTATTTCCACAGGCTACAGAAGAGCTGGCTCTGGTCCAACTCCTTATCTACACTAAAAGTCTTCCTTCCTTCCCTCCAGAAGCCAGCAACTACTACAGGTCTGCTGTTTACACCAACATATCACTCCTGCCATAGGGGAAAATAACAATTACTGTTCATTTTTTTTAAAAGGACAGTTTTATTCATTCATGTCATTGTTTAATGCAACCATCTGTTTTATTCTAACCCAATGAATCTGCTTTATGCATGCACAATTACTACATTCGTGGTGTGACATTAAAGTTTTAAAATACTGAAAAGAAGGCTGATTGATTGTTTGTACCTAAACGTTAAAATTGACCCGAGGAAAGAAGCCAAAAAAAGTCTTTACATTAGGTTTTTTTGTATTTTATTGGGGGCTAAGATAAAATATATTTACCTTGTAAGATGAGCCTAAACTAAGCAAACCTAGTTTGGAATGTTGACATTAATCAAGAACATAAAAATAGTGAATTTAACAGTTAAAATTGGAGCAAACGCCTCACCATTATCAGAGAAGGTCTTACTTCAAATGGTGTCATCTCAAATATGAACTGCTCTGTTCTCACTTAACTAGTCTGAAATGAACTACTTTTAATTATAGGCCATTATGTGACAGCACCTTGCAAAGGACAACTTGAGTTACATGCGTCAGTAATTTACTATGCAGAAAACAGTTGCAGTAGTTTTGAACTGTGTTCCTGTTGGACCTGTCGTGACAGCTCTGATGACATCACTTTCTACTCTAAGACAAGATTTAAAAGAGAATCAAACTGTGCCCTGAGAGGATTTAGGTAAACCAACGAGTTTCAAACCAAGAGGAGGAGAAAACAGACATCAAATAGAACACATAAAATCAAGAGATCTCGTCTTGTTTGAGTTTTTATAAATCTTTAAATATCTGCCTCACATCTCAAATCTGCAGTTAATCCTCTCTGACAACATAGCGACAGCTTTGCCTAAAAATACGCTTTCACTGACGTTTGGGTCACCGACAATAAAAGTCAGCGCTGTCTGAGAAGCCACATTTGGAGCCTAAGCAGCAGTGTCAGTTTGAAGTGTGCTCACATGAGATTTCTAATCTTAGAAACATGGTTAATTTTAACAAAACAGATTTCATGTTCTTACTGCAACAAAATAACAGCATATTTATCACAAACAAGAAGAGAACTGTGTTCATATAATCTCCAAGGATTGAACACTAGCAGAGAGATTATTTAGCTAAAGTGACAGTATTACCTTTATGTAGAATGTGTTTTAATTTCACCTGTTTAGAAAATGAAAGGATATACCACAAAAGCACAAAGTACAAAAAGCTAAAACTGTTATATCTGTGTATGTGTGTGTTCTTTTTTTTACCTGGTATCGGTCAATGGGGTCCTCTTGTTGCAGCTGGCTCTCTCTCAGTGTCTGATATTCTTTCTCAAATTTCTTCAGCTTTTTGGTTGGAACCTGAAACAACAACAGCAAAGTTAATCATATTAGTATATTTTACTTCACTTATATCAACACATCCCAGCTCGTGGTAACGACATTATGAGGAACATGTATCAATTTATTTGAGAGAGAGAGAGAGAGAGAGAGAGAGAGAGAGCATTTTCATAGCATGAGATTCTACTAAACCTTTGTTAATGAAGTTGCTGGTTTTCTTCTTTGTCTCTCACTGTTAATGTTTTTTTTCCCCCTGATTCCTGTCACCTACTAACTTGCATTTTGCCAGAGTATTTAGTCTTCACCTGCAGCTCTCAAAACAACATCCAACCTCACTCATTTAAGTATGTTACATGTCAGAAATGATGATGGTTTGTTATCTCAACAAGTTAGAGGGTACAACACAGTGACAAAATGAACACATTTTTATCAACAGCAGGACGAAGCTAACGAAATATCTGCTGAAATACTGTGGCACTATTTTCACACTAGATATGATGTACACATGAATACACATAACAAAAAAAAGCTTTTGTACATAAAATAATAAATGATGCACAAAGCAAATCTGACATCACATGTATCACTTCATCCCAGCGATCTGTTCTTAGACACCAGACGCTATCAGTTCACACTCATTCACTGCAATAGAACACAATATATACACACAGATAAAGTTGGCTTTAATCTGATGAGGTCACTTGCATGCTCTTCATGTATTCCAAATGTTAACACAAAGGAGAAAGAAGTCTTCTGCTGAACACAGGACTGCCACAACAAGCCAAAACTATAGAGGTCCGGTAGCTGACGTCAATGCCATCATGTAACAGTCAGAATAAAAAACAAAGCCATTCTGCAGTTGTGCAATTTTGAAACCAACACTGGTGCTGTTCAGAAACCTTTCCTGCCAATATGGTGGTGACGTCTTGAGCTCTATATTTGAATAAATAGGGTGACTTTTACCCAGTTCTAGTAATGCTGAAAGATGAAACAACCGTATAACAATTAATTAATTCATTCATTCATTCATTAAATAATTAAATAAATAAATGTTATGGATGTAAACTTTCCTAAAAAACAGATTCTCTGAACTGCACAACACTCTTCTGTGTGGTGAAATAGACTCAGAGACTCACTTTCAGATGAGCACATTGAGCCTGAGGATCATTTATATGAACTTATCACAAAAATGATACAATGACTCTCAGCCATAGAGTGGAAACACCTAAAATATGAGCTGGTTGTTGAAACCAAACAGCAATGAAATAGTTGATGACACTACGTGTGTGTGTGTGTGTGTTTGTGTGATTCAGGTGAGTGGTAACGTTATCTCTCCTGAGTAGAAACAATGTTGCCATAGTGCCCAGCATTAGGACTAGGGATCCAGGTCATTCTTCGTCACATGACCCCTCCTCTGAGACTGTGTGGTAGATTTGCGTGTGTGTCCGTTCATGCGATACAGGCTTTACATTTCACTTGTGTCTGTAGTGATTATATCGTTGTGTGTTAGTGAAGTAAAACTGAATGCAATTTGATTTAATCAAATGCTAATTCAGAAGAAAACAAAGTCGGTGTTTTAAGATTCCATTTTTTGTTGCTTGCAAGTGCTACAGAACAGCCAGTGTCTAGAGCAGCTGGGTACAGAACTGATCACTGACACATTTCAAAGCAATCAGAGGAACACATTGTACAGTCATCTGATAGGGGATGTTAGTGATTATGATGAAGCCTTAATTGTAGCATTTGGTCTTCAGTACTTTGCTTCAGCAAAAAGATTTTAATCCTGAAAACACACTTGTTTCAAATTAAATCCATACTTTCAGTCAAGCACTAACTTTGACGCATATTCACTGGAGTACTATTACATTTATTTATATTGTAACATTACCATTTTTGAATTTCACTCCTCTCCCAGTTCAGCGTGCAAACTGCCATTTTGCCCTTTTCTCCCCCACTTCTGTTAATCATTTATAGGCCTTGTTAAATAAAGGTCCAATCACAACATGACAAGCGATGAAATGGTGACATTAAAAAGAAGCAGACATATTATCATTCTCACAGAATTACAAATGTCCACATCACACATGGGCTTCATCCTGGAAAACAAGTCAATAAACCACCCAAATAAATAAACAACACTGAGTAGCATACTTCCTGTTGAGATAAACAAAAGCAGATGAGTGAAACTGAAGCAGCTCCTTGTTCAGGATGCCTAACCCTGACCTCCTCACTGACCTGTGGGTTGACCATCAGTCTTTAATGACCTAAGAACAAAAGCTGAATCAACGTCACATTGTAAGCAACCAATGTGACACACAACACCCCAGAAGATACTATAACTCAGATCTGTTTTGTTGTTATCTGTGTGGGAAGAAAGCAGCTTGATGTCTGCATGCTGGTTAATAATCGCTATGGTGAAACACAGTGTGCTCCTGTATCTCCTGTGCTCCATCAACACTGCCAGGATTGGGAGTTTGATTTTTATTCATAGCAGACTGATATGGTGATGGTACAGTTAGGTGTTCTTGCTATATTTGTTTACATAGTAAAGTTTAAATCAACCTCAATCTATAGTTGGTTTACCTACAGCTATAGATTGAGAAAGTAACCAGTAGTGAGGAAAGTATTCATCTTGGTGGTCAACCTGATGAAATTGGAACTTTCAGCTCCTGAAGGTTGATATGCAGGAGGAGAGAGGAAAAGTTAGGGTCTAAGGATAGACGGTGTCACTTTCTGTACGGACTGTAAAGCCCTTCCAATTTAGTACAATTTAGTCCAACCTTAAATGTGCATAGCTCACAACCCTGTGGCTCTTAGGAGTTAGGAGGAGCAGTTGTGCCATGACACAATTCTGTCTCTGATCACTGCAGCTGTGTGAGACATCATACAGACAGCAGTGAGTCTTTACAAATCATGTCCAGTCAACTGAATTTATAGCAGGTGGACTCCAGTCAAAATAGAGAAATGTATCCATCTCCAGGCAACCAAGAGAAACATTTGTGACACCCGACATAAATTCCAACCTTCAAACCAACGGATCTAAATACTTCATTACATTAATGTGATAGATTTGTTTTTCTTTGCTTTAAAAATCATTTATTTCTTAAAAGTCTACACTGATAAGGATTGGTGATGCTAGTGTGAGTGTGAGCACATTCTGAATATACTACTGTATAAGGAAAAACATCCCTCTTAATCTACTTGGGCTTGTTTTGAAACCTTTGTATGAAAAATAAGAGACACATGAAGATAAGAGATGTAAAAAGAATGAAGGAGAAAATGTACCCTCTTGATTTGATCTTTTACTGTGGTTTTATTTTCACCTCCTCTCTTATTCTTTCATGATGCTTTTAAATCCTCCATCACATGAGTTGCATCATATTTCTCAGCTTCCTGTATGTGAGACAGTTAGTCACATATTTCTGAAAGTAAACAAACACACACTGACATGAATGATTGTTTTCCTCTACAGTGTTCAGCTTTCTACTCATCCTAATTCTTCTCTTCCAATTATTATTTGTTGAGAGAGATTTTGGCTCAATATCAGAGGAATGTTTGTGTCTATGAGTCTGACATGATTACACTTTTCTGTGCAAACTGAATTAGTTAAACTCAGTTAAATGTAAGACTCTTCACAGCAGTGAAGTTTCAGAAAGCAGAGGCAGCTGGAGAAAATGAGCTTCCTAACATTTCAACATGTTAGGAATTTAAACCCAAGTCTCCTGATCCTGCAATTTTGATTATTATTACATTTGTTTTGTGCAATGAAGAATTCAACCTTGTATAACCAGGGGAGATTAAGTGTTTTATTTTCCTGAGTTGCACATTACAACATAAATATTCTACAGACAAATCCAAGTCTGGCTACTGATTATGCAGCCTGCTGCTTTCTTACGCCCCTTACACACACAAATATTGCATCATGTCCGTGTAATGAAATGCAAAGTAAAAGTGGGTAGTGCTAACCTGACAGAGGCAAGCCTTTTTTAATCAAACACCCATACTCACTGCAGCTGCAATCACACAGAATATCCATGTCCATGACCTTTGAAGAAAAACTGCACCAAAGTGCTGCCATTCCTTTGACATTCACAGCACTCATTCCTGTCAGTAAAACATCTCAAATCTCATTTAGTAATATTCCTGAAACTCCAGGGGCAGAGCTAAGTCTGCTCAGCTTAGATACACCTTGTAAGCATGTCTCAGTGTCTTGCTCAAGGCCAAGTCAATAACACACATTGTTGCCGATACACTCACTTAAACACACAGGTTTATGCAGCTATTCTCCTAAGGACACTGCATTAACAGCCTAAACGAAGCATTAGTTCTAACCTTAACCAGAACCAGTTCATACCAAACTCTTTAACCTAATCACAATATAAATCTGTGCCTCAGAAAATAGGTTCCAACTCATTAGAGCCAGGATATGGTCTACGTGAGGACTACTAAAGGTCCTAAAGAGAGAAGAAATACATGTATATACACACACACACACACACGGCTCAAACAAGCTAAAGCATCACCCAACCTCAATTGGACTTTGCACAAACTTTCAATCTCAGTGTTTGAAGCCAGTACCAGGACAGAGAGGCATCATTGGTTCAGCTAATGCGATTAAAGACACCAGGTGATACAGGAAACGGTTAGTGGTCCACTTTTAGATTCCTGACCTGAATCACTGCAGCAGAAAATGGAATTGGTCCCAAACCTCTTAGCAAAACTCAGGCAGTAGTGCCACAATGGTTACTGTATGTATATATGTATATATGTGTGTGTGAGTGAGAGAGAGAGAGAGAGAGAGAGAGAGAGAGAGAGAGAGAGAGAGAGAGAGAGAGAGAGAGAGAGAGAGAGGTGTCCAGTTCGCTTTGTATTTATTTCAATATCTCATTTTATTATTCAAACTTTTGAGCATGGTGAGAGCAGATTACTTATTTTTTCACGCGCACACACACACACACACACCCAGGTTTCTATGTCTTCAGAGGACATTGCATTGACTTAGATTCATTTCCTGGAGGCTTAGTCTAACCATAACTATATTACTACTACTACTACTACTACTACTGACATAATCCTCCATAATGTGACTGTGTAAACAGATCCAGGTCCCCACAAAATAAGGAATACCGGATACCCACTATATCAGTAATTTAAACAAACTGCTGGCCTTTGTTTAGAGAGGAAGGCTCTGTAACCTCAAATGTCATACAAACTACGGTAGGAACACAACACACAATCCTACTATGCTCAAGCCCACATCATTAACCACATAAAAGGAATGGTAGTTCCTGTAGAGTCTACATTTTCCACCAGTGTTTATAAACATCTTCTCAAATGCTAAGTGA